>NC_067415.1:61993436-62655936 GCF_009764475.1 Pristis pectinata | reverse complement strand
TTATGGTCCCACTGTGTCCGACTAACAGATGTGCTGAACAAAACCATGGTGATGGAGGAAGTAGATTCATCTAGGGGTAAGGGTAAACTCTGCAAGTTAGCCTCAAAGGGGTGTTCAGCATACATCCTGTGATTGACTCAGAGGGACTGGGCTGAAGTTAGCAAGGTCATACATCCCAGTCACCTCCCACGCCCATGGATTGGATCCAGAAACAGTACCAGTAATGGACAAATGCCCAGAATGGGAAAAGCGCTCCAGGAGTACCTAGATTGTAAATGGCCTATATGGATCAAATATGCTGATAAGCATTAGAGTCTGGGACCCATTGGTCAGAAGTATTGGAAAGAGGCTCAGAAAGGACAGGCAAAACGAGCCCCTAAGCTTGGTAGAGCTACACCAATAGCCAGAGAGTTGAGAAGAAGGTTCAAAGTTAAAGCAGGAATTTGAAGCTGTAAAACAAGAAGTTATATGAGAAAATAGTGAAGGAGGAACAAAAGAATCAGCAGCATATGCTTCACATTCAAACGCAGGAAAAGGAAAAAGCAGTCAGAGAGTGTGAGGCTGCCAATCAGGAGTTTGCAGTGAAAGCAGAGAACTACAGGTAGCCATGAAAAATAAGTAAAAGCCTGCCGATCATGAAAGGTGCCAACACGAAACTGACAAGTTAAAAATGGAGCTCTCAGTTCAAAAGGGTATGATATGTACCTTCAGAAATGCAGAACTAGATGGGGGGGGGGGGGGGGGAACAGTGGAGCAGACTGGGGAGAATTGGATGAGGCAGCCCGCAGCTATGGAAAGAGGGAGCCAGAGTGGGAATGGATACCACCGCTCCCATGGAATGAAACTCAGGGCGTAACACCATCTGCACCCATTGAAACTGCCCTATGAACCACTCAGCATGTATTGAAGAGACCGCGAAGAGCAGGTGAGCCAGGGGAAGTAACCAATTACAGTAGCACATTCAAAATCCACATGAATTATTTTATGCAGTCTACAAACAGCAAGTGCTGCATGGGTTAAATGATGGAGAGGAATTAAACTTGATAATGGCTTGTCTTAGTTCTGCTGTGCTTTCAGCTTTACTCCACCCCCACAACGAGAGTGGAGGTTCCTTAGATAATATGAAATATGCAGCTTCAGCAGTTGTGGAATTTAACGTGGGAGACCCTATGTTAGGGTTAAATAAATATAGACAGAGAAAGAGTCATACAGCAGGGAAACAGGCCCTTTGGCCCAACTGCTCCATGCCAACTACAATGCCCATCCAAGCTAGTCCCATTTACGCTTGTTTGGCCCATATCCCTCTAAACCTTTCCAATCGATGTACCTGTCCAACTGTCTTTTAAAAGTTGTTATTGTACCTGCTTCAACCACTTCCTCTAGCAGCTCATTCCATATACTAACCACCCTACATGTAAAAAATGTTGCCTCTCAAGTTCCTGTTAAATCTTTCTCCTCTCACTTTAAACCTATGCCTTTAGTTCTTGATTCCCCAACCCTGAAAAGACTGTCTGCATTCACCCTATACCCCTCATGATTTTATACACTCTATAAGAGCACTTCTCAGGAGAAAAGTCCTAGCCTGTCCAACCTCTCCCTATAACTCAGTCCCTCAAGTCCTGGCAACATCCTTGTAAGTCTTTTCTGCACTCTTTCCAGTTTAATAACATATTTCCTAGAGCGGAGTGACCAAAACTGAACACAATACTCCAAGTGCAACCTCACCAGCATCTTGTACGACTGCAACATGGGAGGTTATGCCCTGACCGATGAAGGCCAGCGTACCAAAAAGCCTTCTTCACCACCCTGTCTACCTGTGACTCCACTTTCAGGGAACCATGTACCTGAACTCTAAAGGTCCCTCTGTGCTACAACACTCCCCAGGGCCCTGCCATTCACTGTACAAGTCCTACCTTGACTTGACTTTCCAAAACGCAGCACGTCACACTTTTCTTAATTAAACTCCATTTCCCATTCCTCAGCCCACTTACCCAGCTGATTAAGATCCCTCAGTGATTTTTGATAGCCTTCTTCACAGTCAACAATACCACAGTGTCATCTGCAAACTTACTAAACATGCCTTGTATATTCTCATCCAAATTACTGATATGGACAAACAACAATAGGCTCAGCATTGACCCGAGGCACACCACTAGTCACAGGTGAGTGTATTCACCAGCCACTTCCATCATCACTCTCTGCTTCCTATCATCAAGCCAATTGTGAATCCAATTAGCCAGCTCTCCCTGGATTCCATGCGATGTAATCTTCCAGAATGTGGAACCTTATCAAAGGCCTTACTGAAGTCCATATAGACCATGTCTACTACCCTGCCCTCATCAACCTTCATGGTCACTTCATCATAAAACTGAATCATGTTCATAAGCCATGCTGACTACCCAACATCAACCCCTGTCCTTCTAGATCTTATCCGTCAGAATCCTCTCCAGTAACTTACCCATCATTGATGTTAGGCTTACTGGAGGACACCTGAAAAGAAGAACAGCCGACAGCTTTTGAAAACTGCTTATGGCTTCATCTTGAAGGAGTTTATACTTAAATGGACAAAGCCTATCAGAGTTAAAGAGACAGTGCTGACTTGAACTTTAGTGGCACAGTCAACTGACACGTGCCAACAGGCTTGTAGTAAGTCTGACCCTACACATGAGACCCACAATGAGGAATGGGTATTGTGTAGAATGATCCAAGTGCATGAGTCGTGTTCTTTCTTTTTCAATCTTTTTATTAGTTTTCAAATTAATACATATTGATATATAGCATCAATATTTATACATGTAATACAAAGAGATCAGGATAACAATCGTAGCATAGATAATCATAAAGAACAATAAAATATAAAAAAAACTGTAGATCCAACGATCTCTTAGTAAATGAATATAATATAAAAGAAAGGAAAGAAAAAGATTTATTGTATAAATTAAAAAAAAACCCAAATCAACAAAAAAAATTTCAAAAAAAAACAAACAGAAAAAAAACTGGGCTAAAATTTCTCAGTAGAAACAGAGCAATATTATGTCGTCAATTCCGTTCCTCCAAGTTGGAAAGTTATTGAAAGGGGATCTACATCATGTGAAAATATTGAATAAATGGACTCCAAATATCTTCAAATTTAAGGATCGACAGTACCACTCCTAATTTTTTCCAAGTTTAAACATGATATAGTTTGAGAAAACCATTGAAAAGTAGTAGGGGGTATTGGATCCTTCCATTTAAGCAAAATGGATCGTTTGGCCATTAATGTAACAAAAGCAATCATACAGTCAGCGGAAGCAGATAAATGGCCAGACTCTATCCTTGGTAATCCAAAAATTGCAGTGATAGGGTGAGGTTGTAAATCAATCTTCAATACATTTGAAATGGTTAAAAATGTCTTTCCAATATTTTTCCAAAAGAGGACAGGACCAAAACATGTGTGTCAAAGAAGCCACATTCAATTTACATCTATCACATATAGGATTTATATGGTTATAGAAACGAGCTAACTTATCTTTGGACATATGGGTCCTGTAGACTACCTTAAACTGTATCAACGAGTATCTGGCACACATTGAAGATGTATTAACTAAATGAAGAATTTTCTTCCAAGTATCTATAGGTATAGATGTCTGGAGTTCGCTTTCCCATTCATTCTTAATTTTGTCTAATGATTCTAGACGTATTTTCATAATTAAATCATAAATTATTGCTATCAAGCCCTTCTGATAAGGATTAAGACCTAAAATTTTTTCCATAGTTTCAATTTTGTAAGGTGTCAGAAAAGAGGGTATAGTAGCTTTTTAAAAATTTCTAATCTGCAAATATCAAAAAAAGTGTGATCTAGGCAAATTATATTTATTAGACAATTGTTCAAAAGATGAAAAACAGTTATCAATGAATAGATCACGAAAACATACTATTCCCTTCCTTTTCCATATGGAAAAAGCTGAGTCAGCTCTGGATGGATGAAAGAAAAAATTAGATTGAATGGGACTTGAATTAAATTTATTCAATCCAAAAAATTTACGAAATTGAAACCATATTCGTATTGCATGTTTAACGATTGGGTTAGTCATATGTTTACTTAATTTGGTAAGTGCAAAAGGGAGTGAAGCACCTAAAATAGGAACTAATGAAAATTCAAGAACTGATTGGTGATTGGGGCATTGAATTACATCAAAATCTTGTATCCAAAAAATTAAATATCTGATATTAATTGCCCAATAATATAATCTAAAGTTAGGCAGGGCCAAACCACCATCCTTTTTTAGTTTTTGTAAATATTTCTTACTTAACCCTGGGTTTTTATTCTGCCAAATATATGAAAGAATTTTAGAATCAACAGTGTCAAAAAACGATTTTGGGACAGAAGTTGGAATCGCTTGAAATAAATATAAAAATTTTGGTAAAATATTCATCTTAATCGCATTAATTCGGCCTACCAATGATAAAGACAGTGGGGACCACTTAGTAAATAATTGTGTCAATTAAAAGCAATAGATTAGCTTTAAATAAGTCCTTATGTTTCTTGGTAATTTTAACACTTAAATACATAAAATAGTTACCAATCTAAAAGGTAATTGGCTATAAATTGGGGTTTGCATACTCAATGGAAAAAGTTTGCGCTTATTAAGATTTAGTCTATAGCCAGAAAAAACACTAAACTGATCTAGTAGTGATAGTACTGCGGGGATAGATTCGTCCAGATTAGAAATATAAAGTAACAGATTATCTGTGTAGAGAGATATTTTATGAATCATCTGTCCGCAAGTAATGCCACATACATTTGAAGAGTCCCGAAGTGCAATAGCCAAGGGTTCTAAAGCAATATCAGATAATAAAGGGCTTCACGGGCAACCTTGTCTAGTACCTCGAAAAAGCCTAAACAAAGGAGATCTTTGATTATTAGTAAGTATTGAAGCCATAGATGTAGAATAGATCATTTTAATCGCAGATATAAATTTAGGGCTAAAGTTAAATTTTTGGAGTGTAGTGAATAGATATTCCCATTCGACTCTGTCAAACGCCTTTTCAGCATCTAGTGAAACAACACATTCTGGAATTTGGGATGAAGGGGTATATATAATATTCATTAATCTCCTGATATTAAAATGTAAATAACGATTCTGAATAAATCCTGTCTGGTCTTCAGAGATAATTTGTGGGAGAACCTTTTCCAGTCTAAAGGCCAATATTTTGGAAAATATTTTTGAATCTACATTTAATAAAGAAATAGGTCTATAAGATGCACAATCAGTGGGATCTTTGTCCTTTTTAAGAATTAAAGAAATAGTTGCTTCATAGAAAGATTGTGGTAGTTTACCCACTGATAGGGCATCTTTAAAAATTTTGGCTAACCAGGGAACAAGAATATCAGAAAAGGATTTAAAAAATTCAGCTGTATATCCATCAGGGCCGGGTGCTTTACCCAAGTTCATTGAAAATATTACTTTCTTTCTTTCTTCCTCTGAAATGGAAGCATCTACTGTAGAGCATTCATTTAAAGATAGTTGGGGAATCTTCAGATCTCTTAAAAATTCATACATTAATGTAGGAGCCTCAGGGGATTCTGACTGGTATAAAGGAGAATAAAATTCTTGAAAGGATTTGTTGATTTGAACAGGATCTATCATGTAGGTATCATCTGATTTACGAATTTTATTAATCTGACGTTTAGATAAAGTAGCTTTCAATTGGTTGGCCAATAATTTACCGGATTTGTCACCATGTATATAAAATTGACTTTTGTTTTAAGTAGTAGATTTTCAATTGAAGATGTTAATGATAAACTATGTTGTAATTGGAGTTCTGTTCTCTTTTTAAAAAGCTCCAGATTCGGAGTATCAGAATATTTTTTATCGATTTCTTTAATCTTGTCAACCAATATACATATTTCATTATTAGTTCGTTTTTTCAAACCAGCGGAATATGAAATAATTTGACCACGGATATATGCTTTAAAAGTATCCCATAATATCCCACTGGAAATTTTTCAGTAAAATTAGTTAAAAAGAAAAATGAAATCTGTTCTTTGATAAATTGGACGAAATCTGAGTCTTGTAATAGAGAAGGATTAAATCGCCATCGTCTGACATCAAAGGATACAGCTGGTAATTTAATTGATAAAGTCAATGGTGCATGATCAGAAATGGCAATTGCATCGTATTTACAGTCCATAGTAAATGGAGCTAATCTAGCATCAACAAAAAAATAATCAATCCTCAAGTAGTTATGGTAAACATGAGAAAAGAATGAAAATTCTTTATCATATGGGTGTAGAAATCTCCAAACATCTAAAATTCCAGATTCAACTAAAAAGGAATTAATAAAGACAGCAGATTTGTTTGGAAGTGTAGGATTTGACACAGATCTATCCATGGAAGGGTTTAGACAACAGTTAAAATCTGCACCCATAATCAGAGTGCATTCATTTAAATTAGGAAAAAATGCAAGTAGATGTTTAAAAAATTCAGGGTGATCTACACTGGGTGCATAAACATTAACCATAACAACTTATTTTTATTATGAAGCTGACCAGTAATTAATAAAAATCTACCATTTGGGTCTGATATTGTCTCATGTTGAACAAACGAAATTGAGGAGTCTATAAAAATAGAAATTCCTTTCACCTTTGCTTGTGAATTCGAATGGAACTGCTGACCCCTCCAAAATCTAAAAAAAGGTTAATTATCTTTCTTCCTGATGTGAGTCTCCTGAACGAAAATAATCTGAGCATTTAATCTATGAAAAACTTTAAAGATCTTCTTGCGTTTAAGTGGATTATTTAAGCCGTTAACATTCCATGAAATAAAATTAATAGTCTTATCCATTCTAACAGATTAGAAAAAATATGGTATGTAAAGAGTTAATCTTGATACTTCCGAGTCTTACCAACCGGAAGAAGTAAAAAAAAATATTCAAAGAGGAAACGGATGTGATGACAATTTAGAAAAATTTGTAGTTTAGCCCAGAAGAAAAAAAACGTAAAAACAACCCCACCCCCCTCCGGCAACAGCCCAAAAACTGGCCAATAGGCAGCCAGTAAGCTACCCTCTAATTGAACTAACCCCTGTTCTATTGGTGGCAGTAGTCCAAACTGAAAAAATATATAAACCACCCATGTTTTGTCTAAAAATGAACATAATACAAACAGAGATAACGAACTCACAACATAGTTGTGAGATTGAAACAGAGCCAAAGGGCGTTAACAGCCAATAGTTAAAAAATACTGTTTAATAATTATTTCAAAAAGAAAGCAAACGATCAGTCATTTTGTTAAATTCTTAATTGTTATTAAAACAAAACATTAAAAATATTAAAAAAGGTTTAAATCTAAAAATTAATTAGATAATAAAACAAGTAGGTAGTAAATCAAAGGAAAAACACTATGTCTCTTCTGCAATTTCTTAGTTTCTAAAATCAAAAGCTAATTCAAAAGAAAATTCTCGGCTTCTTGAATAGATTTAAACCATTTACGAGGTTTATCAGGCAGTGTAATTCGCAGCCTTGCTGGGAATAATAATGCAGGATGATAATTGCTTTGATAAAGACGAGCCATAATTGGTTTGTAGGTCAGCCTTTCTTTCATAACTTCTGGGGTGTAATCTTCAACTATTTGAAACTTCCATTGTTTAAATTGAATCATTCTACATCTACGAGCGGTACGAATCAGGAGTTCCTTGACACTGACAAAATGGAATCTCAGTATTACTGGCTGAGGTTTTTGATCCAGAGCAGGTTTAGATCTTAATGCTCTGTGAGCCCTATCCAAAATGGGCTGAAGAGGGAACATTTCAGAACCAAAAACATCGACCAAAAGATTAGAGAAGAATTCCGTAGGGTTACCAGTCTCAGTGTTTTCTGGAAAGGAGTCATGTTCTAAATTGGGGAAGGCTCCAGGAACAGCTAGAATGTTTCCCCTCTAAGAAAATGCACAGGGTATCTTGTAGAGAAATGAAGGTCCGGGTAGAGGGGAACAGGGAGATCAATAGAAGGAAAGTATTGCAGCACAGGAGCATATCTTCATCGTATCAAGAAGACAGTGGTGGGGGGGGGGGGGGGGGGGGGGGGGGGGGGGGCAAACACCTCAAGACAGTACCCAAATCCACTGCTTCAATTGTGGTAATATGGGTCATTATGCCTGGAACTGTATTACAAACAGGTCTTATAGTCCAAGTCCGATCACAGATCAGAGTTTGAAACGTGAGAAATCTTGGAAATTGTTCGAGTTTTGGTTGATATGGAGATATCACACTTTAAACATGTTGTACCTGTGCACGATCAATAATTTCCAGCATTCCCTTCATTTTTAAGTCTCAAAGTTAAAATGTTTCCTTAAAGTGTATGTGATTGTATTCTTGATTTTACTCTCATAGAGCAAATCACTGACTGAACTGTTTAAAATGTGAATGATCTGCAAGTTTTAAAATACTGCATGATATGTGGCAAATTGTGAGTTAATTTTGCTTAAATAAATTGTGTGAATGTGTGGTGGGCCCATCCATCTTTTCCTTTATTCTTTGAAATGTTTGTTAGAATAAACAATTAATTCCACAATGAAAAACTCTAAATTTTCAGTTATTTGTGAAAGTTCTAAACAAGGAAAACTGCAAGCATAGAGTTTTGTCTTATGTGTTTTAAGTTTTTTTAAAAACTGATTTTAAACAGAGAGCCAGATTCCACAATGACCACGTGGAATCCAACTTAAGGTGTCAAAAATATGAGTTTCTCTATTCTAGATACAAGATGTCCACATTTCAGACAGAAATTGAGATAATTGCTAATATACTTAAATTTGGAAAGACTGTGTGCATTCACACTACCAACCTGCACATCTATGGGATGTAGGATGAAACTGGAGCATCCAGAGGAAACCTATGCAGTCACAGGGAGATTGTGCAAACTCCACATGGACAGCACCCAAGGTCAGGACTGAACCCAGACCTCTGGCGCTGTGAGACAGTGGTTCTGTTAGCTGCACCTTAGTGCCACCCATAGGCTTTGCAGGGTACATGAACAGGAATTGCAAGGTAGTTCCTGAGCACAGACCTTGGATCATCACAAGAGAAAGCACTCAGTTTGGAACTCAGTGCAAGCAGCCAGCTCAACAGATGCCAGTAATATTGAGATAGACAAGCATTTGCAATCTGTTTGCTATTCTTTGAATAAATATTATTGTCTCCATCACTTCTCAGTTTTTAGATATCATTGTTACTAAAGCTTCAATAATTTAATAACGTCACTCGATTGCTTATATAATCAGCTTAACCTAATTGCCAATGGGATTATGTACTCTGCCTGTTATTTTTAACTACTTTTCATGCTGATCAAATTTAATGGTTCAATTTTTATACCCATAAATCCTCCAAAGTTCTACATAAACAAAATCTGCTGTGACTTGAAAGCAAAATTGTGGAATGAAATGCTGAATTATGACATGGAAAATAAAAAAAATACAGAACTTCAAACAGTTTATTGTATGAAATTTGCAAAGTTTCCTCACTTGTGTTCATTGTTAAAACTATGCTCAGAATCAGATTTATTATCATTGACATCTGATGTGAAATTTGTTTTGCAGCAGCAGTACAGTGCAAAGATATAAAAATATATAAATTACAAAAATAGTGCCAAAGCAAAGGGAATAATTAGGTAACATTCAATGGGTTGTCAGAAATCTGATGGCAGAGGGGAAGAAGTTTTTCCTGAAATGTCATGTGCGTCTTCAGGCTCCTGTACTCCTCCCTAATGGTAGTAAAGAGGGCATGGCCCAGATGGTGAAGGTCCTTAATGATAGATACTGCCTTCTTGAGACACCACCTCTTGAAGATGTCCTCAATGGTGGGGAGGGTTATGTCCATGATAGAGCTGGCGGAGTCTATAACCCTCTGCAGCCTCTTGCAATCCTGTACATCGGAGGCTCCATACCAGGCTGTGATGCAACCAGTCACAATGCTCTCCACCATAGAAATTTGTAAGAGTCTTTGATGACATACCAAGCCTCCTCAAACTCCTAATGAAGTGGAGCCAAATGATGCCCTTTATCCACATCTACTGAATGGTAATATCCTGCTGATTATGCAAAATGATGCAGTACAAAAGAATGACTCACATAAATCAGTACTCAGGTCAAACAGATAATTAGTTATGGTTGGATCCTTCACCCATAGGAGGGAGAGAAGGACCATTCATTTCAAGGACATGGTCCATACATATATATTTTGAAGAAAAGGTTCAACAATTACAGTTCTGTTATCATCTGTTAATCAATCTTATGCAATAAGATTCAAGAATAGCCATTTCTGATATCATTTTTGGTTCATGATCATGTACCTTCAAGATCTCTGCCTCTAGTCATAAAGTTATTGAGTCATATCTCTACACAGCATGGAAACAGGTCTTTCAGCGCACCATGTTCATGGCAACTATCAATCACCCTTATACATTAACGCTACATTAATTCCTATTTTTAATTTTCTCCACATTCTTACCAACTCCCCCATACTATACCACTCACCTATACACTAGAGGCAATTTACAGTGGCAAATTAACCCACCAACCTGCATGTGATGTGAGGGGCAATGAACACCTGGGAGGAAACCCACATGGTCACAGAGGACATGCAAACTCCAGAGGTGAGGAATGAACCCAGGTCCATGAAGCTGCGAGACAGTGGCTCTACTAGCTGCACCACTATGTCTCTAATTGGTAATTGGATTATTGTCATGTACTGAAATACAGTGAAAAGCTTTCCTTTGCATTCCATAAATAAGTACATTGAGGTAGTACAAGAGGAAACCAATAACAGAATGCAAAATATAGTGTTACAGTTACAAAGAAAGTGCAATGTACATAGACAAATAAGGTGCAAGGGCTATGATGAGGTTCACTAAGAGATCAAGAGTTCATCTTTATCATACAAAAAGTCCATTCAAGAGTCTTGGAACAGGATAGAAGCCGTCCTTGAGCCTGGTCGTACGTATTCACAAGCTTTTGTATCTTCTGTCCCCATGAGAATAACAGGGGTCTTTCATTATGTTGACTGCTTTCCCCAAGCAGCGGGAAGTGTAGCTAAACCAGGCTGTGTTCTCAACTCTCTGCAATTCCTTGCAGTCAAGTGATGCATCTGAATAGGAAGCCTTCTATGGTGCATCTGTAAAAATTGGCAAGGGTTATTGGGGACATGCCAAATTCCTTCACCATCTGACGTAGAGGCGCTGGTAGTCAGTATCCAAGTGATCTCACAATAAAACGTCCCTTTATTCATTCAATTAACTTTTGATTGCTAATAACAACTCTTCAAAGGCCATTTGTAACTCAGTCTCAGTCTTATTGTAATAGCCACATTTCATTTGGAGGCCAAGGTGCTTTGCTGGGGGGGGGGGGGGGGGTGGAGGGGGAGGGAAGAGAGAGAGAGGTGCTAGTTTCTCTATCGATGGATGAAAAACAATAACTGTGTCTGTCACTGCAATCCACGAATGGAATTTTGGAGTAATCCAGTGGAGTCCACTTTGTCGTTAACCTGTGGAGGGAAACAGGTATTTGTGTGGACGGCCACATCTCGGATGCCTTTCGGGGTGGCAGATACTTTGGAACAAAGGAATGAAGATCATCCGTGATTGAGGTGTCATATGAGTTTCAAAGTAGAACATTTGGATTTATGTAATTACTCTCTATTTTCTCTCTACGTTTTGTCTTCAGTCAACGGTGGTTGTTGAAGAAGCCTTTGCTCACATTTCAACTTACGGCTTGCTGAACTGAACTTTGAGAACTATTCCTGGACTTGGAGTTTGGGAATTTGCCACACACACACACTACTAATTTAGTTTTGGGGTTAATGTTTAAGATCTAACATACTTATTTCTAACATTTTTACTTTTATTTTTCTTATTATCATAAGTAGTTAATAATAAAATAGTTTTTACCACTTATACATGACTCTGAGTGTTTCTTTTGTTGCTGGTACATGACACTATTGCTACCATATCCTTCTGTGGTGTCGCAACCAGAACTGTATACTATACTCCAAATAAGATCTAACCAATGTTTTGTACAGCTGCAACACGATGTCCCAACCTCTATACTCACTGCCTCAGCCTATACAGGCAAGCATACCAAATGCCTTTTTTCACTGCATTATCCACCCATGTCACCACTTTCAGCAAGCTATGGACTCACACTCCAAGGTCCCTTTGTACATCAATGTTCCCAAGGTCCCTGCCATTTTCTGTATGTTCTACCAGAATCTGACTTCCCAAAGTGCATTACACCATACTTGTCTAGATTAGATTCCATTTGGCACTTGCTACACCCAACTCTCCAGCTGATCTATATCCCCCTGTATCCTCAGATGACCTTCTTTGCTATTTATGACTCCACCAATTTTCTTGTCATCTGCTAACTTACTAATCATACCACTTACGTTCTCATCCAAGCCATTTCTATATATTACTGGTGCTGATGTATAACTTTTACTATCTCTGTCTGCAGAAGCCACAACCAACAATTCTTAAGACACAGCACCAACACAAGATGTACTCAGTCACACTGCACAGAAACATGTCCGTCAGGTGCCCATCTATATTAATCCCATTTTTATCTATTACACCCAACACCCACCCCACCGAATTTTCCTGCCACCCACCTACATGAGGGGCAATTTGCAGTGGTAATTTAATGTTTGGTCTGTGGGAGGAAACTGGTGAACCCTGGGGAAACCCACGTGGTGACAGGGAACAGCGAACTCAGCACAGGCAACACTAATACCAGGATTAAAGCAGGGTTTCTACAGCCATGAGGCAATGAAGTGATGGGATAGTGATTCTGATCCACACATGGATATTGACATACATTTCCCAATATCTATACCTGATATGTCCAGATTGTCTCCTTAAACTTATATTATTTAACTAGCCCGTTTCTTTCTATGGAACTGTACCATATGTTCTTGAAGAGGAATAGCTGCTCCCAGGGGTACATTGTATTCATTCATCATCTATTATTCCATCAGTTGTGTTATACGTCCTTTCCTCTCTAGTCAGAATATAAACAATCCCTTTGTGACACAAGAGACTGCAGATGCCAGAACCTGGAGCAAAATACAATCCCTTATTGTCATCAGGTAGCAAAGTATAAAAGAAACATTTGTCTGATTTATCGAACATGTGATTCCACCATATAGGAATGAAGTTGCTTTAGTAGTAGCAAAATATCCTCAATCCCCCTGTAGCCAGCATGTTCTGAATTGCATGGACTGATCTCCACCACAGTTAAATCCCCACAGACTTGGCTGAGAAGGGCCCTCCCATCAGATGCTTCTGCACAGCTGGAGTCTCACTATTGCTACACGCACCTTGAGATGGCTGTGGTACAGATGAGATGATCGTCCTCTCCCCATCCATTTGAAAGTCTTGAAAGGTTCAATGTCATTGTCGAGGTTCACCCCAAACAGCAGCATAACAGAGGACTCTGTGATTGACAGGCTGTTCCCAGGGGTATATACTGAGACAAACAACAACAGCTGTCAGAAGATCACCAATTTAGTGAACAATGCACTTTGTTCTGCCCAAAACACGGTGGTCTTCCGATGAAAATGAGATGTCCATGAGCAAGTCCTACCAACTGGCACATTCCAAGGAGTATGAGTACATGCTGAAGTTCACTGCAGCCACCATACAGGCAATAACCACTGTCTAGAGTCCTGCTACTAGACAGGTCTTGTGCAACAATCTTTCAAACACTTCATGGTGTATTGTTTAAGAAGTAAACATGAGTGGCATTAACACATTGCAAGAGAATGAATTGATTTGATGGTACAATGAATGTAGAGAAAATAAAGCACCAATTATACTTCTTGTATATAGTATTATGCATAAAATAATTTTCAAAATTAAAAGTTAAATCCTTACAAGCAAATCTTCCCATCTTGGTTGAGGAAATAAAGGCCTCTCCCCGAATCTTTGGGATTGTAATTGTAACCGTTCCAAATTGAGGCCAATTAAGTTCAGCTGACTTGACTAGACTGTTTGAATGTACAAAAAGAAAGACAAGAAGACACAGCAAATCTGAGAGTGCAGGATCTGTGATAATTTTACTTGGACAGTAAATTCAGGCCAATTCATATAGCTTGTTGGTGAGTATTTGTATTTTTATGAAATTTATATAAAATGGAGGAACAGATTGGATTACATTTTAAGGGGTTCATTCTAAATAGAAGTTTGGCAGCCAAGTCCTGCCTGTTACATAGTTTATAGGTTATAATTCTGATATGCTCTTGTGTCTGACTGAATAGATCTGTGGTACGTGGCCCAAGTTTAACCTGCTTTTGTGTTCATGTACTGACTGGAAGCACTACAGTGCACCTGCTAGGCTGAAATGCATGTTGTTAGCATGGTTTCAGAGGTGTTCACCCTGCAGTTTAAGGAAAAGCAGTCAGAGAAGGAATGGGTGTCCAGGAGACAGGAAGGGAATGCCTCTCCCTCAAAGAGTTTATTGGGAAAACAGTAAATCGATCTCTGACAAGTTCAGTCAGATCCAAGGAGGCATTCCTAGGACAATACTGGTAGGAGACGATGGTGAGGGAATACCATTAAGTGGCAATCTCCTGTATTAACACTTAAAGGCAAATCCCTGCTGCTTTGCACAGTTCAAGACGTGTCTGTTTTGTCATTTATTAAATGTATTTGTAGGTTTGGGGAGCCATTCCCCCCCCCCCCAAAAACACTAACAAGAGGTATATTTTAGGTGTTTGGAGTTTGTGTTCAACCTCTGACTATCCACCAACATTTGAATATTCTAAGGGGTTCTGCTAGTTGGTATGTGTTCCCATTGTAAGTGTTATTCTGCAAGTTACCTGACTACATTCAAAATGTTAAAGTAGGTAATTGTAGCCATTGAAACAATACTTGTTTATTTAAAGTATAAAACATCACTATACTTATTGAATGTGGGAAGGGCAAGTTTTTTTTTAGTGGTAGATACCTGGAATGCACTACCAGGAATAGTAGTTGAAGCCGATATGATAGCATTCAGAAGACTTTAAGATTGGCACATGAATATGGAGTTTTATTTGGCATCATGCTGGTCACATTGTGGGCTGAAGGGCCTGTTTCTGTTCGAAGAGGTACAAGATCTGGTCTTGGGGAAATGTAGTAGGGCAGCAGTTGAAGTGTCAGTAGGACAGCATTTTGGAAATGATCACCTATGTTTCCAAGTTGTTATGGATAGTCCAGTGGTTAACATTTATCATTTTCCCCCATAATACTTTACCACTCCAACATAATGGCCTAAAAATAACATGGCTTATCCCTGCTGCTCTTGAATAAAGGTACCACATTTGCTGGCCTCCAGTCATTTGGCACCTCATCCAAGGGTGGTAAAGATTTAAAATCTATGACCAGTGGTATATCACACAGGGACCTTGATGCTTATTCCCCAACAATTTGAATACAAATGTCGGATGTATGATTAGTGAGTTAACATTTTTATTAGTCACATGTACATCAAAACAGTGAAATGCATCTTTTGCAGAGAGTGTTCTGGGGGCAGCCCACAAGTGTTGCCATGCTTCTGGCACCAACAAAGCATGCCCTCAACTTCCTAATCTGTACATCTTTGGAATGTGGGAGGAAACCAGAGCACCCAGAGGAAACCAACACAGACACAGGGAGAATGTACAAACTCATTACTGACAATGGTCAGAATTAAACCTGGGTCACTGGCACCGTAATAGCATTATGTTAACTACTACAATACCATGCCTGCCCAAAAATTGGTGCTGTTGAAGGCAAGGAGGGGAGGTGTCGGTTGATATTGATAACAAAAATTGGCAGGAGCAGATTGGGAAGGTGAAGCAGAAACTGGGACTGTGGGAACGGTGCTCCCCATCGATAACTGGGAAGAACTTGGTCATCAGGTGTGAGGTGCTCTCAGGGCTGCTGTGGCCTGTTCCTCGCTCCTCCAGCTTGGAAATCACCTGTGCCATCACCTTCGTCTGTGGCTGCATTAGACTGTGCGTGGAACCCAAGTACATGGGCACCAAGTGTCACTACGTACCGAGGTTCTACCTGTCCCTGCTGTTGTGAAGGATGGGCCTGGCCCCGTGGCCACACAACGTCCCAGTCAGCTGGGCGTTGCCGCACTACCTGTCCTTCGTGGAGAAGTTCTTCCAGACCAACACCTTTGACCACAAGTCCATCAGGCAGTGGTCAGCACGGAACATCCTGCAGACACTTCAGAAGGACTCAATGAATACTGTGGGGTGGTTCCCTGAGCAAACTGTCCAGACCATCTGGCAGAATGCCTCATCACCAGAACTCACCAACAAGCACCAAGACCTCGCTTGACTGGCGGTGAGAGGGGCCCTCCCAGTCATATCCTTTCTGCATGGTCGGAACCTCACTCCCAGCGCACGCTGCCCCTGGAAAGACTGTGCTGGAGACAAGATGGTCGCCCACCTCTTTGCAGGCTGTGGGTTTGCGAGCAGGGTGTGGTGAAAGAGGCAAGGGTCCTCGTCACAGTTCATCCCCAGCAGCTGCGTAACGGAGGATTCTCTGATCTACGGGCTGTTCCCAGGGACACACACAGAGACAGATATCAACTGCTGCTGGAAGGTCATCAACTCAGTGAAAGACGCCTTTTGGTCTACCCAAAACTTGGTCTTCCAGCACTGCGAGATGTCTGTAGGGTAATGCTGCTGACTGGCACACTCCAGGCTGCAGGAGTATGTGCTGAGGGACGCACTGAAGCTGGGTGCGTCCAACGCAAAGGCTCAGTGGGGAAGGATTACAGTTTAGGGTTCTTCTGCCACTGGAGAGGGAGGGGCAGGGTCAGGCAAGAAAGCCCCTTAAATATTGTAAATACGGGACTGGGTAACCCCCAGAGAGCCACACATATGGCATTGGTGCTTTTTTTTAATATAAAGAGGTAACACTAATGAATGATCTGTACAAGAATGTAAAGGCTTGCACTGTTTTATAATTGTATATAGTTTGTCTTTTTATTATAAAGTTTATTTTGGAATTAAAAAAAAGGTTCTCCCAGGCCGAGGCTATCCCACTGCCCTTCGGGTGTGCTGATGCCTGTGATGTCCACAAATGCGGGATACTCGACTGCAAAATTTGTGGTAGTGGGGACTGCGTTTGCACTCTCCCCTGACATTCTATTCAAAGACAGAACTGATGACATTCTTTCCCCGCAGCATGGCGCTGATGAAGAATTACCAAAGCAGAGCCACATGAGTGGCATCAGTGCTGTGTTTTTTTAATATATATAAAAAGGTAACACTAATGATTGATCTGTACACAAATGTAAAGGTTTGCACTGTTTTTATTGTTGTATATAGTTTTTGTTTTACAATGAATAAAGTCTATATTGGATTAAAAAATAGATAAAATGGCAGAGCAATATCAAATTTAATCCTGGTAAATGTAATGCATTTTGTGCATTACCTCTTATTTGCCCTTCCAATGAATCATGGGGCCCTTGAGTATTGAGGAACCTTGGTGTACAAGTACAAAGGTGGCAACGTGGGTTGAAGACGACATTCAAGAGTCCTGCCTTCATTAACCAGGGCAGAGAATACAAGACCAGGGAGGTTATGCTACAAAAAAGTGTTGGTTAGGTCACAGCTGGAATAATGCAGAGTTTCTAATGCCATGCAATAGGATGTTTATGACTGCACTGGAGAGGGTGCAGAAGAGATTCACAAGGATGCTCTCTGGGATGGAATGTTTTTGTTGAGAATGGATAGCTCATTTTGTTTTCCTTGGATTGGAGGAGGCAGGCAGAACTAGAGGTTTACAAATTGAGGGCATCGATGGGGTTGACATTTGGAAGCTTTCCCCCATGGGTGAGATAAAGCAAAGGGACCCTTTAGCCCACAGAGTCCACACTGACCATCAAACACCTATTTACATTAATTCCATTTTCTTATTCTCCCACATTCTCATCAAGACCCCTATTCTACCATTCACCAATGCTATGTCAATTTAGTAGTCAATTAACCTACCAAGCTGCATGTTTTTAGGATGTCATGGAAATGAGCAAGCCCCATTGACAGAACCAGAGCTTTGTTTCCTGGAGCTATGGCAGCAACTCTACTAGCTGTGCCACTGTTAAGACAAACTGTCATTATACAAAACCAGTGGGCATACCTTATAGTAAAGGGCAAGAGGTTTAAGGGGTCTGAGGAAGAACCTTTCCACCCAGAAAGTTATTGAAATCTGGAATACACTACCTGTGAGATTGTGGAAGCAGTACTCAATGTTGAGTATTTAGATGAACAGTTAACTCACCAAGGATAGAATGCTAAAGACAGTGGTAAATGGGAATATACTTGGTCAGCTGGACATGGTGGGCAAAACGGCTTGTGTGCTATCTGTGACTGTCACACATCCCAGTTAAGATGAAGCCTCAAGGCAACCTCCCCATCTCCCACTAGGTCAAGACAAATTGTCATTATAAAAACAGATGCTGGAAATACTAGTCAGGTCAGGCTGCACCTGTGGGAAGAGAAAATTGTCACATGCAGCCTGACCAAGTATTTCCAGCATTGCCTTTAATATTTCCAGTATTTGCAATTGTTTTATTGGAGGTTATTAGCCCAGTACATTTAATCTTATCAAAAATACCCTATAGCATATTCCTTTCAACTGTGTAAGGGTCCAGTGGTGTATCAGTGTTCCACTCCCCTGCCTGTTAGAGATCTTGTACTGCAGTAAAAGGAAATCCTCCTTGCTCATTGCTGGGAATCAATAAAGCAACTCCTATTTAATGGGTGTCATTAATCTTGCAGCCAAATATCAAATGGTAAAGTCTGGTTAAGCTCTTCAGCAGACATGAATACAGATTTGCAGGTTTGTTAGCCACAGTGTATTTGGGCAAGACTTTCTCCCTGGACATTGTCCAGATTCTATATTATTTGACCACCTATCCAACTCCCAAGTTTGGCAAGTGCTGGCCTGAGCCACTTCAGCTTCATTCTCATCTTTCAAGTGAAGATGGAAGACACAAGAACGTAATCAGAGTAGGAGTGGGCCACCTGGCCCATCGAGCCTGCTCTGCCATTCAGTAAGATCGTGGCTGATCTGGCTGTGGGCTCAGATCCACCTACCTTTTCCCCATAACTCTTAATTCCCCTACTACGCAAAAATCTATCTAATTGTGTCTTAATTAATGAGGTAGACTCTACTGCTTCCCTGGGCAGAGAATTACAGACTCAGTACTCTCTGGTAAAAGCAATTTCTTCTCATCTCCATCCTAAATCTATTCCCCCGAATCTTGAGGCTATGTCCCCTAGTGTCACCTACCAGTGGAAATAACCTTCCTGCCTTGATCTTATCTATCCCTTTCATAATTTTGTTTCTCTAATATACCCTCTCATTCTTTGAATTCCAGCGAGTATAGTCCCAGGTGACTTAATCTCTCCTCATAGGCTAACCCCTTGATTTCCAGAATCAATCTGGTGAACCTCCTCTGCCCTGCCTTCAAGTAAGGAGACCAGAAGTGCACACAGTACTCCAGGTGCAGCCTTACCAGTACTGCGTACAATTGCAGCACAATCTCCCTGCTCTTAAATTCAACCCCTCTAACAATGAAGGCAATTTGCCTTCTTGATAACCTGTTGCACCTGCAAAGCAACCTTTTGCGATTCATGCACAAGCACTCCCAAGTCCCTCTGCACTTCAGAATGCTGCAATCTTTTACCATTTAAATAATCTGATCTGTTATTTTTCCTTCCAAAGTGGATGACCTCACAGATGCTCAATTGCAACTTTATCACCACCAATGGGACCCCTGATTTTTATTTCTCACCGCCCCCCCCCCCCCAAGTTAAATCTATTCCTCTTGCATTAATCATTAATGCTTTGTATTAAGGAATTTACTTCCCTGGAGATCTATCATATCCACTAGTTGCATCCTGGTATTTGTTCCAGTCACCATGCCTTTTACCAAGCTGCCCTTGCAGCATAGCATCTGCCACTACCCTATACTCAAAACTACAAAATAGGTATCCCCAAATAACCTGGGTTGAGCATTATGGGTACAATTTCATGCATGACATTTTCATACAGAGGACCTCAATCAAGGTGGCATCCCACTTCCCTATTAAATCCAAGCTTATGAACACTGTCCTCACTGGGTTAAGCAGAGCCCCTCATCACCAGGTCACAAAGGAATTACTGGGAACTCTACAGATCTGAATTAATACATGAGCACCCCATCAAACCTCTCATGTCCAATTACTTTTCTTTATCATTATACACAAATGATTGCCAGTAGTGATATGGCTCAGGTTTTGTGCTCCCAACATCAGATATTCCTGAAAGTTGGCAAAGCTTTGAGTTCTTAACTCATCATATTGATCGATATTTAAGTTGATGTGTTTTTGTTTCTCTTTCTACCCCCACCCCCGATTTATAAAGATGTAGGCCCTTCAGCCAACTGAGTCCACACAAGCATCAGTATACTTTTTGGTCTTGAATTTTGAACTAATGCCAATATCTACAATTAGAATTAGGTATGTTTTAAGCTAATGTAGAGAATTAGAGATGAAATATGGTTTTGAAGTTGCAATTCACTTGTGGCATCTGGTTCTGTGTCAAATGAAACTTTTAAAAATTGTTTTGATTCTATTACAGTAAGAAGTTGCTTTTGTTACATCCAATATTGTTAATTCAAACACATCTAAATACACTTAAATTTGTGGCAAGTCTGAGCTAGAATTTTGGATTGGCTTCTCCCATTGTCCAGACTCCCATCTTAGTTGTAGATGTCTGCAATTCAACTGTCCCCTTGTGCAGGCTCCACTGGTTCCTGTTCTTGGTTGGAATGAATAGTCCAAACAATCCTCTAGGTAAATTCCCTGTAGAAATATAGCACGTCTGTCAATCCTTTCATGGTCCTATAAAAGAATATTCGAGAAGAGGGTGTAGCGGGCACAGCTCCCTCAGTATACATTAGTGGACATTTGTAACCAGTGCTTCCATACCCCTTCACCTGTCATCCACACATTTTCCCATCAACACCTCAAATATCTTAGGGCAGCAAGTGTCTGGAATTCTCTACCTAGAGTTAGAGACAAGCTCATTACAAATATATAAAATGGAGTTAGATAGCACTCAATCATCTGGTCTTACAAAAATCTGAAGGGATTGGGCACAGATCATATTGAATGGCAGTGCAGGCTTGAGGGGCCAAGTGGCCTACTGTTTTGCTAGTTGTAGGGGTCAGAATCTAACCAAAGTTTCAAAATCTGCCGCTGCATGGATTGTGCATCAGTCACAGTTCTCTCAAGCCACTAATCATTTTAATATTATGCCATTGTTAAGCAACTGCATGTCACAGACATTTTCCAGCATGTTCATTTCTATAACTTGCCTTCCTTACAACCACATCACACTTGTACACTTGCAGTATTTCCATACAACTTCATGGGCACCATCTGATTAAAACCATCAGTGGCTTTCATAAACCACTTAAATCAAAAACTATTAACATGACATATTAATGTCAATAAGATGTACATGTACAAGAATGAACACTTGCATCAGAGAAGTACAAAGGATAAGTTTCCACCTCTCAACACGAAGATAATCTCCAGATATGTTCTCAAGGGATAGAATATGCAAAAGTTCAAATTCACTTTCACGATCCAAACATGCTGTGAAATACTCAACTTGATCTACTGTTTGACACACTAGCAAATGTCCCTGATAGTACTACATAGAGGTTATACACAGCAACAGAGTAGTGTCATACTAACATGAAGTGGCTGCTGCAAATTAACCCTGACAAGGAGTTGATGGCAAAAAGAAGCAAAGGAGTTAATGAACGTGTGGAAGAACAAACTTGCAGGGGAATAAGGAGAGGAATAGGATTGCTCCCCTGGGCTAAATGGCCTCCAGTGATGTAATCATGAGAAGGTATCAAGGGTAGCAAATGTGACTCCAATATTTAATTTAATTGAGGGAGAGAATATTACAAATACCAGTATTTTATCACAAAGGATGCAATAGAACATCTTTATGATGAAGATTTGAGCAGAGTCCCCATGGAATTGTGGAAGAAAATTGTGTTTAACTAATCTGGTGCAGTTTAAGATGTGACTAATGGAATGGATACCAAGGAACCAATGGATGCGGTGCATTTGGAATTTTGGAAAGTGTCCAGCAAGTTCTGCACAAGAGATTAATTAAATGCATGGAATTGGAAGGGGGGGGGGGCATGGAGAAAGAGGGGGAAGACATAAGGAAAGGAATGGACTGAGATTTCGTTTGAACAGAAAGCAAAGGAGAATAAACATTTTATTCTATGGTTGGCAGCCAGTAAAAACAAAAATGGATTTTGGCAGGGATCAGTGCTATTCAATCTATATCAACAACTTGGCTGAGGGGACCAAATATCATATTACCAATTTCACTGACAATACTAAATTAGGCAGGAATGGGAATTTGGACAAAGGAATATAGACAAAGTAGGTGATAACTTCACATCCTGTGTCATGTTACCTACTAGTAAACACAAGCAGTGTTTGTTGAATGGCAACAGATTGGATAGTGCAAATATTAAAAGGAACTGGGCATGCGTGCAGGTTTGCTGCTGAAGGTCAACGTTAGGTGCATGAAGCAATTAATAGTTACCAGTCATAGCCATCTTGTATAATGATTTAGCTGAGGAGAGTCTTACTGCCTTAGTATTGGGCCTAGATGACAAACCAAGTTAGGAACTGGAGCTGGATGAACTCTGGATCATTCGTGAGGAGGAGGCAGACATAAACAGGAGTTTCAGGGAGATAGTCACCCCTAAAAGTCAAGAGGCAGGTAGCTGGGTGACTGTCAGGAAAGGGAAGGGGTACAGATAGAAAGAGCAGAGCACCCCTGTGGCTGTTTCCATCAACAATAAGTATATCATTTTGGATACTGCTGGTGGGGACAACCTACCAGGGACAAGTTGCAGTGGTCGCATCTCTGGCACCAAGACAGCTCAGAAAGGAAGGAGGGAAAAGAAGAGAGCAATAGTGATAGGGGATTCGATAGTTAGGGGGACAGATAGGAGGTTCTGTGGGAGAGATCGAGAATCCCGGATGGTCTGTTGCCTCCCTTGTGCCAGGGTCCGTGATATCTCAGATCGAGTTCTCGATATTCTCAGGAGGGAGGGTGAGCAGCCAGATGCTGTGGTCCACGTAGGGACCAATGATATGGATAGGAAAGAGGAGGAGGTGCTGCAAAGAAAGAGTTTAGAGAATTAGGTGCAAAGTTAAAGGACAGGACCTCCAAGGTTGCAATTTCAGGATTGCTATCCGTGCCACGAGCTAGTGAGGCTATAAATAGGAGGATCATGCAGCTAAATAAGTGGCTAAGGAAATGGTGCAGGAGGGAGGGCTTCATGTTTCTAGACAATTGGGCTTTGTTCCGGGGAAGGTGGGACCTGTTCTGAAGGGACTGTTTGCACCTAAACTGGAGGGGGACTAACATTCTTGCAGGTAGTTTGCTAGTGCCACTCTGGGGGGTTTAAACTAGATTTGCAGGGGGAAGGGAACCAGAGTGTTAGAGTAGATAGTGAGGTGGAGGAGGTTAAAGGTCATGCGAGGACTGCAGGTATAGACAGAAATCAAAGGTTTGTACATGATAGAATGTTCTCAGGTGCATCTATTTCAATGCAAGAAGTATTGTAGGTAAGGCAGATGAGTTTAGGGTAATGGATTGGCATGTGGGATTACAACATTATTGCCATTAGTGAGACTTGGATGCAGGAGGGGCAGGACTGGCAGCTTAATGTTCCGGGGTTCCATTGTTTCAGACGAGATAGAGGGGGAGGGATGAAAGGGGGAAGAGTGGCATTACTAGTCAGGGAAAATATCACAGCTGTGCGTAGACAGGACAGCCTGCAGGGCTCGTCTACGGAGGCCATGTGGTGGAGCTGAGGAACAGGAAAGGTGTGGCCACACTAATAAGGTTGTATTATAGACCACCCAATAGTCAGAGAGAATTGGAGGAACAAATCTGTAGTGAGATAGCAGACCGATGTAAGAAACAGAAAGTTGTGATAGTAGGGAATTTTAACTTTCCACATATTGACTGGGACTCCCACACTGTGAAAGGGCTGGATGGCTTGGAATTTGTCAAATGTGTTCAGGAAAGTTTTCTAAATCAATATATAGAGGTACCAACGAGAGAGAATGCAATACTTGATCTCCTATTAGGGAACCAGACAGGTCAGGTGACAGCAGTATGTGTAGTTGAGCATTTTGGGTCCAGTGACCATAATGTCATTAGTTTCAAGTTAATTATTAAATAAAGACAGGTCTGGTCCTCGAGTTGAGGTTCTAAATTGGAGAAAGGCCAATTTTGTGGAAATGAGAAAGGATCTAGGAAGAGTGGATTGGGATAAGTTACTTTCTGGCAAGGATGTGTTCCATAAGTAGGAGGCCCTCAAAGGTGAAATTTTGAGAGTACAGAGTTTGCATGTTACTGCCAGGGTTAACGGCAAAGTTAACAAGCACAGGGACCTTGGTTTTCAAGGGATATTGGCGATCTGGTTAAGAAAAGGAGAGGTGTCTAGCAGGTATAGGCAACTAGGAACAAATGAGGTACTTGAAGAGTATAGAAAAAGTAAGAAAATACTAAAGGAGGAAATCAGGAAGGCAGATAATGTGAAGGTAAACGCGAAGGGTTTCTACAAGTATATAAAGAATAAAAGGATAGTAAGGGACAAAATTGATCCCCTAGAAGATCAGAGTGGTCATCTATGTGTGGAGCCTCAAGAGATGAGGGAGATCTTAAAACAGTTTTTTTGCATCAGTATTTACTCAGGAAACTGGCACAGTGGAATATGGAAGGGAAACAAGCAGTAGTGTCATGGAACATGTAGAGATTAAAGAAGAGGAGGTGCTTGCTGCCTTACAGCGAATAAAGGTAGATAAATCCCCCGGGCCTGATAAGATATTTCCTCGGACATTGAGAAAGACGTGTAGAAATTGCAGGGGCCCTGGCAGATATATCCAAAATGCAGTGCCAGAGGACTGGAGGGTAGCTCATGTTGTTCCATTGTTTAAAAAAGGCTGTAAAAGTAAACCAGGTAATTACAGGCCAGTGAGCCTGACGTCAATAGTGGGTAAGTTATTGGAAGGTGTTCTGAGAGATCAGATATACAAGTATTTGGACAGCCTAGGGCTGATAAAGGATAGTCAGCATGGCTTTGTGCATGGTAGATCGTGTTTAATGAATCTTGTAGAGTTTTTCCGAGGAGGTTACCAAGAAAGTAGATGAAGGAAAGGCTGTGGATGTTGTCTACATGGACTTTAGTAAGGCCTTTGACAAGGGCCCACATGGGAGGTTAGTTCTGAAGGTTCAGACACTAGGTATCCATGGAGAGGCTGTAAATTGGATTCAAAATTGGCTGTCTGGGAGAAGACAGATTGGTAGTGGATGATTGTTTCCTCAGACTGGAGGCCTGTGACTAGTGGTGTGCCTCAGGGATCTGTGCTGGGACCATTGGTGTTTGTTGTCTATATCAATGATCTAGATGATAATGTGGTAAATTGGATCAGCAAATTTGCTGATGATACTAAGATTGGAGGCGTAGTGGACAGCGAGGAAGGTTTTCAAAGCTTGCAGAGGGATCTGAACCAACTGGAAGAATGGGCCAGAAAATGGCAGATGGAATTTAATGCAGACAAGTGTGAGGTGTTGCATTTTGGAAGGACAAATCAAGGGAGGACATACACAGTAAGTGGTAGGGCACTGAGGAGTGCAGAGGAACAAAGGGATCTGGGAGTTCAGATACAGTAATTCCCTGAAAGTGGCATCACACGTAGACAGGGTTGTAAAGGCGGCTTTTGGCATCCTGGCATTCATAAATCAAAGTATTGAGTATAGAGTTGGGATGTTATGGTGAGGTTGTATAAGACACTGGTGAGGCCAAATTTGGAGTACTGTGTGCAGTTCTGGTCACCTAACTAGGAAGGATATCAGTAAGATTGAAAGAGTGCAGTGAAGATTTACTAGAATGTTGCCGGAATTTCAGGAGTTGAGTTACAGGGAAAGATTGAACAGGCTAGTACTTTATTCCTTGGAGCGCAGAAGAATGAGGGGAGATTTGATAGAGGTTTACAAAATTATGAGTGGTATAGACAGAGTCAATGTGAGTAGGCTCTTTCCACCTGGATTAGGAGAGATAAGTACGAAAGGACATGGCTTTAGGGTGAAAGGGGAAAGGTTTAGGGGGAACTTCTTCACTCAAAGAGTGGTGGAAGTATGGAACGGCTGCCATCTGATGTAGTAAATGCGGGCTCACCCTTGAGTTTTAGAATAAATTAGATAGATACATGGATGGGAGAGGTCTGGAGGGTTATGGACGGTGCAGGTAAATGGGACTAGCTGAATAAAGTTTCAGCACAGACTAGAAGGCCCAAGTGGCCTGTTTTCTGTGCTGTAGTGTTCTATGGTTCTATAGAGAGACCATGACTGGAGTCCTGATGAAGGGCCTCTACCTGAAATGTCGACTTGTTTATTCTCTCCATAGACGCTGCCTGACCTGCTAAATTGCTCTAGCACTTTTTTTGTTACTGTTTAATTTTGGTCTCTTGCTCAAAGGATTTATTTGGAATGGGGGGCGGGGGTGCTGCAGAAAAGATTCCATCCAGGGATGGCACGTTTCCTATCTGAGATTGAATTGACTGGAGTTGTTCCCTGGAATTTACAAGAATGAGGTGCTCTCATCAAAACATACAAAAGGCTGAAAGGGCTAGAACAAAGATTACTCTCCCCTCCTGGAGAAGTTTCATAACAAGTAGAGCATTCAGGAGTAAACTTGATACAATAAAACTCTGGAACACTAACTCTGGTAGTACTAGATTAGCAGATTTCCTGGATTATTAGATGTTACTCCAATTATTAACTAATCACTTGTGTCACTTTTACATATTACAATATTTTCCATAACCCAGTAAAAGGAAAAGCTACAAGCACTTCAACAGCAAATCTACTTGCATTCTTGAGTGCATGTTCAATACCCCAACTTTGGCTCTGGCCAAATACCCAGCCCACACTCGAATTCAATCACAGATACACTCCAGACCCTCTGCTCTGGCCACATCCTGCTTGAACTTTGGATATTTACCACCTCCTCTCTCCCACCACCTCCACTTCACCCCCTCCCCCCCCCCACCACCCAAAAAGCTCAATCCTGACTGGAGAACCAATTCCAGACATCTTCAAAACTCCAGATCAGTTAAACATTATTTTCTTCCATACATCCATTGTTGACTCTACTCAATCTTAAAGCATCCATTATTACAGATTACAGCATTTTATTTTTAAACAGCATCTATCACTGATATCCTCTCCCTCCTTTATTAAGTGTTGGGGTCACATTTACTATCCTCCATACCTTCTAATAAATCACTGGAGGCCATTTGGCCCAGGAGAGCAATGCTTCTCATTTTCCTGCAAACTTTGATTCTTTTTGCCATCAACACCATTGCACTATTATGCAGTCTCTGACCAAGAGAATTTTGAATCCAATCTACCAAGTCTCCATGGAGCCCATGTACCTTAATCTTCTGAATCAGCCAATCACAAAGGACATTATTGAAAGTCCATGTATACAACATCCACTGCCCTGCCCTCCATCTTTGTCATCTCCTTAAACTGAAGTTTGCAAGGCATGATCTCCCCTACACAAAGCCATGCTGACTATCTCTAAAGTCTACACTTTTCCAGAAGCAGATCCTACCCTTAAGAATCTTCAATAATTTCCCCGACACAGAGGCTCACCAGCCTATGATTTCCGTGGTTGTCTCTATTTCCCTTAAACAGAGGAACAACATCAGCTAATCTCCAGTCCTCTGGGGCCTCGCCTGTGGCTAGTGAGGATATCAAGGACCCAGCAATCCCCCTCTTGCCTCTCTCAATAACCTGGGATAGATCACACCAAGTCCTGGGACATCCACCTTGATGTTCAAGAGCCCCAACACCACCACTTTGATATCAACAAGCCCAAGAATATCAACATATGCCTCCCTGATCGCAATATCCTTCAGGTCCATCTTGGTGAATACTGGGGCAAAGTACTGATTTCATACACTTCCTCTGGCTCCAGGCATAAACCCTTCTTTATCCTTGAGTGGTCCTACTCTCTCCCTAGTTACCCATTTGTTTGAATACATGTATAAAATACATTGGTATTCTCTTTTAATCCTACTTGCCAAGAACATTTCATGGTCCCTTTTAGCCCTCATGATTCCCTGTTTAAGTTCTCTCCTGCTTCCTTTATTCCTCAAATGCCATCTGATCTTAGCTTTCTAAACTTTGCATGTTTTTTTTTGACTAAATTTGCAACATATCTCATCATTCAAGGTTCCCAAACCTTATCATCCTGGTCCGTCTTCCAATTGCAACAATGTCACATAACAATATAAACATAATTTTGAAAGCAGAACATTTTGCTCTATCAAAGCAATAAATTGCTTTGAAAACGCCCATTGGTGTAATGTTATGCCCAGGCAATCCCAAAGGATTGAGTATGGATTCTGAGGTGGCTAATGAGGCCCGTATGGGAACCCCAGACCTTGTCAATATCAAAGCAGTCCTCATTCTCAGAAGCCAAGAGTCTCTTCACAGGTGCCAGTTTTGGTAGATTTCAGAGCAGCCCTAAGTTGCAAACGTCTTCAGCTCCTCTAGTCCTCATTGAGGGGTCAGCAGTGGAAAGAGTGAGCAGCTTCAAGTTCTTGGGTATCAACATCTGAGGGTCTATCTTGGGCCTAACACACTGATGCAAGCATGAAGGCACACCAGTGGCTCTACTTCATTAGGAGTTTGAGGAGATTTAGTACGTCACCGAAGGCTATTGCAAATTTCTACAGATGTACAGGGGAGAGCATTCTGACGAGTTGCAACACCACCTGGTATGGAGGCTTCAATGTGCAGATCTCAAAGCTGCAGAGGGTTATAGACTCAACCAGCTCCATCATGAGCACAACCCTCCCTGCCATAGAGGAAATGTTCAAGAGGTAGCACCTCAAGAAGGCAGCATCCATCATTAAGGACCCTCACCATCTGGGGCATGCCATCTTTGTCTTACTACCATCAGGGAGGTGGTACAGGAGCCTGAAGACCCACACAACATTTCAGGAACAGCTTCTTCCCCTCTGCCATCAGATTTCTGAATCGTCCATGAACACTGCCTCGTTAATCCTCTCCTGCATTATATATTTATTTTATGACTTGTTTTACACTGTACTGCTGCTGCAAAGTAACTTTCACAACACACGTCAGTGACAATAAACCCGATTCTGAGTCTGGGAGCTAAGATTGCCTGTAAGGTGTTGTCAGAAGATTTGCCTTTGAGGTCCTTGACATTTGACATTGATGTAGGTTTACCTCTGAACACTGCCCAATTTAGCATGCAGAACATGCTCACCATTCTGGAGGTCAATCTTGCTGTGATCTTTATCTTCTCAAACTTGATGTCAAAAGAACACTTTCACAATTCTCTGCTTTGTCAACAGAATGAAGTGACAGTGTGAACAAACTTGTCACTGCCCATGTGGTTAATTATATCCCAGGTAGAAGTGAACTGTTTCAGGGTAGAGTGTCTAAGCATCAAGATAAGCTCAGTCTCTCCTCCCCCACAGTTTACAAGGACCTTGTGTATGATCAATAGAATCTATTTAAACCAAATCCTTGTTTTGATTCTGTAATAGTTCTACAGTTGGAATGAACCTTGTATTCTTAAGATTGCTTTATCAATTGATGTACAAAATTGCACTGGACACAAACTTTGTTCTAAATGTAACCATGCAAACTATTAACCTTTCATATGTTGGTTTTACTTGTTTTCCATAATCAAAAATTAAAATGATTCACCAACTTAACAACAGTTTGGCCAAAGTTTTCTGCTACAGATATGTGGCTACACCATTGAATGGTAATGACTGGCAATCACAAAACCAGTTGGTTTGGAATATGAAGTTAAACATTAATATCACTTGTATTGGTAAAGAAACTAGAATTCCATAACCTTGTAATGTTTATAGTTGAGGTATTCCTTGACTTTGATTTACAAATTTGCTCCTCTAACTCTTGGGTATGTGTCCTTGATGGCAATCTATTTCTCTATAACAAATAGCTTGCCACTCAACCCATAAGAATTGCCCCAAAATTTCATCCAGCCTGTTCACTTTAACAAATTTCACATGATGTCTTCTAGAAACTCACTTTCACAAATTGAGGAAGCTGTGATGTCTCCTAAACCTCATTACCTCTTAAGAACAGCATACACAACTTTAATTTGAAAATCAATTGACAATGATAGTTAAATGAATCAATGTAAACTTGGTGAACATCTAAAGTCTGCAAAATGTGCAGTGGCACAGTAAGCAGAATTGATGCCTCACAACTTAAGCAAACCAAGTCATTTCTGACCTTGGGTGCTATCTGTGTGGAGTTTGCACATTCTGACTATTTGGGCATCCCTTGAGTACACTAATTTCATCCCAAAACCCTGCAGGTTGGTAGGTTAATTGGCCAGGAAACTGCCACTGATCTACAAATGAATGGTAGAACATGGGAGAGTTCAGGAAAATTGGTGTGAAGGGTACTCTGTAGTCAGCACAGACTCAGGACAGGAAAAAAAAAGCCGGGTGGTGGTGGAAGGTTTTTTCCCTCTGAATGGAGGCCAGTGACTAGTGGTGTGCCGCAGGGGTCAGTGTTGGGAACCCTTGTTATTCATTCATTATATAATGATTTGGACGCAGATGTGCAAAGCTTGATCAGTAAATTTGCAGATGACATGAAATTTAGGCGCTGTTGATAGTGAAGATTATTGTCCCTCTAATGCTTGCACATCCTTTCCGTAACAAGGTGATTAGAAATGAATACTCTGGTTGAAGGAAGACCTGTGTTTTATTAAGGTTCAATGTGACTCCCTGCTTTTATTCTCTGTACCTCTGTTGATAAAGTTCAGAACTGTGCCTTATCAACCTTAATCTGACATGCACTCAGAGCCATGGGTCCCTATACCCCTTTTAGAACAGTATCTTTTGTATTGCCAATTATTGTTCCTTACAGAATCAAAGAAATATAGGTGATGCAATTTCATCCAGCCTGTTTGTATTTTGCTGCAATTTATCACTTCCTCTACACAGTTCACAAATACTACTAAGTTTTGTCATCTGCGAATTTAGAAGTTGTAGCTTGCAAACCCAAGCCCAGGTCGTTAATGCAGACTTTCATTCTTAAAAAAAAGGCAATGCCTCTAATCTTGATTCCCTAGGAAACGCGTGAAGCTTCTTGCTGTAACAATCTACCGGTAAGCTAATTTTAAGTTGCTCCTTAACCTTCAAAGGAAAACAATACAAGCTTCTCTACAATCTCCACATGATTCAATTTAGTGACAGAGGCAATTTATTCCTCAGTATCCGAGTCACGGGTCTTAAAACTTTAAACTCTGATTTACAACAGCTTTACAAATTCACAATACTTCAATTATGTCCAACAAAAACCGGCATCTGTTCATATTGATTTACTCCAGTAATACAAGCGAGAAAGATTAGAAGAGGAGCCCTTTCATGTGTGCGATGCGTGTCATTCGGCCCAACTGGTCCACGCCGACCGAGATTCCCATCTAAGGCAAGTCTTATTTGCCCAAGTTTGGCCAACATCCCTCTAAACCTTTCCTATCCAAGGAGCCCAAAATTGGGGTGTCGAAGTCGTGGGGGGCTGGTCAAACCTGTTCTCCCAATAATGATCTACACGCGGAGCCTTGGCAACAATACATTATTAGCCAGTGGGAATGTGCCGAAGATACACACTCGAGCGTAGTACATGGGAAGGCAGATTCCGGAAATTGTACAATACTCTGTAAACAGACAAGGAACTGACTTGTGGCCTATCATTTACAACCGAAACTTGCCACAAGGAGCGCGGGATTTGCACCCTTCCACCAGCTGAGCAACTGGAGTTCGCCTCACATAAATCTCTCAAGCAACCAAAATTGTAACAGCTCACAAGCAGCAAATAGTTCTGCGTTTATCATATATCGGTAATACGTCGGCGAACGCTCAAACTCACCAAAAAAACAGGCTGGAGAATACATTCGCCGTTGCAAGAGGGTTTGGTTTATCGTCTCTTTGGAGGGGCTCCATTTCCGTGTTGCAGAAAATGCGCTGCTGCCGGTCCTACTGCGCGTCAGCTTCTGCTCGGTTCCCTTTTCGCTCGCCCGGACTTTCCGGCGTCACTTCCCACCTCAAAGACTTACACCACATCCCGGCGCCGACCCCTGGCTTGTGAGCGACGGTCGGTCGCAGCGGGACACACACATTCCCCCGACGCCGCACTGCCTCTCCTTGAGTCTACACCTTTGTTGGGGGGCGTGGAATAATTAATTCAAAATGAAAGTGATGTCAGTTAATTGACATCGAAAAAGTTGTTGTTCTTTGCATCACGGAATGAAATAATAAAAACGCATGAAGCGTTCGACACAAAGATGTATCTTCGTCCATCTGCAAAGCTACCAGCCTTACAACATTAAGAATTGCAGGTCAAGGGTCTTAAATTACACACCCAAGTACTCAGATGTAGCACGCTGTTAGGCCCTTTACCCTCCCGAGTTTGTGCGGCACATCAAGCGTCCATTTACACGAACCCTACTCTTACCTATTTTAATATGTTCCCTTCCCCACCACCCCAACCTTTCCATCAACTTCCCTCGCCCCAGATTCTACTTGGTACAGTTTACAGTGGCCGATTAACCTACCAACCTGCACGTCTTCGGGATGTGGGAGGAAACCCCACACCATCTCAGAGAACCTACAAACTCCACACAGCACCAGAGCTGAGGATGGAACCCAGGTCGTTGGAGGTGAGCGACAACAGCTCTACCAGTTGTGCCACTGTGTTGCACACAACAAAAAAGTGCCTTCTTGCATATAAAATTTAGGCAACCATGTCAAATTGTTGAACCTTACAGTTACTGTTCCGAAAAACAATGCTCTTAACGTGTTAAAATGCAACTTTTGTTTTCCTCCACCACCCTTTCAATGTGTCAGACCCCAACAATCCTAGGATGAAAACTTTTGCTCATCTCCCTCTAATCCTTCTAGCGATAACTTTAAATCTATGCCCCCTGTTTTTTTGACTTCTTTGTTAAAGGGAAAAAGAAGCTACCTATTTCCATCTTCTAGGCCCCACATGATTTATGTAGTTCAGTGAAGTCTCCCTTCGGCCTCTGTTCCAAGGAAAACCATCTTAGCTAATCTAGTCTTTCTTCATATAACTTTCCAACTCTGGAAACATGTACACAAATCTCTTCTACACCCTCTCCAGGGAAATCATTATCTTTCTGTAATGTGACCAGGATTTCATGTAGTACTCAAGCTGTGGCCCAGCTGCAGAATTCTAGCATAACCAGGAAGTGTCCCATAACCCTTTATAACTATCTTTTTGACCCTTCTGAATATCTAAGAATCTGCAGGCATACACTCCAAGGCCGCTCTGCTTGGGCACAACACTCAATATTCTCTTATTTCTTGCATGTCCCCAAAATGTATTCCCTCACACTTCCATTTACCATTTTTTTCCTGCCCAACTTCCTGTAGTCTAAAGCGTTCCTCCTCTCTGTCAACCACACAGTTAATTTTTATCATCTGCAAGTTTCGTGGGATCGAGTTTAAGAGCCGCGAGGTAATGATGCAGCTCTACAAAATTCTGGTTAGACCACACTGAGAGTATTGTGTCCATTTCTGGTCACCTCCTTATAGGAAGGATGTGGAAGCATTGGAAAGGGTGCAGAGGAGATTTACCAGGATGCTGCCTGGTTTAGAGAGTATGCATTATGAGGAGAGACTAAGGGAGCTAGGGCTTCACTCTTTGGAGAGAAGGAGGATGAGGGGAGACATGATGGAGGTATACAAAATATTAAGAGGAATAGATAGAGTAGACAGCCAGCGCCTCTTTCCCAGGGCACCAACCCTCAATACAAGAGGTCATGGCTTTAAAGTAATGGGTGGGAAGTTCAAGGGAGATATCAGAGGAGGGTTTTTTACCCAGAGAGTGGTTGTGGCATGGAATGCGCTGCCTGGGGTGGTGGTGGAGACAGGTACATTGGTCAAATTCAAGAGATTGCTAGATAAGCATATGGAGGAATTTAAAATAGAGGGAGGAAGGTGTTAGATAGTCTTAGGCGGGGTTTAAAGGTCGGCACAACATTGTGGGCCGAAGGGCCTGTATTGTGCTATGATTCTATAAGTTTCTTTAAGCAGAGGGTTGTGGTGGAGGGAGTGCATTCAGATTGGAGGGCTGTGACTAGTGGTGTCCCGCAGGGATCGGTTCTGGGACCTCTGCTTTTTGTGATATTTATTAACGACTTAGATGAGGGGGTGGAAGGGTGGGTTAGCAAGTTTGCAGATGACACAAAGATCGGTGGTGTTGTGGATAGTGTGGAGGGCTGTAGAAGCTTGCAGAGGGATATTGATAGGATGCAGAGCTGGGCTGACAAGTGGCAGATGGAGTTCAATCCAGAGAAGTGTGAGGTGGTACACTTTGGAAGGACAAACTCCAAGGCGGAGTACAAGGTAAATGGCAGGATTCTGGGCAGTGTAGAGGAGCAGAGGGATCTGGGGGTTCATATCCACAGATCCCTGAAAGTTGCCTCACAGGTGGATAGGGTAGTTAAGAAAGCTTATGGGATGTTAGCTTTCATAAGTTGGGGGATCGAGTTTAAGAGCCGCAAAGTGATGATGCAGCTTTACAAAACTCTGGTTAGGACACACTTGGAGTACTGTGTCCAGTTCTGATCACCTCATTATAGGAAGGATGTGGAGGCGTTGGAAAGGGTGCAGAGGAGATTTACCAGGATGCTGCCTGGATTAGAGCATATGGAATATGAGGAGAGGCTTAAGGTGCTAGGGCTTTATTCACTGGAAAGGAGGAGGATGAGAGGAGACATGATAGAGGTATATAAAATATTGAGAGGAATAGATAGAGTAGACAGTCAGCGCCTCAAGACAAGAGGACATGGCTTTAAGGTTATGGGTGGGAGGTTCAGGGGAGGTCAGGGGGAGGTTTTTCACCTAGAGAGTGGTTGGTGCATGGAATGCACTGCCTGGGGTGGTGGTGGAGGCAGATACATTGGACAGATTCAAGAGTTTGTTGGATAGGCACGTGGAGGAATGTGAGATAGAGGGATATGCAGGAGGAAAGGGTTAGATAGTGTGAGGGTGGTTTGATGGATGGCACAACATGGTGGGCTGAAGGGCCTGTATTGTGCCGTATTGTTCTATGGGTTTATCATGCACCCTACATTAAGGCATACATTATTAATGAATATGTACAGAAAGCAAGGGACCAGCTACTGACCCCTGTAGAATTCCACGGGTAACGGAGTTCCAGTCTCAAAAACAACCATGATCCATCAGCCACCTAATAATAGTTCAAATAACAGAACCAATTAACTTACTAAGAACTTCTCCACTTTCCAGCAGGGTCCAAGCACAAATATAAATTTCTGACACATTTTAATCTTTTTTTATTAGATGGGATTTGAGTAGATGTATGGAGTGAGATGATAGAAGATGGTCAGCAAGATAAAGTTTACAAGGGCTTGCACCACAGGTTGTAGTTGATCTGAAATTTATTCACAATACCCCTGATATTTAACTCCAATAATGCTTTCTTGGTGAGAATTGCACACTTCTACCATCCAAAATATGCCCTTCCTGTTCCTGACTCCACCTTGCAGTTATTTTAATAATAGGTTAATGAAGCTGAATGCTGAACTTACACCACAAAGAATTCTAATTTAGATCTGTAAATTGCCCCTTTAGTGTATTCCTGCTGGATTTGTATATTGGTCAGATGTGATCTAACCTGAATTTTACAAATATACTTTGACCCCTTTGAAGAAGAAACACACCTCTCAGATGATATTGGCCTCCTTACTTACTTTCTAGAGTAATACAGCATGGAAACGGGCCCTTCGGCCCAACTCATCCATACTGACAGTAAGCTAGTCCCATCTAAACCTCTCCTATCCATGTACTTAACTGGATGGCTTTTAAACATTGCTAATGTGACCGCCTCAACCACCATTTCTGGTAGCTCATTCCAAATATGCACCACCCTTTGTATGAAGAAACTGCTACTGATGTCCCTTTTAAATTTCACCTCTGATCTTAAACCTATGCCCTCTTGTTTTTAGTACCACCTCCATGGGAAAAATGATGTGCTTTCATTGTGTCTATACCCCTCATGATTTTATATACCTCTACTGGGTCACCCCTCAGTCTCCTACGTTCCAGTGAGGAAAAGTCCTAGTCTACACAATTTCTCCTTGTAACTTCCCTACAACAGGGTGACCAATTCTGTACACAGTCCTTTAAGTGCAGCCTCACTAACATCTTATACAACTGCAACATAACTTCCCAACTCTGATACTCAGTGCCCTGACTGATGAAGGCCAGTGTGCCAAACAACAACTTCACCACCTTAACTAACTGTGATGCCATTTTCAGCGAACTATGCACTTGCATTCCTAGGTCCCTCCATTCCATAACACTGCCCAACACCCTAACATTCACTGTACAGGTCCTATCCTGGTTTGATCTCCCAAAATGCAATACCTCATCTATCTGGATTGAAAGCCATTTACCAGTGCTTGGCTCACATGCCTAGCTGTTCAAGATTACCTAGTAATTTTTCATAACCTTATACACTATTTACAACACCACCTTTTTTAGTATCATCCACAAGCTTACTAACCATGCCTTGTACATTCATATCCAAATTGTTCATAAAGTTACAAACAACAAAGGTCCCAGCACCAACCCCTGTGACACACCACTAGACACAGACCTCCAGTCTGAGAAACAGGGTGACAGGCGGTGGTGTGGTGGATCCGGGAACCCCACAAGTCGGCGACGGCAGACCACAGGCCGGAGGTGAATTGAGCTCCCCTGTCTGAGGTGATATGTCCGGGAGACCGAAACGGGCCACCCAAGTTGACAAAAGGGCCCGCGCGCAGGACTGGGTGGAGGTGTCTGTGAGGGGAGTGGCTTCAGGCCAGCGGGTAAAGTGGTCGACAATTGTGAGGAGGTACCGCGCTCCTCGGGAGACTGGGAGGGGGCCGACCAGGTGGACATGGATATGGTCGAACCTCCAGCGGGTGGGTTGAAAATCCTGCAGGGGGGCCTTGACGTGCTGCTGTACTTTCGAGGTCTGGCAATGAGTGCAGGACGGGGCACATTCGGAAACCTGTTTACGCAGGCCATGCCAGACGAACTTGTCTGACACCATCCGGACAGTAGTCCGGATGGATGGGTGTGCAAGGCCATGGATGGAATCAAACACCCGTTGGCGCCAGGCAGCTGGGACGATGGGGTGGGGTCTACCTGTGGAGATATCGGAGAGCAGGGTCGCTCTCCGGGGCCTACCAGTAGGTCTTGCAGTTGCAGGCCCGAGACTGCGGTGCAATAGCTGGGCATCTCCATGTCCATTTGCTGTGCCTCCGCCAATGTGCCGAAATCCACCCCCTGGGACAAAACTTGGATGGTGGGCCGTGACAGTGCATCTGCGACCACGTTCCCTTTCCCAGACAGACGGCAGACGTCAGTGGTGAACTCTGAGATGTACGACAAGTGCCGCTGCTGCTGTGCTGACCAGGGATCTGAGACCTTGTTGAAGGTGAAGGTCAATGGCTTGTGGTCGGTGAAAGCTGTAAACGGCCTGCCCTCCAGGAAGTATCAGAAGTGTCTGATGACCAGGTACAACGCCAACAGCTCGCGGTCGAAGGCACTATATTTGAGCTCTGGTGGTCGAAGGTGCCTGCTGAAGAACGCCAGCGGTTCCCAATGCCCTTCGATAAGCTGTTCTAGAACACCTCCTACCACTGTGCTGAAGGCATCGACCGTGAGGGCAGTCGGGACGTCCGTGCGAGGATGCACCAACATGACCGCGTCCGCCAAGGCCTGCTTGGTTTCAACGAATGCGGTGTGAGCCTCTTCCGACCAAACAATGTCCTTGCTTCCACCTGACAGGAGAGCAAACAACGGGTGCATGATGCGGGCCGCAGATGGTATGAACCGGTGATAAAAGTTTATCATACCGAGGAATTCCTGCAGGCCCTTGATGGAGGTGGGTCTGGCGAAATGGCAGATGGCATCGACCTTCGCAGGCAGGGGCGTGGTGCCGTGTTTGTCGATCTGATGGCCCAGGAAATCGATTGTCTCCAGCCCGAATTGGTATTTGGCTGGGTTGATAGTCAGGCCGAAATCCCTCAGGTGAGAAAAGAGTTGGCGGAGGTGCGTGAAATGTTCCTGGCGGCTGTTGCTGGCGATCAAGATGTCGTTGAGGTATATGAAGGCGAAGGCGAAGTCAAGGTCGCGCCTGACTGTGTCAATCAGTCGTTGGAAGGACTGAGCAGCGTTCTTGAGACCAAAGGGCATCCGGATGAATTCAAAGAGGCCAAAAGGTGTGACCAGCGCCATCTTCGGAACGTTGTCCGGTTGCACCGGGATCTGGTGATACCTGCGGACGAGGTCGACCTTGGAAAAAATGGACCACCCATGCAGGTTGGCAGCAAAGTCCTGAATGTGCGGCACGGGGTACCGGTCCAGGGTAGTAATGTTGTTGAGGCACCAGTAATCGCCACAGGGTCGCCAGCCTCCGGCTGCTTTGGGGACCACGTGTAGCGGAGCGGCCCATGGGCTGTCCGACCTGCGGATGATCCCCAGCTCCTCCATTTTTTTGAATTCCTCTTTCGCGAGGCGGAGCTTGTCCGGGGGTAGCCGCCGGGCACGGGCGTGGAGGGGAGGGCCCTGGGTGGGGATGTGATGCTGGACGCCGTGCTTGGGCAAGGTGGTGGAGAACTGGGGTATTAGTACAGACGAGAACTCTGCCAGGACCCTGGCAAACTCATTGGTTGACGTGGTGACAGAGTCGAGGTGTGGGGCCAGTAGCTTGGCCTCACCCGAGAACGTCTGGAAGGTCCTGACATGTACCAAACTCTTACCCCGCAGGTCAACCAGCAGACTGTTGCCGCGAAGGAAGTCTGCCCCGAGGAGTGGTTGCGCGACGGCAGCCAGGATGAACCTCCAAGTAAAGTTGCAGGTGCCGAACTGGAGGCGTACCAAACGGGTGCCAAAGGTCCAAATGACGCTGCCGTTGGCGGCTCTGAGGGTGGGTCCTGGTGTGCAGTTGCGAGTCTCGCAGCTGTTGGGAGGCATGACGCTGACTTCGGCTCCGGTATCCACTTGGAACCGATGTCCGGAACGCCTGTCCCACACATGCAAGAGGCTATCCGGGTGGCCAGCCGCCGTAGCCATCAGTGGCGGCTGGCTCTGGCGTTTCCCAGAAACCTGCATGGTGGCCGGCATCTGCGGACGTCAGTGCCCCACCGCTGGTGGTAGAAACACCATTGGTCGGTCGGTGTCTCAGACCTGGTGACGGGTTGGGTGCGTTCGATTGCCGGGTCTGCCCTGCTGGGCCGCAGGGTACGTGGCGTGGCAACGTGCTCGACAGACGCCCCACTCTCCTTTTTCGCCCGCCAAAGGACATCCGCCCGGGTGGCCACCTTCCGGGGATCGCTGAAATCGGCATCTGCCAGGAGCAGATGGATGTCATCGGGTAACTGCTCCAGGAAGATCTGCTCAAACAGCAGGCAGGGTTTATGCCCGTCTACCAGGGCCAACATCTCGTTCGTGAGAGTGGAGGGGGGTCTGTCGCCCAACCCATCAAGGTGGAGGAGGCGGGAGGCCCGTTCGCGTCGGGAAAGGCCAAAAGTCTCGAGAAGGAGGGTCTTGAACTTATCGTACTTCTCCTCCTCCGGGGGTGCCTGGATGAAGTCCTCGACTTGGGCTGTGGTGTCTTGGTCGAGGGTGCTCACCATGTATTAGTACTTGGTGTCGTCCCTGGTGATCTGACGAATCTGGAACTGGGCCTCGGCCTGGTCGAACCAGACACGGGGCCAGAGGATCCAGAAGGTGGGCAGTTTAAGGGCTACTGCCTGTACCTCTTCCTGTGCAGACATCGTGGGTCCAAAAACGTTTGGGCCCGTCGGGGTCACCAATGTAAGCGGCTAGCTACACACTACAAAATGAAGACACAGAGTCACTGGTTCGAAATCAGAAGTTGAATGAACAACAGGAACGCGGTGCGCCATTAATATCCGAAAATTTCCCGCACTACAGTTCCCGCGCTGATATCACACGCGGGTCACCTGACCTTCCCGCGCGCAGGCTTTCCTAGCCTGACGATGGGGAAGAAGGAGGCCCCCACGCCATCTTGGATCGGGGCCTCCGACGACGTTCGCGATGTCGGGAGCCAGTTCAATGCCTGTGCGGTATGTCGCCACAAGGTATTACATTTTTATAAGTTAAGCGAGGAAAGGACTTGCACAGAGCCCTGGGGAGTGTTGTAGAACTAGAGGTGTAGGTATATCATTCTCTGAAAGTGATGATATAGGTAGTCAGGGTGGTGAAGAAAGCTTTGAACACAGTTGCCTTCATCAGTCAGAATATTGAGTGCAGGAGCTGGGACGTCATGTTACAGCTGTACAAGACATTGCTAAGGCCACATTTGGAGTACTGCATACAGTTCTGGTTGCCCTATTGCAGAAAGGATGTAATTAAACTGGAGAGGACGCAAAAGGGATTTATGAGGGTGTTACCAGGACAAGAGGGCTTGGATTATAAGGAAAGGGTGAATAGGCTAAAACCTTTTTCTTCTGGAGTGTAAGAGGCAGAGGGGCGACTTCAGGCGAGCTTGAAGAAGTCTCTGCCTAACTACTATCAACACATCACCTGCAGTACTAGCGGACTCAACACACTTGACCACTGCAACATCACCATCAAGAATGCATACAGCGCCATCCCTCAGCCACACTGTGGTAAATCCGATCACCTGGCTATGCTTCTTTGCCTGAGACAGAGACTAAAGAGCGTGACACTGGTGGAGAGGACTACGAAGAGCTAGACGGCAGAGGTGGAGGAGTGAATTCAGGAATGCATCAAGTCGGTGGACTGGACCACGTTCAAGGATTCGTCAGCGGACCTAAATGAATATGACACAGTCGTCACTGACTTCATAAGGACATGCATGGACGAGTGTGTACCCACAAAGACATTCCAAGTTTACCCCCAACAGAAGCCGTGGATGAACCAGGAGATTCATAATCTTCTGAGGGCTAGATCTGTAGTGTTTAGGGCTGGCGGCCCAGAGTCATACAAGAAGTCCAGATATGACCTCTGGAAGGCCATTGTGAGTGCAAAGAGGCAATTTCAGACTCAACTGGTATCACAGATGGATGCTCAACAACCATGCCAGGGCTTGCACAATTTTACTTCCTACAAGGCAAGATTGGGTAGCATAAGTGGCAATGACCCATCACTCCCGGATGAGCTCAATCCCTTTTATGCATGCTTTGATAGGGAGAACTATGACACACCCACATGAGCCTCCACATCTGCGGATGACCCTGTAACTTCAGTCTCTGAGGCCGACGTCTAGGCATTCTTCGAGAGGGTGAATCCACGAAAGGCATCTGGTCCAGATGGCATACCTGGCTGACTACTAAAGATCTGTGTGGCCAAATGGCTGGAGTATTTACGGACATATTCAACCTCTCGCTTCTGCAGTCTGAGGTTCCCACCTGCTTCAAAAAGGTATCTATTTGCACTGGTGCCCAAGAGCAGCATGGTGACCTGCCTCAATGACTACAATCCGGTAGCATTTACATCAAGCATAATAAAGTGCTTCAAGAAGTTGATTTTGGCATGAGGACTCCTGCCTCAGAGATGACCTGGATCCACTCCAATTTGCCTACCATCACAACAGGTCAACAGCAGATGCGACTTCTCTGGCTCTTCATTCTGCTCTGGACCATCTGGACAACACAAACTCGTACATAAGGTTGTTATTTATCAACTGCAGCTCAGTGTTCAACACAATCACCCCATCCAAACTCATCATCAAGCTTCAAGACCTAGGCCTCTGTACCTCCCTCTGCAACTGGATACTGGACTTCCTCATCGGCAGACCTCAGTCAGTGAGGATTGGTAACAACATCTCCTCCTCGCTGATCAATACAGGTGCACCTCAAGGCTGTGTGCTTTGCCCCTGCTGTACTCTCCATACACACATGATTGTGTAGCTAGGGACAGCTCCAATGCAGTCTTCAAATTTGCCGGTAACACTACTGTTTCTGGATAAATCACAGGTGGCGATGAGTCAGTGTACAGGAGCGAGATAGGACACCTGGTTGAGTGGTGCCGCGACAACAACCTCTCGCTCAATGTCAGCAAAACTACAGAGCTGATTGTCGACTTCAGGAAGGGGAAGCAGGGCGAACATGAATCAGTCTACATTGGGGATCGGCGGTGGAGAGAGTCAATAGCTTTAAATTCCCGGGTGTTGACATATCGGATGACCTATCCTGAGCCCAGCACATAGATGCAATCATAAGGAAGGCGCGCCTGTGCCTTTACTTTCTTAAGCGGTTAAGGAGGTTTGGCAACACTCTAACAAACTTCTACAGATATTCTTTTGAAAGTATCCTGACTGGTTGCATCATAGTCTGGTACAGCAATTTGAATACTCAGGAATGGATGAAGCTGCAGAGAGTAGTGGTCTCTGCCTAATACATCACAGGCACATCCCTCCTCACCATTGGTAGTATCAACAGGAGGTGCTGCCTCAAGAAAACAACATCCATCATCAAGGATCCCCACCAACCACGCCATGCCATCTTTTCACTGCTACCTTTGGGCAGGAGGTACAGAAGCCTGAAGTCCCACACCTCCAGGTTCAAGAACAGTTACTTCCCTTCAACCATCTGGTTCTTGAATCAACCAGCAAAACCCTAATCACCACTAGCTTAGCAACATTATGACCACTTTGATCACTTTGCAGTAAAATGGGCTTTTTTGTTGTTCTAATTGTGTTCTTTCTTGTGAAAATTGTGTATAATTTATGTTTTTCTGGTGAATGCTGCTTATATGATTCTATGTGTGTGTGATGCTGTTTTTTCTCATTGCACCTATGCATACATGTACTTGTGCATATAAGAATAAACTCGACTTTGTGACTTTGACTTTGACCTTATGGAGGTTTATAAAATCATGAGAGGTGAATAGTCAAAGGCTTTTCCCTGCGGTAGGGGAATCCAAAACTAGAGGACATAGGTTTAAAGTGAGAGAGTATAGATATAAAAGGGACCTGAGGAGCAACTTTTTCCACAGAAGGTGGTGAGTATATGAAATGAGCTGCCAGAGGAAGTGGTAGAGGCGGGTACAGTTACAACATTTAAAAACAATTTGGACATTTAAATGGATAGAAAAGATTTAGAGGGATATGAGCAAGCAAATGGGACCAGCTCAGTTTGGTAACTTGGTCGGCACGGATGGGTTGGGCCATTGCTGTGTGACTCTATGACTCTGTGACCCACAGATCCCTGGGGGTTTCACAAATTCTGACAATGTAGATAAAGTGACTCATTTGTTTGCAAGTGTATGAATGGCAGGGCACTGGCTTGAAACTTTCTCACCGTTTTCTCTCCGCAAGCAATTAGTACTCCTGTGGCAGCTAGTGTGAACAATGAAACCAAGACTTACAATTCAGATTGATGGAAAAAGAACTTGGAAGACAATGAATGGAAGTTGAGTTAAGACAAGTTGTGCCCTGATAAACATCACTGCTCTTTGAATGCTAACTGGTTCACTCAACACGGTAAAATGGGGATCATCATGGAAAAAGCTGTAAAGAAGGTTACCTGTTCAATGAGTGAAAAGAAGCAATTAGAGAATGAGAACATAGACAAAAGAATGTCAGAGCTGCAAAATGCAAAGCAGTAAGTCATGCCTGGCAGGCCAGGCTGGACATGCCCTCCATTTGCAGAGGAAAGCAAGAAAATACACTCTCAAGCAAAAAGGTCTTAAAAATATTTCCTGCCTGGCTCCTCGGAGCTCAGAGCAGGGATAAAGACACCATGAGGCTGAAAGAGAATTGAGTTTCATTTCATTGTTTTCTATTGCCAGGATCAGGCTGTGAGATTAAGCATCCTCTTAAGTAACTGAATGGAAATGGTGGCAGTGGTTGGTTGAATAAATAATTCAACTGAAGTGAATTCTTGCCCATTTACTTTGAGATAAGGGGAGACCTCAAAAATCTTTACAGTTCTTTGTAAAAGATTAAATAAATAACGCAAATTTGGCAGGAACGAAAAGCAGGGTCTCATTCTGAACCACATTCCGTGAACATTTTGAAGTTAACCATAGAACCCTACAGCACAGAAAACAGGCCATTCGGCCCTTCTAGTCTATGCCGAAACTTTATTCCGCTAGTCCCATTGACCTGCACCTAGTCCATAACCCTCCAGACCTCTCCCATCCAATTTATTCTTAAAACTTATAAGTGAGCCCGCATTTACCATGTCAGATGGCAGCTCATTCCACACTCCCACCATTCTCTGAGTGAAGAAGTTCCCCCTAATGTTCCCCCTAGATCTTTCCCCCTTCACCCTAAAGCCGTGTCCTCTCGTATTTATCTCTCCTAATCTGGGTGGAAAGAGCCTACTCACATTTACTCTGTCTATACCACTCATAATTTTGTAAACCTCTATCAAATCTCCTCTCATTCTTCTATGCTCCAAGGAATAAAGTCCTAACCTGTTCAATCTTTCCCTGTAACTCAACTCCTGAAGACCCAGCAACATTCTAGTAAATCTTCTCTGCACTCTTTCAATCTAACTGATATCCTTCCTACAGTTAGGTGACCAGAACTGCATACAATACTCCAAATTTGGCCTCACCAATGTCTTATACAACCTCACCATAACATCCCAACTAATATACTCATTACTTTGCTTTATGAATGCCAGGATGCCAAAAACCGCCTTTACAACCCTGTCTACGTGTGATGCCACTTTCAGAAAATTATGTATCTGAACTCCCAGATCCCTTTGTTCCTCCGCACTCCTCAGTGCCCTACCATTTACTGTGTATGTCCTACCTTGATTTGTCCTTCCAAAATGCAACACCTCACACTTGTCTGCATTAAATTCCATCTGCCATTTTCTGGCCCATTTTTCCAGTTGGTCCAGATCCCTCTGCAAGCTTTGAAATCCTTCCTCGCTGTCCACAACGCCTCCAATCTTAGTGTCATCAGCAAACTTGCTGATGCCAACTTAACACATTATCATCTAGATCATTGATATAGACAACAAACACCAATGGTCCCAGCACAGATCCCTGAGGCACACCCCTAGTCACAAGCCTCCAGTCTGAGAAACAATCATCCACTACCACTCTCTGTCTTCTCCCACACAGCCAATTTCAAATCCAGTTTACAACTTTACCATGGATACCTAGTGTCTGAACCTTCAGAACTAACCTCCCATGTGGGATGTTGTCAAAGGCCTTACTAAAGTCCATGTAGGCAACATCCACAGCCTTTCCTTCATCTACTTTCTTGGTAACCTCCTGTTGTGTGAAATGGTTCTATCTGTCTTAAGGATCAAGGACTCTGGACACGAGCTTTGGATATCAAAACTGGTTTAATCACAAAGGCAAATGCAGAGACAGAATGGATGGGAACAGACACACACTCACATACACGCAGGAGACCGCGAACATGCGGGGGAGGCATTGCAACTAGGATAAGATACACTCACACACACACACACACACGCACACACACACACAAGCACAATAATGTACAACTTCAGGATATAATACTTCAATGCTTGACCACACTAGCATTGGCTCTAAGACTGCCTGGAATCTGAGTGAAACGCTCCCAAACCACATGGTGATGCACTCTTACCAGTGATCTCTGCAGCATTGTCTCACTACTCCTAGGGTCGTCAAAGAGGAAGGGCTAGGGGATTGCATCCCCTTTTATAGTGCTAGGAGACTGGGTGGAGCCTCAGTGTTGTGATTTAAATGAGCTAATGGTTTGGGGGTCAAGGACAAAGGTGTCTGTCACAGCCCATGGTCAAGCAAGTTCGGAGACAAAAGGTACTCTCACACCTGAGGGGTGGGTGGAGCCGCACCTTGATTGACAGTAGTATCACTTCTGATCAGAGGAGCGATGCTGTCCTCTGACCAGCAAGGGTCAGTGTCGTTACTGTCATGTGACAGCCATGTGGATTTCTCACAACACCTCCTCGAAAATCTCTACAGGATTCGTTAAACATGATCTACCATGCACAAAGCCATGCTGACTATCCCTAATCAGCCCTTGGTCGTCCAAATACTTGTATATCTGATCTCTCAGAACACCCTCCAATAATTTACCTACTACTGATGTCAGGCTCACTGGCCTGTAATTACCTGGTTTACTTTTAGAGCCTTTTTTAACAACGGAACAACATGAGCTACCCTCCAGTCCTCCAGCACCGCACCTGTGGCTAAGGAAATTTTAAATATATCTGCCATGGCCCCTGCAATTTCTAACTAGTGTCTCTCAAGGTCCGAGGAAATATCTTGTCAGGTCTGGGGGATTTATCTACCTTTATTCACTGTAAAGCAGCAAGCACCTCCTCCTCTTTAATCTCTATATGTTCCATGACACTACTGCTTGTTTCCCTTCCTTCCATATTCACTACGCCAGTTTCCTGAGTAACTACTGATGCAAAAAAACTGTTTAAGATCTCCCCCATCTCCTGAGGCTCCACACATAGACGACCACTCTGATCTTCTAAGGGACCAACTTTGTCCTTTACTATCCTTTTACTCTTCATATACTTGTAGAAACCCTTCGGGTTTACCGTCACATCATCTGCCAAAGCAACCTCATGTCGTCTTTTTGCCTTCCTCATTTCCTTCTTTCGTATTTTCTTACATTTTCTGTACTCTTCAAGTACCTCACTTGTTCCTAGTTGCCTATACCTGCTATACACCTCTCTCTTTTTCTTAACCAGGTCGCCAATATCCCTTGAAAACCAAGGTTCCCTATGCCTGTTAATTTTGCCTTTAACCCTGGCAGGAACGTGCAGACTCTGTCCTCTCAAAATTTCGCCTTTGAAGGCCTTCGTCTTCTGTTTCTCTTGTTGATAACAAGCTGCTCAATTGTGTTTCTTAATATCAAGCTTTTTTGTTCATTGGATGAATTGATCACTGGTAGAGCATGTTCTTTGTCTATGTGAGGCCCTGCTTCAATCAGGTTGCTAGGAATGTCAAAAATTCTTCTTGGATATAAAATTAGCAGCTGTATTGCTACAGAATCATAGTTTCTGTTTCTGTACTGTACATCCATGCAGACCTTTTTGCCCACCTACACTAATCCCATTTGTCTTCATTAGGTTTGTTTTCTCATGTGCCTTGCCTATTTATATGCCTGTCTAAATGTTTCTTAAACATAGTGATTGTATTTAACTCCCCTACCTCCTCTGGCAATGAGCTCCAGATATCAACCACTCTCTGTGTAAACAAAACCTATCGCTCAAATCCTCTTTAAAACTCCTTCCTCTCACTTCAAACTTATGCTTGTTTTTGAGATCCCATGGAAAAAAAAATCTGACTATCTACTCTTTAATTTTATATACCTCTATTAGGTCATCCTTCAGCCTCAATCACACCAGGGTAAATAAACTCAGCCTATCCAATCTCTCCCCATAACTAAAGCTCTCCAATCCTAGCAACATCCTGGTGAATCTTCTCTGCACTCTCTCCAGCGCAATCACATCCTTCCTATAGTGCAGTGACAAGAATTGCCCACAACACTTAAGGTGCAGCCTAGCCAGTGTTTTGTACAGTTACAATATGATCTTCCAACTTTTATATTCAATGTCCTCATCCATGAAGGCAAGCACACTGGAGATCTTCTTCACCACCCAATGTACCTATTTTGACACTTTCAGGAACTATGGACCCGAACAGTAAGGCCCCTCTGTTCATCAAAATTCCTTAGCACCCTACCATTTATTGTATTATCTTACCCCTATTTGACTTCCCAAAATACACTGTGGTAAATTCATGCCTCAGTACACTCTAACTAAATTTAAAACCTAAGTTCATGCCTTTTGGCCTCAACATCTAATATTGAAATCTTTCAAATTATAGTCTCTTTTAGCTAGATGTGCCTTTTTATTATGAGTAATTCAGGAACATTCCTCATTACCAAATCTAAGATAACCTAGTCTCTTAGTGGTTCATGAACATTATCTAGGAAATGGAATACACAGCACAATGTTTTAAAGAACTACACAACTGAAAATGAATGTTAAAAATAAACAAAAAATTGCAGATGCCAGAAATCTTAAATAAAAACAGAAGAATCTGGAAGCACTCTACAGGTCAAACAACACCTACGGAAAGAAAAGCAAAGATGACGTTTCAGGTCTCAGGCCTGAAATGTTGACTCTGTTTCTCTTTCCACAGATGCTGCCTGTACTGCTGAATGTTTCCAGTATTTTCTATTTTTATCTTTCAGAAAATCAATGTTGTGAAGAAATGGCAAGGGTGCACCTAACCCCTGAAAATGTAGGGTGTTCATTCTGGCACTTGCAGTCACAACACACATGTCAGATATTAATATGCATCAGAACTGCATAGAACAACATCATATGGCATACAAAGCTTGTTTTGAGCATTATCAGGTTAAAAAGGGTCATGTTTTTCAGCTTTAGAAAAATCATTGGCCACTTAAAGGAAAGTAGGTTTTCACGATTCTCTTTTCACTGTTGTTTATTTAAGCAGGCTGTTGAATCAGTTGCAAGCCCCTGATGGTTCAAAAGCTTGATGCTGTTTACCACAGTGGATAAGCAGCTCTGTGATTTCTGCACAGCACCTTTTTCCATTGGTACTTCTATCATACCCACTTTGGGTGTATCCCCAAACTGTAGCTGTAGGGCAAGCATTGGAGGTAGAGTAGGGAATCCGAGAAGGGAAAAGAAAAAGCACATGTCTGCACCCTCTATCCCCCAAGAGTGTTAAGGGACCCACGCTTTAACCTTCAGGTCTTTAAAAAGCATTGTATTTGAAGATTAAGGTTTCCTAAAGTACTGGTGACAGAGATGATTGAATCTCTGGGAGATGAACTGCAGCTACATATTCTTATCTGGATTGCCTTTCTCATTGAGGACAAGACCACTGTCATCCTGACCTCGCTAGCTTAGGGATCATTCTATGTGGTAGCGTAGTGTAGCGGTTAGCGCGACCCTATTACAGCACCAGCGATCGGGGTTCGATTCCCGTCGCTGTCTGTAAGGAGTTTGTGCGTTCTCCCGTGTCTGCGTGGGTTTCCTCCGGGTGCTCCGGTTTCCTCCCACTTTGCAAAGACGTACGGGTAGGTTAATTTGGGGTTTAAAATGGGTGGCGCGGACTCGTTGGGCTCGAAGGGCCTGTTACCACGCTGTAAATAAAATTTTTAAAAAATTTAAACAGATCTATGTCATATTCCAGAGCTGCAGTGAGAGTGAGTGCATGTGACTACAAGGCAAGATTTGATGGCATCAAAGAACCCCAGGAAAACTGAAAGTGGGCATCAAGGGGAAGTACTGCAGTGATTAGAGTCATATCTTGTACAAAGTTAGATACAGTTGTTAGCCCCAGGACAACAGGAGTCCCTCATGGCAGTGTACTTGCCTATCCATCTTCATTTGTTTCATCAATGACCTTCCTTTCATCATAATGTAAGTGAGAATGATGACTGATGATTGCACATGTTCAGTTCCATGGAGCAGTCCTTGCTTGCATGCTGCAAGACCAACATAAGTGGCAAGTGACATTTGCATCACAAAAGTGCCAGGCAATGAGCATATCCAACAAAAGGATGTTTAAACCTCTACCTATGCATTACCATCATTGCATACCCTGCTATCAACATCCTATGTCAGGATTCATCAGAAACTCGACGGGAGTAACCACATGAATGAAAATCAAAACAAAACTGTGGATGCTGGTGTTGTGAAACAGATTCAAGGTCTCGAAGGACAAGGACTCTAAACACAGTCTTAGAGTTAAGTGATTTATTTACAAAGACAAACGCGGGGAAAAGGTAACAGGGTGACACACACACATGCACCAGTGATAGTGAGCATGGGAAAATCACAACAAGGGTAAAATACACACACGCACACACAACGAACTGGGTACAAACAATCAAGGAAAAGCAATACGCTACCCACCACCCCTTGGCTCATTGCAGGCACGGCTCCATGCTACCGGGAATACTAACTTAGGATGCTCCTAACCCTGTCAAAGTGCACACCTTACCAGTGGTCTCTCTAGCGTTGTTTCACGATTCGTCGGAGCATACAAAGAGAGTAAACTAGGCACAGGGGTCCAGCCCAGGTAGTTCAAAAAGGCCAATGGCCTGGTGCCAGCAAGGACTAATCAATCACGGGAGGCCAATGGCCCAAGGCCAAGTACAAAGGTGCTTAAAGGGGCCAATGGTCAGGTGTGCACTGATGGGTGGGGTGGAGCCAGGCCTTGATTGACAGTGGTGTGTCTTTCGACCAGGTACTGGGCAGTGCTGTCATATGACAGCCACGGCCCTCCACAATACAATCCACCCCTCAAAAGTCACACCACATGCCAATCATGGTGATGACTTTTACTAAGTCTAGAATTATGTGTCAGTGTACAGTATTAATGAAGGGCAGACATGCTCTTAATAACCTGGCAAGCACAGCATAATATACAGATTGCATTGACAATGAGAATGAGAGCAGTCGCCCAGTGGATGACAGTTGCACACCATCCCCCCAGAGACCCAAACGGCCACCAGTTTCCCCATAAGGTGTCGTGCTGGAGGACCTGGTCCGTCGCTTTTTGAATTTTAGCCACCGAGTCCCGAATTGGGTGATGTTCCTTGACTCACCGGGGTAAAGGTGCAGCACTACTTACCAATCACTGCACAGGTACCACCATCCGCAGTGAGTAGATAATCCAGGGCCATTCAATTCTGCAGGGCGACCATCCTGACAGCTGTCAGCTCAGCTGCTGTCCGCATCAGGGCATCTTTGGTATGTTGCAGTGCCACTGCCGTTTCGTTGGCCAGCGCCTCGAGCATGCTGGCCATCTGGATGACCTCATGGGACAATCGGGCCATGCTGTATGTGGGAAAGGCTATCATCCAAAGCTTCTCCGCCTCCGTGATGGCCCTCTTGTCCTGGTGGCTGCTGTATTTCGGGTGCTTCCCAAGGTAATCTAGGGCGTGGATATAGGGCACCACAAACGTGGAAAGCAGCAACCATACCAGCTGGTGGGGAGCCATGGGTAGGCACGGTGGCCGCAAATCCAGCGGGTCCCGTTCAAAGTCCAGGGAGCCCCCAGTTTAGCGGCACCATTGGCAGTGGTCACTGAGGCACCCAGATACCAGTTTCGCTCGCAGTCACTGTGGCCAACTGAAAGGGTGGGACCATGCTCATTCAGGAGCCTGCACCAGCATTCCTTAGGCTTGCTCAGCAGCTGTGGAATGACCCTGAGAGTCGGGACTCGGGTGGAGGTCAAATTGTAGGGAGGGACATACCAGTTCCTGAAACACCCACCCCATCAGGGATCGCTGGAAGAGATGTTATGTAGTGGTGAGGGGAGTGGTAGGGGACAGCCATTCAGACACCCCCCCAGATAGATATGCCAAACCCCACAGGGGCGAAAAGTCTGTGTAAACAGTTAACTTGAAAGTCATCCAATAGGATTAGTGTAAGTGGCAGAGCTTCATCGGCATGTGCTGGGGTTTGCATGTAGTTCCAGCAGTCTGATTTATTGGTGGTGCTGGCAAATTCATAGGCGACTCTGAGGAAGGTGTTGGCAGACATCCCAATGCCGATCATCATGGTGAACGGAAGGAGTGACATTGTCCTGTCGGGGGTGGGGGGGGTGGGTTGAGGAACAGGCTCATTCTTGTCAGGTCAGGTGTTGGGTATGAAGACAGGATAGGTTAATGTGACCCAGAATCACGACCCAACTGGTGTCCCCGGGACCACGCGTGACAACCTCTCCCTCCTGAGGGGGACCTTGTGGCTGTCATACCCATAGTTTCCCTGAGTCCTCAGTCTCGGGGGGTTCGGTGTCTTGCAAGTCGGGAGGTGGGAAGTGTGCCAGATGGCAGGACAGTGGGGACCCCACCTTGGCCAGTGGGCTGAGTATTCAGCTGGTCGATGGCCTGCTGCAGCACGCTCAACCACCCCTGCAGTGTGTGGGATGCGTACTTTCTCTTTAAGCAGGCCATTCATTCTCTCGATCAGGCCTGATGCCTGTGGGTGGTAGGGTATATGGAACAGCCACGATATCCCCGCCTCAGTAACCCAGTTCTGGACTTTAGCCACAGCAAACTGTAAGCCCTGATCGGATTGTACCTCCCATGGGACTCCATAGATGGAGAAGAGGTGCTGCAATCCTTTGATGGTGCTATTCTGGTTGGTCCTCTCACAGGGCACTGCCACTAGGACACTGAAGTATGTGCCCACCATCATCAGGGTGTACTGCTTTTTGTTTTGGCGTGGGAGCGGTCCGATATAGTCTATTTGCTATACGTGACCCGCTCCAGTGCCGCGGCGAATGTGACCCGGTGGCCCTACTGGCCAGTCTCGTGGCCTCACTTGCTGGCAGACAGGGCAGTTAGCAACAGTGGTCTTACATTGATCCAATGTTAGGATGACCCTGAATTGCTCTGCCCAATGCTGTGTACCGTCAGCCCCCAGTGTGCCCACGCAGCTAACGCACTGAGGTCGGGTTCATCTGGGGAGGCGGTGGAACAGCATATTTGGGCAGCCTGGTCCACGGCAGCATTATGTATAGTCTCCTGTGTATTTTTGTGGGTTTGAGCATGCACGTGGTGGACTGAGATCTATCTGTTGGAAGCCTGATAGCAGCGTGGGCAGTTTAAAAAGCGGGTGAAAAAAAACTTTGGTGGTTTCGTTGGTTTTGTTTCGGCAGGCTTCGGGACTTCAGAACAGCTAAGTTTTTTTTAAATTCTCATCGGGAATAGTGGGGCAGGACTGTGCAGGCACGTGACGTCAACAGGTAGCGCGTGGACAGTTTAAAAAGCAGACTGCCATATCCAGCAGGCAGCGTCGGAGCGGGCAGCGGAGTGAGAGGGAGCAGAGTGATTGGGCTTTGGATCAAGGGGCTTAGGTGCTAAAGGGGTGAGGTGAGGTAGGTGTTTTGAGTGAAGAAAGGAGTATGAGTGCAGTTTTCTGTGCTCAAAAGTGTCAGATGTGGGAGTTCCCGGAGTCTCCCTGCCTCCGGGAAGGCTACATCTGCACCTGGTGTGTCGAGCTGCAGCTCCAAAGGGACCATGTTAGGGAACTGGAGATGCAGCTCGATGACCTTCATCTGGTCGGGGAGAATGAGGAAGTGTTAGAAAGGAATTATAGGCAGGTGGTCACACCGGGGCTATGGGAGTCAGGCAAGAGGGTCACAGTCAGGAGAGGGAAGGAGAATAGTCAGGTACTAGAGAGTACCCCTGTGGCTGTACCCCTTGACAATAAGTACTCCTGTTTGAGTACTGTTGGGGGAGACAGCCTACCTGGGGGAAGTAACAGTGGCAGTGTCTCTGGCACAGAGTCCGGCCCTGTAGCTCAGGAGGGTAGGGAAGGAGAGAACAGGGCAGTAGTGATAGGGGACTCTATAGTTAGGTGGGCAGACAGGCGATTCTGTGGACACAGGAAAGAAACTCGGAAGGTGGTTTGCCTCCCAGGTGCCAGGGTCCAGGATGTTTCAGATCGCATTCAAGATATCCTGCAGAGGGAGGGAGAACAGCCAGAGGTCGTGGTACATATTGGTACCAATGACATAGGTAGGAAAAGGGAAGAGGTCCTGAAAAGTGACTATAGGGAGTTAGGAAGGAAGTTGAAAAGCAAGACCTCAAAGGTAGTAATTTCAGGATTACTGCCTGTACCACGCGACAGTGAGTATAGGAATAGAATGAGGTAGAGGTTAAATGCGTGGCTGAGGGATTGGAGTAAGGGGCAGGGATTCAGATTTCTGGATCACTGGGGCCTCTTTTGGGGCAGGTATTACCTGTACAAAGAGGAAGGGTTGCACTTGAATCCCAGGGGGACCAATATCCTGGCGGGGAGGTTTGCTAAGGCTACTGGGGAGAGTTTAAACTAGAATTGTTGGGGAGTGGGATCCGTACCGGAGAGACTGGGGAAGAGGTATTTGGCTCTCAAATAGAGAAAACTAGTAGTAGGTATGAGAAGAAGGATAGGCAGGTGATAGAGAAGGGACGTGCTCAGACCGGTTTGAGATGTGTCTATTTTAATGCAAGGAGTATTGTGAACAAGGTGGATGAGCTTAGAGCGTGGATAAATACTTGGAGCTATGATGTGGTGTCCATTACAGAGACTTGGATGGCTCAGGGACTGGAATGGTTACTTTAAGTGCCGGGTTTTAGATGTTTCAGAAAGGACAGGGAGGGAGGCAAAAGAGGTGGGGGAGTGGCACTGTTGATCAGAGATAGTGTCACGGCTGCAGAAAAGGTGGACGTCATGGAGGGATTGTCTATGGAGTCTCTGTAGGTGGAGGTTAGGAACAGGAAGGGGTCAATAACTTTACTGTGTGTTTTTTATAGGCCGCCCAATAATAACAGGGATATTGAGGAGCAGATAGGGAAACAGATCCTAGAAAGGTGTGAGAATAACAGAGTTGATGTGATGGGGGATTTTAATTTCCCAAACATCGATTGGCATCTCCAGACAGTGAGGGGATAGATGGGGAGTAGTTTGTTAAGTGTGTTCAGGAAGGATTCTCAACACAATATGTAGATAGGCCTACAAGAGGAGAGGCTGTGCTTGATTTGATATTGGGAAATAAACCTGGTCAGGTGTCAGATCTCTCAGTGGGAGAGCATTTTGGAGATAGTAATCATAATTCTATCTCCTTTACGATAGCATTGGAGAGGGATAGGAACAGGCAGACTAGAAAGGCGTTTACTTGGAGTAAAGGGAATTATGAGGCTCTCAGGCAGGAAATTGGAAGATTAAATTGGGAATAGACGTTCTCAGGGAAAAGTACGGAAGAAATGTGACAAATATTCAGGGGATATTTCTTTGGAGTTCTGCATAAGCATGTTCCAATGAGACGGGGAGTCACAAGAGGATACAGGAACCGTGGTGTACAAAGGCTATAATAAATCTAGTCAAAAGGAAAAGTTTACAAAAGGTACAGAGAGCTAGGTAATGTTAGAGATCTGGGAGAGTATAAGGATAACAGGAAGGAGCTTAAGAAGAAATTTAGGAGAGCCAGAAGGGGATATGAGAAGGCCTTGGTGGGCAAGATTAAGGAAAACCCCAAGGCATTCTACAAATATGTGAAGAGCAAGAGGATAAGATGCGAAAGAATAGGGCCTATCAAGTGCAGCAGTGGGAAAGTGTGTATGGATCCAGAAGAAATAGCAGAGGAACTTAATGAATACTTTACATCACTATTCACTACGGAAAAGATCTGGGGGATTGTAGTGAGGACTTGCAGCAGGCTGAAAAGCTTGAGAATGTAGATATTAGGAAAGAGGAGGTGCTGAAACTTTTGGAAAGCATCAAGTTGGATAGGTCGCCGGGACCGGATAAGATGTACACCAGCCTGCTGTGGGAGGCGAGGGAGGAGATTGCGGAGCCTCTGACGATGATCTTTGCATCATTGATGGAGATGGGAGAGGTTCCAGAAGATTGGAGGGTTGTGGATGTTGTTCCCTTATTCAAGAAAGGGAGTAGGGATAGCCCAAGGAATTATAGACCAGTGAGTCTTACCTCAGTAGTTGGTAAGCTGATGGAGAAGATCCTGAGAGGCAGGATTTATGAACATTTGGAGAGGTATAATATGATTAGGAATAGTCAGCATGGCTTTGTCAAGGGCAGGTCCTGCTTTATGAACCTGATTGAATTTTATTAGGATGTGACTGAACACATCGATGAAGGGAGAGCAGTAGGTGTAGTGTATATGGATTTCAGCAAGGCATTTGATAAGTTACCCCATGCAAGACTTATTAAGAAAATAAGGAGGTATGGGATCCAATGGGACATTGCAATGTGGATCTAGAACTGGCTGGCCCACAAAAGGCAAAGAGTGGTTGTTGAAGGGTCGTATTCTGCATGGGGGTTGGTGACCAGTGGTGTACCTCAGGGATCTGTTCTGGGACCCTTACTCTTTGTGATTTTTTATAAATGACCTGGATGAGGAAGTGGAGGGATGGTTTAGTAAGTTTGTGGATGACACAAAGTTTGGAGGTGTTGTGGATAGTATAGAGGGCTGTCAGAGGTTACAGCGGGATATAGATAGGATGCAAAATTGGGCTAAGAAGTGGCATATGCAGTTCAACCCAGGTAAGTGTGAAGTTGTTCATTTTGGTAGGTCAAATATGATGGCAGAATATAGTCTTAATGGTAGGACTCCTGGCAGTGTGGAGGATCGGTGGGATCTTGGGGTCCGAGTCCATAGGACGCTCAAAGCAGCTGCGCAGGTTGACATTGTGGTTAAGAAGGCATATGGCGTATTGTCCTTCATCAATCAGGGAATTGAATTTAGGAGCCAAGAGGTATTGTTGCAGTTATATAGGTCCCTGGTCAGACCCCACTTGGAGTACTGTGCTCAGTTCTGGTTGCCTCACTACAGGAAGGATGTGGAAGCCATAGAAAGGGTGCAGAGGAGATTTACAAGGATGCTGCCTGGAATGCGGAGCATGCCTTATGAAAGCAGGTTGACGGAACTCGGCCTTTTCTCCTTGGAGCGACGGAGGATGAGGGGGACCTGATAGAGGTATATAAGATAATGAGAGATATTGATCAGGTAGATAGTCAGAGGCTTTTCCCCAGGGCTGAAATGGTGGCCACAAGAGGACATAGGTTTAAGGTGCTGGGGAGTAGATATAGAGGAGATGTCAGGGGTAAGTTTTTTCTCAGAGAATGGTGAGTGCGTGGAATGGGCTGCCGGCAATGGTGGTGGAGGCGGATACGATAGGGTCTTTTAAGAGACTGTTGGATAGGTACATGGAGCTGAGAAAAATAGAGGGCTATGGCTAAGCCTGTTAATTTCTAGGGTAGGGACATGTTCGGCACAGCTTTGTGGGCCGAAGGGCCTGAATTGTGCTGTAGTTTTTCTATGTTCTATGTTCTACGTTCTAGAAAGGGTGCAGAGGAGATTTACAAGGATGCTGCCTGGAATGGGGAGCATGCCTTATGAAAGCAGGTTGAAAGAAATCGGCCTTTTCTGCTTGGAGGGACGGAGGATGAGTGGGGGACCTGATAGAGGTATATAAGATGATGAGAAATATTGATTGGGTGGATAGTCAGCGGCTTTTCCCCAGGGCTGAAATGGTGACCACAAGAGGACATAGGTGCTGGGGAGTAGGTATAGAGGGGATGTCAGGGGTAAGTTTTTTACTCGTAGAGTGGTGAATGTGTGGAATGGGCTCCCAGCAACAGTGGTGGAGGTGGATACAATAGGGTCTTTTAAGACACTGTTGGATAGGTACATGGAGCTGAGAAAAATAGAGAGCTAATGGTAAGCCTAGTAATTTCTAGGGTAGGGACATGTTCGGCACAGCTTTGTGGGCCGAAGGGCCTGAATTGTGCTGTAGGTTTTTCTATGTTTCTATGTTTCTTCTGTTGCTTCCCTCCTTTCCAGCGGCTAGAGCCGTCTGTGAACCAGGCATGCAATTTTTGTTCAGGTTCGAGGGAGTTGAAGGGTTGGCACCAGGACACAGGAGAGGGTTGGATTTCAGGAATGGCTGGGGGTGGGTCCTGGGTCTGTGGGAAGGACTTGAGCTCTTCGTGGAGGTGGCTGACCCCTTCCGACTGGGTTCGGCTTGGTCGGCGATATACCATTTCCACTTCACTATCGAAGACCTCTGGGCTCGGCCCTCTTTGTGGGTGGAAATGGGGGACTTGACCCAATGCATTTTGGGCAGGTGGGGGCGAAGGACAACAGGGTTGGTGCCGGTTTGGTGCTCAGTGGCAAGGAGCTGGTGCTCAAAGGGACTGTAGCGAACAGCGGCCTCAGGCAAATATTTGGTCCAAAAGCCGAGCGGAACTCTGCATCCATGGACCAGAGGCTCCATTTGGCAACCATCTCGCTGGCGGAGACCTGTGACTCAAAGGGGACACTCGCCTGGCAGGGAGCAAGTGGCAGTGCTTGCTCAACAGCTTGCTTTGCTGTTTCAAAGGCAGCCTGTTGTTCGGGTCCCCATGAGAAGGTGGCTTTCTTTTGAGAGACCCTATAGAGTGGTCTAAGGAGCATGGTGAGGTGGGGTATATGCTGCCGCCAGTAGCCTAGGAGGCCCACGAAGCTCTGGCTGTCAGTTTTATTGGAAGGGACGGCAAAATTTAAAATTTTATTCCTGGCAGCCTGGGAGATATATCGCTGGCCTGAGTGCCATTGTATCCCGAGGAACAGGACATCCTGGCCGGGGCCTTGTACCTTATCCATATTAATAATCCAGCCCCGTTCTCTGAGGGAGGAGATTAGCATATCAAGAGCCTCTGAGACAATTGTCTCAGATGGCTCTTGTAGGAGGATGTCGTCGATGTAATGGGCAGTTGACACCTCTGGGGGGATTTGAATGCCTTGCAAATTTTGGGAGATTAAACCATGGCAGATCATAGGACTATGGATGTAGCCTTGGGGGAGACGACAAAATGTGTATTGTCTCCTGTCCCAGGTGAATGCAAATTGATCCTGGAAGCTATGATGGAGGGGGATAGAAAAGAATGCATTGGCCAAATCCGCAACTGTCTGGGCGCCCCGCAATATGCTCGACCAGAGTGACTATGTCGGCACGGCAGCAGCGAGGTGGGCGGGGGGGGGGGCAGATTTATTAAGGTGTCTGTAGTCCACCATCATGCGCCACGTCCCATTCTTTTTGCAGACAGGCCAGACGGGACTGTTGAAGGGAGAGGCTACGGGTCGGATGACTCCCTCCCGCAGAAGAGCTTGGATGGCCTCAGTGATGTCTTGATGACCCCCGGCACTCTGTACTGTCGGCTACAGACAACCTTGGGGTGGGGGGGGAAATCAACAACTGGTTCCCATTTGGCTGCCCCGACTACCACAGTAGCCCGTGCAACTCTGAAAGTGAACTTGCCCTGGTTGGTATAAAGGGACTGTCCCTTTAAGACATTGATCCTTAGGATGCACTCAGGCAAGGCTGCTATTAAAACAGTTACGGGTCAGGGAGGCTGGTTCCCGATGGCCTTGCGGACCGTGACTTCCCTCACAGGCAAAAAGGGACTCCCCCCCCCTCCAACCCCTCTATCTGCATCTGTGTCCCCTTCCACCCGGCAGGGTTGCCCGGGATGATGGTGTGTTGGGCACCCGTGTCGATGAGTGACATCCACCTCTATACGTTCCCCTTTCCCCAATGTACCACTACAGGTATATGTGGCCTCAGGTCCCCTGGGCAGGGGAGGGCAATGGAACAAATGCGCCGGGGACCCTGGCCTTCATCCTATGGGAGGGGGGTGGAGGTCTGCCCTGCTGGCGGAGATGGGACAGTTCCTGTCTCAGCAGGTCTCCTCCCCTGAGGGCAGAGGAGACTGTTTTGAGTGGGGGAGGGGCAGAGGCAGTGTCAGTGTCGGTGGGGACAGCCCACGTGGTCCAGCGGTTGGCGGTGCCCCCTTTGTCGGGCTTGGTCCCGGGGTGGTTGTGGGTCTTCCCTGACCGGACCTCCCCCCTGCAGAGCTCTTTCCACCGCGCGTAAAGTGTGGAGGTCGGGAACCCATCTATGCTGGCGTGGTCCACCCCTGCGTGCAACAAGTCCAGGTATAACTGCTTGCACGTGAAAGGAGGGGCTGTGTCTCCAGCCCTCGTCTCCGCTCTACGGACCTGGGTGGGCGCCCTCTGCTGCAGTTACTCTAGCCCTTCCAGGAGGGTGATAGCCTGTCCGATGAGTGTCAGGACCACTGACCTCAACTCAGGGCGCGCAGTGGCGACCAGGTATCCCGCTAGCGTGCTGGTCACCCTGGTGTTTTCTAAAAACTCATGATCGCCAGCCCTCTCATAAATGTCGGTCACCAGCGCCCATTCCCTAATGACCCTGGTGCCCTCACTGACCATGCTCCACTGTGGTCGCCTGTATAAATCCCATTTGAGTAGGGCAGGGTACCGGACCCTCACGGCAGTCACTACCCGATCCCACAGGGTAGCATCGTCCCCGGTCTCCCCCGGTGGCACCCGCAGGGCACTGTTAACGCTCTGCTGGTTAGACAAGCTCCCCAGGGCGCTGGCTTCCTGGTGAGAGAGGCTCACATTGGGGGCCCCCTCATCCCACAGTCGGAGCAGCCATGCAGCCAGGTGCCTGCCCGGCCACTGGCGGTACCGATCTGCTAGCTGGGTCAGCTCCTTGACGGAGAAATCCCGGGTCTCCGTAGTTTGAGAGGAGCCCCGGGCACTTCCCCCTGCAGTGGCCTCATCCCCATTCCCCTCCCTTCCATGGCGGACCTGGGACCACGTGATGACGGGTCAGGCATGCAGGGGTTCAACTGTGTAGGGGGGAGGGCGGGTGTGATGAGACCCAGGTTCCTCGGGCACCCCCTTCTCGTCATTATCCATCCATATATCCCCATCCCCAAGCCATGTTTCCAGCTTGTCGCTGCGCTGGACCAGGGCTCGAATTTTGAGTGGGTCCAGTTGCCAGCCAGACTGGCGGGCTGCCTGCACCTGCTGCATTTGGATCAGCCTGCAGGCGACCTCGGTACCTCTGGCCTCGAGATCATTGGCTTGGGTCTGGGCAGCCTGGACTGTGTACAGTGTACAGCAGCGCTGCTGGAGCACTATCTCTTTGTCTTTCTGGAGACATGTATTCTGCATCTGGCTAGTAATCCTGACCTGGCATCTCAGGAGGGATGCAAACAGCCAGAAGGCACCCCTTTGACTCCCCTTAGCCTTGGGGAACCCCGACCTCTGGAGAAGGGCGACCACGTGATGCCCCAGTTTCTCACCATGGGGGTCTAACTGCTCGGCCCAGTCCACTGGTTTACTGTGGTCCGCCAGCATGCTGGCCAAGCTCCCAAATCCCTCACTCTCGTCGGGCCACCCGGGATTCCTATCCTCAGTGCTTGCACTGGCTCTCTTGCTCCTATTCCAGAACATCCCTCCCTGCGTCTGTGTTCAGCCAAGACTTTTGAGACCCTGCATGCAGCGCCAATTGTTGTGAAACAGATTCGAGGTCTTGAAGGACAAGGACTCTGAACACAGTCTTAGAGTTAAATGATTTATTTACAAAGACAAATGCGGGAAAAAGGTAACGGGGTCACACACACACACACACACACACACACACATGCACTGGTAATAGCAAGCGTGCGAAAATTGCAACAAGGGTAAAATACACACACGCACACACAACAAACTGGGTACAATCAAGGAAAAGCAATACGCTACCCACCACCGCTTGACAGTGCAGGCACAGCTCCATGCTACTGGGAATACTAACTTAGAACACTCCTAACCTTGTCGAAGTACACACATTACCAGGACACTCCTGTGTCATTTCACGATTCCTCGGAGCAAACAAAGAGAGTAAACCAGGCACATGTAGCACTCTTTATCGTGCTGGAGGGCTGGGGGGTCCAGCCCAGGTAGTTCAAAAAGGCCAATGGCCCGGTGCCAGCAAGGACTAATCAATAACAGGAGGTCAATGGCCTGAGGCCAAGTAAAAAGGTGCTTAAAGGGGCCAATGGTCAGGTGTGCACTGATGGGTGGGGTGGAGCCAGGCCTTGATTGATATTGGTGTGTCTTTCGACCAGGAACTGGGCAGTGCTGTCACATGACAGCCATAGCCCTTCACAATACAGCTGGAAATCTAAAATAAAATCAGAAAATGCTGCAATTACTCAGCAGATCAGGCTGCATCTGTGGGAAGAGAAACAGTTAAAGTTACAAGTTGAAGACCCTTCATCAAAATTGGAAAAGAGAGAAAAAAAGCTCATTAAGCTGCAAGGAAGGTGGGGGAAGGGGATGTTATAGAGTAATAGTACCATGTAGAACAAAATTAGCCTCTTTGGCCCACCACGTCCAATTCCACCATCAAGAACCATTCTATTCCAATCCCATTTACCAGAACGTGGTCCAAGGCCTTCTGTGCCTTAGTGATCCAAGTGCTCATTTAGGTACCTCTTAAATGTTGTGAGGGAACATACCTCCACCACCCACTCAGGCAATACTACTCCAACAACACATTTTCCCCTCTGGGTAAACAAAAATCCTCAGATCCCTTTGAAATTCTCATCTCCTACCCTAAATCTATGCCCTCTGGTTTCAGACAACTCTCCTATGGGGAAAGGATGCTGTTGGAGTAGCTTTGCTGGGTAACTGCAGCACATTTTGTACTGTGTGATGATGGGGGAGAGAATGGAAGTTCTGGGTGGTGGATGGGGCACACAATAAATGCTTTATCCTTGATGGTGTTGAGCTTATTGAGAGTTGAAGGAGCTGATCTCATTGAGTCAGGTGAAGAGTGGTCTGTCATGGTAATGGGTAGGAAGTTGAAGGGAGATGTCAGAGGGAGGTTTTTCACCCAGAGAGTGGTTGGTGCATGGAGTGCGCTGCCTGGGGTGGTGGTGGAGGCTGATACGTTGGTCAAGTTCAAGGGATTGTTAGATAAGCATATGGAGGAATTTAAGATGGAGGGATATGTGGGAGGAAGGGGTTAGATAGTCTTAGGAGTGGTTTGAGGGTCTGCACAACATGGTGGGGCGAAGGGCCTGTATTGTGCTGTATTGTTCTATGGTTCTATGGTTCTATGCTCCTGACTTTGTGTCTTGTAGATAGATGGTTAAAAGACTTTAGGGTATCAGGAGGTTAATTACTTGCCACAGAATACTTAGCCTCTGACCTGCTCTTGCAGTCACAACATCTATGCAGATGTACGACCCATTCACACCATCAGGATGGTGTGAGGGCCCTCCGCTTCTTTCTAGGCCCTCTCCATCAACACACTCATTCGCCTGACTGAATTTGTTCTCACATTGAACTTCTTCAACTCTACTCACTTTCTCCAGATCAAAGGTGTAGCTATGGGCACTCGCATTGGACCAAGTAATGCTGATCTTTTTGTGGGATATGTGGAACAGTCTTTGTTTGAGCTCTACCTGGGTCCACTCCTTCAACTCTTTTTGCAGTGCATTGATGAGTGCATTGGTACTGCTTTTTGTTATCATGTAGAACTTGACAATTGCCTTATTTTTGCTACCAATTTCCACCTTGCTCCCACCCTCATATGGTTAATTTCTAATTCTTCCTTTCCTTTTCTGGGTTTCTCAGGAAATAGGCCAGCAACTAACATCCATTACCAACCTACTGACTCCCACAGCCATCTTGACTACTCCTGTCTTGACTACTCCACCTTGCCTCCTGTAAGGACTCTATTCCATTCTTCAGTTCTTCTGCTTCCATTACATTTACTCAGATGATTTCCATGCCACTGAAATGTCTTCCTTCTTCCTGAACAATGGGTTCCTCTCTACCATTGTTAACAAAGCCCTCAACTGCATCTCATCCATTTGCCATGTCTCCGCTCAGCACCTGCAGGTTACCCTCCAAGCTGCAAACCATCCAATCTGAAAAAAAAATGTTGTTCCTTCATTATTGCTGTGTCCTACCCAACAGCATTGTGGGAGTTCCATCACCAGAGGAACTGCAAGTGAATCACAACTACCATTTCAAGAGCAATTAAGGATGGGCAATAATTGCTAGTCTCAACAGCAATGCTGAGATTCCAAAAAATAAATTTTTTACTAACCATGCCTTGTACATTCACATCCAAATGTTCATATAAATTACAAGCAACAAAGGCCCCAGCACTGACCCCCGTGACACATCACTAGACGTAGGCATCCAGTCCAAGAAACAACCCTCAACCATCACCCTCTGCTTCCTAACACTGAGCCAATTATGAATCCAACTTGCTATCTCCCCCTGGATCCCATGTGATTTAACCTTCCAGACTTGCCTGCCATGAGGGACCTTGTCAAAGGCCTTGCTAAAGTCCATATAGACAACATCTATTACCCTACCCTCATCTACCCCCCTGGGTACCTCTTCAAAAAACTCCGGGAGATTTGTCAGACACGACTTCCCACATACAAAGTCGTGCTGACTGACCTGAATCAGACCCTGTCACTCCAAATGTTGGTAGATCCTGTCCCTCAGAATCCCCTCCAGCAATTCACCCATCACCGATGTCGGACTCACCGGCCTGGAGTTTCCAGTCTTGTTTTTGCTACCCTTTTTTAAACAATGGTACCACATTAGCCACTCTCCAGTCCCCTGGAACCTCACCTGTGGCCAGAGATGAAGCAAAAATCTCTGGAAGGGCCTCTGCAATTTCTTCTCTAGCTTCCCACAAGGTCCGAGAATGCACCAGGTTAGACCCTGGGGATTTATCCACCTGAATGCACTTTAAAGCCTCCAATACCTCCTCCCTGCTAATTTGTATGTGATCATTTCGTGCATTTCCTTAGCTTCCATCATTTACTCCACCATAAAAACTGAAGAGAAATATTCATTAAAATTCTCTCCAATTTCCTTTGGTTTCACACACAGACAGCCAAACTGATCTTTAAGGGGATCTATTCTCTCCCTAGCCACCCTTTTACTTTTAATATATCTGTAGAATCTCTTGGGATTTTGCCTCAGCTTGCCTGCCAGATCCTTTTCATATCCTCTTTTTGCCCTCCTAACTTCTCTCAAGTGCACTCCTCCACTTCTTGTAGTCATCAAGAGATTCACTGGTTCCCAATTGCTTATGCACAGTGTATGCCTCCCTCTTTCTTAACCAGAGCCTCAATATCTCTGGTCAACCAGGGTTCCGAAACCTGACAGTCTTGCCTTCACCCTAAAAGGAATATGCAGGCCCTGAATTCTTAACGTCACACTTTTAGTGGCTTCCCACTTGGCAGATGCTCCTTTCCTTGCAAGCAATCCCACCTAATGACTTCAAAATTTGCTCTGCCGTAGCTCAGGTCCTTAACCAGAGAACTGGCCGTATCCTTCTCCATAATTATTTTAAGACTAATAGAATTATGGTCACTGGACCCAAAGTGCTCGTTGACTGACACATCTATCTCATTTCCCAGGAAGAAGTCCCATGTTGCACCCTCTCTAATAGGTCCTATATACAGATGAAGGAAGCTTTCCTGGACACATTTCATAAATTCCACTCAGTCCCAGCCTTTTACACTATTGCTGGCCCAGCCAATATTAGGGAAGTTAATATCTCCACACACTACCCTATTATGTTTACAACTAGCTGCAATTTCTCTACATATCTGCTCCTTCAATTCCGGCTGACTATTGGGGGCCCTATAACACAATCCCATCAGAGTGACCATCCCCTTCTTGTTTCTAAGTTCTATCCATATGGCCTCACTGGATGATCCCCAAGAATATCCCAAGGACTGTTTTTATGTCCCTTTTCAAAAAAGAAGGCAACTCTCCCTCCTTCCTTACCTGCACCTCTGTCACACCTGTAGCATCTGCGTTCTGGAACATTGAGCTGCCAGTCCTGCCCTTCCCTCAGCCATGTTCCTGATATGGCTGTAACATCCCATTCCTCAGAGCCAATCCACAGCCTGAGTTCATCCGCCTTACCTGTCAAGCCTCTTGCATTGAAATAAATGCAGTTAAAACTGATGGTCTTTCTTCTCCCTTTACTGTGCAGCTATCTATCCTGATGACTAAATTTGCTCTCATTAGCTACATACTATTGCCTGATTTCTCATTAGCCACTCTACTGCTCAGGGCCCCCACCCCCCCCGCCACTCTATTTTAAACCCTCCCAAGTAGCACTAGCACATCTCCCAGCCAGGATATTGATCTCCCTCCAGTTCAGGTGCAACTTTTCTCTCTTGTACAGATCATCCCTACCCCAGAAGGGATTCCAATGATCCAAGATCATGAACCCCTTCCCCCGCGCCAGCTCCCCGGCTGCACATTCATCTGAGCTATCTTCTATTTCTACCCTCATTAGCACATGGCACTGGGCGTATCCAGAGCTGACTACCCTTGAGGTCCTGCTGTTTATGTTCTTTCCTAACTTCCTATATTCACTGTGCAGGACCTCATCCCTCTTTCTACCTATGTCATTGGTACCAACGTGCACCATGACTTCTCGCTGCTCACCCTCCCCTTTGAGAATGTTCTGCAGCTGCTCTGAGACGTCCCTGACCCTGGCACCTGGGAGCTGGCACCTGGGCTCCAACACATCATCTTGGCATCTCTTTTGTGATCACAGAATTTCCTGTCTGTCCCCTGAACTATCGAGTCTCCTATCACTACTGCCCTACCACCCTTATTCACTGAGCCTCAGAGACAGTGCCAGTTGCCAGCAATCTGGCTATTGCTGCTGGGCCCAGAATGGTTGACTCCCCCCCAACAGTATCCAAAGGGGTATACATTGCTGAGGGAAATGGCCAGGGAGACCCTGCACTGTCTGTCTCTTCACCTTACCTCTCCTGGTGGTCACCCAACTATCTGCAGCTTGCCCCTTAGGTGTGACCACCTCACAAAATCTCTTGTTTACAATGCTCTCAGCATCCTGGATGATCCGAAGTATATCCAAGTTCCTTAATTAAAGTTAAAATCTCCCACTACTACAACCCAATTGCTTTTACATGCTTCTACAATCTTCCCACATATGTTCTTCTAATTCCTGCTGACTATTGGAAAGTCTATCACATAACTCCATCAAAATGATCACTCCTTTTATTCCTTAGTTCTACCCGTATAGTCTCATTGGCCAATCCCTGCAGAATACCATCCCTGAGCACTGCCATAATGCTCTCCCTGATCAGCAGTGCAACATCACCTCCCCTTTTGCATCCCCCTCTGTCATGCCTGAACAACTTTATGATAAAATATAGAGAACCGTAAAGAGGGGAGGTCCTTCAGGATTATAGAAATGTAATAGTCATAGAGTCATACAGCATGGTAACAGGCCCTTTGGCCCAACTCGTCCATGCTGACCAAGATGGCCCATCCAAGCCAGTCCCATTTGCCAGTGTTTGGCCCATAAGCTTCTAAACCTTTCCAATCCATAACCTGTCCAACTGTCTTTTAAATGTTGTTATTGAACCTGCCCTGTGGCAGCTCGTTTCACATTTATACCACCCCCTGTTTTTAAAAAAAATAACTCCCCTCAAGTTCCTATTAAATCTTTCCCCTCTCACCTTAACCTATGCCCTCAAGTTCTTGATTCCCCAACCCTGGGTAAAGGACTGTGCACATTCACCCTATCTATGTCCCTTTATGATTTTATGCACCTCCTTAAGATCGCATCTCAGTCTCCTACGTGCCAAAGAAAAAAGTCCTAGCCTGTCCAACCTCTCCTATAAACTCAGTCCCTTAAGTCATAGTAACATCCTTGTAAATCTTTTCTGCACTCTTTTCAGTTTAATCACATCTTTCCTATAGCAGGATGATAAAAACTGAACACAATACTCCAAGTGCGGCCTCACCACACCTTGTAGAACTGCGCCATGACCTCCCAGCTTTTATACTCATTGCCCTGACTGATGAAGGCCAGTGTGCAAAAAGCCATCGTCACCACGCTGTCTACCTGTGACCTCCACTTTCAGGGAACCATGTACAACACTTCCTGGGGCCCTGGCCGTTTACTGTGAGAGTCCTACCTTGATTTGACTTTCCAAAACGCAACGCCATCGTTAAACCACCATTTGCCATTTCTCCCTGTAAGATCCCCCTGTATTTTGATAACCTCATTTACCACTATACACACCTATTTTGGTGTCATCTGCAAACTTACTAACCATGTCTTGTACATTCTTATCCAAATTGTCAATATAACACAACAATGGGCCCAGCACAGACCCCTGAGGCACACCACTAGTCACTGGCCTCCAGTCCGAGAAACAAGCTTCCACCATCACCCTCTGCTTTCTACCTCCAAGCCAATTGTGTATCCAATTAGCCAGCCTCTCCCTGGATTCCATTCAATCTAACACTTAAGAGCAATTTACCATAAGACCTTACCAAAGGCCTTACTGAAAGTCCATATAAACCACATTACTACCCTGCCCTCATTGACTTTCTTGGTCACATCATCAAAAAACTCAATCCAGTTCGTAGACATGATCTCCCATGCACAAAGCCATGCTAACTACCCGTAATCAACCCTTGTCTTTCCAGGTGCAACATACATCTTATCCCTCAGAATCCTCTCCTGTAATTTACCTACCACAGATGTTAGACTTACTGGTCTATTGTTCCCAGGGTCTTCTTGCTGCCCTTCTCCAGGGATTTGCTCAATCCCAGCTGCCTGTATCTGACCCATGCCTCCATCTTTTTCATAGAACACTGAACACAGAACATTACAGCACAGTACAGGCCCTTCGGCCCACGATGTGCTGACATTTTATCCTGCTCTAAGATCCATCTAACCCTTTCCTCCCACATAGCCCTACATTTTTCTATCATTCATATGCCTATCTAAGAGTCTCTTAAATGTCCCAAATGTATCTGCCTCCACTACCTCTGATGGCGGTGTGTTCCACACACCCACTACTCTCTGTGTAAAAAACTTATCTCTGACACCCCCCCCATATCTTCCTCCAGTCACCTTAAAATGATGCCTCCTCATGTTAGCCATTTTCACCCTGGCCAGGACCTCAATATCTCTCCATCATCCAGGGTTCCCTACTCTTCCCAGCCTTGCCTTTCACTCTAACAGGAACTTGCAGGACCTTGAGCTTTCACTATCTCACCTTTAAAAGCCTCCCACTTGCCTGTGGTCCGTTTGTCCACAAACAACCTACTCCAATCAACCTTTGCAAGCTCCTGTCTCGTACCATCAAAATTACCTTGCCCAATGTTTGAACATGAACCTCTGGGTCAGTTGTGTGCCTTTCCATAACTATTTTAAAACTAATGGAACTATGGTCACTAGTCCCAAAGTGGTCCCCCACTGTCACCTAGTCACATGCCCCACCCTGTTACCCAAGAGTAGGTCGAACTTTGCCCTCTCCCTCGTCGCCCCTCAATATATTGCCTGAGGAAACTTTCCTGAATGCACTTGACAAGTTCCACCCCATCTAAGCCCTGAACATTATGGCAGTCCCAGTCTATGTTAGTAAAGTTTACCATCCCCTACTATGACAACCTTATTATTCTTGCAACTCCCCACAATCTCCCCGCACGTTTGTTCCTCTGATTCCTGTTGACTATTTGGGGGCCTATAGTACAACCCCAGCAAGGTGATTACCCCCTTTTTATTTCTCAGCTCCACCCATAAAGCCTCACTGGATGATCCTTCAGTAATTTCATCACTGACTATAACTGTCAAGTTCCCCTAAATCAAGAATGCAACTCCCCCTCCTCTCTTTCCTCCACCTCTATCCCACCTAAAGCACCTGTACCCCAGAACATTAAGCTGCCAGTCCCATCCGTCCCTTAGACATGTTTCTGTAATGTCTATAATATCCCAGTCCCACATAGCTATCCAAGCCCTGAGTTCATCCTGCCTTACCTCTCAGACCTCTTGCATTGAAATAAATGCAATTTAATCTACTCATCTTTCCTCGCTCCCTGCCATTCTGCTGCCTCATGTCTATTCAACTTCCGGTCACTGACTTCTGTATCACTTTGCAGCCTCTCACTTGCCTGCCTGCTGTTTAGTATCCCACTTGCTCAGTTCCCACACAGTAGAAGATGCCTGCAGCCCCAGGTATTTAAAAACAAATTTGGAGGGCAAAGAGGGAGCACAAAATCTCATTGGTGGACAAGACTAAGGAAAATCCCAGAGGATTTTATAAGCATTTTAAAGGCAAGGGTGGCTAGGGTAAAGGGAGGTCCGATTAAAGACAAAGGTGGGAAGATGTGCCTGGAAGCTGTGGAAGTGGGTGAGCTTCTCAATGAATACTTCTCTTCAGTATTCACCAAGGAGAGGGGTCTTGATGATGCTGAGGACAATGTTGGTAAGGGTAACGTTTTAGAGTATGTAGATATCAAGAGAGAGGATGTGTTGGAGCTGTTAGAAAATATTAGGATGGATAAGTCCCCAGGGCCTGACAGAATATTCCCCAGGCTGCTTCGTGAGTCAAGGGAGGAGATTGCTGAACTGTTGGTTAGGATCTTTGAGTCCTAGTTGTCCACGGGGATGGTACCGGAGGATTGGAGTGTGGCGAATGTTGTTCCCTTGTTCAAAAAAGGTGGAAGGGATAGTCCAGGGAGTTACAGACTAGTGAGCCTTACGTCTGTGGTGGGCAAGCTGTTAGAAAGGATTCTAAGAGATAGGATCGATGAGCATTTAATCATGGACTGATTAGGGACAGCCAGCATGGCTTTGTGAAGGGAAGATCTTGCCTCACAAGCCTGATAGGGTTCTTTGAGGAGGTGACCAGGAAGATTGATGAGGGTAGTGCAGTGGATCTGGTCTACATGGATTTTAGTAAGGCGTTTGATAAGGTTCCGCATGGTAGGTTTCTTCAGAAGGTCAGAGGCCAAGGGATCCAGGGAGGCTTGGCAGTGTGGATTCAGAATTGGCTTGCCTGTAGAAAGCAGAGAGTTGTGGTGGAGGGAGTGCATTCAGATTGGAGGGCTGTGACTAGTGGTGTCCCACAGGGATCAGTTCTGGGACCTCTACTTTTTGTGATATTTATTAATGACTTACATAAGGGGGTGGAAGGGTGGGTTAGCAAGTTTGCAGATGACACAAAGATCGGTGGTGTTGTGGATAGTGTGGAGGGCTGTTGAAGCTTACAGAGGGATATTGATAGGATGCAGAGCTGGGCTGACAAGTGGCAGAGGGAGTTCAATCCAGAGAAGTGTGAGGTAGTACACTTTGGAAGACAAACTCCAAGGCGGAGTACAAGGTAAATGGCAGGATTCTGGGCAGTGTAGAGGAGCAGAGGGATCTGGGGGTTCATATCCACAGATCAATGAATGTCGCCTCACAGGTAGATAGGGAAGTTAAGAAAACTTATGGGATATTAGCTTTCATAAGTCATGGGATCGAGTTTAAGAGCCACGAAGTAATGATGCAGCTTTATGAAACTCTGGTTAGGCCACACTGAGAGTACTGTGTCCAGTTCTGGTCGCCTCATTATAGGAAGGATGTGGAGGCATTGGAAAGGGTGCAGAGGAGATTTACCAGGATGCTGCCTGGATTAGAGAGTATGGATTATGAGGAGAGACTAAAGGAGCTAGGGCTTTACTCATTGGAGAGAAGGAGGATGAGGTGAGACATGATAGAGGTTTACAAGGCATTAAGAGGAAGAGATAGAGTGGACAGCCAGTGCCTCTCTCCCAGGGCACCACTCAAAACAAGAGGACATGGCTTTAAGGTAATGGATGGGAAGTTCAAGGGAGATATCAGAGGGAGGTTTTTCACCCAGAGAGTGGTTGGTGCATGGAATGCGCTGCCTGGGGTGGTGGTGGAGGCTGATACGTTGGTCAAGTTCAAGAGATTGTTAGATAAGCATATGGAGGAACTTAAGATAGAGGGATATGTGGGAGGAAGGGGTTAGATAGTCTTAGGTGTGGTTTGAAGGGTGGCACAACATGATGGGCTGAAGGGCCTGTATTGTGCTGTATTGTTCTATGGTTCTATTCTATGTAACTAGGAAAAGACTAGGGCCCACTAGGGTCCAAAGTGGCAAACTGTCTCTAGAGCCAGAGGATGGAGGCGATGAAGTTATGGGAAAAGACACGACTGGTCCTCAAGTTAAAGTCCTAAATTGGGGCAAGGATCATTTTGATGGCATCAGAAAGGAGTTGGAGTTCTTGAATCATAGAATCATAGAACAGTACAGCACAATACAGGCCCTTCGGACCACAATATTGTGCCTACCTTTAGACCTCACGTAAGACTATCTAACCCCTTCCTCCCAGATATCCCTCTATTCTAAATTCCTCCATATGCATATCTAGCAATCTCTTGAACTTGACCAATGTACTTGCCTCCACAACTGCCCCAGGCACTGCCTTCCATGACACAACCACATTCTGGGTAAAAAACCTCCCTCTGATATCTCCCTTGAACTTCCCGCCCATTACTTTAAAGCCATGCCCTCTTGTATTGAGCATTGGCGCCCTGGGAAAGAGGTGCTGCCTGTACACTCTATCTATTCCTCTTAATATTTTATACACCTCTATCCTCCTTCTCTCCAAAGGGTAAAGCCCTAGCTCCCTTAGTCTCTCCTCATAATGCATATTCTCTAAACCAGGCAGCATCCTGGTTAATCTCCTCTGCACCCTTTCCAACGCTTCCACATCCTTCCTATAATGAGACGTCCAGAACTGGACACAGTACTCCCAGTGTAGTCTAACCAGAATTTTGTAGAGCTGCATCATTACCTCGCGGTTCTTAAACTCAATGCCACGATTTATGAATGCTAACATCCCATAAGTTTTCCACCTGTGAGGCAACTTTCAGGGATCTGTGGATATGGAGCCTTAGATCCCTCTGCTCCTCCACACTACCCAGAATCCTGCCATTAACTTTGTACTCTGCCTTGGAGTTTGTCCTTCCAAAGTGTGCCACCTCATACTTCTCCGGATTGAACACTATCTGCCACTTCTCAGCCCAGCTCTGCATCCTATCAATGTCCCTCTGCAATCTTCGACAATCATCCACACTATCCACAACACCACCAATCTTGTGCCATCTGCAAACCCACCCTTCTACCCCTCATCCAAGTCATTAATAAAGATCACGAAAAGCAGAGGTCTCAGAACTGATCCTAGTCACAGCCCTCCAATCTTAATGCACTCACTCCAGCACAACCCTCTGTTTTCTATAGGCAAGCCAATTCTGAATCCACATGGCCAAGCTTCCCTGGATCCCATGCCCTCTGACCTTCTGAAGAAGCCTACCATGTGGAACCTTGTCAAATGCCTTACTAAAATCCATGTAGACCACATCCACCGCACTACCCCCATCAAATCTGTCTGGTTACCGCCTCAAAGAACACTAACAGGCTTGTGAGATATGATCTGCCCTTCACAAAGCCATGCCGGCTGTCTATGAATCTCTAAATGCCCATAGATCCTATATCTAAGAATCCTTTCCGAAGCTTCCTCACCACAGACGTAAGGCTGACTGGTCTATAATTCCCTGGACTATCCCTACTACCTTTTCTGAATAAGGGGACAACATTTGCCACCCTCCAATCTTCCAGTACCATTCCCGTGGACAACGAGGACTCAAAGATCCTAAGGGGGTGGGGGGTGACTGCCTCCCGATGCACAGCATCTACATAACTCTTTCCCTCCCTGATGCTCTGCAGTGTTTGAAGCTGCGACTCCAGCTCATCAATTCTGAGCCGAAGTTCCTCCAGCCTCAAGCACTTACTGCAAATGTGGTCACCATGCACCCTAGCAGGGTCCACTAGCTCCCACATCATGCAGCTGCAGCACATCGCCTTGCCCTCCATCTGAACTGTTTCGTTCCTACCTAGCTGTAGTCTAACTTAAAAATTATAACAATAACGGTAAACCTTACCTTTACTTACCACCTACTCACCAGTATTGTTGCAGATGGCCTCCACCTCTTGATGCCAAAGCCTGTTGTGCCAAAGCCAGTCACTCTGACTCTGTCCACTCCGACAATGCTCGCTCCAGAATGGACGCTCCGCTTGACACGACCTCCTTTTTATTGGCCCTTCCTAAATTCTGCTAGAGAGAAAAACCTGCTAAAACCCACGAAACACTCAAGCTTTTTAAATACTTTCGTCCTACCTGGTCGGGACCCTCTGCTCCAAATTCTCCCGGGCCAATTCTGTGTATTGACACACATAAAAGTGGATAAATTCCCAGGGCTTAACCATGTGTATCTTTGGATATTATAGGAAACAGGAGAGGAGATTGCTGGGGCCTTGGCAGTGACTTTTAGAACAATAGAGTCATAAACTCAGTGGTTATACAGCACAGAAACAATTTGCCTACATTTGGCCCAAATCTCTTTGAACCTTTCCTATCCATGTACCTGTCCAAATGCATTTTTAACATTAGAATTAGAGTGATAGAATCATAGAGTAATAGAGCATGGAAGAAGGCCCCTTAGACTGGAACTTGGTCCATGCTGACCATGGTGCCCAACGAGCTAGTCCCATTTGGCCATGTTTGGCCAATATCCCTCCAAACCTAAGTATCTAAGTACATTGATAAGTTCAATGTACTTATTCCAAATGTCTTTTAAATGTTACTGTACCTGCCTCAACTACTTCCTCTGGCAGCTCACTCACCTTAAACCCTATGCCATCTAGTTTTTAGTTCCCCTTCCCTGGGAAAAAGACTATGTGCATTACCCTGTCTCTGTCCCTCATGATTTTATACATCTCTATAATGTCACTCCTCTTCTAGATTCCAAGGAATAGAGTCCTAGCCTGCCCAACTTCTCCTTATAACTCAGGCCCTCAAGTCCTGGCAGCATCCTCATGAATCTTCTCTGAACGCCTTCTAGTTTAATGATGTCTTTCCTATAACAGGGTAACTAAAACTGTGCACAATACTCCAGGTGCAGTCTCACCAATGTCTTGTACAACTGCAACATAACATCCCAACTCCTATACTCAGTGCCTGTCTGATGAATGCCAGCATGCCAAACACCTTCTTCACCACCATGTCTACCTGTAACGCCACTTTCAGCAAACTATGTACTTGTATTCCTAGGTCCTAGGTCATGGATAGGAAAGGTTTAGAGGGATATGGGCAAAATGCAGGCAAATTGTTTCCATGCTATATAACTCTGAGTCCATGAATCTATTGTTCTAAAAATCATTTTGAAGGTCCCGGCAATCTCCTTACTTGTTTCCCATAATATCCTCGATACACTGGGAGTTTATCCACTTTTACGTGTTTCAAGAACTCCAATTCATTTCTGATGCCTAGTCCTAGGTCCCTCTGTTCCACAACAATCCCCAGAGCCTGACTATTCACTGTATCAGTCTACTTGGCTTGCCAAAATACAACACTTCATACTTATCCAAATTGAAAGCCAATCGCCAATCTTCAGCCCACTTACCTAGCTGATCAAGATCCCCATTATAATTTCAACATTTAAAAGACATGAGACATGGATAGGGAAGGTCTTAGAGTGTATGGACCAAACACAGGCAAATGGGATTAGCTCAAGTAGACAACTTGGACAGCATGGACAAGTTGGGGTGAAGGGTCTGTTTTCATACTGTTTAACTCTGACTCTGTGAGTCTCTGACTCTATATTGTCTTAGTGGCCGGAGGCAGAAGGTAGAATTGGAGAGCTGTTTTTTCAGTTTGCAGTCCTGTGACCAGTGTTGAATTGCAGGGATCACTTCTGGGTTCTTGTTGTCTGCATAGATATTAATGATTTGGATGGGAAAGTAGTTGGCATGATTAATAAATTTGCAGAGTGACACAAAAATTGGTGGCTTGTTTGTGACAGTGAAGAAGGTTATCTAGGAGTAGAAGAGAATATAGATCAATTGGGAAAGTGGGCAAGGGAATGGCAGATGGTAGGTTGTCTCAGTCATGTGCAAGTGATACATTTTGGGCAGTTAAACCAGGGCAGGATATACACAGAGAAAGGCAGGCCTTGAGGAGTGTTGTAGAATAGAAAGACTGAGGGGTATAAGGATATAGTTCTGTGGAAGTTGCAACACAGGTAGACAAGCTAGTTAGGAATGTGTCTGGTGTGCTTGTCTTCATTAGCTGTGCATTGAGTACAAGACTTGAGACGTCATGTGACAGTTGCACAAAACGTTGGTTACTCTGCGCTTGGAGTATTGTGTGCAGTTCTGGTCACCACACAATTGGAAGGATGTGATTAAGCTAGAGAAAGTACAGAAAAACATCTGCAAGACGTTGCCTGGTTTGGAGGGCTTGAGTTGTAAGGATAGATTTGATAGGCTTGGTCTATTTTCCCTGGAGTGAAGGAGGCTGAGACATGACATGATAGAGGTATGTAAGATTATGAGAGGCATGGGAAGTGTAAGTAGTCAGGATCTGTTTCTGATGGTAACTATGTTAAAACTGGAGAGGGCACGGGTTTAAGGTGAGAAGGAGGAGGTTTGAAAGGAATCTAAGGGGTAAATTTTTCACACAGTGTTGGTATCTGGAACGAGTTGCCAGAGCAATTGGTGGAGGCAGGAACGGTAACAACATTTTAAGAGGTATCAGAACAGGTACTTGACTGAGCAGGGCACAGAGGGATATAGAAATTAATACAGGCAAATGGGATTAGTGTAGATGGGCATGATAGTTGGCATAGATGGTGACGGCTGAATGGCACGTTTCTGTGCTGTACAATTCATGACTCTATATTAGATATTTTAGCAGACTTAAAAGTCGATAAATTCCGGGGCATGATGAGACACATCCCAGTTTGCTATGGGAGGCCAGGGAGGGAGATTTCTGGGCCTTACCTGTGACCAGAAAATATTTAAATTTTTACTATCCACAGGTGAGGTACCATAGGGCAGTATAAGTATTGGTATTTGGTATTGGTATTGGTTTATTACTGCACTTGTACCGAGGTGCAGTGAAAACTTGTCTTGGATACCATTCATACAGATTAATTCATGACACAGTGCGTTGAGGTAGTACAGGGTAAAAACAATAACAGAATACAGAGTAAAGTGTCACAGCTACAGGAAAATGCATTGCAGGTAGACAATAAAGTGCAAGGTCATAACAAGGTAGATTGTGAGGTCAAGAGTCCACCTCATCGTATAAGGGAACCATTCAATAGTCTTATCACAGTGGGGATAGAAGCTGTCCTTCAGCCTGGTGGTATGTGCCCTCAGGCTCCTGTATCATCTGCCTCATGGGAGGGGGGAGAAGAGAGTGTGACTCAGGTGGGGTGGGTCTTTGATTATGCTGGCTTGCTTCACCAAGGCAACAAGAGGTATAGACAAGAGTCCATGGAGGGGAGGCTGGTTCCGTGATGTGTTGAGCTGCGTCCACAACTCTCTGCAGTTTCTTTGCAGTCCCAGGCAGAACAGTTGCCATACCAAGCCGTGATGCATCCACATTGGGTGTTTTCTATGGTGCATTGATAAAAGTTGGTATCAAAGGGGACATGCCAAATTTCTTTAGCCTCCTGAGAAGAAGAGGTGCTGGTGTGCTTTCTTGTTCGTGATGTCTACGTGGTTGGACCAGGACAGGCTTTGGTGTGTTCACTCCTGGGAACTTGAAGCTCTCTTGACCTCAGCACCATTGATGTAGACACGTGCATGTACATTGCCCTTCTTTCCTGAAGTGAATGTTTTGCTGACATTGAGGGAAAGGTTGTTGTCATGACACCATGTCACTAAGCTCTCTATCTCCCTCTTGTACTCCAACTCATCGTTATTTGAGATATGGCCTACTACCGTGGTATCATCTGCAAACTTGTAGATGGAGTTAGAGCAGAATCTGGCCACGCAGTCATGAATATATAGGGGAGTAGAGTAGAGGGCTGAGGATGCAGCCTTGTGGGCACCGGTGTTGAGAATAATCGTGCTGTAGGTGTTTACTGCCTATCCTCACTGATTGCAGTCTGTTGGTCAGAAAGTCAAGGATCCAGTTGCAGAGGGAGGTGTTGAGTCACAGGTCTCGAAGCTTGGTGATGAGTTTGCTTGGAATTATAGTATTGAAGGCAGAGCTGTAGTCAATACATAATAGTCTAACATAGGTGTCTTTACTGTCCAGATGCTCCAGAGATGAATGTAGGGCCAGGGAGATGGCGTCCATTGCAGACCTGTTTCAGTGGTTGGCAACTTGCAGTGGGTCGAGGTTGTCTGGGAGGCTGGAGTTGATGCATGCCCATGGGACCAGTGTCTCGAAGCATTTCATGATGGTGGATGTCAAAGCCACTGGTCGGTAGTCATTAAGGCATGTTACCTCGTTTTCTTAGGTACTGGGATAATAGTGGTCTTCTTAAAACAAGTGGAACCTCAGATTGAAAGCAGGGAGAGGTTAAATATGTCTGCAAATGCCCCCTCCAGTCAATCAGCACAATTATCTAAGCACACAGCCAGGGACCTGGGCCAGATGCTTTCCTTGGTTTCACTCTCCCGAAGACTGATCTTACTCCTCAACGGTGATCACGGGTTTCAGTTGCATTGGAGGCTGTCAGGGTGGGTGGTGACAATCCACTCCCTTCTGTTCAAAACATGCATAGAATGCGTTTAAGCTCATTAGGAAGGGATGCACTGTTGTTCACTATGCTGCCTGACTTCGTTTTGTAGCCTGTTAAAGCAAGTAAGCCCTGCCATAACTGACGGCTGGTCTGGAACTCTACTTTGAATTGGTATTGTCTCTTGGCATTCCTGATAGCTTTCAGAACCTCTTTGCTCAAATCTAAATTTCTTGTAAAGGTTATGGTCACCTGATTGGAATGCAGAGGTCCTCGACTTCAGTAAGGAGTGGATCTCCCAGTTCATCCACGGTTTCTGGTTTGGGAACACTTGTATTGTCCTCTTTGGTACACTGTCCTCAACGCACTTGCTGATAAAGTCTGTGATGGTGGTGGCATACTCACCTAGGCTGGCAGCTGAGTCCTTTGTACAGGGACCAGTCCACTGACTCAAAGCAGTTGTGTAGAAGCTCATCTGTTTCCTCAGACCAGCACTGCACAACTCTCTGCACTGGATCCTCCCATTTCAGTTTCTGTTTGTATGCAGGGAGAAGGAGCATGGCCTGGTGGTCTGATTTCCCAAAGTTAGGGCAAGGGATGGCTTGGAAGGCATCTTTGATGGTTGGATAGCAATGGTCAAGGGTATTAGGGCCCCTGGTGGGACAGGAGATGTGCTGGTAATACTTTGGTAACATACTTTTGAGGTGGACCTGGTTGAAGTCACCTACAATAATGAAGAGGGCCTCAGGGTATCCTGTCTGAAGGTTGTTGCCCACAGAGTATAGTTCATTGAGTGCAGGCTTCATGTCCGTTTGGGGTGGGATGTAGACTGCCATCAGGATAGCTGAAGTGAACTCCTGTGGCAGGTAGTATGGTCGACACTTCACCGTTAGATACTCCAGCTGGGTGAGCAGGAGCTCGCCATGACTGTCATGTCTGAGCCACCACAAGTTTATTGATTAAGAAGCAGACCCCTCCGCCTTTACTTTGCCGAGGACGCTGTACAGCCCATTTGATGGATTGAGAAGCCCTCAGGTTTATGGCACTGTCAGTGAAGCAGGTGTACCCACGTTTCGGTGAGACATAGCACACAGCAGTCCCTCAGTTCTCTTTGATAGTTAGTCTTGCCCTTAGTTCATCAACTTTGTTCTCTGATGGCCTGGATTTTAACTTGTGGTAAGCTGTGGAGGGGGGGGGGGGGGTCTTATATCCATGCTGTTTCAGCCTCACCTGCAGCTCAGCCCTCTTACCACAATTCTGAGGTAAGCAGCTGCAACTCAGTCCTGGAGTGGAGCCACCTGGACTGGAAGGTAAGTGATTTCTTCTGGGCAGACTTTGAAGACCTGAATACCTGGAGCAGATTCACCTGGACTGGAAGGTAAGTGACTGCTTGTGAACAGACTTAGAAGATCTGGAATGGATTCAACTGGCCTGTGAAGTAAGTTGTTGTTTCCATACAGGTCTGAAGAGGAGTTGACTGTCCCAGCAGGTATGTGGAGTGTCTAGGGGGGCCTTGGCGTTGGGACTTGGATCCGGGTGCTCCATAGGGTCAGGCTTCCGATCTGGAGGGGCCCTGGTGTTGGGCCCAGGCATTGGGCGTCCCTGCAGGTCAGGTCTCGCGTCAGGCCGGGACTCGGCCTTCTCTGGTTGGGCCTTGCGTTGGGTTGGGCCTCAGGACTCGACCTATGCAGGTCAGGCTCCGCGCTGAGTTGGGCCTCGGGACTCGGCCTCCGCAGGTCGGGCCTCTCATTGGGTCGGGCCTCGAGACTCGGCCTCCACAGGTCGGGCCTTACGCTGGTTGGGCCTTGGGACTTCGCAGGTCGGGTCTCGTGTCGGGTTGGGCCTCCGGACGGCCTCCTCTGGTTGGGCCTTGTGCTAGGTCGGGCCTTGGGACTTGGCCTTCACTACTTGGGCCTCCAGACAGGTTGGGACACAGGGGTCAGTGTTGGGTGCTTCCATTAGTCAGGTCCTCACTCCGGGTCTTCGGGTCTCAGCGTTGGGTGCTCCAGTGGGATCCAGGCGTCAGGTCTCGGCAGTGGCGGCTCTGTGCAGTTGGCTCTTCACCCTGTGAAGGCTTCTATGTGGATGGGCCCATTCTAGGCCTCACTGGTCGTTTCCGTCTGGGTCCGAGAGTCCAGTCCATTTCACAGTCATTCCTGGAGGTCGGAAGATCGTCAGCCCTGTAAGAAGATTTAAAAGAACATTATTAGTACTACTTAGTGACATAGAATTTAAATGTAAAAGAGTAGAACGATTATAGTAAAAGTAATGAATAAATCTGCAGAGAGCAGTTTGTAACGAGTCACCATGCTCCAGCGCCATCTTGCCAATGTGGTACCTTTATTCAAGAAGGTAAGCAGGGATCAGCCACATACTTATTGGCCATTGTGTCTTATGTCAGTGGGAGTGAAGCTGTTGGAAAAAACTCTGATGCACAAGATTGCTCTATACTTGGAAACTCAGATTAATCCAAGATAGAAATCCAAGATAGATCCATAAGTTTGTTAGATGGCGATCCTGTCTAGCCAAACTGATTGAATTTTTTGAAGAGGTATCTAAACGTACTGATGAGGGCAATGTGGTCGATGTATTTTGCACGGACTTCAGTAAAGCTTTTGATTAGGTCCCACGTGGCAAACTGTTTGAAAAGGTTAGATCCCATGGGATTCAGGTAGGCTGTTAGATTGGATACAATATTGGCTTGGTAACAGAAAACAGATGGTGATGGTGGAGGATTGTTTTTGCTTTGGAAGACAGTGACCACTGGTATATCACAGGCAATTGGTGCTGAGACTCTTACTGATTCTTATATTTGAATATGAGAAGGTATGATTATTAAGTTTGCCAATGACATGGAAATTGGTAGTGTTGTTGAAAGTGAGAAGGGTAGCCTTGTGTTACAGGGTGATAATTGATCAGTCGATAAGAGATAAAGAGCAATGCAGATCAATTTAATTCTGATAATTGTGTGGTGATGCACTTCAGGAGGCTAAACCTTCTGTAGCTCATCTAGAAAATTAGGACGCATGAGATCCACGGTGACTTGGCTGACTCTGTCTAAAATTGGCTTGCCTATAGAAGACAGAGGGTATTAGTGGATGGGTCTTCTTCTGGATGAAGGTCTGTGAGTAGTGGTGTTCCACAGGGATCTGTACTGGGACTTCTGTTTATCATATTTATAAATGATTTGGATGAATATGTGGTAGGGTGGGTGAGTTAGTTTGCAGATCACACAAAGGTTGGTGGCATTGTACATTACATAGAAGGATAAAGGATACAGTGGGATATAGATCAGTTGCAGATATGGGTAGAGAAGTGACAGATGGAATTTAATCCGGGCAAGTGTGAGGTGCTGCACTTTGGGAGATCAAATATAAAGGGAGAGTACACAGTTAATGGCAGGATCCTTAACAGTGTTGATGAACAGAGGGACCTTGAGGTCCAGGTACATGTCTCCCTAAAAGTGGCCATACAGGCTGATAGGGTGGTAAAGAAGGCATATGACATGATTGCCTGCATGAGTCATGACATTGAGTTCAAGAGCCAGGAAGTTATGTTACAGATTTATAAAAACTCTGGTTAGGCCACATTTAGAGTATTGCATTTGGTTCTGGTCACCTCATTATAGGAAGGATGTGGAGGCTTTGGAGAGGGTGCAGAGGAGGTTTACCAGGATTGCTGCCTGGTTTGGAGGACATGTGCTATGAGGAGAGGTTAGACGTGCTGGGGACTGTTTTCTCTGGAGTGGTGGAGACTGAGGGGGGATTTGATAGAAGTTTATAAAATTATGCTCTATTAGATAGAGTAGACAGCAAGTGACTTTTTCCCAGGATTGAAATGTCTAGTACTGGAGGGCATGTGCTTCATTTGGGAGGGGAAAGTACAAAGGAGATGTGTGAGACAATGTTTTTGTTTTACACAGCGAGTGGTGGGGGCCTGGAATGCACTGCCTGGGGTGGTGGTAGAGGCAGATAGCACAGGAGCAATTAAGAGACTCTTAGATAGGCACATGAACATGCAAAGAAGGGAGGGATATGGTCAATGTGTGGGGAGGAGGGATTAGATTAATTAGGAATCATTGGTTTAATTAGTTCAGCACAACATTGTGGGCTGAAGGGCCTGTACTATGTTCTATATTCTATGTTCTATGATTAATAAAGGTAGGCCTACACAATGAATGGTAGGGCGTGAGAGAGTTTTGAGAAAGAGTATCCTTGCACCCTGCAGGTGGCAGCATAAGATAGGGCACACAATATAAGAGCAGGGAGGTTGCGGTGCAAATTTATAAACCATTGCTTCAGCCATAGCTGGAGTCCTGTTTGCAGTTCTGATCACCACACTTTAGGAGATGCATGGTTGCATTGGAGAGGGTGCAAAAGAATTCACCACGACGTTGCAAGGGATGGAATGTTTCAGTTGTGAGCAGTACGCTGACCAGTCTGGGTTTATTTTCCTTGGAATGGAAGAAGTTGAGGCATCCTGATAGAGCTACGTAAATTATATGGGGCACAGATACTGGAGAAAGTAAGAAAGTCTTCCCAGTAGAAGAAACTGTAGGGCAGAGGCTTATCGTATGGGATAAGAGGTTTGGAAGAGATCGGAGGAAGAATTTTTTCATCCGCGAATGGATTGAAACCACTGTTTGAATGGTGGAGGCAGAGACTCTCATGAATTTAATCAATATTTAGGTGAGCCACTTGAATCAACAAGGCATGGAGGCAATGGCTAATTAACATACCAAGCTGCACATTTTTTGCAATGAGGGAGGAAATGAACACCCAGAGGAAACCCTCACAGTCACAGGGAGGAAAAGCAGACTGCAGACAGCACTGTGGGTCATGACTGAACCTGGGTCCCCTGGAGCTGTAAGGCAGCAGCTCTGCTAGCTGTGCCACTATTGGTGCACTGAAGGGCCTGTGTCTGTGCTGTCAGACTCTATCACTAACACTGAGTACATAGAACAACGCAGGGACAGGCCCTAGACACAAGGGATTCCGCAGATGCTGGAATCTGGAGTAACACACACAAATTGCTGGAGGAACTCAGCTAGTCAGGCAGTATCTATGGAGGGAAATAAACAGTCAACGTTTCAGGTCGAGACCCTTCATCAGGACTGGAAAGGAAGAGGGCAGAAGCCGGAATAAGGTTGGGGGGAGTGGGAGGAGTACATACAGGCAGGTGATAAGTGAGTTCAGGTGATCAGTGAGATCCAGGTGAGGGGGGAAGGTAGGAGGGGGTGTGGGGCAGGGGGAAGTAAGAAGCTGAGAGGTGATAGGTAGAAGAGGCAAAGGGCTGAGGAAGAAGGAATCCGGTAGGAGAGGGCAGTGGACCATGGAAGGAGGTGGGGAATAGATAGGCAGGTCATGAGGGCGGGGGAAGGGGAAAGAGAAGGGGGAAGGGGGGCCACAGGAGACAAAAAAAGGGGGGAAGAAGAGGGGAGAAGTTAGAGAAATCAATGTTGATGCCGTCATATCGGAGACTACCAAGGTGAAATATGAGCTGTTGGTTCCTCCAACCTACGTCTGGCCTAAATGTGGCAGTAGAGGAGGCCATGGACAGACATGTCAGTATGGGAGTGGGATGTGCAACTGAAGTGGCTGGCCACCAGGAAATCCTTGCTTTTGTGGCGGATGGAACGAAGTTGTTCAACGAAGTGGCCACCCAATCTGCATGAGTCTCACAGATGTAGAGGAGGCCGCACTGGGAGCACTGGATGCAATAAATGACACCCTCGGATTCACAGGTGTCATTGGTGAAGGCCCAAGACAGTCCTTCCAGGTGAGGCAGTACCACCCCATACAGATCATTTCATCACAACAGTAATCAAGCTAGTATAAGGGAAAAGCAATAACAGAATGCAGAATAAAGTATTACAGTTACAGAGAAAATGCAGTGCAGGCAGACGTTAAGGTGCAAGGCCATGACGAGATAGATTGTGAAATCAAAAGTCCACCTTACTGTTCAAGACGTCTGTTCAATTGTCTTATAACAGTGGGATAGAAGCTGTCCTTGAGCCTAGTGGTATGTGCTTTCAGGACTTTGTATCTTCTGCCCGATGGGAGGGGGAGAAGAGAGAATGTCTGGGATGGGTGTGGGCTTTGATTATGTTGGCTGCTTTACTGAGCCAGTGAGGCATGCAATAGGGATAATCCAGGAAATTCTAGGCTGATGAGTCTCACATTAGCGGTAGGGAGCTATTGGAGAGCATTCTTAAAGAAGAGGATTTACTCACATTTGGAAAAGCCAGGGCTTAGTTTGGATAATCAACATGGCTTTGTGCTGTCATGCCTTCCAAACTTGGTTATAGAACACAGAACATTACAGCACAAGAAAAGTCCCTCCGGGCCCACAATGTTGTGATGAATTAATTAAACCAGTAACTAAATGCAAACTAAACTAATCCCTTCTGCCTACACAATGTCCATATCCCTCCATTTTCTGCACAATCATATGCCTTTCTAAGAGTTTATTAAACACCTTTACTGTATTTGCCTCCATCACCATCCCTGGCAGTGCATTCCAGGCACCCACCACTCTGTGCAAAACAAAAACTTGCCCCACACATCTCCTTTGACTTACCCCCTCTCGCTTTAAATGCATGCCCTCTAGTATTGGACGCTTTGACTCTGGAAAAAAGATACTTGCTTTCTTCTCTTATCTATGCCTCTCATAATCTTATAAACTTCTATCAGGTCTTCCCTCAGCCTCTGCCACTCTAGAGAAAACAACACAAGTTTGTCCAACCTCTCCTCTAATCCCCCGCACACTGTCCTCCCCCAACACTGGCCCCCCCACACTGTGCCCCCCACACTGTGTCCCCCCACACACTGTGCCCCCCCCACACACTGTGCCCCCCCACACTGTGTCCTCCACACTGTGCCCCCCACACTGTGCCCCCACCACTGTGTCCCCCCACACTGTGTCCCCGAGCACCCTGAAGCACAATGCCCTCTAATCCAGGTAGCATCCTGGTGAACCTCTTCTGCACCCTTTCCAAAGCCTCAACATCCTTCCTATAATGGGGTGACCAGAATTGAATGCAATGCTCCTGATGCAGCCTAACCAGAGTTTTATAAAGCTGAAACATAATTTCCTTACTCTTGAACTCAATTCCCGGCTAATAAAGGCAAGCATGCCATACATCTTCTTTATCACCCTACCACACAACCCTCCCCACCATCGAGGACATCTTCAAGAGGAAGTGCCTCAAGAAGGTGGCATCCAATCATTAAGGACCCTCACCAGCCGGGACATGCACTCTTCCACATTACTACCATTGGGGAGGAGATATAGGAGGCTGAAGACCCACACTCAATGTTTCAGGAACAGCTTCTTCCCCTCCACCATCAGATTTCTGACTGGTCAATGAACCATGAACATTAACATGACTGTTTTGCCAGTGAGCTAGTCCCATCTGTCTCCTTGGTAAATACTGATGCAAAGTACTCACTTAGGACCTCGCCCACATCCTCCACCTCCAAGCACATGCTCCCTCCTTTATCCTTGAGTTGTCCTACCCTCTCTCTAGTTATTCTCTTGCTCTTGATGTATCTCTAGAATGCCTTGGGATTCTCTATAATCCTACTTGCCAAGGACTTTTCATGGCTCCTCCTAGCTCTCCCAATTCCTTTCTTGAGTTCTTTCTAGCTTCTTTATAGTTCTTAAGGACTCCATTTGATTTTAGCTTCCTAAACCTTATATATGCTTCCTTTTTCTTCTTGACTAAATTCACCACCTCTCTCGACATCCAAGGTTCCCTTACCTTTCCATCCTTGTCCTTCCTTCTTATTGGAAACATACAATACCTGTCCTGTACTCTGTACAGTTAGTCTTTAAACACCTTCACACATCCAATGTGGATTTGTCCCAAAACAGCTGTTGCTAATTCACTCCCCCTAGTTCCTGCCTAATACTCCTGTAATTTTCCCTGCTCCAATTTAATACTTTCCCCCAAGTTCCATAGTTATTCAGATCTATAGCTATCTTAAAACTTAAGGAGCTGTGATCACTGTTCCCTAACTGTTCTCCCACTGAAAGGTCAGTTACCTGGTCAGGCTCATTACCTAACACCAGGTCCAGTAAGGCCCCTCCTCTCATTGGACTATCTACATACTGATTTATGAAACCTTCCCGGATGTAGCTAAGAAATTTTGACCCATCTAAACTTCTCGCACTAAGGAGGTCTCAGTCTATATTGGGGAAGTTAAAGTCACCCATGACAATAACCCTGTTGTTTTTACACCTTTCCCTGAGCTCCCTACAGATCTATTTCACAAAGTCCCAGTAGCCATTGGGGGTGTCTGTAGTATAATCCTATCAGAGGCATTGCACCTTTCTTATTTTTGAGTTCTACCCACATAGACTCAGTAGATGAGTCCTCCAATAATGTCCCTTCTGATTGCAGCTGTTATATTGTCCCTGATTACTGGTGCAACTCCTCCCTTCCCACCCCCCCCCCCCCCCCACCTTTTACCTTGTTCTCTATCTTTTCTAAAACATCGAAACCCTGGAACATTAAGAAACACAGGGCCCAAAGGCCAATCCCCCAACCATCCTCCTGGCTAACATACAGTCTCTGGAAAATAAATTGAAGACCTCAGCAAGATTGCAGTACTAGAGGGACATCAGGGACTGTTGTGTACTCTGATTCACAGAGACATGGCTCACCTCCAGCACTCCGGACACAGCACTCCATCTCGAGGGCTTCACTATCCACCGCACGGACCGGACGGCAGCATCAAGTAAAGGCAGAGGCGGCAACGTTCGCTTCATGATTAACTCATCGTGGTGCACAGACGTGGTGGCTCTATCTCAGTCCTGCTCCCCCGACCTGGAACATCTGGCGGTCAAGTGTCATCCGTTTTATCTGACAAGGGAGTTCTCTGCCATTATCCTGGTAGCAATGAACATTCCACCCCTGGCAGACGTCAAGCTGGCACTAGAAGAGCTGAGCACCGTGATCAACAGCCATGAGACAGTGCACCCTGATGCCTTCCCGATCACTGCAGGAGACTTCAACCAGGCCAGCTTGAAGAGTCTCTGACAAATCACCACCAGCATGTCCACCTGTGGAACCAGAGAAGCCAACACACTCGATCACTGTTACAACCACCATTAAGAATGCTTACCATGCAATCCTGCACCCGCAATTTGGCAAGTCCGATCACCTGGGTGTACTTCTACTGCCAACATATAGGCAGAGACTGAAGACTGCAGCACCAGTGGTGAGGACCACGAAGGTATGGTCAAGGGGAGGCGGAGGAGCATTTACAGGATTGCTTTGAAATGATGGCCTGGACAATATTCATAAATTGATCTTCAGATCTGAATGAATATGCCATGGCCATCACCAACTTCATCAGGACCTGCGTGGATGAGAGTGTGCCATCAAGAATATATCAAGTTTTGCCAAATCAGGAAACCCTGGATGAACCAGAAGATTTGCAGTCTGCTGAGGGCTAGATCTGTGGCGTTCAAGACCAGTGATCCAGAACCTGATGAGAAGTCCAGATACAACCTACGGAAGGCCATTGTGAGACTGAAAAAGCAATTCTGTGTGAAGTTAGAGATTACAATCGGATGCACGAAGCTGTGGCAGGGTCTGCATGCCATTACTTCCTAACAGCATAAATGGCAGTGATGCTTCACTCCCTGATGAGCTCAACGCCTTTTATGTACACTTTGAAAGGGAGAATAACACTACCACCTGTGCAAATCCCTACAGCATCTAGCGACCCTGTGATCTCTGTATTGAGGCCGCATCAGAAACATCCTTCAAGACGGTGAACCGTCGCAAGGCGTCAGGCCCTGACAGTGTACCTGGCAGGGTACTGAAAATCTGTGCCGACGAACTGGCTAGAGTATTCAAGGACATCATTAACCTCTCAATGCTGTGTTCTGAGGTTCCCAGCTGCTTCAAAAGGGCATCAATCATACCGGTGCCCAAGAAGAGCAGGGTGAGCTACCTCAAAGACTATTGCCTGGTAGAACTTATATCTACTGTGATGAAATGATTTGAGAGGTTGGTCATGGCTAGAATTAACTCCTGCCTGACCAAGGGCCTGGACCCACTGCAATTTGCCTACTGCTGCAACAGGCCTACAGTTGATGCAATCTCACTGGCTCTCCACTCGGCTTTGGAGCACCTAGATAACAACAAAAGATACGTCAGGCTGCTGTTCACTGATTATAGCTCAGCGTTCAACACCATCAGCCCCTCAGGTACTAATCAATAAGCTTCAAAACCTGGGCCTCTGTGCCTCCCTCTGCAACTGGATCCTCAACTTCCTAAGCAGGAGACCACAGTCAGTGCGATTGGTAGCAATATCTCCTCCTCACTGACAATCAACACAGGCACACCTCAAGGATGCATGCTTAGCCCATTGCTCTACTCTCTCTACACTCATGACTGTGTGGCCAGGCACAGCTCAAACGCCATCTATAAATTCACCGATGACACCACTGTTATTGGCAGATGAGGAGGTGTACAGGAGTGAGATAGATCAGCTTGTTGAGTGGTGTCGCAACAACAACCTTGCACTCAGTGTCAGCAAGACCAAGGAATTGATTATGACTTCAGGAAAGGGAAGTTAAGAGACCACACACCAGTTCTCATTGAGGGGTCAGCGGTGGAAAGGGTGAGCAGCTTCAAGTTCCTGGACGTCAACATCTCATCATCAAACTCTGCAACTGGATCCTTGACTTTCTGACCAACAGACTGCAATCAGCAAGGTGAGGCACCAATACCTCCAGCACGATTATTCTCGACACTGGTGCCCCACAAGGCTGCATCCTCTACTCCCTATATACTCATGACTGCATGGCCAGATTCTGCTCTAACTTCATCTCCAAGTTTGCAGATGATACCACCGTAGTAGGCCATATCTCCAATAATGATGAGTGGGAGTATAGGAAGGAGATAGAGAGCTTAGTGACATGGTGTCATGACAACAACCTTTCCCCCGATGTCAGCAAAACAAAAGAGCTGGTCATTCACTTCAGGAAAGGGGGTGGTGATATGCCACCTGTCTACATCAATGATGCTGAGGTCGAGAGGTTGAGAGCTTCAAGTTCCTAGGAGTGAACATCACCAATAGCCTGTCCTGATCCAGCCATGTAGACTCCATGGCCAAGAAAGCTCACCAGTGCCTCTACTTCCTCAGGAGGCTAAAGAAATTTGGTATGTCCCCTTTGACACTCACCAACTTTTATCGATGCACCATAGAAAACATCCTATCTGGATGCATCATGGGTTGGTATGGCAACTGCTCTGCTCAGGACTGCAAGAAACTGCAGAGAGTTGTGGACACAGCACAGCACATCACGGAAACCAGCCTCCCCTCCATGGAGTCTGTCTCGCTGCCTTGGTGAAGCAGCCAGCATAATCAAAGACCACCACCCACCTGGGTCATTCTCTCTTCTCCCCTCTCCCATCAGACAGAAGGTACAGGAGCCTGAGGGCACATACCATCAGGCTCAAGCACAGTTTCTATCCCACTGTGATAAGACTATTGAATTATTGACTATTGACTACTGACCTTACACGATGAGATGAACTCTTGACCTCACAACCTACCCTGTTTTGACCTTTCACCTTATTGTCTACCTGCACTGCACTTCCTCTGTAGCTGTGACACTTTATTCTGTATTCTGTTATTGTTTTTACCCTGTACTACCTCAATGAACTGTGCAGTGAATTGATCTGTACGAACCTTATGCAAGACAAGTTTTTCACTGTACATTAGTACATGTGACAGTAAACCAATACCAATACCAGAGGATCTATCTTGGGCCTAACACATTGATGCAATCATGAAGAAGGCACATCAGCGGTTCTACTTCTTTAGGAGTTTGAGGAGATTTGGTTATGTCACCAAAGACTCTTGTAAATTTCTACAGATGTACGTACACAGCATCCTGACTGGTTGTATCACCACCTGGTATGGAGGATCAAATGCATAGGCTCACAAGAGGCTGCAGAGATTACTACCCTCAAGATCCTGCTTTTCAGCCTCTTTCCTTTGAGTTTTTTGAGGAGGTGATGAAGATGAGGCAGGTCAGTGGATGTTGTCTACAAGGATTTTACTAAGGCATTTGACAAGGCCCTCATGGTAGGCTGATCCAGAAGACTAAGATGCATGGGATCCATGGTGATTTCATAGAATGGATTCAGAATTGGTTTGGCCATAGAAGACAGAGGGTAGTGGTGGAGGGGTGTTATTCTGCCTAGAGGTCTGTGACCAGTGGTGTTCTGCAAGTATCAGTGATGAGACTTCTGTTGTTTATGATGAAAAATTAAACAAAAGTGAATATCACCACTGGCTATCAAGATACAGCAAACCCTGAGACTGACACCAAAATGTTTGGTGATTAGAAAGTTTGTGGATGACACAAAAATAGGTGGAGTTGTGGATAGTGAAGAATGTTCTCAAAGGATGCAGCAGGATATAGATCAGTTGGAGATACGGGCAGAGAATTGGAGATGATGATTAATCCAGGCAAGTGTGAGGTGTTGCACTTCCGGAAGTCAAATTTAAGGGGAAAGTATACAATAAATGGCAGGTCCCTTTGGAGGATTGACGTACAGAGGGATGTTGGGGTCCAAGCCCATAGCTCAATGAAAGTGGCAACACAAGTAGAAAGGATAGTAAAGAACACCTTTATTGGTCGTGGCATCGATATAAGAGTCAGGAAGTCATTTTGCAGCTGTATGAAACTTTGGTTAGGCTACATTTGGAGTATTTTGTGCAGTTCCTGTTGCCCCACTCCAGGAAGGATGGGAGGCTTCGGAGAGGATGCAGAAGAAGTTTACCAGGATGTTGCCTGGATTCGAGAGCATCAGGTTTAAGAAGAGTTTGGACAAACCTGGATTGTTTTCTCTGGAGCATTAGAGTCTGAGGGGTAACATGACAGAATTATGAGAGGCAAGGATCAGGTAGACAGTCAGAGTCTGTTTTCACAAGGTAGAACTGTCAAGTATTAGAGGACATGCATTTAGGTGAGAGAGGGAATTGTTTAAAGGAGATGAGCGGGGTAAAATGTTACACAGATGCCTGGAATCTTTACACAGATGTAGATGCCTGGAACATACTGGCTGGGGTGGAAGCAGCCACGATAGTGATGTTTCAGGGGCCTTTAGATAGGCACATGAACAGGCAGGATTGGAGGGATATAGACCACATGCAGGCAGATGAGACTAGTTTAATTTGGCATCATGGTCAACAGAGACACCTCGGGCAGATGGGCCTGTTCTTGTGCTGTACTGTTTTCTGCTCAATGTTCTAGGTGATGTTTTCCCTAATCAATATTGCAAGCCCCCTCCTCTTTGACATCCCTATCTTGCCTCAAACATCTAATACCTCTTCCTCTGTGAATGTTTTGGAAAGTGGCATCACAGTTAGATAAGGTGGTGAAGAAGGCATTTGGCATGCTGGCATTCATCAGTCAGGGCACTGAGCACAGGAGTTAGGACATTATGCTGCAGTTGATATTGGTTTATTATTGTCACTTGTACCGAGGTATAGTGAAAAACTTGTCTTGCATACCGATTGTAATGGTATTACATTACACAGTGCAGATACGTTGAGTTGAGTGTACAATAACAGTACAGAGTAAAGTGTCACAGCTACAGAGAAAGTGCAGTGCAGATAGACAATAAGGTGCAAGGTCACAACAAGGTAGATCGGGAGGTCAGAGTTCATCTCATTGTATAAGGGAACCATTCAATAGTCTTATCACAGTGGAATAGAAGCTGTCCTTAAGCCTGGTAGTATGTGCCCTCAGGCTCCTGTATCTTCTACCTGATGGAAGAGGAGAGAAGAGAGAATGACCTGGGTGGGTGGGGTCTTTGAGTTGTGCAAGATGTTGGCGAGGCTGCACTTGGAGTACTGTGTACAGTTTTGATTACCCTGTTATAGGAAAGATGTCATTAAGCTGGAAAGATTGCAAAGAAGATTTATAAGAAAGTTGCTAGGGCTTGAGGGCCTGAGTGAAAGGGAGAGGTTGGGCAGGCTAGTGTTTTATTTAATGGAGAGTAGGAGACTGAGAGGTGACCTTATAGAGCTGTATAAAGTTATGCGTGGTGATAGGGTAAATGCACACAGTCTTTTTCCCAGGGAAAGGGAATTAAAAACTACAGGGCATAGGATAAAAGTGAAAGGGGAAAGATTTAAAAGGGCCTCAAGGGACAACTTTTTCATGCAGAGAGTGGTACGCACATGGAATGAGCTGCCAGAGGAAGTGGTTGAGGCAGGTACAATAACAAAATTTAAAAGCCACTTGTACAGGTACATGGATTGGAAAGGTTTAGAGGGATATGGGTGAAACGAGGGAAAATGGGCCTAGCTTAGATGGGCATCTTTTTTGACATGGACAAGTTGGGCTGAAGGGCCTGTTTCCATGCTGTATTACTCTAATTTCACTGTCTCAGTTTAAACTTCAACTGCAATGTTTTTCTCTTTTGTGAATAGCCATGTGAAAAGTATTCAGCTGAGACATTATGCACAACCTCGAGCTTCACAGATTGCCACTTTGGTCCCTAATGGGCCATATTCTTTCCCTGGTTACTTACTTATTCTCAATTTACTCACTGTATACCTTGAGATTCACCATAGTCTTGTTTGCCAATGATATTTCATGGCCCTTCTTGCCCTCTTAATTTCCTTTTGGTATTGGTATTGGTATTGGTTTATTATTGTCACTTGTACCAAGGTACAGTGAAAAGCTTGTCTTACAAACCGATCGTACTGATCAATTCATTACACAGTGCAGTTATGTTGAGTTAGTACAAAGTGCATTGATGTAGTACAGGTAAAAACAGTAACAGTACAGAGTAAAGTGTCACAGCTACAGAGAAAGTACAATGCAATAAGGTGCAAGGTCACAACAAGGTAGATCATGAGTGCATAGCCCATCTCATTGTATAAGGAAACCGTTCAATAGTCTTATCACAGTGGGTAGGGGCTGTCCTTAAGTCTGGTGGTACGTGCCCTCAGGCTCCTGTATCTTCTACCCGATGGAAGAGGAGAGAATGTCCCGGGTGGGTGGGGTCTTTGATTATGCTGGCTGCTACACCAAGACAACGAGAGGTAAAGACAGAGTCCAAGGAGGGGAGGCTGGTGTCCGTGATGTGCTGGGCTGTGTCCACAACTCTCTGCAGCTTCTTGTGGTCCTGGGCAGAGCAGTTGCTGTTACCAAGCCGTGACACATCCAGATAGGATGCTTTCTATGGTGCATTGGTAAAAGTTGGCGAGAGTCAAAGGGGATAAACCAAATTTCTTTAGCCTCCTGAGGAAGTAGAGGCGCTGGTGAGCTTTCTTGGCCGTGGCATCTACATGACTTGACCAGGACAGGTGTCACAAACCAGCAACAAAAGAAACACACTGAGCATGATTCAGTGTTAAAAACTATTTTATTAATTACTACTTATGATAAAACGTAAAATAAAGGTAAAAATGTTATTATGTTAGAATTCAAAAAATGTTAAACCTTGAACGATAACCCCAAAACTAAACTCGTCGTGTGTGTGTGGGTGTGGCAAAGTCCAAAACTCCCAGTTCCGGAATGGTTCTTAAAGTTCAGTTCCGCAAGCCATAAGGTGAAACATGAACAAGGGCTTCTTCAACAACCACCGTTGTCTGAAGATAAGATGTAGATGTAGAAAAACATAGAGAGAGTACATACGAAATCCAAATGTTCCACGATGGAACCCAAACGACACTTCAGTGTTTACTCGGTAGTGACTTCCTCACCCCGAAAGCATCCGAACCATGGTCGTCCACACACAAATACCTGTTTCCTTCTACAGGTCAGCAACAAAGTGAACTCCACCAGATTACTTCCAACTTCCATACATGGATTTCAGTGGCAAACACAGTTATTGTTTCTCATCCAACGATAGAGAAAACAAGCAGGCTGGTGTCTCTCTCCCTTCTCTCTCTCTCTCCTTCTTCTTCTTCTAACTTCTTCAACACGTCATTACGTCCTTTATCTTCTATTGACGTAAGCACGCCCCACACACACATACACACACACTCTCTATCTTAAAGGGACTTTCACTGAGTCCGTAACACCTCCCACCTAAAAAAAATTTTTCCCAAGAAAAATTTTAACCGCGCATACAGTTAGTAATGTTAATAATTATCATGCTACACAACTACAGACTAACAGATACATGTTTCCCATTTAACATCGAGAAAGACAATCAGCAATCACATTATCTTTGCCTTTAATGTGAGTTATCATGAGATCAAACTCTTGCAAAATTAAACTCCAGTTTAACAGCCTTCTGTTCTTGTTTTTGACTTGGCTCAGAAACACCAATGGGTTATGATCTGTATACACAGTCAATGGTTTCTGAGCGGTGCAAACATATACACTGAAATGTTGCAAGGCTAAAACAAGCAACAGTAATTCTTTCTCTATAGTGGAATAATTCTTTTGATGCTCATTAAATTTCTTTGAAAAGTAAGCTACAGGATGGTCAATATCATCAAGGTCACCCTTCTGCAACAACACAGCTCCTGCAGCTTCACCACTGGCATCTACTGCTAATGAAAATGGCTTTTCAAAGTCAGGTGTTTTGAGCACAGGATGGTAGCATAAAATGGCTTTTTCAGCTTCTCAAATGCTTCTTGACAAGAATCTGTCCAAACAAACTTTACTCCTTTCTTCAGAAGATTAGTTAGGGGAAGAGCAATATCAGCAAAATTTTTACAAAATTTTCGATAATATCCAACCATTCCCAAAAATCTTCTAACAGTCCTCATTCCTGTGGGAATAGGGAACTCAGATATTGCTTGAACTTTTGCCTGAACAGGAGCTTGCTTGCCTTGACCTACAACATAACCAAGATACGTCACAGTGGCACAACCAAATTCACTTTTAGCCAAGTTAACTGTAAGGTTAGCTTTGGAAAGTCTTTCAAACAACCTTTCTAACGCAGAGATGTGATCTTCCCAAGTATCATTCCCAGTCACTAAGTCGTCAATGTAGGCATCTGTATGTTTTAACCCATGAATCACTGAATTAATCATTCTTTGAAATGTTTGCCGGAGCATTTTTCATTCCAAATGGCAAAACATTGTATTCATACAATCCAGAAGGGGTTACAAAGGCTGAAATCTCCCTTCCTCTATCTGTTAATGGAACACCCCAGTACCCTTTTAATAGGTCAATCTTTGTAAGAAATTTTGCCTTTCCCACTCTGTCTATGCAATCATCCACCCTAGGAATAGGGTAAGCATCTGACTTTGTTACAGCATTCACTTTCCTGTAATCTGTGCAAAATCTAACAGTTCCATCAGGTTTAGGTACAATAACACAGGGCGAACTCCAATTTGAAGTAGAATGTCTAATAATATCATTTTCCAACATGTATTTGATTTCCTGATCAACAAGTTTATTTTTTTTCCACATTCATTCGATATGGGTGTTGCTTGATTGGTTTTGCATCCCCAACATCAACATCATGGGTAATTATCGATGTTCTGTTTGGAACATCTGGGAACAGATTTTTAAATTTTAAAATTAATTCTCTCATCTGTTGTCTTTGTGAAACTTGTAAATGGTCCATCTTCGTTTCAAGGTTCTCCAGGATATTTGGTTTTTTAGTTTCGATGGAACAATATTGGTCTAAATTGGCCTTCCTCAACATCAACATCAGGCATTCTAGAAACAACCTTTACATCATCCACCAAGGCCACAACTGAATCCCTCTCATAATAAGGTTTTAGCATGTTTACATGACAGAGTTGTGTTTTCTTGCGTCTATCTGGTGTTTTGATTATATATGTTAAATCAGTCACTCGAGATTCAATAACATAGGGTCCAGAAAAACGAGACTGCAAGGGATTATTTTGGCTAGGGAAAAATACCAACACCTTTTGCTCCACTGCAAATGTCCTAGGCCGAGCACGTCTATCAAAATATGTCTTCATTCTTATCTGGCTAGTTTTTAAATTCTCTCTCGCTAGCTGGCAGACTCTCTCCAACCGAGTTTTGAATTTTTGGACATAGTCCAACAGACTCAAGTGCACTTCCTCATTAACCCATTGCTCTCTCAACAACTCCAAAGGTCCTCTCACCCTATGTCCAAATACAAGCTCAAACGGACTAAATCCTATTGACTCCTGGATTGATTCTCTAACGGCAAACAAAAGTAAATGGATACCTTCGTCCCAATCCTTTGTGTTTTCAAAGCAATAAGTCTTCAGCATATTTTTGAGAGTAGAATGAAATCTCTCCAGAGCTCCTTGAGATTCTGGGTGATATGCAGATGATACAATCTGCTTTGCTCCCAGCTCATAGACTAGTTGTTGAAAAAAATTTGACATAAAATTACTACCTTGATCAGATTGGATTTCTTTTGGCAAACCAAACAAGGTAAAAAATTTTACAAGAGCCTTTGACACCATCTTGGCCTTAATATTTCTAAGGGGTATTGCCTCTGGAAATCTAGAAGTGACACACATGATGGTTAACAAATACTGATTTCCAGTCTTAGACTTTGGTAATGGGCCAACACAGTCCACAATCACCTTCGAAAAGGGCTCCCCAAAAGCAGGAATTGGTTTCAATGGAGCCACAGGGGGTTTTTGATTTGGTTTACCTACCATCTGACATGTGTGGCAGGTTCGACAAAACATCACCACATCTTTTCTCAAACCAGGCCAATAGAATTGTTTCAAGATCTTCCCTACAGTTTTATTCACACCAAAATGACCACCCAAAGGCATACTATGGGCCAGGTTTAAAATCTCATCCCTATAACCTTTTGGAACAACAACCTGATGAATAACTTCCCATTCCTCATTAACAGGAACAAGAGGAGGTCTCCATTTCCTCATTAACACTCCATTTTTGACATAATATCCAATTGGCACTTTTTCAATCTCCTCACATGAGAGTGCTTTCTCTTTCAATTCTGTCAACTCAGGGTCCTTTGTCTGTTCCACCATAAAATCCTTCCTCGACAAAGACAAATCTTTAAATTCAGGCTCCCTACAAGGATGTTGATCCTCCAGTGAAGACAGAAAAGTCTCAGATAAGGCATCATAATTTTCTTCCTGTTTAGGACTGTCACAAGGAACCACATCAGACTGCACCGGACTGTCTGTCTTGGCTAATTCTCTAGCTCTAGCTCGAGTCACCGCACATGATGGGTAAACATCTGGATCATTCTCAGACTCATCAATCCTTGGTTTGGTTGTTAACCGTACCACAGGAACAATTTCTCCATCTGCAAGGTCATTTCCCAATAACAAAGAGACTCCTTCCACTGGCAAACTAGGTCTTATCCCCATCTCGACTGGTCCTTCTACGAACTTTGACTTTAAAATCACCCTGTGAAAAGGGACAGATATGGTGTCATCTGTAACGCCTCGTATTAGATTTACCTCATCAGTGTCAGTTTCTTCACCAAAATTTAAAACACTGTCCAGCAAGAGAGATTGACTAGCCCCAGTATCCCTAAGAATTCTCACTGACACCTGGGGTGACCCATCATTCAGTGAAACAAAACCCTCTGATACATAAGAACGGAATTCCTTTCTCACCTCCTCCAACTTTTCCGCTTTTACCTCTTGCAAGGACTGGTCTTTAACAGCATCTCCTAAACCTTTTTGATTTTTAATTGCCTGAAAGCAAGCATTGGGCACAGCTTCCTTCTTTTTCTTCAAAACGGCACAATTAGATATCACATGGCCAGGTTTCTTACAGTAATAACAAGTACGCTCAACAGGTTTCTCCAGCCCTGGCTTCTTTTCATCCTTCCCTTTTTGATTACCTCCCAATTTAATCTCTGGTTTACCTGGATTGTCCTTGTAACTCTTTTGAAAGGTTTTAGGTTGTCCCCATTTGGATTTATGGGTTAAAGCATAATCATCTGCCAACCTAGCAGTTTCTTGTAAAGTTTCCACTGCCTTTTCATTTAAATATGTTGTTAATTCAGCTGGAACACATCTTTTAAAGTCTTCCACTAGTATCAATTCTTTCAATTTATCAAAATCCCCATCTACATTTTTAGCCATGTACCATCGTTCAAAACATATTCTCTTTCCATTGGCAAATTCCATATAAGTCTGATCTGCAGATTTCCTCAAATCTCTGAATTTTTGTCTATAGGCCTCAGGGACCAATTCATAGGCCTTCAAAATAGCTTGTTTTACCTTGGTATAATCAGCTGCATCCGCAGCAGACAAAGCAGAATAAGCTTTTTGAGCTTTACCTTTAATCACACTCTGTACCATAAGAGCCCATCCTTTCCTTGGCCAGTTTGAACTCACAGCAACCTTTTCAAAATGTTGGAAATACTGATCAACCTGATCTTCCTCAAAAGCTGGCTGAAAAACCATCATCAGAATCAGATTCCGAACTCCTACGCTTCAGTTGTAACTCATGCTGCCTCTGTTTTGCCTTCTCCTCTGCCTCAAACTTTAACCGAATTAGTTCCCGTTCCCGTTCAGCCTCTAACTTCATCTGAGTTAGCTTTTGTTCGGCCTCTAATTTATTTTGTTCTCGTTCAGCCTCTATCTTTAACTGGGTTTGCTCTCGTTCAGCGTCTAATTTCCTTTGTTCTCTTTCAGCTTCTAATTTCCTTTGTTCTCGTTCAGCTTCTAATTTCCTTTGTTCTCGTTCAGCCTCTATCTTTAACTGGGTTTGCTCTTGTTCAGTCTATCTTTGCCAGCTGCACCTGTGCCTCAGAAATGGCTATTTCACTGCCAGGAAACTGTTTTAACACTTCCTTCTCAAACACCTTCTTTTCCACATAATGGCCAGCTATCAGTCTCTGAATATCTGCCTTTCTCATAGACTGCTTTACTTCTGTAAGGTTTAGCCTTGTAGCAATCTTTATAAAATCATCCTTTTTCGCCACCTCCAATCCCTTTTGGGTTGGTGACTCCAAAAATGCCTTAATGTCCATTGCTGCTGGTTTCCACACACACAAGCCAATTAAAAAGAATTTATCAGACCTCCCTCAACAATCTTTGGATTGAATCCCGAACAAATCTCGTCAATCTGGGGAACGATCCCAGACGACACTCGGTAATCTTTGGATTGGATCCCAGATGAATCTCGTTAACCTTGGGAACTATCCCGGACGAGCCCCCAATTTTGTCACAAACTAGCAACAAAAGAAACACACTGAGCATGATTCAGTGTTAAAAACTATTTTATTAATTACTACTTATGATAATACGTAAAATAAAAGTAAAAATGTTGGTATGTTAGAATTCAAAAAAATGTTAAACCTTGAATGTTAACCCCAAAACTAAACTCGTCGTGTGTGTGTGGGTGTGGCAAAGTCCAAAACTCCCAGTTCCGGAATGGTTCTTAAAGTTCAGTTCCGCAAGCCATAAGGTGAAACATGAACAAGGGCTTCTTCAACAACCACCGTTGTCTGAAGATAAGATGTAGATGTAGAAAAACATAGAGAGAGTACATACGAAATCCAAATGTTCCACGATGGAACCCAAACGACACTTCAGTGTTTACTCGGTAGTGACTTCCTCACCCCGAAAGCATCCGAACCGTGGTCGTCCACACACAAATACCTGTTTCCTTCTACAGGTCAGCAACAAAGTGAACTCTACCAGATTACTTCCAACTTCCATACATGGATTTCAGTGGCAAACACAGTTATTGTTTCTCATCCAACGATAGAGAAAACAAGCAGGCTGGTGTCTCTCTCCCTTCTCTCTCTCTCTCCTTCTTCTTCTAGCTTCTTCAACAACGTCATTACGTCCTTTATCTTCTATTGACGTAAGCACGCCCCATACACACATACACACACACTCTCTATCCGTAACACAGGCTGTTGGTGATGTTCACTCCCAGGAACTTGAAGCTCTCAACCCTCTCGACCTCAGCACCATTGATGTAGACAGGTGCATGTACACCGCCCCCTTTCCTGAAGACAATGAAGTTTCCTGAAGCCTTTTCAAGAACTCTTCTACACTCTCTATATTCCTCATGACTCTGCCATTAAAACTCTGCCTTTTCTAGTTATAGAGTCATAGAGCAATACAGCATACAGACCCATCGGCCCAACAAGTCCATGTCGACCATGGTGCTCAACCAACTAGTCCTAATTTCCTGCATTCTGCTCATATCCACCTTCCCATATAACATTGGCGGCATGGTAGTGTAGCAGTTAGCGTAATGCTCTTACAGCACCAGCGGCCCGAGTTCAATTACGCTGCTGTCTATAAGGAGTTTGTACGTTCTCCCCGTGTCTACGTGGGTCTCCTCCAGGTGCTCCAGTTTCCTCCCACGTTCCAAAGACGTACAGGTTAGGAGCTGTGGGCATGCTATGTTGGCATTGGAAGAGTAGTGACACTTGTGGGCTACCCCAGCACATTCTCAGGAACGCAAAAAGATGCATTTCACTGTGTTTTGATGTACATGTGACTAATATTTTAGATATATAAGCCCCGCCTGTACTTGTATCTATTCAAGTGCTTCTTAAATGATACTATTGTACCTGCCTCTGACAGCTCGTTCCATATACTCATCACCCTCTGCGTGAAAAAGTTGCTCCTCAGGTCCGTTTTAAATCTTCCCTTCTCACTCTAAATCTATGCCCCCTAGTTTTGGACTCCCCTACCCTGGGGGAAAGACTGCTACCATCCACATTATCTATGCCACTCATAATCTTAAACACTTCTATAAGGTCACCCCTCATTCTCCTATGTTCCAAAGAATAAAGACGTAGCCTGGCAACCTCCCCCTATAACTCAGGCCCTCTAGTCCCGGCAACATCCTCGTAAATCTTTTCTGCACTCTTTCCAGTTTAACCACATCTTTCCTACAACAGGGTGACCAAAACTGTACACAGTATTCCAAGTGGGGCCTCATCAATGACTTATTGAACTGCAACATAATGTCCCAACTCCTATATTCCTAAAACTCTGTAAGGTTCATCTAACACGACTTCCCACGCACAAAGCCAAGCTAACTTCTCCTAATCAGACTCTGACTATCCAAATGCTGGTAGATCCTGTCCCTCAGAATTTCCTCCAGTAACTTTCCCACCACTGATTTCAGGTTGATCAGCCTGTAGATCCCTGCCTTGTCTTGTTACCCTTCTTAAACAACAGAACAACATGAGCCATCTTCCAGTCATCTGGAACTTCACCAGTCACTAATGATGAAGCAAATATCTCTGCAAGGGCCTTTGCAATTTCTTCTCTAGCCTCCCACAAAGTCCGAGGATGCACTAGGTCCGGTCCTGGGGATTTATCCACCTTAATGCGCTGTAAGGCTGCAAATACCTCCTCCCTGGTAATGTGAATGTTCTCCAAAACATCTACACTTGTTTTCTTTATCTCTTGAGCAACCATGATTTTCTCCTTAGTAAACATCAAGGAGAAATATTTGTTAAAAATCCCACCCATCTCCTGTGGCTTGAGACGTATGTGGCCCTACTGATCTCTAAGTGAACCTACACTCCCCCAAGCAACCCCTTTACTCTTAATATGGCTATAGAACCTCTTGGGATTTTCCTTAACCTTGCCTGCCAGATCCATCTCATACCCTCTTTTTACCCCACATTTCCGTCTTAAGTGTATCCTTAATCTTTGTATTGTCATCAGGGGATTCACTTGTCCCTGACCTCCTAAACACAATGTATGCTTCCTTCTTTTTCTTGACCAGAGCCTCAATATCTCTCGACAGCCAGGGTTCATTAAAATCACCTATATGCTCCCTTTCTTTGCTTCATCAACTCTTCAGCATCCCTTGTCATCCAGGGTTCCCTAATCTTGCCAATTTTACTTTTCTCCTCACGGGATCATGTTGGCCCTGAACTCTCACTATTTTCCCTTTAAAAGACTCCCATTTATTGTACGTTGTTTTACCCAGAAGCAGTCCTTCTCTTTCTTGGGCAACATCCTGGTGAATCTCCCCTGCAACCACTCTAGCACTATCATGTAGAACATAGTACAGTACAGGGACAGGCCCTTTAGCCCATGATGGCTGTGTTGGCCATGATGCCAAATTCTCTGCCTGTTCATGTGTCTGTATAAGTGCATCTTAGAAGTTGCTGTTGTATCTGCTTCCATCACTTCCCCTTGCAGCATGTTCCAGGCACCTACCACTCTTTGTATAAAAAATATTTGCCTTATAAATTGCCTTTAAACCTTCACTCCTCATGAAACTGATAAATAATTGGAAGCACTGGAAACAACCAAGTTAACAGGCAACATTGCTGTTGCAGAACTGAAGATTTGTGTTCCAGAACTGGCCAAGCTGTGTCAACAGCACTGGCACCCACTCACCAATGTTGAATATTGCTCAGTTAAGTCCTATCATCAAAAAGCAGAACAGATTCAATCTGGCCAACGAATGGCCAATCAATCGGTAAAATAATGGAAGGTGTCCTCGATAGTGCTATTGGGCAGCATTTACTCCCCAATAATGTGTTCACCATGCCCAGTTTAGGTTCTACTAGGGAAACTTGTCTCCAGGCCTCATCACCATAATGAGGACTAACGAAATGAATTCCAGAGGTCAGGGAGGTGAGTGTGACTGCTCTTGATGCCAAAGCATTTGACTGAATGTGGCACTAAGGAGCCCTGATATAACTGCAATCAACAGGCATGAAGAGAAAACACTAATTATTGCAATCACACTTGGGCAAAGGAAGATTGTTGTGATTGTTGGAGGTTAGTCATCACAGTCCTTTAACATCACTGCAGGAGTTCTTATAACAGTGTCTGAGGCCCAAACATCTTCAGCTGCTTCATCAATGATGCTTATTCAATCATAAGGTCGTGGGAGGATGTTCACTGATTGTCCAATGTTAAATTCCATTTGCAAATCACAAAATGGGGCCCATGCCTACAAATAACAAGATCAAAACAATATTTAGGTTTGGGCTGTTGCAGCAAGTAATTGTCGCTGTCTGTAAGGAGTTTGTACGTTCTCCTGTGCCTGCGTGGGTTTCCTCCCGGTGCTCCGGTTTCCTCCCACATTCTAAAAGACGTATGGGTAGGTTAATTTGGGTTTAAAATGGGCAGCACGGACTCGTTGGGCCGGAAGGGCCTGTTACCACGCTATAAATAAAGTTTAAGTTTCAAAAAAAGTTTAAAGGAAGTGCCAGACAATGACCATTTCCAACAATAGAGCATTTAGCCACCTAATCTTGATGGAATTACCTCTACTGAGGGCCCCACCATCATCATTCTGGGAGGAGTTGGGATCATCACTGATTCGAGCTCAACTGGACCAGCTGGACTGTGGCTGCAGACTGAATGGTTTACCTCTTGACTTCACCGAAGCCACTTTTAACGCACAGATGATAGTATACCTCTTGCCTGGAAGAGTGCAGTTCCAAGAACACTGAAGAAGCTCAATACTATGCAAGAAAAAATTCTGAAGGATCAAATCAATCTGCATTTTTGAGAGTCAGGGATTGATCAGAGATCGTCATCATGGCTTTAAGGAACAGTCCTGTCTGACTTGTTTGACTGAATCTTTTGAGAAGGTGGCAAAGTGTGTCAATGAGGGTGGTGTAATTGATGTTGTCTACATGGATATCAGCAAGGCCTTTGACAAGGTTTCACTTGGGAGACTGGTCCAAAAGGCAAATCCTTCAATTCAGAGCAATTTGGCAAACTGGATCCAAATTTTGTTTAATGGTAGGAGGCAGAGGGTGCTGGTGGAGGGCTGTTTTTGCAACTGAAAGACTGTGACCAATGGTGTTGGGTTGTTTGTTATTCACAATAATGATCTGAATATGAATGCATGAGGTATGATCAGAAGAAGAGTGGTTGTGTTGTAGATAGTGAGAAGGGTAGTCTTCATTTACAGAGCGATATTGATGAATAGTTAAGGTGGTCAGAGGAATTCTGAAAAATGAAGTGTTACATTTTGGGAAGACTAATTAGACTGGATATACACAATGAATGGCACCGAGGAATAGAGAGACTTTGCTGTACAAATCCAAGGATCCCTGAAGGCAGCAGCACAGGTAGTTAAAATTATGAAATGGCTTATGGGATACTTGCCTTCTGTTGGAGGGACGTGTATTGGGCCTGCACCCAGAATCTGCCTTTCACCTGGGGCTTAGTCACCCACTTAATTATGGCTCAGATCAGGACAGCACACAAAGAAAATCTCTTGTACAGCACGGTGAGTTTCTCAAAACAGTCGGTTTATTCAGGTCTGTTACAGTGAACATTGGGAAGCACTTCAAGTGACAGCTCAAACTCCACTGTCCAAAAATCTTCCAGCAATTTACAGTATTTGCATTTATAGATGTTGGAATTCTGGAGCAGCAAACAATCAGCTGGAGGAACCCGGTGGGTCAAGCAGCATCTGTGGGAGAAAAGGAACTGTTGTAGTTTCAGGTCAAAACCCTGCATCAGGAATCATCGGGACAGGGATCATTTTCTGACAGCTGTGTTTCCATTTTGATGATTCAATTGAATGCTAAAATATAACTTTGTTATTTTTTTCCGTTTCCCTCATCAGGTGAGTGCATTGTTCTATTTTCCTTGTTCAGTAGGTGCATCTTTTTTTTCCTTCCTCCAGTTTCTTGGGACTCACAGGGTTATAGAGTCTGTTGCTGAAGTGGAACATTTTTGTACACCACCCAATATTTTTTGATCTGAAGATTATTCACTGAAAGCAATCAGCACCTTTTATGCATGTTAAAGTATTGCGACTCTGGCATCATACATTCATGCACTGTATTCTACAATTTACCAAATGCTTTAACATGCACATGCAGTTAAAAAATGGTGTGGGCTTTGAATATTAGAGCAGCCCTTTACCAGAGAATGAAGCTGCTGCTCCAGCTTAAGTTAAAGGATTTCACCGGTGTCATAGTGTTCACAAATGATTCAAATTAAAACAGTCAACATAAAATTCAGGAGTGATGAGGGAAAACACTTATAGGCATTGGGTACTGATGATTTTGAATGCACTGCCTTGAAGCATGGTGGCTGCCGATTCAGTTGTGGCTTTGAAATGGGAATTGGATTAATATTTGAAGGTATGAGAAAGAGTGGGGAAATTCTATTGCAAAAGATGGTATAGCATCCTTAGAGGTGGTAAGCAATGTTACAGGAGATCCACTCATACTTTTCAACATCATGAATGATAGAGGATTACTGTGAATAATACCGTCTCTTGATTCAAATCTCGAACCTGGTGGACATGTTCCTTGTTGTAATCAGGGCTCCCTGCTTCTTTATAGAAATATAAGAAGTAGAAGCAAAAGCAGGCCATTTGGCCCTCTCAAACCTGCTCCACCATTTGATAAGATCATGGCTGATCTTCTAACTCAATGCCTCTTTCCTGTACTATCCCCATATTCCTCCATAAGTCTTGATTTTGTACTATTCAAATATCTATCAATCTCTGCCTTGAATATCCTCAATGATTGAGCTGCTGCAGCTCTCTTGTGTAGAGAATTCCAAGGACTTAGTACACTCTGGGTGGAGAAGGTTCTTCTCATCTCAGTTTTGAGTTAGGGAAATCATTCATTTCCCTAATCATTTCACCAATCATTGAAAATCAACGGTGATGATTGGGTGCAAATCAAGTGGGTTGCTTTGTCCTCAAGGTCATAGAGTCATAAAGCATAGAAACAGGTCCTTTGGCCCAACTTGTCCATGCTGACTGTGTTGCCCAGCGTGCTAGTCCCATCTGCCCGCATTTGGCCCATAGCCCTCTAAACCTCTCCTATCCATGTACTTATCTAGATGGCTTTTAAGTGTTGCTAATGTGATAGCCTCAACCACAATTTTTTTTAAAATTTTATTTACAGCGTGGTAACAGCCCCTTCTGCCCAACGAGTCCGCGCTGCCCATTTTAAACCCAAATTAACCTACCCGTACGTATTTGGAATGTGAAAGGAAACCGGAGCACCCAGAGGAAACCCACGCAGACACGGGAGAATGTACAAACTCCTTACAGACAGTGATGGGAATTGAACCCCAATCGCTGGTTCTGTAATAGCGTCGCGCTAACCGCTACACTACCATGCAGCTCATTCCAAATACGCACCACCTTTTGTGTGAAGAAGCTGCCCCTGATGTTCCTTTTAAATCTCTCACCTCTGATCTTAAACCTATGCCCTCTTGTTTTTAGCAACCACTCCCTGGGGAAAAAAAAACTATGTGTTTTCACCCTGGCTATGCCCTTCATGATCTTATATACCTCTGTCAGGTCACCCCTCAATCTCCAACGTTCCAGGGAATAAAGTCCTACTCTACGCAACCTCTCCTTGTAACTCAGGCCCCCAAGTCCAGGGAACATCCTGGTAAATCTTTTCTGCATTCTTTCCAGTTTGATAACATCTTTCCCATAACAGGGTGACCAAAACTGTACACAATACTCCAAGTGTGGGCTCACCAACATCTTATATAACTGCAACATAACTTCCTGACTCTTGCACTCAGTGCCCTGACTGATGAAGGCCAGGGTGCCAAACGCCTTCTTCACCATCCTGCGATGCCACTTTCAGTGAACTGTGTGCTTGCATTCGTGGGTCATCCCTCTGTTCTATAACACTCTCCGGTGCCCTGCCATTCACTGTATAAGTCCTACCCTGGTTTGACCTTCCAAAATGCAATACCTCCCACTTATCTGGACTGAAAGCCATTTGCCAATCCTCAAGCCAAATACCCAGCTGATCAAGATCCCCTTGTAATTTTTCATACCCTCCTACATAATTTGCAACCCCAGCTACTTTAATATCATCCGCAAACTTACTCACCATGTCTTTTACCTTCACATCCAAATTGTTTATATAAATAACAAACAACAAATGTCCCAGCACAGACCCATGTGGCACACCACTAGACACAGGCCTCCAGTCCTAGAAACAACCCTTGACCATCACCCTTTGCTTCTTACCACTGAGCCATTTATGAATCCAATCCACTGTCTCCCCAGATACCATGCGATCTAACCTTCCAGACTAGCCTGCCATGAGGGACCTTGTCAAAGACCTTGTCCATATAGACAACATCCACTGCCCTACCCTCAACTACCCTCTTGGTTATCTCCATGATTTCTCATGTACAAAGTTGTGCTGTCTCTCCGAATGTTGGTAGATTCTGTCCTCCATAATCCACTCCAGCAATTTTACCCACCACTGATGTCAGAATCACTGGCTTGTAGTTACCTGTAGTTTCTTATATTAGATCAGGTGCTGGGGATTTATCCACCTGAATGCTTTTTAAGGCCTCCAATACCTCCTCCCTGCTAATTTGTATGTGGTCTAAGACAACACCACTCATTTCCCCCATTTCTTTAGCTTCCATTGTTTTCTCCACAGTAAAAACGGAAGAGAAAGAGTCATTAAAAATCTCTCCCATTTCCTTTGGTTCCACACACAGACGGCCATGCTGATCTTTAAGGTGACCTATTCTCTTCCTAGCTACCCTTACTTTATAGAATCTCTTGGGATTTTGCCTCACCTTGCCTGCCAGATCCCTCTCATATCCTCCTTTTGCCCTCCTGATTTCCCTCTTAAGTGCACTCCTCCACTGCTTGTAGTCATCAAGAGGTTCACTAGTTCCCAATTGCTTATGTGCAGTGTATGCCTCCCTCTTTTTCTTAATCAGAGTCTTTCTCATAAATCAGTGTTCCTGAAGCCTGCCAGCCTTGCCCTTCAGCCTAACAGGAACATGCAGGCCCTGAACTCTTGATACCAGACTTTTAAAAGCCTCTCATTTGGCAGACACTTCTTTCCCTGCAAACAATCTCACCCAATCAACCACTGCAAGTTCCTGCAACCACTGCATGAATGGTGCTGAGCTTTTCAAGTGTCATGAGATCTTCAATCATCCAAGCAAATGGACAGTATCCCGTCCTGCTCCTGACTTGTGCTTTGTCGATGATGGAAAGTCTTTGGAGCGTCAGGAAAAGGGTCATTTTCCACAGGATACCCGGTCTCTGGTCTGCCCTTCTAGCTGCACTTCTCATATTTCTGGTCAATGTACCCCCCACCCCCCCAGCATGTTGATGGTGAGGAATTTGGTCACAATGTCAAGGACGGGTGGTAAATCTCTCTTTTGTGGGAGAGCACTGGGCAGCCCATTGGTGCAGCTAGTTGAGCTGCTGCCTCTCATTCCAGTGGCCCTGATTACTGACTACTTGGCACTGTCTGTGTGGAGTTTGTAGATTCTCCCTGTGGACTGTGTGGGTTTTCTCCAAGTGCTCTGATTTCCTCATACATTTCCTTTTTCAATCTTTTTATTAATTTTCACATTAGTACAAAATAATATATATATATAGCATTAGTAATTATACATATGGTGCTAAGAGATCAGGATAGCAATCATAACAGTTAAAATATAAAAGATAACAGATATAACAGATAAAAGAACAGATAAAAGAACAGCTACTTCCCTTCAACCATTAGGTTCTTGAACCAAATGGCAAACGCTAATCACTACAGTTTAGCAACACTATGACCATTTTGATCACTTTGCACTGAAATGGGCATTGTTTTTATTTGTTCTAATTGTGTTCTTTCTTGTAAAAGTTGTGTATAATTTATGTTTAATTTTTGTTTTTCTTGCTTATATGATGCTATGTGCCTGCAATGCTGCAGCAAGTAAGTTTCTCATTGCACCTGTGCATACATGTGAAGTGCATATGGCAATAAACTCGACTTTGACTTTGTTTCCCTTGTGTATTTTTGGTTCTTTTGCCAATCACTTTCATTCTTTGAAAACTTAATAAAACTGCAGATGCTGGAAATCTGAAATAAAAGCTGAAAATATTGGAAATACTTAGTAGTTCCGGTGGCATATATTGAAAGAGAACCAGAGTTAGTGTTTCAGGTCACAGACCCTTCATCAGAATCAGAAAAAGAAAAATAGTTGGTTTTAAATTGCAGAGAAAATTGGGCAGGAAGGGATATGAGAAAGAGAGAATCTCTAAAGTGAGGTCAGGGTTGCCATGGAGATAAACTGTAATCTGGTGGATGTCTTAATAGGGGCAGTTAGAGAGAGAGACTCTGAACAAAGGAACATAAAAGCTATGAAATGAGGCCAGATAAAGAGCGAGAACACAAACAAAGGAATGTAAAAGTTGAGAATTGCGGAGTTATAAAACGTATCTGGTAGCTCGGGCTTGTCAATGGAATGAGAAGAGCTGAGACAATATCACAGGCCAGTTCTGATACAGGCAGATAAATGGAGTTACCTAAAATTGTATAATTCAATATTGAGTCCAGAAAGCTTCAAAATGCTTGGATGGAAGATGAGGTGCTGTTCCTCAAGCTCATATTGGGCTGCATTGTAACAGTCCAGGAGGTCACAGGGAAATGGGTCAGAGTGGGAGGAGGATGGAAAATTACACTGGCAGGCAGCAAAAGATGAGAGTCCCCTGCAGACTGAACACATACTCCACAAAGCGATCACCTAATCTACATATAGTTCATCCTCATTCTATGTTCTCTGGTCCTTAACTATTCTGCCTTTGGGACTGGTTTCTTTCTATCAGATCCCTTCATAGCCTTTTCTGTTCCAGTTTCTTCAGTCTATCCACATAACTTAATTCCCTCACTTTTGGAATCACTGTGGCCAAACCAGTGTTTTATACAGGTTTATTATATCTTCCTCACTAGTTTGTGTTGTGTCTTTATTTCCAAAGTCCAGGATGCCATATGCTTTTCTAAACCACTTTCCAAACCTGCCCTGTCACTTTTAACCTGACGACAATCTAAAGGCATCAACATTGACTTCTCTAACTTCCGGTAAACCCTCCCCTCTGTTTTGCCCTTTTACCCCACTTCCACCCCCCCCCTTTGTTTTCCCTCATTACTGTGGCCCTCTCACTCCTTTCCCCTCCTGACCTTCCCTCATCTCCATCTCATTTCCCATGTCCTTCCCTTTATTCTATAGTCTACTGTCCTCTCCGACCGGATTCCTTCTTCTTCAGCCTCTTCCACCTATCACCTCCCACCTTCTCACATCATTCCCTTCATCCCTCCTCCCCCATCCACCTACCTTCCCCCTCTCACCTGGACTTACTTATCAACTGCCAGTTTGTGCTCTTCCTCCTCCCCCTACCTTTATATTCTGGCTTCTACCCTCTTCCTTTCCAGTCCTGATGAAGGGTCTTGACCCAAAAAGTCGACTGTTTATTTCCTTCCATAGATGCTGCCTGACCTGCTGAGTTCCTCCAGCATTTTGTGTGTGTTGCTGTCACTTTTAAAATTGTTCCCTTTGGCTTAAATTGCCACTTATTCTTGAAAGCGAAATGTAACATTGCACACTCTTCAGCATGAAACTTCATCTGCCACCTATGTGCACATTCCGTGCACATCTCCATCAAGGTTATTACTATCCTTCTCACAGTTCACCATCCCTCCAAGGTTAGTGGTATCAACAAAGTTGATATGTTACAATCGGTCTACTCATCACATTCATTGATTTAGATTTTGAATTGCTGGGACCCAGCACTGACCCCTGCAGCACCACATTAGCTACAGCCCCCCAACCCAAAAATGATTCATTTAGAATCATACAGCACAGAACAAGGCCCTTCAGCCCATACGTGTCCATGCTGACCAAGATGTATATTCAAGCTAATCCCATTTCCCAGCATTTGACCCATATCCCTCTAAACTCTTGTCATCTATATACCTGTCCATCTAATGTACCTGCCTCAACCACTTCCTCTGGCAGCTGGTTCCATATATCTACCACCCACTATGTAAAAGAGTTGCCCCTTAGGTTCTTATTAAACCTTTCACCTCTAACCTTAAAACTAGGTCCTTAAGTTTTCCATTCCACAACCCTGGAAAAAAGACCACTCACCCTGTCCATGCCCCTCATGATTTTATACACCACAGCAGCCTTTACTCATTGGAGCATAGGAGACTTGAGGGGTGATCTCATGGAGGTATATAACTCAGTCCCTTGTCCTTGCAATATCCTTATAAATCTTTTTTTGCACTCTTTCCAGTTTAGTCACGTCCTTTCTACAACAGGGTGACCAAAACTGAACTACCCCAGGTGTGGTCTCACAGATGCCTTGTACAATCAGAACATAACCTCCCAACTTCCATATTCATTGCCCTGACTGATGGCCAGCATGCCAAATGCCTTCTTCACATCCCTATGTACTTGTGACTCGACTTTAAGGGAACTATGGACCTGTACTCCAAGGTCCCTCTGTTCTACAACAGTACCCAGGGCCCTTCTGTCCAATGTCAAAGTCCTACCTTGATTTGTCCTTCCAAAATGTAGCACTTTGTACTTATCTGAATTAAATTCCATTTGCTATTCCTCAGCCCACTTACCCAGCCGATCAAGATCTTGCTGCAATTCTTGATACTTCTCTTCACTGTCTATGACACCACCTATTTTGTTTGCAAACTTATGAACTATTCCTTGTATATTCTCATCCAAATCATTAATATAGATGACAAATAACAATGGGCCCAGCATCAACTTCTGGGGCACACCACTAGTCACAGACCTCCAGTCTGAGAAACCTCCGTCCACCATCACCCTCCATTTCCTACCATCCAGCCAAACTTCTATCCAGTTTGCTAGATCTTCTTGGATGCCTTGCAATCTAACCTTCCAGAGCAGCCTACCATGAAGAACCTTATCAAAGGCCTTATTGAAATCCTTTTATACTATGTCTACTGCCCTCCCCTCATCAACCTTCCCTGCCACTTCATCAAAAAACTCAATCAAATTCGTAAGATAAAAACTCCCATACATGAACGCATGCTGGCTACCCTTCATCAAACCCTGCCTTTCCAAATGTGAGTATATATTATCTCTCAGAATGCTTTCTAGCAACTTACCTACAATCGATGTTTGGCTAACTGGTTTATAATTACCTGGTCTATCCTTACAGCCCTTCTTAAATAAAGGCACATTTGCTATCCTCCAGTCTTCAAGCACCTCTCCAGGGGATAGCAATGTTGTATTGATAGCAATGATAGCAATGATAGCAATGTCAGCGAGGGCTCCCGCAATTTCTTCTCCAGCTTCCCATAGTGTTCTTGGATATACCTCATCCTGACCTGGAGATTTATCTACCTTCAAACATCTTAACACATGCAACAGCTCTCCTACTGTGATATGGACTGCTCCCAAAACATCTCTATTAACTTTGCCAGGTTCCCAAGTCTTCACATCTTTTTCCATGGTAAAAACAGAGGAGAAACAATCATTGAGAACTCTGCCCATCTCCAGCGGCTCCAAACATAGTGTTGGTCTTTGAGGGGCCCTATTCTCTCCCTAGGCACTCTTTTTCCCTTAATATTCCTAAAAAATCTCTTAGGATTCTCCTTAATTTTCTTTGTCAAAGCCACCTCATGCTTTCCACCGCATTTGGACCCTTCCTAACATTGTCCATCCCAGCCAATGTCAGGAAAGTTCAAACCTCCTACTATGTCAACTCTATTATTCTTACAACTCTCCCCAATCTCCCTGCACACTTGTTTCTCTAACTTCTGAGGACTACTTGGGGGCCTATAGTGCAATGCCCACAAGGTGATCATCCCCTTCTTATTTCTTAGTTCTACCTATAAAGCCTCACCAGATGATCCTTTAATAATTTCATCTCTAACTACAGCCATGATGTTCCCCTTAATCAAAAAAGCAACTCCCCCTCCTCTCTTCCCTCACCTCTATCTCACCTAAAGCACCTGTATCCCTTAGCCATGTTTCCATAATGGCTATAATATCCCAATCCCACGTATCTATCCATGCCCTAAATTCACCTGCCTTGCCTGCCAGACCTCTTGAATTGAAGTAAATGCAATTTAATCCAATCGATTTTCATTGCTCTTCACCATGCTTCTTCCTGTCCTTCCTGTTCAATTTGCTTTTGCTGTCTTCCTTATCACTATCCTGCCTCTCAATTGCCTCACTTCTACTTAGGATCCCACCTCCCTCCTGATCTAGTTTAAACCCTAAGCCTAGCGATTCTGCCTGCAAGGATATTGGTCCCCTTCCAGCTTAGGTGTGACCCATCCCTCTTGTAGAGGCCATCCCTGCCCCAGAAGAGATCCCAATGGTCCAAAAATCTGGATCCCTGTCCCCTGCACCAATTTGTCAGCAGTGCATTCATCTGCCATATCTTCCAATTCTTTCCCTCACTAGCATGTTGCATAGGTAGAAATCTAGCGATTAGTACCCTGGAGGTCCTGCTTCTTAACTTCTTCCCTAACTCCCTACTTTCATTCAGCAGGACCTCGTTCTTATTTCCACCCTTGTCACTTGGTCCAATGTGCACAATGACTTCTAGCTGCTCACCCTCCCCTTTGAGAATGTCCTGCAGCCATTCTGAGACATTCCCAACCCGAGCACCAGGGAGGCAACACACCACCCTGGATTCCTGTTTGCAGCCAGAAAACCTCTTGTCTGTCCCCCTGACTGTTGAGTCCCCTATCACTAAAGTCCTGTCCACCTTCACCCTTCCTCATTGTGCCACAGAGCCAGCTGTGGTGCCATGGTCTAGGCTACTGCTGCTTTCTCTTGAAAGGACATCAACTGCCCCCCCAACAGTGTCCAAAACGGTATGCTTGTTTTTGAGAGGAATGGCCACAGGAGATTCCTGCACTATCTTCTACTCCCCTTGCTCATTCTGGTAGTCACCCAACTATCTGAAGCCTGAACCTTAGGAGTGACCACCTCACTAAAGCTCTCATCTATGATGTTCCTGGCATCCAGGATGATCCTAAGCACATCCAGCTCCAACTCCAGTTCCTTGACCTAGCCCTTCAGGAGCTGCAGCTGGGCAGACCTCCCACAGGTACAAGTCAGTGATACTGGACTCCCTGATCTCCCACATCTTGCAGGAGGAGCATGCAACTGCCCGGACTACCATACTGCTTAATTCAAAGTTTGAAAAGTTACTTTACCTGTTCTTACCCGTCCCTCTTCTTTCTGAAGACTCTCGAGCCAAAGACTCAGATACTTGCCACTGTAACACTGACCACTCTCTCAACGGCTGCTCCACTTTATCTTGCCTTCTTTTTATTGGCTGCCTCTCAATTAGTCAATCAGAACTGCCTTGCTGCTGGCTCCTCCAATCACTCTCTCACCTCTGTAATGGACTTCTTTTAAATCTTCCCACTTCAGCTGCTCAGGACTGCCTTTCTGCTGCCTCCTCCAATCACTTCTTGCACTTTATTTTCCATCCTTAGTGTTATTCTCAAACTATGCAAATATATTATCCCCAATCTAATTGTCTGTGATATTTCCCTGTTTTCTCCTTCCTTCCTTTGTGTGATTACATTTGCAACTTTCCACTCTATGGGAACTGTTGCAATCTTAGGAGGTGACAACTTATATATTCACTTTCTCTTTCAAAACTTTGGAATGTAAGTCATCAGATTCTAGAGATATTTGGCTCTTAGTCCTATTTATTCCTGCAATTATTTTTTAAGTAATGCTAAATTTTTCTGGCATCATGGTCGGCACAGATATCGTGGGCCGTAGGGCCAGTTTCTGCGCTGCACTGTTCTATGTTGTATACAATAACACTTTTTTAGACAGTCCCTAACATAAGATTATTATATTTACCATTTCTCTGTGCCAAATACTAGATCTAAAATCACTTGTTTACTTGTTGATTCCTCAATGTACTGAGCTAGAAAACCATCTTGCATACTCTATTACTCCTAATTGTCCTCCACACTATTACTGCTAATTTGACCTGCCAGTCTATGTGTAGATTAAAGTTGTCTCTTATTATTCTCTTAGCTTTGTCACAGATAACTCTAAATTCCTTATCCAGACCATGCCCTCCTGTTTTGAGGCCTATAGATGACTATTCTTTGCTGTTTTCTGCATTTTGTTGTTTTTAGTTCCTTAACTTTGATCACTTTAAAATCATGCTCCTTTAGCCATGATATTAGATCATTCCCATTTCTTTCACTGGACCAGTTTGTTGTAGAACTATCCCTTACAATATGCTGGCTTTGCTGTTTGTATTTATCAAACCATCATATCCAGAAAGTGATCCTGGAATTTAAAATGTTCACCTATTTTTGTTTGTCTCCAGAATATGATAATACATCACCACGTCCTTCAGCTTGGATGCAATATTTTGCTGTAACAATAAACTCATCAGAATATGCTGTTGTTGCTGCTGACCTGGTTTCGTTTCTAACATTCTTTAAGATGTTTAGTCTGTATCAGGAAGACATGAGCTGACTATGGTACTTACCATGTTTCAAGGTGTTGAACAGAGGCTGACTGTCCTATGACGTAAGGTAATTGACCTGTGCACAGATTTCAACTTTTCAGCAAATTTTAATTTCACTCAGTCCCAAAGACACCGAGTCAACCACACGCAGCCTCCCAAAAGGAAAAGAAGAACGACAGATCTGTCTTTTAATTTCCCTTAAACGTATTAAATTGAGTGATTCACGTAGAGATAATCGACAGAAAAAACAATTAAACTGAACTAAATTATAAACAGTTCGCTAATCCTAAAAATGGCGAAGATGACAATTGAAATCGTTGCCTTCGTGATATCCGTGGCTGGATTTATTTTGATATCCTCAACATTGCCAACGGACTATTGGAAAGTGTCTACCATCGACGGTACAGTTATCACCACTGCTACATTTTGGGCCAATCTCTGGAAAACCTGTGTGACAGATTCCACTGGCGTCTCCAACTGCAAAGACTTCCCATCCATGCTGGCGCTCGATGGTTCGTAATCTTAATGAATCCTTTCTGGCGTTTGTTCTTCTACTTCCAAACCTGCTATTTCCCGCTGTGTACTTGCTGCAAGTCTCTAGTATCGGACAGGTTCCTTTACTTTCTGTTGTTTATTTATTTGTCTGGAATTTGCAGTCTTGGTTTGACGAAATGGAATAATAGAAAGTCAGAGCCTGATCTGGAGCATTTTAAAGAAGAGGAACTTTATTTAACAATTCTTGTTTATCATTCTTGTTCAGTCTTTAAAAGCAAAACACACCAAAGCTACAGAGAAGTTCATTGTTATCTGAATTTAAAAGATACCTAAATATTTATGTTAAGGGTCTTTAGATCTTAACATTCCAAGTGAGAACCTATAGTTTCTCAGTTCCTGTGGAATCTGCCATCCACAAAGAGAGATGTACAGTTTTCCCATACTTTGAGACAAATACCCTAAATCTTAATTTATTATTTGATATAGAAAATAAAATGCAGCTACATGCTCTAGCAAAACTGCATGAATATTGACCATTTTCACTCTAGGATTTTAGATTGAAAATTAACTTAGTTCCAACTTTAAAAATAATCAGAACTTGTATACTTATTAACAATCCTGTGCAATCTGGTTTTACGTATATGCTTATTTACAAATAATGAAGGCTCTGCCATGAAATGTTAACTCCATTTCTTTTTTCACAAATGCTCTCTGATTTGCTGAGTGTTTCCACTATTTTCTGTTTTTGTTTCAGACTTCCAGTATAGGCCATCCCTGGGTTTTGGACACCCATACATACAAGCGACCTCCCATGATATTAAATTCAAAAGTCTGATGTGTATGCAATGTTCGTTTCTACGAATGACAGAACTAGTTTCCTCTCTCTCTCTACTTTTAGTAATTGTTCTTTATCAGTCTTATCTGCCATTCAATACAATACTGTGGAGGTACAGTTACCAAATCGAGTGATTTTTATGAATTATCTGACTTAGAAACAAAATTCGCTTATGGACTTCTATAAAAACAGAACTCATTCATTCCCTGGCGATGGACTGTATCTGCATTTTTTGATTTTCATTCACAACTATTTCACTGTCACTTCAAATTTTCATTCTTTTCGTACTTTTACACAATGTTTTTCATTCCCTTTCCAGTTATTTTTCTTCATTATCTAAATTATACTTCTCATTAAACTTGTTTTAAGTTCAAATTTCTGCAGTTAGTGCATTTTACAATCTTATGATTTGATGTTTATTGTGGCCATTCATTCAAGTACTGGGTGCAAAAGCCAGAAGAGCAGCACCTAAGAAATGCAAAATTATTTTCTTTTCTGTTGTTTCTTCCCAAATCACTTCTTTGTTTCTCTGCTAGTATCCTCTTGGCCAGTACTATATTACTGAAATCCAAGTGGCAGTGAGTAGCTTGGTGTGTTTGTTGATTCCATAAATTATATTGAAAGAGAAAAGCTGGTCAGGGTTGATTTCTGCACATCTCCCAAGAGGTACCTCTTTCTCCAGGCATGTAAATCTGAAACTTATCCTGCTTTGGATGTTTTGCATGGACTTCTAATATGAAGTTCTGTTCAGACAGTCAACCTGCAGGGACTGTAAATACTTTTGTTCAGGTATAAGTACTCTGTAAGTATTATCCTACTTAATCTTTCTTGATGGGTTTCATGACTCTTGTACAGCTTTCAATATAAAGAAAAGGAATCAAAAGAATCATGAGACTTGCCTGACAGCATAAATTCCCGTTCCAAGTAGGGCAACATGTGGAACATAGGTAGGCTTTGTCTCCAAAACAAAATCATTTCAATATCAATACCCAGGTTGTTCTAATCCCCACACAGAAATGGGAAAATACATTGACCAAACTGCATTTGCTGCATTGGTACTTTTCTTGTATAGTAGAACATAGAACAGTACAGCAGAAGACAAGCCCTTCAGCTCACGATGTTATGCAGAACTAATTAAATCAATGATTCCTAAACAATCTAATCCCTCCTCCCCACACATTGACCATAGCCTTCCCTTCTCTGCACGTTCATGTGCCTATCTAAGAATCTCTTAATTGCTCCTGTGCTATCTGCCTCTACCACCACTCCTGGCAGTGCATTCCAGGCCCCCACCACTCGCTGTGTAAAAAAAACTTGTCTTACACATCTCCTTTGTACTTTCCCCCTCTCACCTTAAACACATGCCCTCTAGTACTAGACATTTCAATCCTGGGAAAAAGTTACTTGCTGTCTACTCTATCTATGCCTCACATAATTTTGTAAACTTCTGTCAAATCTCCCCTCAGCCTCTGCCACTCCAGAGAAAACAGTCCCAACTTGTCCAACCTTTCCTTATAGCACATGTCCTCCAAGCCAAGCAGCATCCTGGTAAACATCCTCTACACCCTCTCCAAAGCCTCCACATCCTTCCTATAAAGAGGCAACCAGAATTGAACACAATACTCTAAATGTGGCCTAACCAGCATTTTATCATCTCTTGTCTTTCTCAATGACCGGGGGTATATTCCATCAGGCCCTGGGGACTTATCCACCTTAATGTTTCTCAAGAGACCTAAAACTATCTCTTTCCTAATCTCAAAATGTCCTAGCATCTTAGCATGCTCCACTCTGATCTTACTATCCTCTACATCCTTCTCCTCGGTAAATACCGACACAAGGTACTCATTTAGGACCTCACCCACATCCTCCACCTCTAAGTATAAGTTCCCTCCTTTATCCTTAAGCAGTCCTACCCTCTCCCTAGTTATCCTTTTGATGTATGAGTAGAATGCCTTGGGATTCTCTTTAATCTTACTTGCCAAGGAATTTTCTTGACCCCTTTTAGCCCTCCTAACTCCCTTCTTGAGTTCATAGCACAGAACAGTAGAGCACTGGACAAGCCATTTGGCCCACAATGTTGTGCCCATCTTGATGCCAATTGATACTAAATGTCCTCTTCCTGTGTATCATCCATATCCGTCCATTCCCTTCAGATTCATGTGTCTATCCAAAAGGCTCTTAAACTCCACCAAACTGCCAGCTTCCACTACAACCCCTGGTAACCTATTCCAGGCACCACCACTTTCTGTGTAAAAAAACTTGCCACTCTCATTTCCTTTAAAATTCCCCTCTCTAACCTTCTATTTGGTATTTGACATTTTTACCCTGGGGAAAAGATTCTGACTGTCTACCCTATCTATGCCTCTCATAATTTTAAAAGCCTTTTAAAAGGCGGCATGGTAGTGTAAGCAGTTAGCGCGACGCTATTACAGCGCCAGAGATCGGGGTTCGATTCCCGTCGCTGTCTGTAAGGAGTTTGTACGTTCTCCCGTGTCTGCGTGGGTTTCCTCCGGGTGCTCCGGTTTCCTCCCACATTGCAAAGACGTACGGGTAGGTTAATTTGGGTTTAAAATGGGTGGTGCAGACTCGTTGGGCCGGAAGGGCCTGTTACCACGCTGTAAATAAAAACTTGGGAGAACAATCCAAGTTTTTCCAACCTTTCCTGAAAATTTGTACCCTCTAATCCAGACAGCATCCTGGTAAACCTCTTTTGCACCCTTCCCACAGTCTCTACATCCTTCCTATAATGGGACAACCAGAACTGTACACAATATTCCAAGTGTGGTCTGACTAAAGTTTTATACAGCTGCAGCAAGACTTCCTTACTCTTATACTCAGCATCCCTACCAATGAAGGCAAGCATGCCATATGCCTTCTTTACCACCTTATCCACTTGCATAGCCACTTTCAGTGAACTATGGATTTGGACCCAAGATCCCTCTGTACTTCAATGCTATTAAGGGGCCTACCATTAACTGTACACTTTCTCCTCTCACTTGACCTCCCAAGGTTCCACAGGTTACACTTGCCCAAATTAAGGTCCATCTGCCACTTCTCTGCCTATATCTGTAACCACTGTATTCTTTGATAGCCCTTCACACTGTCCACACTTCCACCAATCTTGGTGTTATCCGCAAATTTCCTAATCCACCCATATACATTGTCATCCAATCATTGATATACTGTATATCATAAACAACAGAGGTCCCAGCACCGGTCCTTGCAGAACACCACTGGTCACGGATCTCCAGCCAGAATAACAGCCTTCAACCCTGAGTCTGTTCTGAATCCAAATTTGCAATTCACTGTGGACCCCTTGAATCAAACTACCATGTGTGACCTTATTAAATGCCTTACTAAAGTCCAAGTTCCCTTCTGGCTCCTTTATAGTCCTCAAGCTCTCTGTTTAATTTTAGCTTCCAAAGATATGCTTCCTTCTTCTTCTTGACTGAATACCTCTCTTGATATCCAAGGTTCCTGTACCTTGCCATCCTTGTCTTTCCCTCTTATTGTCCGTTGTAAACATAATAGGGTAGTATTAGTGAGAGATTTTAACTTCCCTAATATAGACTGGGCCAACCAGAGTGTAAAAGTTTGGACGGAGTGGAATTTGTGAGATTTGTTCAAGAAAACTTTCTTTATTAATATATAGAGGAACCTACTAGAGAGGGTGCAACACTGGACTTCTCCTGGGCAATGAGGCAGGGAAGTGGCAGAAATGTCTGTCAGCAAGCACTTTGGTCCAGTGACCATAATTGTATTTGTTTTAAAACAGTTATGGAGAAGGATATGACCAGATCACAGGTTGAAGTCCTGAAATGGCGCAGAGCAAATTTTGGAGCCATTAGGCAGGATTTTGAAAGGTTGATTGGGTGAGATTATTACCAGGGAAAGGTGCGTCAGCCAAGTGGGAGGCTTTTAAAAGTGTGATGTTACTTTTGTGATGTCACAAAAGCATTAATGCAATAACTATTAAGAATAAGGGTGATGGACTTAGAGCATGGATCTGTACATGGAATTATGATGTTGTGGCCATTAAAGGTCTGTCTCAAGGGCAAAAGTGGCTACTTGATGTTCTGGAGTTTAGATGTTTCAAAAGGGATAAGGAGGGAGGTAAAAGGGGGGGAGGGGGATATGTAGCATTGCCTAACAGAGATAGCATCACAGCTACAGAAAGGGAGGATGTCGTGCAGGGAATGTCTATTGAGTCAGTGTGGGTGGAGGTCAGAAACAGGAAAGGAGCAGTCACTCTATTGGGAGTATTCTATAGGCCCCCCAGTAGCCACCAGGACACTGAGCAGCAGATAAGAAGGCAGATTTTGGAAAGGTGCTAAAATAATAGAGTTGTTGTCAAGGCTAATATTGATTGGCACCTCCTTAGTTCAAAAGATTTACAGGGGGTAGAATTTGTTCGGTGTGTCCAGGAAGGATTCCTGACACACTGTATGGAGAGGCCGACTAGAGGAGAGGCCATACAGGATCCAGCAATGAACCTGGTAAGGTGACAGACCTCTCAGTGGGTGAGCATTTCAGAGATAGTGACCACAGCTCCATGACTTTTAGCATAGCCGTGGGCAAGGATAGGAGCAGACGATATGGGAAAGTTTTTAATTGGGGGAGGGCTAATTACGATGGCATTAGGCAGGAACTTGGGAGTGTAAATTGAGAAAGTATGTTCTCAGGAAAATGCACAGCAGAAACATGGAGGCTGTTTAGGGAACACTTGCATGGGGTTCTGGTTAGGTTTGTCCCACTGACACAGGGAAAGGATAGTAGGGTAAAGGAACCATGGTTGACAAGAGAGGTGAAACATTTAGTCAAGAGGAAGAAGGAAGCTTACTTAAGGTTCAGGAAGCAAAATTCAGGCAGGGCTCTTGAGAATTATAAGGTAGCCAGGAAGGAGCTTAAGAAGGGACTGAGTTGGAAGGGCACATGAGAAGGCCTTGGAGAGTAGAATTAAGGAAAACCCCAAGGCATTCTACATGTATGTGAAGAACAGGAGAATGACTAGAGGGTAGGACGGTTCAGTGATCAAGGTGGAAACATGTGGCTGGAGGTGAAGGAGGTAGGGGAGGTCCTTAACAAATACTTTGCTTCAGTGTTCACCGGCGAGAGGGACTTTGAAAATGTGAGGTCAGCACAGAACAGGCTAATGTGCTGGAGCATGTTGAGGTTCAGAAAGAGGCAGTGTTGGAGCTTCTGAAAAACATTAATATAAATAAGTCCCTGGGGCTGGACGGGATATACCCAAGGTTACTGCGGGAGGCAAGGGAAGAGGTTGCTGGGGCATTGGCAATGATGTTAGCGTCCTCCCTGGCCATGGGGTGGTACCAGAGGATTGGAGGGTGGCAAATGATGAAAAACAATTTGATGAAGGTTGAACAGTGGATGTGGTGTGTATGGACTTTAGTAAGGCATTTGACAAGGTTCCACATGTTAGGCTCATCCAGAAAGTCATGAGACATGAGGTCCATGGAAACTTGGCTTGGCCACAGAAGGCAGAGGGTGGTAGTAGATGGAGAGTATTCTGCCTGGAGGTCAGTGACAAGTGGTGTTTAGGGATCTGTTCTGGGACCCCTGCACTTTGTCATTTTAATTAAATGACTTGGATGAGGAAGTAGAGAGAATGGGTTAGTAAATTGCAGATGACACGAAGGTTGGAGGTGTTGTGGATAGTGTAGAATTGTCGTACGTTACAATGGGATATAGGCAGGATGCAGAGTTGGGCGGAGAAGTGGTTGATGGAGTCCAAGCTGGAAAAGTGTGAAGTGACATATTTTGGAAGATCGAATTTGAAGGTGGAGTACAAGGTTAATGGTAGGATTCCTAGCAGTGTGGAGGAACAGAGGGAACTTGGGGTCCAAGTCCATAGATCCCTTGAAGTTGCCGCACAAGTTGATAGGGTAGTTAAGAAGGCGTATGGTGTGCTGGCCTTCATTAGTTGGGGGATTGAGTTCAAGAGCTGCGAGGTAATGTTACAGCTCGATAAAACTCTGGTTAGACAACACTTGGAGTACTGTGTTGAGTTCTGGGCACCTCATTATTGGAAGGATGTGGAAGCTTTAGAGATGGTGCAGAGGAGATTTACTAGGATGCTGCCTGGATTAGAGAACATGTCTTATGAGGAAAGGTTGAGTGAGCTAGGTCTTTTCTCTTTGGTGTGATGCAGGATGAGAGGTGACTTGATAGAGGTGTATAAGATTATGAGGGGCATAAATAGAGTGGACAGCTAGCACCCTTTCCCCAGGGCTGCAATGGCCAATATCAGAGGATGTCAATTTAAGGTCAGAGGAGGAAAGTTTAGGGGAGATGTCAGAGGTAGGTTCTTTACATAGAGAGTAGTGGGTGACTGAAACACACTGCTGGGGGTGGTGGTAGAGGCTGATACAATATGGACATTTAAAAGACTCTTAGATAGGCACATGGGTGTAAGAAAAATGGAGGGTTATGGGCTGTGTAGGAGGGAAGGGTTAGATTGATCATAGTTTATATAGGTTGGCACAAAATTGTGGGCTGAAGGTCCCATACTGTTTACTGTTCTATTTTCTATGTCAAGAGTTCAGGGCTTGCATGTTCCTGTTAGACTGAAGGGCAAGACTGGTAGGTTTTGGGAACCCTGGTTGATGAGAGATATTGAGGGTCTGGTTAAGAAAGACAGGGAGGCATACACTGTTCATAAGCAATTAGGAACTGGGGAATATCTTGATGACTACAAGTAGTGGAGGAGTGCACTTAAGAGAGAAGTTAGGAGGGCAAAAAGAGGATATGAAAAGGATCTGGCAGGCAAGCTGAGGCAAAATCCCAAGAGATTCTACAGGTATATTAAAAGTAAAAGGGTGGCTAGGGAGAGAATAGGTCCCCTTAAAGATCAGCATGGCCGTCTGTGTGTGGAATCAAAGGAAACTGGAGATATTTTTAATGAATATTTCTCTTCAGTTTTTACTGTGGAGAAAATGATGGATGGTAAAGAAATGGGGGAAATGAGTGTTGTTGTCTTGGACCACATACAAATTAGCAGGGAGGAGGTATTGGAAGGCTTAAAGTGCATTCAGGTGGCTAAATCCCCAGGGCCTGACCTGATGCATTCCCGGACCTTGTGAGAATCTGGAGAAGAAATTGCAGAGGACCTTGCAGAAATTTTAGCTTCATCTTCAGCCACAGATGAGGTTCCAGAGGACTGGGGAGTAGCTGATGTGGACTATTGTCTAAAAAGGGTAGCAAAAACAAGCCAGGAAACTACAGGCTGGTGAGTCTGACATTGGTGGTGGGTAAATTGCTGGAGGGATTTCTGAGGGTTAGGACCTACCAGCATTTGGAGAGACAGTCAGCACGACTTTCTGTGTGGGAAGTTGTGTCTGAAAAATCTCTTGGAGCTATTCAAGGAGGTAACCAAGAGGGTAGATGAGGGGAGGGCAGTGGATGTTGTCTATCTGGACTTTAGCAAGGCCTCTGACAAGGGTCCCTTGTGGTAAACTGGTTTGGGACATCTGGAAGGAAGGCATGGGATCCAGGGCATGGTAGCTGATTGGATTCATAATTGGCTGGTGGGAAGCAGAGGGTGATGGTCGAGGGTTGTTTCTCAGACTGGAGGCCTGTGTCTTGTGTGTGCCACAGGGGTCGATGCTGGAACCTTTGTTGTTTGTAATTTATACAAGTGATTTGTATGTGAAGGTACAAGGCATAGTTAGTAAGTTTGTGGCCGACACTGAAATAGGGGACTTGGGGGCCTGAGTTACAAGGAGAGGTTGCATAGACTAGGACTTTATTCCCTGGAATGTAAGAAATTGAGGGGTGACCCGATAGAGGTATATAAGATCATGAGGGGCATAGACAAGATGAAAGCACATCATCTTTTTCCCAGGCAGGGGGTGCTAAAAACATAGATTTAAGATCAGAGGCAGGAGATTTAAAAGGGAAATCAGGTGCAGCCTCTTTTCACAAATAGTGATGTGTATTTGGAATGAGCCGCCAGAAAGAGTGGTTGAGACAGGCACATTAGCAATGTTTAAAAGCCATCTAGATAAGTACATGCATAGGAGAGGTTTACAGGGCTATGGGCCAAATGTGGGCAGGTGGGACGAGCTTGCTGGGTAGCACAGTTGGCTAGGATGAGTTGGGCCAAAGGGCCTGTTTCCATGCTCTATGACTCTCTGACTCTACTGGAACAAACTGGTGCTGAACTCTGTGCAGCTGGTCTTTAAACAACCTCCACATGTCAGATGTGGATTTGCCTGAAAACGTCTCTTCCCAATTAACTCTCCCTGGCTCCTGTCTGATGCCCTCATTATTTGTCCTCCCCCAATTTAATACTTCCCTGCAAGGTCCACTCTTATCCTTATTCATCCTTATTCACAGCTATCTTAAAACATAATGAGTTGTGATCCCTGTTTCTCAAGTGTTCACCCACTGAAAGGTCAGTCACCTGGCCAGGCTCATTCCCCAATACAAGATCCAGTATAGCCTCCTCTCTGGTTGGACTACCCACATACTGCTTCAAGAAACCCTCTTGGACACACCCAACAAATTCTGCCCCATCTAAATCTTTTATGCTAAGGAATTCCCAGTATATGTTGGGGAAGTTGAAGTCACCCACAATGACAACCCTGTTGTTTTGCTTCTTTCCATAATCTGCCTGCATACCTGCTCCTCAGTGTCCCCATGGCTATTTAGGGGTCTATAGTATAAACACATAATCTCAGCAAATTTCTCATTTCTATTCTTGCCTTTAATTCACACAGAAATTGTGAATAGCTGCATTCTAAATTTATGAAATTGTTTTGATTATTAAGATAAGAAAATTAATTGTTTTGATTGTTAAGATGAGGAAAGATAAGGGAAAAACAGAATTACAGTTACAGAGAAAATGCAGTGCAGGTAGACAAGTAAAGTCAAAGGCCATGAAGAGGTAAACTGAGAGATCTTTATTGTATAAAAGGTCTATTCAAGAACCTTACAATAGCGGAATAGAAGCTGTCCTTGAATCTGATGGTTCTCTTGCATCTTCTGGCCGATTGGAAGGGATAGAAGAGGGAATGACCAGGGTGGGAGGGGTCCTTGATTATGTTGGCTGCTTATCTGAGGCAGCAAAATGTGTCGACCAAGTCAATGGAGGGGAGGCTGGTTTGCAAGAAGGAATGGGCTGTGTTCACAACTCTCTGTAATTTCTTGCAGTCTTGGGCAGGGCCGTTGCCATACCAAGCTGTGATGCATCCAGATAGGATGCCTTATACAGTGCATCTTTAAAAATTTGTGAGAGTCATCAGGGACATGCCGAATTTCTTTAGCCTTCTGAGGAAGTAGAGGCGCTGGTGTGCTTTCTTGGCCATAGTATCCATGTGACTGGAGCAGGACATATTGCTTGTGATATTTACACCTAGGAGCTTGAAACTCTCAACCATTTCCACCTCAGCATCATTGATATAGAAAGGGGATTTTCTCCTGCCCCGCTTCCTGATGTCAATGCCCAGCTCTTTTGTTTTGCTGACATTAAAGGAATGGTTGCAGATGAGAGGCATAGATAGGGTAGACAGTCAGAATCTTTTTTCCAGGGTAGAAATGTCATATACTAGAAGACATGCATTTAAGGTGAGAGGGGGAAGGTTTAAAGGAGATGTGCAGGACAAGTTTTTTACACAGCCAGTGGTAGTTGCCTGGAACAGACTGCCAGGCGATGTGGTGGATGCAGATACCATGGTGGTGTTTAAGAGGATGCTAGACACATTAATATGTAGGGAATGGAGGAATATGGATCATCTACAGACAGAAGAGATTTAGTTTAATTTGGCATCATGTTTGGCACAGATGTTGTTGCCTTGTTACCATGACATTAGGCTCTCTATCTCCTTCCTGTACTCAGTATCATCGTTGTTTGAGATCTGGCCCACAACAGTGGTTTCATCTACAAACTTGTAACTGGAGTTAGAACAGAATCTGGTCACAGTCTTGAGTGCAGAGGGAGTAGAGGGTAAGGAGCTGACATTGTAGCCTTGCAGGGCATCAGTGTTGAGGATAATGGTGCTGCCTATCCTTACTGATAGCGGTCTGTTGTTCAGGAAGTCAAGGATCCATTTGCAGAAGGGGGTGCTGAGTCCTAGGATGAGTGTAGATCCAGGGATGTAGTGTCCACCGTGGACCTGCTCATTAGTAGGCAAATTGCAGTGGATCAGAGATTGTCTGGTAGGTATATGGAATGAGCTGCCAGTGGAAATGATAGAGGTAGATATAATTACAATGTTTAAGAAGTATTTGGACAAGTACTTGTTTTTGATTGGGTTGTTAAACTGTGAACAAAGAAAGTTTTGCAAGATTTGAATCACAGAGGTGCCCTTGCAGAGATAATTTGCTTCTGATCAGATCTTGCTGAAAGCAGAAATATTCCTAAAAATCTTGAATTACAAGTTCATTATAAATTCTGGCAAATTAACATATTTCATTATTGTACCATAGCTTTCAAACAACTATCCCAGACTCCAACTATTAAGCAACCATATGTATTCTGGTAAATACGTAATCTTTGCTCAAATTCGACAACTTGATGCAGATTCGAAAAAGGTGTAAAACCAACAGGGTTGTTATCGTGGGTGACTTCAACTTCCCCAATATCGACTGGGACCTCCTTAGTGCAAGAGGTTTAGATGGAGTAGAATTTCTTAGCTGCATCTAGGAAAGTTTCTTAAATCAGCATGTAAATAGTCCAATGAGAGGAGGAGCCATACTGGACCTGGTGTTGAATAATGAGCCTGGCCAGGTGACTGACCTTTCAGTGGGAGAACAGTTAGGGAACAGAGACCACATCTCCTTAAGTTTTGAGATAGCAATAGGTAGGGATAAGTATGGATCTTGCGGGAGGGTATTAAATTGGAATGGCAAATTCCAAGAGTATTAGGCAGGAACTAGGGAGAGTTAATTGCACACAGCTGTTTTTGGGCAAGTCCACATTTGACATGTGGAGGGTGTTTAAAGACCAACTGCACAGAGTACAAAACAGGTATGTTCCATAAGAAGAAAGGGTAAGGATGGCAAAGTAAGGGAACCTTACCTTACCTTAACTGTTGAGAGAGGTGCTGAATTTAGTCAAGAAGGAAAAGAAGGTGTATGTAAGGTTTAGGAAACTAAAATCAAATGGAGCCCTTGAGGATTATAAAGAAGCTAGAAAAGAACTCAAGAAGGGAATTAGAAGAGCCAGGAGAGGCCATGAAAAGTCTTTGGCAAGTAGGATTAAAGAGAATCTCAAGGCATTCTAGACATACATTGAGCAAGAGGATAACTAGGGAGAGGGTAGGAGCACTCATGGATAAAGGAGGGAACATGTGCTTGGAGAAGGAAGATGTGGGTGAGGTCCTAAACGAGTACTTTTGTGTTGGTATTTACCAAGAAGGACATGGAGGGTAGGAAAATCAGTATTGAGTGTGCTAATATGCTAGGGCATTTTGAGATAAAGAAAGAGGTAGTGTTGGGTCACTTAAACAACATTAAGGTGGATAAGTCCCCAGGGCCTGATGTGACGTAGCCCAGGTTATTGACAGAGGCAAAAGATGAGATTGCTGGGGACTTGTCCAAGACCTTTTTGTCCTCTTTAGTCACAGGGGAGGTCCCGGAGGTTTGGCAAGTAGCTAATGTTGTTCCTTTGTTCAAGAAAGGAAATAGGGATGATCCTGGAAACTATAGACAGGCAAGTCTCATGTCCTTGATTGGGAAGCTATTGGAAAAGATTCTTAGGGATATGATTTATGAGCATTTGGAAAACTATAGCCTAACTAGGGACAGTCAGCATGGCTTTGTGCAGGGCAAGTCATGTCTTACTAATTTGATTGAGTTTGTTGAGGAGGTGACGGAGATGATTGATGAAAAAAGAGCTGTGGATGTTGTCTGCATGGATTTTATCAAGGTGTTTGACAAACTCCCTCATGGCAAGCTCATCCAGAAGATTCAGATGCATGGGATCCACAATAACTTAGCCATTTGTGTTCAGAATTGGCTTGTCCACAGAAGACAGAGGGTAGTGCTGGATGGGTCTTATTTTGGCTTAAGGTCCGTGACTAGTGGTGTTCTGCAGGGATCTGTACTGGGACCTCTGCTGTTTGTGATATATATAAATGACCTGTATGAAATTGTAATTGGGTGGGTTAGTAAGTTCACAGACATCACAAAGCTTGGTGGTGTTGTGGATAGTGCAGAAGATTACCAAAGGATACAGTGGGATATTGATCAGCTGCAGACATGGGCAGAGAAATGGCAGATGGAGGTTAATCCAGCCAAATATGAGCTGTTTCACTTTGGAAGATCAAATATAAAGGGAGATCAAATAGAAAGGGACTGTTCACTGTTAATGGCAGGACCCTTAACAGCGATGATATATAGAGAGATTTTTGGGTCCAAGTACATAGCTCCCTAAAAGTGGCTATAAGGGAAGGTGTATGGCTTGCATGAGTTCAAGAGTTGAGAAGTTATGTTGCAGCTTTTTAAAACTCTAGTTAGGCTGTATCTGGAGTATTGCATTCAATTCTGGTTAGAAACATAGAAACATAGAAAAACCTGCAGCACAATTCAGGCCCTTTGGCCCACAAAGCTGCGCCAAACATGTCCCTACCCTAGAATTTAGCCCTCTATTTTTCTCAGCTCCATGTACCTATCCAGCAGTCTCTTAAAAGACCCTACCGTATCCGCCTCCACCATCGTAGCCCATTCCACGCACTCACCATTCTCTGAATAAAAAACTTACCCCTGACATCTCCTCTATACCTACTCTCCAGCACCTTAAACCTATGTCCTCTTGTGGCCACCATTTCAGCCCTGGGGAAAAGCCTCTGACTATCTACCCTATCAATATCTCTCATTATCTTATATATCTCTATCAGGTCCCCCCTCATCCTCCGTCGCTCCAAGGAGAAAAGCCCAAGTTCCCTCAACCTGCTTTCATAAGGCATGCTCCGCATTCCAAGCAGCATCCTTGTAAATCTCCTCTGCACCCTTTCTATGGCTTCCACATCCTTCCTGTAGTGAGGTGACCAGAACTGAGCACAGTACTCCAAGTGGGGTCTGACCAGGGACCTATATAGCTGCAACAATACCTCTCAGCTCCTTAATTCAATTCCACAATTGATGAAGGACAATACACTATATGCCTTCTTAACCACAGAGTCAACCTGCGCAGCTGCTTTGAATATCCTATGGACTTGGACCCTAAGATCCCTCTGATCCTCCACACTGCCAACAGTCCTACGATTAATACTATACTCTGCCATCATATTTGACCTACCAAAATGAACCACTTCACACTTATCTGGGTTGAACTGCATCTGCCACTTCTCAGCCCAACTTTGCATCCTATCTATGTCCCGCCGTAACCTCTGACAGCCCTCTATACTATCCACAACACCTCCAACCTTTGTGTCATCCACAAACTTACTAACCCATCCCTCCACTTCCTCATCCAGGTCGTTTATAAAAATCACAAAGAGTAAGGCTCCCAGAACAGATCCCTGAGGATCTGGCCACCGACCTCCATGCAGTGTATGACTATTCAACAACGACTCTTTGCCTTCTGTGGGCCAACCAGTTCTGGATCCACATTGCAATGTCCCCTTGGATCCCATGCCTCCTTACTTTCTCAATAAGCCTTGCATGGGGTACCTTATCAAATGCTCTGCTGAAATCCATATACACTACATCTACCGCTCTCCTTTCATCGATGTGTTTAGTCACATCCTCAAAAAATTCAATTCGGCTCATAAGGCAGGACCTGCCCTTGACAAAGCCATGCTGACTATTCCTAATCATATTATACCTCTCCAAATGTTAATAAATCCTGCCTCTCAGGATCTTCTCCATCAGCTTACTCACTGGTCTATAATTACCTGGGCTATCTGTACTCCTTTTCTTGAATAAGGGAACAACATCCGCAACCCTCCAATCTTCTGGAACTTCTCCCGTCTTCATCGATGATGCAACTATCATCGTCAGAGGCTCCACAATCTCCTCCCTCGCCTCCCACAGCAGCCTGGGGTATATCTCATCCGGTCCCGGCGACTTATCCAACTTGATGCTTTCCAAAAGTTTCAGCACCTCCTCTTTCCTAATATCTACATGCTCAAGCTTTTCAGCCAGCTGCAAGTCCTCACTACAATCCCCCAGATCTTTTTCTGTGGTGAATACTGATGTAAAGTATTCATTAAGTACCTCTGCTATTTCTTGGGGATCCATACACACTTTCCCACTGCTGCACTTGATAGGCCCTATTCTTTTGCATCTTATCCTCTTGCTCTTCACATACTTGTAAAATGCCTTGGGGTTTTCCTTAATCCTGCCCGTCAAGGCCTTCTCATGCCCCCTTCTGGCTCTCTTAATTTCCTTCTTAAGCTCCTTCCTGTTAGCCTTATTCTCTTCCAGATCTCTTACATTACCTAACATTGCCAGGATATTGGATATTGATACAGGTTGCTCTATAAGATAAGATAACTTTATTTGTCAAATGTACATCAAAACACACAGTGAAATGCATCTTTTTGCATAGAGTGTTCTGGAGGCAACCCACAAGTGTTGCCACGCTTCTGGCACCACAGAGCATGCCCACAACTTCCTAACATGTTTGGAAGGTGGGAGGAAACCAGAGCACCCAAAGGAAACCCACATAGACATGGGGAGAATGTACAAACTCCTTACAGACAGCAGCCAGAATTGAAGCCGGGTCGCTGGCACTGTAATTGCATGATGCTAACTGCTGCACTCTCATATTATAGGAAGGATGTGGAGGCTTTGCAGAGGGTGCAGAAGAGGTTTACCAGGATGCTGCCTGGATTAGAGGGCATGTTCCATGTGGAGAGGTTAGATGAACTTGGGTTGTTTTCTCTGGAGTGGCAAAATTGAGGGGAGACCTGATAAAGGTTTATAAGATTATGAGAAGCATAGGAAGAGTAGGCAGCTGTTATCTTTTTCTCAGGGTTGAAATGTCCAATACCAGAGGGCATGCATTTTAAGGTGAGAGGGGGTAAATTCAAAGGAGATGTGTGGAGCAAGCTTTTTACACAGAGGTAGGTGGTACAGTGGTATGTGCCTAGAATGCACTGCCAGGGGTGGTGATGGAGGCAAAACGACAGAGGCGTTTAAGAGGCTCTTAGGCACATGAATGTGCAGAGAAATGGAGGGATATGGATATTATGTAGGCGGAAGGGATTAGTTTAGTTAGGCATTTAAATACTAGTTTAAGTAGTTTGGCACAACATCATGGGCCAAAGAAACTGTTCCTGTGCTGTACTGTTCTATGTTCTATGAAAGCATGAGTAATGAAACAAACATTCTCTCTGTTTCTCGGTATCAGAATAGCCATTCTCTTATAAATTTGAATTTAACTTTGTCCTGTCATGATGAATTGTATGTAATAATATTTCAAATAACATTTATCAAAAATGTTAGGACTTATAGAGGACATATATCTGGTAAATGACAGGGATCTTAGGAGCGTTGATGTGACCCTATACCCCCTACTACATTTCAATGGTTTTCTCAAACTATAACTTAGAAAAAATTAGGAGTGGTACTGTTGACCCTTCACTTAAATTTGAGGAAGTTTGGAGTCCATTTATTCAATATTTCCATATGATATAAGCAGACCTTTCTCGAATCCCTTTTAATAACCTTTAAATATAGAGGAGCAGAGCTGATGACATAATAATCTTTTTTTTAATCTAAGAAATATCAGTCCAGTTTTTTTTTTCTTTGAAGTTTTTGGTTTGCATTTGTCTATTATTTTTTTTTGATTTGGGGATTTTTCTTTTCATATAATCAAATTTCTTTTCAATTTCTTTTTTTTGCATTATGTACACTTAACAAGAGAGCGGGAGGTCTAGATTACGCATTTTACTCCTTGTGAGTATAAATATTAACTGTTATTATTGTTATCCCGATCTCTTCGCATCATATGTATAATTATTAATGTTATGTATATTAATTTGAATTAATTCAAAATTCAATAAAAAGATTGAAAAAGGAGTGTTGATGTACAGAGGGGCTTTGGGGTACAAGTTCATAGCTTCCTGAAAGTGCAAGAGTATTTAGTACACTTGCCTTCACAAGCTGAGACATTGAGGATAAGAGCTGAGACATCATGTTGTAGCGATACAAAATATTCTTTAGTCATAGACTTACACAGCACGGAAACAGGTCCTTCAGCCCAACTCGTTCATGCAAACCAAGATATCTATTTAAGCAAGTCCCATTTGCTTGTGTTTGACCCATATCCCTCTAAACCTTTCCTATCCATGTACCTGTCCAAATGTCTTTTAAACTTTGTAATTGTCCCCACCTCTACAGCTTCCTCTGGCAGCTTGTTCCATAAAATAATCACCCCCTATGTGAAAAAGTTGCCGCTCAGGTGCTTTCTAAATTTTTGCCCTCTCACTTTAAATCTATGTCCTCTAGTTTTAGACTCCCCTACCCTGGCATCCACCTTATCCATGATTTTATATACCTCTATAACAACATAGAACATAGAACAGTACAGGGACGATGGTCCTTTGGTCCACAATGTCTGTGCCAAACATGATGCCAAGTTAAACTAATCCCTTGTGCCTCAATATTCATGTGCCTTTCTAAAAGCCTCTTGAACATCACCCTTGTATCTGCTTCCACTACAACCCTAGCAGTATGTTCCAGGCACCTGCCATTCTCTGTGTAAAACAAAACTTGTCCTGCAGATCCCCTTTAAACATTACCCCCTCACCTTAAATGCATGTCCTCTAGTATTTGACATTTCTACCTGGGAAAAAGATTCTGGCTGACTACCCTGTCTATGCCTCTCATAATTTTATAAACTCCTATCAGGTCTCTCCTCAGCCTCCACTGCTCCAGAGAAAACATTCCAAGTCTGTACAACCTCTCCTTATAGTTAATACCTTCTAATCCAGGCAGCATCCTGGTAAACCTCTTCTGAACCTTCTCCAAAGCTTCCACATCCTTCCTGTAATATGGCGACCTAACCTAAGTTTTATACAACTGTAAAATGTCTTCCAGACTCTTTTCATAGAATTTTGTGAAGGCAAGCATGTCATACGCATTCTTTACTACTCTATGTACATACTACCATGTTCAGGGAGCTAATGGACTTGGACCCCTAGATCCCTCTGAGCATCAATGCTTTTAAGGGTCCTGTCATTAACTGTATACTTTCCCCTTACATTTGACCTTACAAAGGGCATCACCTCATATTTTCCCAGATTAAACTCCATCTGCCATTTCTTTTCCCATAACTGTAACTGATCTCTATCCTGCTGTATCCTTTGATAACCTTCTTCACCTTCCATAACTCCACCAATTTTTGTCTCATCTGCAAACTTACTAACCAGCCTATTTACATTTTCGTCCAAGTCATTGATATATATCACAAACAACAGAGGTCCCAGTACTCGCGGTACACCACTGGTCACAGTCCTCCAGCCAGAATAACAGCCTTCCACCACTTCCATGGGCAAGACAGTACTGAATCCAAACTACCAATCCACTGTTTGGCCTCCTACTCTCCAGGGAATAAAGCCCCAGCCTCTCCAGCCTCTCCTTATAATTCAAGCCCTCCAGTCCAGGTAACATCCTTGTGAATCTTTTCTACACCCCTTGCAGCTTAATGACGTCCTTCCTAAAGCTTGGTGACCAGAAATGTGCACAATACTCCAAGTGTGTTCTCACCAACAACTTGTAGAGTTGCAACTTCATGTCCCAACTCCTGTACTCAATGCCCTGACCGATGAAGGCAAGTGTGCCAAATGCCACCTTCACCACCCAGTCTACCTGTATTGCCACTTTACTATGTACCCAGGTCCCTCTGTTCTACAACACACTCCAGGGCCCTACCATTTACTATGTAAGTCCTGCCCTGGATTAACTGACCTCGCACTTGTCTAAGTTAAATTCCATTCCCTGGCCCACTTCCCCATCTAGATCCTACTAATCTTAGATAACCTTATTCACTGTCCACTGCACCACCAATTTTGGTGTCATCTACAAACTTGCTGACCATTATCATCCAAATCGTTAATACAGATGCCAAACAACAGTGGATATAGCACTGATATCTGTGGCACACCACTGATCACAGTCCTCCAGACTGAATTAGACTGCACTTAGAGTATGGTATATCATTCAGGCTACCTCACTACAGGAAGGATGTGGTCGCAGTAGAGAGAATGCAGAAAAAATTCACCAGGATGTTGCCGGGAATAGAGGGGCTGTAATCTTAAGGAGAGATTGGAGAGGTTGGGTTTACTCTCACTGAAACATAGGACGCTGACGGATGACCGTACAGAAATTTATAAAATTGAAGAACATATGTACTGTAGGATAAATAGTCTGGACCTTTTTCCTAGGACACCGGGGTATAGTATGACAAGGCACTGTTTAAGATGAGCAGGAGGAGTTTAAAGAAGATCTGAGGGGGTAAGTTTCTTGCATCGAAGGTGTTGAATTTTTGCCAGAGAAGGTTGTGGAGGCAGATGCAATTACTATGTTTAAAAGGTGTTGGGATAGTACTTGGATAGGAAAGGCATAGCGGGATAGGGGCCCAATGCAGGCAAATGGGATTAGCATGGTCAGCATGGACAAAGTGGGCCCAAAGGGACTATTTCTGTGCTGTACAATTCTATGATTCTATGAAAAGAGATCGAAAATGTTTACCTTCAGAAGGACTTGGGCGTCTTTGTACTCAGTATTCTGACTGAACATCATCTGCACTCTGTGTGTATAATTGGAAGGATATGCTTGTTCAATTCCTGTTCTATACTGAATATGTTTTGTGACTTTTAGAATCTATTTAATGTTTGTGTTTGGATATAATTTTAATTAAAGGTACAATGCCTCCGGTGGATTTCATAACTGTATAGGAGGGGTTTTCAAGTCACCAAAATAATGTTGTTTTTGATACAAAGGGATGAGGAGGAGCAGTTTAAATTTCCATACAAATTATATTTGATTATTTAATGAAAATTTTATTTTCAACTCCACCATTAAATCATGGCTGATTTTTTTTTCAACCCCATTCTCCCGCCTTCTCCCTGTAACCTTTAACCCCTTCAACAATCAAGAACCTATCAATCTCTCCCTTAAATACACCCAGTGACTTAGACTCCACAGCCCTCTGTGGCAATGAATTCTACAGATTCATCACCCTCTAGGTGAAGAAATTCTTCTTCATCTCAGTTTTAACAGAATGTCCCTTTATTCTGAGGCTGTTCCCTCAGATCCTGGACTCTCCACATCCACTCTATCTAGACCTTTCAGTATCCAGTAGGTTTCAATGAGATCCCACCACCACCCCCCCCCCCCCCCCCCCCCCCCATCCTTCTGAACTCCATTGACTACAGGCCCAGAGACATCAAACGCTCCTCAGACATCAAGCCTTTCATTCCTTGGATCATTGTGTTATGTAGCTGTGTGTGTTCAGACTCCAGGACCAAGACACAATTACAAACCAGCTGGGGTGCCAGTGTACAGGCTACCTGTGAGGGCTGAGACTAGGGTGAGCCATGAGGCTGCTCAGTACTGAAATGTGGGGCTCAGGATTGCATCCTGCTTGGTACAATCAGTGTGGGTTTGGCTGGGGACTAGTAGCAGCTGCTCCATATGTTGACAGATCACTTAGATCCTATGTGATGGAAACTGCTACTTCCCTATCTCTGCCTGTACGGCTCTGCCCAGCTCAGAGATTTCTCCTCAGTGACAAAGGTGCAGTAGAAAAATTATTCTCCTCAGTGTATCCTGAGAGCATTTGGTAGCATTTGCTGATTTGATATCATTGTTCAAAGATAGCATCGGGTACAACTGAAAGATTAAGTTTCTATAGAAGCACCATCTCTCTTCAAAAGTGACAACATCGCTGGTAATCAGCACCAACTCTCATACAAAAAGTACCTTTTTGGTTCTGCAGGGGATACCTATACAGTATTCAGTCAGCAACAAAGACCTCATTCTTCAGGATGCATCTACTTCATTTACAGTCTAGATTCCCCCAAGTGGAATAAGTTGGAATTCATTGTTTGTCCTGCTTTGACAACAGAAATCCATTAACAAATATAGGAGTGTAAGAAATAAGAGCAGGAATAGACGATGTGGCCTCATGGGCATGCTCTGTGATTCATTAAGGTCTTGCTGATCTGATTTTTGCTTCAGATCCATTTTCTAATCTGTTCCCATAACCCTTGTCTTCCCTTTCCAGAACAAGAGAATTTTACATTTACAACCACTTTTTTCTAAGACCCTAGGATGTAGGCTATCAACGTCAGGAGACTTTAGTCCCACCTATTTGCCAAGAAGGTTTTTGTTGGTGATTATGATTTGTTTAAGTTCCTGTTCCCCCCTCCACCACTTATTCCTTTTGCTCTAGATTTCCAGTTATCAGGATGCTTTTAAGTGTCTTCTTCCATGAAGATAGATGTAACAAAGTTGTTCAGAATCTCTACCATTTCCTTACTTGTTATTATTAATTTCTCAGTTTTATTCTGCAAGTGACAATATTTACTGAGGCTATTATGTTCACAAGAACATAAGAAAATAGGAGTAGAATTAAGCCACTTGTTCCCTCACCTGCCATGTCATTCAACTCTTCTGTGCCAGTTCTCCATAACTGTCAATTCTTCAATCTTTCAAATATTTATCTATCTCCACCTCAATTATATCTAATGATCTGGCCTCCACCACCTCCTGGAACAGAGAATTCCAAAAACTCACAATGAGAGAAGAAATCTCTGTGTACCTCAGTTATAAATGACTGGCCCCTTATTTTATAGCTGCATCCCCTTGTTTGTGACTATCCTACTAGTTTGTGACTCTCCAACTAGTGGAAACATTTCAACATCTACCCTGTCAAGCCCACCTAGGATTTTATATGTTTGAATAAGGTCACCCCTCATTCTTCTAAACCCCCAAGAAGTGCAAACTCAAACTGTCTAGCCTCATTTGATAGGACAACCTTCTCAATCCAGGAATTAGCCTGGTGAATCTCCTTTAGATTGCCTCCTTTTTTTAGCTAAGGGGACCAAAATTCTATGCATATTTCAGGTGTGACCTCACCAACACCCTGTACAACTGTAAAAAAATCCTCCCTATTCATAAACTCCAAATGCTTTGCAATAAAGGCCAACATGCAACGTCCTGTGCTGTATTGTTCTATGCTGCTTGCCTTCTCAACTACTTGTTGGACCTGCCTGCTACCTTTTTGTGATTCATGCACTAGCCCACCTAGATCCCATCACACTTCACTTGTTTTCAGTTTCCCTCCATTTAATAATAAATAATACACCTTTTGATTCTTCTCTCACATAATTTATTTACTATTGCTTTTTTTTCCAGTTATCCACAACTAAACTTCTGAACTACGACTAAACATTACAAGTCTTTTTTCCTAATTTGATTCCATCCTAAATTTCCTTAGTTATCCAGGGATTGGTTATTGTTCTCTTTGATTTTTTAAATTTTTCTATGGAATATACATAGTAGAGAACTGAAAGGAAAAGGGATACTAAATAGATTATGCAAGGAATCAAATGACAGAGAGAGGATCAAAATGTGGATTATTATCTAAATGAAGAGAGACTGCAAGTGAGTGAAATGCAGGGGGATCCAGGTGTTCCTGTGCGTTGTTGAGAATTATGAAACATCTACTGAAGTGTCTGCTACTAGTTATCCACTGTCTTAAATTTTATTTTTCTACCCGCTCCACTTTTGATGTTCTGCCTTCATACCTCTTATAATTACCTTTATTTAAGTTTGAAACACTGAATGAAGATCTAAATGTTTCAACTCTCTAAACTGAATATGGTATTAGAGTCATAGAACCATACAGCATGGAAACAGGCCCTTAGGGCCAACTGGTCCATGCCGACCAAGATTCCCATCTAAGCTAGTACTATTTGCCTGTGTTTGGCCCATATCCCTCTAAACCTTTCCTTTCCATGTACCTGTCCAGTACCTTTTAAATGTTGTTAATGTACCTGCCTCAACCACTTCCTCTGGCAGCTCATTCCAGATACTGACCACTCTCTGGGTGAAAAAGTTACCCCTCAGGTTCCTATTAAATCTCTCCCCTCTCAGCTTAAATCTATGCCCTCTAGTTCTTGATCCCCTAACCCTAGGAAAACGACTGTGTGCATTAACCCTATCTGTGCGCCTCATAATTTTATACTCTCCTATGCTCGAATGAAGGTAGGTCCCAACCTGCTCAACCTCTCTCCATTACTCAGTCCTGCGAGTCACAACGACATCCTCTTAAATCTCCTCTGCACTCTTCTATCTTAATGGCATCTTTCTTTTGTAGGGTGACCAAAACTGAACATAATGTTCCAAATGCGGCCTCACCAACGTCTCGTACAACTGCAATGTAACATCCCAGCTTCTATGCTCAATGCCCTGACTGATGAAGGCCAGCATACCAAAAGCCTTCTTCACCACCTTATCTACCTACGATGCCACTATCAGGGAACCATGTACTTTTACTCCTAGGTCCCTCCATTTACCAATACTCCCCAGGGCCCTACCATTCACTGTGAAAGTCCTACCCTCATTTATATTCCCAAAATACAACACTTGCACTTATCCAAATTAAACTCCATTTGTCATTCCTCGGCCTACTTACCCAGCTGATCAAGATCCTTCTGTAAATCCTGATAACCATCTTCACCTATTTTAGTGTCATCTGCAAATTTATTAATTATGCCTTGTACATTCTCATCCAAATTATTGATATAGATGACAAATAGCAATGGGCCTAGCACCAACCCCTGGGGAACACCACTAGTCATGGGCCTCCAATCCGAGAAACAACTTACCATCATTACCTCTGCTTCTTACCATCAAGCCAATTCTGTATCTAATTAGCTAGCTCTACTTGGATTCCATGCAATCTAATTTTCCACAGCAGCCTATCATGTGGAACCTTATCAAAGGCCTTACTGAAGTCCATATAGACCATGTCCAACACCCCGCCCTCATCGACCTTTGTTGATATTCTATCATTGATACTGATATTCTTCATTGATATTACGATCATTCTTCCCCAGACGGTCCTTTACTATGAAATCATTAGTTAATTCTGTCTCAATACACATTTCCAGATCTAACACAACCTGGTTGGTTCCACAGTCTATTATTGTAAGAAACCACTCCAAACACACATTGTGGACCTGTCCTCATGGTTACTTTTGCCAACTTGATTTGTCCAATCTATATGACCTTTCTTTCTAGCCCTCATTATTTTTTAATTCACAATCCTTCCTACAACCTAACCACTAATATGGGTCCTGCTGACTACTTTCACCAGTGATTTCTTTCCCTTTCTATTTTTTATCTCCACCTAAATTGCTTCTATGTCTGGATCTTCTGAACTATGATAATTTATTACAACTGCACCAAGCTTGGTCTTTATTAACAGAACTGCTCCACTTTCATTTCCGTTCTGTTTATCCTTATAAAATATCAAGTATACTAGGATATTTATTTCTCTGCCTTGGTCAGAAAAGATTCACAGGGATGTTGTCGGGACTGAAAGGCTTGAGTTATGAGGAGAGACTGGATAGGCTGGGAGTGTTTGCCCTGGAGTGAAGGAGGCTGAGGGGTGATCTTATAGAGGTTTATGAAATCATGAGGGACATAGATGAGAGGGGAAAGATTTAAAGGGGATCAGCAGAGCAAATTTTTCACACAGAAGGTGGTGGATGTCAGAGGAAGTGAGAGATGCAGGTATAATTACAACATTTAAAAGACATTTAGACAGGTTCATTGATAGGAAAGGTTTATAGGGATATGAACCAAATGCAAACAAACGGGACCTGCTCAGGAAGACACCCTGGTTGATATGGATGAGTTTTGACGAAGGGCCTATTTTCATGCTGTATGACTCGATCTGGTAACCCAGTCTCTATGATGGCATTTGGATCATAAACACTTATTTCTGTTTATGTCATCAGTTCATCTGTCTTGTTGTGAATGCTGTATGCATTCAGATTAAGAACATTTAATTATGTCCCCTTACCAGTTTTGACTCTATTTGCAGATATACACTTACGTTTTTCCATTGTCCATTCTTGGTCCATGATCAGTACTCATTTCACTCATCTGCTTTATCCTTTCCTTTAACTTTCAAAATTTCTGCTAATTTGAATGCTCTATCCTACTAACTGGTTTAAAGCTACCATGAATTACCATGAATTAAAACTTGCTTCTTCCACACCAGTTTTTGACCCAATGCCAATTTGCATGCAGCCTAAGTAGTAGAACAGAGATTGTTACTTTTGTGGTTCTGCTTTTCAGTTTGGATCCTTGTTGCTCATATTCCCTCAGCTGAGCTTGTTGTTGATACCCACATGGACCACGGTAAATCCTTCCCCCCACCTCACTCCAAGTTCTCCTGACCTAAGGAAATCTCCTTTACCCTACCTTTGGGACTCAAGCTTGTAGTTGCAGAATACACTATCCATCCCCCTAAATGTTCCCTAACAATCCTGCTGCTACATTCTTTTTTGCCGCATCTCCTAACCTCCACTCGAAACTGAATGCCTCCTTGTCATCAGTCTGCTTATTCTTCCAGTCGCCTTATCCTGTTGGACATGCAAAGGCTAAAAATTCTCCAGCCCTGTCTACTGGAGCCCCAGGCCTGCCTCAGTTATGGTCATGGCCTCTTATCCACATCACTTGACCAATTCTACGGTACTTAATCTAAGGGATGTGATTGCCTCTTGGGACAGTACCCAGGTAACTTTTTACAACCCTGATGCTTGGACTCCAGATCATCAACTCTGGGCTGAATTTCTTCAAGCTGCAATACTTACTACATATGTGCCCACTATGAATCATCAGTTCCCAATGCTACAGCCACAATACATTTCCTATCACTGGGCATGTTGCACACTTTCAAGGAGGCTTTGACAATGTCCTTGAATCTATTCTTTTCTCCACCTGGCCATCTCCTCATATAACAGAAATTGGAAGTCTGAAGAGATTTTTTCAGGAGGCAAAATTTTGGATTCAAAATTGGCTTGGTCATAGAATGAATTCAAAACTGGCTTGGCCAGAGAAGACAGAGGGTAGTGGTGGAAGGATGTTATTCTGACTGGAAGTCTGTGACTAGTGATGGGAGCTCTCTTCTTTGTGATATATATAAATGGTTTGGATGAAAATGTAGGTGGCTGATTAGTAAGTTTGCAGAGAACACAAATATTGGCAGAGCTGTGAGGAAGGTTGTCAAAAGATTCAGCAGGATATAGACCAGTTGGAAGTATGGGCAGAGAAATGGCAGGTGGAGTTTAATCCAGACACGTGTGAGGTATTGCACTTTGGGAGGTCAAATGTAAGATGAAGGTATTGAGTGTATGACAGGACCTTCAGGACCATTGATGTACCCAAGGATTTTGGGATGGAAGTCCATTGCTCCCTGAAAGTGACAACACAAGTAGATAGGGTAGTAAAGAGGGCATATGGAATATTTATTGGTCAGGGTGCTGAGTATAAAAGTCAGGAATTCATGTTGCAGCTGTATATAACTTTAGCTAGGCCACATTTGGAGGATTGTGGTGCAGGTTCTGGTCATCTCATTACAGGAAGGATGTGGAGGCTTTGGAGAGGGTGCAGAAGAAATTCACTAGGATGTTGCCCTGGATTAGAAAAGAGCATTCACTATAAGTAGAGGCTGGACAAACTTGCATTGTTTTCTCTGGAGTATGGAATGTTGGACACTGAGTAGCAACCTGATAAAATTATGAGAGGCATAAGATAATCAGAATCTTTTTTCCCAGGGTTGAAATGTCAATACAAGAGGACATAGCTATAAGTTGAGAGGGGAAAAGTTTTAAAAGAGATTACAAAATAAGTTTCTTACGCAGAGACTGATAGGTACCAGGAACTTCCTGCCAGGGAAGGTGGTGAAAGCAGATACGATAGCAACATTTAAGAGGCATTTAGATAGTTAAATGAACAGGCAAGGAAGTAGAGTGATATAGACCATGTGCAGGCACATGTGATTAGTTTGGATTGGCCTCATAGTTCAGCACAGGCATTGTGGCAGAAGGGCCTGTTTCTGTGCTGTACTGTTTCTATGTTCTATGAGCCCAAGTATTGGACATGCGGATAATCAACAAGAGTGTAATTGAAGCTTAGTGCTTGTGATGTCAGTCCTGGGAGATGACCTAGACTTTGATTTGCTTACCTTGGAGTAGATTTGGAGGATAGTGTTGGTGGTATCACTCCAGTTGTTTGAGGTGCTATCTGTAAGTTGACCAAGTCACTACAACATACAGCAAGGCAGGAATCACTGCTTGTCCTACAGACCTTTGTGCCCGGTTTAAGGTCTTGAACTCCAAACACTCTTTTCCTCAGATAGCCAAAGGCTGTGCTTGGCATATTGATATCAAAGTGAACTTCATCACTGATGTTTGCCTTCACTGATAGGTTGTTCCCTGGATTTGGGAAGTGGTTCATGTTTTCCATGGTCTCTTCATGGACCTTTGTTGTGGAGGGTCGTGTTGTACAGGTGGAGCAGGCCATCGCACACCTTTGTTTTGCAGATATGTAAGTCCTATTCTTATGTATATCTAACTCAGTGAACAAGTTATTAATGACTTGGAGCTTAGCCTCCAAACATATGCTTATGAAAATGTTGTCTGCAAATTGCAGTTCAGCTTTTGAGGTTGGGATGACCTGAAGTGGAGAAGACCTAGACTGAACAGTTTCTCCTAGTCCAGTAATTTAGTTCAAAGTAGTAACTCTCAAGCAATGTACAAGAGTCACACCACATGATCAACTCAGTTCTTTAAGGTACCCTAATGTATGTGTAACTGGAGACACAAGAGATTGCAGATGCTGGAATCTGAAGCAAAAAAAGAAACTGCTGGAGGAACACAGTGGGTCAGACAGCATCTGTGGAGGGAAATGGACTGTTGATCTTTTGGGTTGAGACCCTTCGTCTGGACTGAAAGATGGAATGGAGATAGCCAGTATAGAGAGACAAGGAGAAGGGGTGGAGCAAGAGATGGCAAGTAATAGGTGGATCCAGGCAAGGAGGGGTGATAGGCATATGGAGGAAGGAAGAGTCGAAATAATGACAGAGCTGGGAGGTGATAGATGGAGGAAACAAAGGGTGGCAGATGATGGAATCTGATGGGAAAGGGAGCATTGAACAAGTGAGGTGAAGTGGGCAGATGGAGATTGTCAGGAGAGTGGGAGATGTGTATGGGTGATGGGCAGATGAAGTGGATGGAGGAGAGGGAAAGCAGGGTGATAGGGGGCTGGGGATATCGGGTGGGTGTAGGAGGAACTGAGGGACAGAGGGAGACCTGGTTACCTAAAATTGGAGAATTCAATGTTAACGCCATTAGGTTGTAGACTACCCAGGCAGAATATAAGGTGCTGTTCATTTAGTTTGTGTTTAGCCTCACCCTGGAAGTGGAGGAGGCTGAGAACAGACAGGTCAGTGTGGGAATGGGAAGGGGAATTAAAATAGATGGCAACTGGGAACTTCAAAAGGATATGGCTGATGGAATGCAAGTGCTCAGCAAAGCAGTTGCCTAGTCTGTGTTTAGTCTCACTGATGTAGAGGAGGCCACATTGAGAACACTGAATGCAATTAACAAGGTTGTCAAGATGCATCTGAATCTCTGCCTCACTTGGAAGGGCTGCTCAGGGCCCTGGGGAAGGTATAACACTTGTCCCTACACCTCCTTTCTTACCACCATCCATTCCCATGCATTCAAGGCTCTCACAATTCTGGTTGATCTCGTAGGATTAGAGGAATGTGATAAACTATGCTAGTCTGAACTGTGGACATCTGTCAAAAACCAGAATCTGGTGTATCTGCTCCTCTTGCAAATTGCATGCCACCCACTTTGGGCTTCATGTGTCTCCAAACCCATATTTTGTCCATCAATTTCTGTATCATAGTGTCTGTCTTGTGCCTCAGAAATGTTCTCATCTTCTACTTAAGGTTGTTCTTGAAAGAATGTCTCAATTGATCTGCATGAACATTTGGCTTTCTGTCATCCATTTTCATCTTGTAGGTCCTGACTCCCAGTGCTTCCTTATTCTCTTCACAGCTCCATCTTGGCAATTCTGGTGGTCAGAACACTCTCATTGTATTTTCCACTTGAAACCATCTCTTTTAACTTTGTGATTTGTGCCACTTCTTCTGACTTCTTTTCTTTTACCTGTCCTTCTCAGTTAGGCTGCACTCTCAGCTGTGTCTGTAAGCATCAACCCATCGCCATCTCAGCAGTATCCTGTGGGGCAATAAGAGGTGACCTTGTATATAAGAAGAAACAATGCAAGCTCGTGGCTCATGGACCATGGACCACTTGGAACCATTTGACTGGAAGCCTTTACCATGCAGATCAATTTTTCAATCATAAATGAACATCAAGAAAACCTGCAGATATTGGAAATCTGAAACTAAACAGAAAAATGGTGGAGAAACTCAGTAGGTCAGGCAGCTTCTGTGGAAAGAGAAATAGTTAACAATTTGGACCTCTTCAGAACTGAGAAAGAGAGAAATGCAAGTAGGTTTTCAGTAGAAGGGAAGATGGAGAGGGATGTCTAGAACAAAGGGAGTGTCTGTGATAGGACAAGTCAAAATGACCGAATGGAGACAGTTACCAGCACATTAGTAAGGTGCTGGGACTTGCCCAGGAGGCTTAACTCATTCTATACATGAGCAAGAGAATCGATAGGGAGAGGGTGGGATCACTCAAGCATAAAGGAGGGAACATGTGCTTGGAGGTGGAGAATGTGGGCGAGGTCCTAAATGAGTACTTTGTGTCAATATTTTCCAAGGAGAAAGATGTGAGATCAGTGTGGAGCATGCTTGTATGCTGGGGAATATTGGGATAAAGGAAGAGGTAGTGTTGAGTCTCTTGAAGAATGTTAAGGTGGATAACTCCCCAGGGCCTGATGAGATATACCGCAGGTTATTAAGAGCAGCAAGAGATGAGATTGCTGGGGCCGTGACCAAGATCTTTATGTCCTCTCTAGCCACAGGCGAGGTCCTGGAGGACTGACAAGTAGCTAATGTTGTTCTGTTAGTTAAGAAGGGAAATAAGGATAATCTTAAAAACAGGGATAATCCTAGAAACGATAGACCAGTGAATCTCATATCTGTGGTAGGGAAGGTATTGGAGAGGATTCTTAAGGAAAGGATTTATGAGCATTTGGAAAACCATAGCCTAATTAGGGGCAGTCAACATGGCTTTGTGTGGGGCAGGTTATGTTTTACTAACTTGATTGAGTGTATTGAGGAGGTGACAAGGTGATTGATGAAGGTAGTGCAGTGGATGATGTCTACATAGATTTTAGTAATCTATGATAGTAATCTAAGGTAGTGCAGTGGATGATGTCTACATAGATTTTAGTAATCATGATAGTCTCATCCAGAAGATTAAGATGCATGGTTTCCATGGTGACTTGGCCATTTGGCTTCAGAATTGGGTTGCCCATAGTGGCCAATGAGTCTTATTCTGTCTGCAGGTCCGTGACTAGCGGTGTTTTGCAGGGATCAGTACTGGCATCTCTGCTGTTTGTGATATATATAAATGACTTGGATGAAAATGTGGATGGGTGGATTAGTAAGTTCGCAGACAATACAAAGGTTGGTGGTGTTGTGGAAACAGTGGGATATAGATCGGTTGCAGATATGGGTGGAGAAATGGCAGATGGAGTTGAATCCAGGCTGTTACACTTTGGGAGATCAAATATAAAGGGAAAGTACACAGTTAAATGGCAGGACCCTTAACAACATTCCAAGTCCATAGCTCCCTGAAAGTGGCTGCACAGGTTGATAGAGTGGTAAAGAAAGCATATGGCATGCTTTAGTAGTCAAGGCATTGAGTCGGGATGTTATGTTGCAGCTTTATAAAAATCTGGTTAGGCTGCATCTGGAGTATTGCATTCAATTCTGGTTGCCCCATTATATGAAGGATGTGGAGGCTTTGGAGAGGGTGCAGAAGAGGTTTACCAGGATGCTGCCTGGATTAGAGGGTATGTGCTATAAGGAGAGGTTGGACAAACTTGGTTGTTTTCTCTGGAGAGCTGGAGGATGAGGGGAGACCTGATAGAAGTTTATGAGATTGTGAGAGGCACAGACAGAGTAGTCAGCCGTTATCTTTTTCCCAGGTTTGAAATATGTAATACCAGAGGGAATGCATTTAAGGTGAGAGGGGTTAAGTTCAAAGCAGATGTACGGGCAAGTATTTTGTACAGAATGGGCTGCCAGGGGAGGTAGTGAAGGCACATATGATAGAGGCACTAAAGAGGCTCTTAGACAGGCTTATGCAGAGAATGGAGGGATATGGACATTGTGCAGACAGAAGTAATTTGTTTAGTTCGGCATTTAGTTACCAGTTTAATTAGCTCAGCACAACATTTTGGGCCAAAGGGCCTGTTCCTGTGTTGTACTGTTCTATATTCTATGTAATTAATGTGTGTGGCATAAGAAAAAGAACAGTAAATGAAAAATGCCGGAAAAGCTAAGCAGGACAGGCAACAGAAAGAGAAATGGTTAATGTATCAGATGAGGGACCCTTCATCAGCCCTGAACAATAGAGAAATAAGTCAGTCTGGGCAGTAGTGAAGTGTGGGTGCCAGAATCACATCAACCACGAATTACATAACCACATTACCTGATCCCATCTGCCACATGTCTTCACTCTATCAGAGAAATTTCCTTGGTTTCACCCACATGCAAGCTGCACTGCTGTGTAGATTGCTTACCAACCGATGCTTTAACCTCTTCCAGTTCCTGGTGCCTGAACCCTGTATTTGTTGTGCACAGCTCTCAAATCAGAAAATCTTGAAGTTATGACCATGGTAACATCAAGTGCCCTGACTAGAAATTCATTACTGTTACTTCATTTCTATTACTAATTCATTACTATTCCACCATCCATGCTAAAACCACGAAGGCTTGGTGGTTGATGCAGAATAGGGATTGTTATGTACAGTATATAAGAAGAACATTGCAAGCACATAGACCATGGACCATTCGGACCCTTCTCTGGAAGCCTTTATCATGCAATTCAGTCTTTCAGTCATAAATGAAAATCTTTGAAGTAAGGTATTAAAGGGTGATCATTGATTAATTGATGCATTAATGCTGATCACCAGTTGGTGCTGTTCACAATAGTATGCGAAGTTGTTGGGGGTATTTGTATTTCAGCAAAGTGAAGAAGCTGAAATACTGATGTTGGTGTTTTGGTAGAATGGAGTCTTATGAAAGTTGGAAGGACAGGAACTGGTATCAGGAAGTGCTGTTGTTGAAGGGTGGCATAAATAATGTATGGGAAGACTCCCGATCATCAGCTATTGAGGAGCTTTGGCAACTGACAGGATTGGGAACCTTGCTCTTCCAACTTCCTGCTTTATTGTCTCTGTTGCAAGAGAGATGCTGTTGTTGTGCTGTTGTAGAGTGCATCCACTTGAAAACAGTGCTGCCAATGTCACCTTGAGAACAATTTGATGAATGTTCCTAATATTAAATGCTGCGTTAATCAAACTGAGACCCAGCAGCCTTAGCAGCAGAGGGGAGGAATCAGCAGAATTTAAAACTTGTTTTGCAGGTATAAAAGGAAGACAGGCTCTAGCAGAATGGCTATTTTGGAAGGGGCTCTGCTTGAGTTCAAAATGCAGTGTTTGAGGTCAAAATGCTGAGGCTTTGGTCGTGAGGCTTCAGTGATGAGGCTGAGCAGAGGTAAGAGTCAAGGTAAGCACAGGTAAGGTTTTTCACTTTAATCTTCATACAGTGAGTCAGGATAGCAGTTAGGGCAGAAGTATGCTCATCTGGCAGAGTGCTGGAGATCGGGAAGACTCCCAGTGTCCCTGAGGACTACACCTGTAGGAAGTGTGTCCATCTGCAGCTCCTAGCTGACCACGTTAAGGAGCTGGAGCTGGAACAGGATGAATTTAAGATCATCCGAGATGCTAAGAACATCAGAGCTAAGAGTTTCAGTGAGTTGCTCACACTGAAGGTTGGGGGAGTAGACAGATAGTGCAGGATTACCCTGTGGCCATTCGCTGTGAAAACAAGTATACTGTTTTGGACACTGTTGTGGGGGAGGGGGTGACTGTTCAGGAGGAAGCAACAGCAGCAGCAGACGGCTCTGTGGTATCAGGAGGCTCAGCAGGGAAGGGTAAAGGCAGAATGGGCTATAGTGAAAGGAGACTTGATAGGAGGGCAGAAAGGAAATTCTGTGGCTGGTGTTTAGCCTCCCCGGTGCCAGGGTCAAGGATGTCTCTGAGAGGTTGCAGAATATTCTCGAGGGGGAGAAACCAGAAGTCATTGTGCCTGTTGGCACAGAGATATTAAAAGGGATGAGGTCAGGCAGAGTGAATTTAGGGAGTTAGGAAAGAGGTTAACAAGCAGGACCTCAAGGGTGGTAATCTCTGGATTACTCCCTGTGCCATGTCTTAATGAGGGTAAGAATAGGAGGATATGGCAAATTAATGTGTGGCTGAAGAGTTGGTGCAGGGGGCAGGGTTTCAGTTGTTTGGGCCATTGGGATCTCTTCTGGGGCAGAGGTGACCTGTACAAGAGGGACGGGGTGCACTAGAGGGGTCCAATTTCCTGGCGGAATTTGCTGGTGCTACTAGGGAAGGTTTAATTTAGATTTGCAGAGGGGTGGGATCCAAAGCAGCAGTGAGGCAGATGGGAGGCTGGAAGTTGAGATGGAATTCAATGACAGTAAGGCCAAGGACAAGACAAGCAGCAGCATGTCAGGGAGTGAGGAAAGACTGTTGGATTAAACTGCATTTATTTCAAGGCAAGAGCGCTGACAGGTAAGGTGGATGAACTCAGGGTGTGGATTGGTACGTGGGACTGGGAAATTATAGCCATTACAGAAACATGGCTAAGGCAGGGTCAGGATTGGCAGCAAAATATTCTGGGGTACAGGTGCTATTGGTGGGATAGATGTGGAGGAAAGAGAGGAGGGGGAGTTGCATTTCTCATTAAGGAGAATGTCACAGCAGTGGTAAGTGATGAAATTACTGAGGGATCATCCAATGAGGCTTTATGGGTGGAGTTGAGAAATAAGAGTGGGATGGTCACCTTGTTGGGATTGTACTATAAATCCCCTAATAGTCAACAGGGATTCATGGAACAAATATGCAGGAAGATTGCAGAAAGTTTCAAGAATAATAGGGTTGTCAGAGTAGGGGATTTAACTTTCCAAACATAGACTGGGACTGCCATAGTGCAAAGGGCTTAGCTGGGGTGGAATTTGTTAAATGTGTTCAGGAAAGTTTCCTCAGGCAGAAGGCCCTACTTTAACAGGGCAAAGCTTGACCTACTCTTGGGAAATGGGGCAGGGCATGTGACTGGGGTATCAGTGGGGGAGCACTTTGGGACCAGTGAACATAGTTCTATGAGTTTTGAACTAGTGATGGAAAGAGACAGATCTGGTCCATAAGTTAAAGTTCTAAATTGGGGCAAGGCAAATTTTGACAGTACTGGACAGGAACTTGCTTAAGTTGATTGGAGTAGGTTGTTTGCAGGCAAAGGGATGTCTGACAAGTGGGAAGGTTTTAAAAGTGTGATATCAGAGTTCAAGATCTGCATGTTCCTGTTGGAGTGAAGGGCAAGGCCGACAGGAGTAGGGACTCTGGATGATGAGTGATATTGAGGCTCTGGTCAGGAAAAAGGAGTCATGGGTCAGGTACAGGCAGCTGGGATCAAGCAAATCCCTGGAGGAGTGTAGGAGATGCAGCAGTGTACTCAAGAAGGAAATCAATAGGGCAAAAAGGAGGCATGAGATAACTTTAGCTTAGAAGATTAAAGAGAGTCCAAAGAAATTTTATGTATATTAAGGGAAAAAGAGTAACTAGTGAGAGAATAGGGCCCCTCAAGGACAAAAGTGGACATCTTTGTGTGGAGCTGCAGGAGATGGGCAAGGTTCTCCACGTGCATTTCTCCTCTGTTTTTACTGTGGAGAAGGACATGAAGACTTCAGACCATGAGATAGTTAATGGGGATGTCTTGGGGATGGTCCACATTACAGCAGAGGAGGTACTGGATGTCTTAAAGTGCATGAAGGCAGATAAATCTCCAGGGTGCAATTAGGTATATCCAAGAACACTGTGGGAAGTTAGAGAAGAAATTGAGGGAGCACTAGTTGAGATATATGCATCATCATTGGTGACAGGTGAAGTGCCGGAAGACTGGAGGGTGGCTAGTGTTGTGCCTTTACTTAAGAAGGGCTGCAAAGAAAAATCTAGGAACTGTAGACCAGTAAACCTAACAGCTGTGGTAGGTAAATTACTGTAGGGAATTCTGAGGGATAAGATCTACAAACATTTGTAAAATTAGGGGGTGATTAGGGATAGTCAGCATGGCTTTGTGTGTAGAAGATCATGTCTTATGAATTTGACTGAGATTTTTGACCAAAGCTCAATGATGGCTGGGCAGTAGACGTGGTCTATACAGACTTCAGCCAAGCCTTTGATAAGGTTCTACATTGTAGACTGCTATGGAAGTTTAGATTGTGTGGGATCCAGGGAGAGCTAGCTGAAGTGATCCACTATTGGCTTGATGTAGGAAACAGAGGGTGATGGTGGAAGGTTGTTTCTCGGACTGGAGACCCGTGACTAGTGGTGTTCCACAGGGGTCGGTGCTAGGCCCATTACTATTTGTCATCTATATCAACAATTTAGATCAGAATGTACCAGGTACGATTAGTAAGTTTGCAGATGACACTAAAATAGGTGGTTTCATTGACAGTGAAGATGGTTATCAGGATTTAGAGAGGGATCTTGATCAGTGGGTGAGTGGGCCGAGGAATGACAAACAGAGTTTAATTCAGATAAGTGTGAGGTGTTGCATTTTGGGAAGACCATCGAGGGTAGGACTTCCACAGTGAACAGTAGGGTCCTGGGGAGTGTTAGAGAACACAGGGACTTACGAATACAAGTACAGTACATGGTTCCCTGAAAGTGGCACTGCAAATAGTCAGGGTGGTGCAGAAGGCTTTTAGCATGCTAGCCTTCGTGAGTCAGGGAATTAAGTATAGAAATTGGGATGTTTGTTGCAGTTGTACAAGATGTTGGTGAGGCCGCATTTGAAATATTATGTTCAGTTTTGGTCACCCTGCTATAAGAAAGATGCTATTAAGCTGGAAAGAGTGGAGGGGAGATTTACGAGGATGTTGCTGGGACTCAAGGGGCTAAGTTATGGAGAGAGGTTGAGCATGTTGGGACATTATTTTTTGGAACATATGAGAATGAGGGGTGATTTTATGGAGGTATATAAAATCATGAGGGGCAGAGATAGGTCTTTTTCCCAGGGTTGGGGAATCAAAATCTAGAGGGCATAGGTTTAAGGTGAAAGGGAAGAGATTTAATAGGAACCCGAAGGTGGTCAGTATGTGGAATGAGCTGCCAAAGGAAATAATTGAGACAGGTACATTCACAACCTGTAAGAGGTACTTGGACAGGTAATTGGTTGAGAGGGACATGGGCCAAATGCAGGCTAATGGGACTAGCTTAGATCAGAATCTTGGTCAGTATGGACCAGTTGGACCAAAGGGCCTGTTTCCATGTTGTATGATTCTTATTCAAGTGTTGTTAAGGATGGAAATGATTTGCTCTATCTGACTTCTGGAAAAAGCATGGATTTGTTAATCTTGATATCTATGGGTGAATTCTTGGTAGCTTTCACAAATCGTGTGTATGGCATAGCTCGCGTATCTCAGTGGCAGCCTCTGCCCTGTAGCCTGACGGAATGGGTAACTGTGGAATGACGTGAGGTGAAGGCCTTGCACCTGCTGCCACAATACAAGCAGGGGCTTGCAGGAAATATTGCACATCTTTGCAAATCAACTAATTGCTCGATCAAATGCCCTGTAAATGCTGATTTAACATCAATTATAGGGGCATAGAATCATAGAGCTGTACAGCACAGAAATGGATCCTTTGGCCCACCATGTCCATCTGGAATCTTTTGCCCATTTACACAAATCCTATTTGCCAGCATTAGGCCCATCTGCCTTGCCGAGTTAACTTTCGGCATAAATGCCTCTTAAACTTCATAATTATATCTGCCTATTGAACTGTCCATTGATCGAGAGCATTGGGCCCCTTAATACCCAGCTAAGAGGGCAGACATGACTGACATCTGCTTCAACAAGAGGCACCTCTGGCAGTGCAGCACTCCCTCAGCACTGACGTTGGGTTTTAGTCATGACTGGGAGTCAAACTCACGATCTAGAGGTTGAGGTGAGACGGAAGAGTGGTCCTACTTGTGCAATGTTAAGCCCTCCAGTCAGAGCAGGACTTCCCTATCATACAGTGTGGCAATATAACCACACTGAAAGATGCCAGGCGGTCATCAAAACTTGAAGGAAGGAGCGGTCAGCAAGGGATTAGGGACAATGAAAGCAGAAGTGCTTGACCTAAAAATGAGATAAACCAGTGTGATCGAAAGATCCCATGGTACTACTTGAAGAAGAACTCTGACCATTTATGGGTCCCTCAAACATCACTAGCAGAAATGGACCACTGTTGTCTGAGAGACCTTGCTATAGGCCAAAAGGAACATGGCACATTTGCCTCCTGCACATCAGAGATACTTCACTGAATATAAAACACTGAAGAATGAAAGGCATTCAAAAGATCCAAGTTTGTACTTTCCTAGTTATCCCAACGAGAGATCATCTGTCCATCAGGTGTTCCTGGCTGATGGGGCTAGAGGCTGTAAGTGCTGGACACCCTTGAACCCTTGATCTCCTCCAGGGATCAGGGTTCAGAGGAGATTTATGAGGATGATTCCCAGAATGAAAGGGCTTACGTATGATGAGCGTTTGTTGGCTCTTGGATTGTACTCACTGGAGTACAGAAGAATGAGAGGGGACCTCATAGAGACATTTAAAATATTGAAAGGACTGGACAGAGTAGATGTGGCTAGGCTGTTTCCCTTGGTGGGTGAGTCCAGGACCAGAGGGCACAATCTTAGAATTAGAGGGTACAGGTTTAAAACAGAGATGAGGAGAAATTTCTTTAGCCAGAAGGTGGTGAATTTGTGGAATTCCTTGCCATGTACAGCAGTGGAGGCCAGATCATTGGAGGTGTTTAAGGAAGAGATAGATAGATACCTAAATAGTCGGGGTATCAAGGGATATGGGGATAAGGCCGGAAATTGGGATTAGAATAGTGTTTTTTTTGTGCCCCCCCCCCAATTTCTCATTTCTTTTTCTTTTTTCCCTTCTCCTTGGAGCAGACTCGATGGGCTGAATGACCTACTTCTGCTCCCTTGTCTTGTGATGTTGTGATCTTGTGGATTTGCCTCAAGAGCAACATTGGACATGATGTATTGCCAACCATCTTCGTCCTTGGTTCATGATGTTCGCCATGCAATGCTGGTATTGCCTTCCATCTCCAAAAAAATGGGGAAATTTTCCAAAATTTTCCACATTTGAAATGTATTAATTTCAGAGGAATAATTTCTGAGACTTAGAACATAGAACAGAGAACATAGAACTAATTAAACTCGTAAATAAATGCCTAACTAAATTAATCCCTTCTGCCTACATAATGTACATATCCCACCATTCTCTGTACTTTCATGTGCCTAAATGCATATTTGCATCCATATTTGCCTCCACCACCACCTCTGGCAGCCCATTTCAGGCACCCACCACTCTCTGTGTGTAAAAAAAACTTGCCCCACATATCTCCTTTCAACTTACCCCCTCTCACCTTAAATCCATGCCCCCTAGTATTGGACATTTCAACCCTGGTAAAAATATACTGGCTGCCTATCTATGCCTCTCATAATCTTATAAACTTCTATCAGGTCTCCCCTCAGCCTCTCACTCCAGAGAAAACAACCCAAGTTTGTGCAACCTCTAATCCAGGCAGTATCCTGGTAAACAGCTTCTGCATCCTCCCCAAAGCCTCCACAGCCTTCCTATAATAGGGCAACCAGAAATGAATGCAATACTCCAGATGTGGCCTAACCAGAGTTTTATACAGCTGCAACATGACTTCCTGACTCTTGAACTCAATGCCTTGATTAATAAAGGCAAGTGTGCCATATGCCTTCTTTACCATCCTATTAACCTGTGCAGCCACTTTCAGGGATTTATGGACTTGGACCCCAAGATCCCTCTGTACATCAACACTGTTAAGATCTTACGATTAACATTTTACTGTCCCTTTATCTTTGATCTCCCAAAGTGCAACACCTCACATTTGGCCGGATTAAACTCCAGATGCTATTTCTCCACCAAAATCTGCAACTGATCTATATCCTGCTGTATCCTTTGGCAATCTTCTACACTATCCATAACACCACCAATCTTTGTATTGTCTGCGAACTTACTAACCCACCCATCCATGCTTTCATCCCTCTACTCACAGATCCCTACTAGAATAAATCCCATCGGCCACTACCTTCTGTCTCTATGGGCAAACTAATTGCTTTCCTGATGGGGCACTAGTAATGAGAATGATAAGCAAGATAAGGACCCATATGTCTAAGGATAAGTTAGCCCTTTTTTATCACCATATAAATCCTATATGTGACAGATGTAATTCGGAAGTGGCTTCCCACTTTTGGTCCTGCCCTCTTTTGGAAAAATATTGGAAAGACATTTTTAATATTATTTCAATTGTATTGAATATTGATTTACAACCTCATCCTAATACTGCAATTTTTGGGTTACCCATGATGGATTCCGGCCGTCTATCCGCTTCAGCTTGTCATATGATTGCATTTGTTACATTAATGGCCAAGAGATCCATTCTATTTAAATGGAAGGATCCTATACCTCCTACCACATTCCAATGGTTTTCTCAAACTATAAATTGTTTAAACCTAGAAAAAAAAAGGAGTGGTACTGTTGATCCTTCGTTTAAATTTGAGGAAATTTTGCAGCCCATTTATTCAGTATTTCTATATGATGTAAGCAGACCTCTTTCAAATCCCTTTCAATAAACTTCTATTTGAATATAGAGGAGCGGAGCTAATGACATAATAATGTTTTTTCAACCGAAGAAATAACAGTCCAGCTTTTGTTTTGAAGTTTTTGGTTTGCTTTTGTTTATTATTATTCTTATTTTTTTTCTTTGTTGTTTTATTATGTTTTTTTTAATTTTGGGGTTCTCTTTTCATACAATCAAATTTCTTTTCAAATAGATAAGCAAGATAGAACATAGAACAGCAGAGCACAGGAAAAGGTCCTTTGGTCCACAATATTTGTAGCAATCATGATGTCAAGTTAAACTAATCATGACAAAATAGCAAAATCACTTCAGGAGAAGTTAAAATAAAAATGATAAGTAGTAATGATGATGATCCCTTTAAATAATACTGGAAGTGTTGCTATCCTACTGCTTTTCTTGTTCGATTGTAGATCTGACATTGCTTGCTGAAGTTGGTAAAGGTGGCACTTGATCACTTGAACACGTATTAATTTTAAGATGGTTACACATACAGTGCAAGTTTCAGGGACTAATTTCCACTGAAAATCACATTTCTCTCCAGGGCTTAGTTTATCCAATGTATTTTTACATAAGACTATGTTTCAGTATTGTTTTAATATTGCATATAGTTCTGTTTGAATAGTTTGAAAGTTTATTTTTGTTGCCCTGAGAGTTCACTTCAGTTAGTTCCAACGAAGTCAGTGGAATATATTTCGGATGTAGAATACAATGCATTTTTACTAAACAAGATTTTATCACAACTGATGAGGGATGGCTTTCTAGGGGATTTCCAACGTTTATGTTTTATTTTTATATATTTCATACTTCTAATTGAACTATCTAGATCATTGGTGGTGTAGATTTTCAAAAACAAGTATGCACTTCAAAGATAAACTCCTTTCCACGATCTTGGTTTCTTGCAGCTTCACTTCACTTGTCTGTCAAGATATAAAGACATGAATATTCATATAATCTGTATTGATTTTGTCCTGTTAGTGAAGTACGTGCATCTTGCTGTTCTTTCCCTTCATCTGCCCCTGCCCCTGATGCTCTCTTTACAGAAGAAGGAGTGTATTGTTAGACCTTGTTTTAGTGGTGGTGGTTACATTTCAAGCATGGGAAATTGGCAGCTTTGCAGGCTTACCCAAGGTTCCAGCTTCAATCAAATTCACTCATGTTCTAAAGGCCTCCCTAAAAAAACACAGAGCTGCTCTTAAGTAGAAAGGGCTTTACTCTCTCACTGTCCAGATGGTCATTGATTATGACAACAATTCTCATGTTTCCTGGAAGCTCAGTGCTGCATAGTGGCACAGCTAATAGAGCTGCTCTCTCACAGCTCAGCAACAACTCAGGATTGATCCTGACTGGTGATGTCTGTGAGTAATTGGTCCATTCTCTGTGTGACAACATGGCTTTCTCAGGGTGCTCTAGTTTCCTCCTACATCCCAAAGACATGTGGGTTGGGAGGCTAATTGTCACTATGGTGTAGCTGAGTAGTGGAATCTGGAGGGAATTGATGGGAATATAGGAAGAATAAAGTGGGATTACTGTAAATGAGTGCTTGATGGTTGGCACAGACTTGGTAGGCTGACGGGCCTGTTTCTCTGCTATTTGATTCCATGTCACCATTTCAGGAAAGCACATAAATTTATAATCCAGATCTGTATCCCATAGTAAATCAAAACTAAGGAGATCTTTCCATCTTTTTCTATTTCTCTTATAATCTGCAGGCTTTTATGGTCTAGTCAGTATCATGTAATTATTATTTCTTGATTGATTTCTTTTCTACTGTTGTGTTCAGCCAATCTGTTGTCCTTTACTGAAGGCTTTGTGACCACACAGATATTTTAATTCAAACAAAATATTTGTCATTGCACACAAAAGAAAATTGTTTCACGTTATAAATTTGTTGTAAATCCAAGTTTCTAATGTAATAACTATATTATTGAATTTTCAAATTACATTAATGTTTGATTTTCTTTTTCATCCAGCTTATATCCAGGCCTGCAGAGGTCTCACGATTGCTGCTATTTGTCTGGGATTTTTTGCTTGCATATTTTCACTGGTGGGGATGAAGTGCACAAAAGTTGGAGGCTCAGAAAGCATTAAAGGAAAAATTACCTGTTTTGCAGGAATGCTATTCATTCTTTCTGGTAAGTCATAGAGTCACACAGCACAGAAACAAGCCCTTTAATCCACAATGCCCATGTTGACTATCAGTTGCCCATTTATGAGCATGTGGTCTGTCGCCTTCTACGCCTTGCATTGCATAGAAATGAGGGAATGGGGAATGAGGTAAATTAGCATATTTTTTGCAATAGAAGAATTTCATGGTTCCTTTCATTGGCACCAAGTTTTATTTTCAAACATCTAAAAATTGATTGCAAATTCTGAAACATCTGTGTTAGGTTGAGAACATGCATTCTCTTGATGACAACGAACCCAGTAACAACATGACCACTCTGTCTTATTTTGTTCATAACTGTTTACAAATGAGGGTAAATGACCAAACCCTATAAGGTTTTGGCAGTATGTTCTCTATCTGCCAGGCATTCCAGACACCGAGATGGCTATTAATAGCGCACAATAAGCAAATAATGACAAAAATCTTTTAGTTGAAGCTAGACTGTGGGGGAATTTCTACCAATACTTAGGCTAGAGGCCTTGGTAGCTTTGTGTTCTGAATATTTTGTTGGTCATACATGAGACTGGACCTTTACGTCTTTAGCTGGGGTGGAGCAGTGTCCATGGACTTAGACTCCTGCCTGGAGAGCCCTGGGGAATAGTAATACATAATGAAATACAATTACAGTTTGTACTGTGTTTTGTAATTTTACTGTACAAATTGGTAGTTTGGTATTGTTTTAATAATTAATATTTATTTGAATATGTAAAGCACTGAATATTTTGAATGTCAGTGATAAGATGCTGTTTTAATCAAAACCCAGACCTTTGAGCTTCCAGCACAGTAAAGGACTTTAAAACCATTTCAAACATATGATGCTGTCAAATACATAAAAAAACCAATCAAAATCCCCGCATCAGCAATAATGAAACCATCATTATTCTATTTGGCCTGCTTTTTTTTGTTCAGTACCAGCCTCAACAGAAAGTTGACCCTTAATGGATTCTAGTGTTTGTGTCTTCATATATGTGACAAAAAATATCAGTATCTGATAATAGTATGTTTCATGTGAATGCCCCTCAGATGTGATTTGAATTGGCAAATCACATTTTTTTTAAAAAACGATTTGTACCCCTGAAATCTATTATGTGAATGAGCTACCTATGATGTAAATTTAACCTATTAAGGGGTTTACATTTTTGTAATTCATTATTAAGGCTGGACTAACAGAAGTTTATTCCCTACAGGTTTGTCATCTGTAATTGCTTTCTCGTGGTATGCAAATCGAATTACTGCACAATTCTTTGACCCTATGATAATAGAGCAAAAGTAAGTTTTCACGATGATACCAGTTTCATTTTCTTTAAAACTTTTATATTTTATCACAGCCAAATGGAATGAATCTGACAGAATTGTTATCGTAATCCCCTCTATCAAATGGTTATCAGCAAAATCATTCAGATTTAGCTGTTGCATTCTTTATCCAAGGTTCATTTTTTTAAATTTTTAGTTTTGTAATTTAGAATATTCTTTTCTAGAACTATAACCTAATGGAGTAACAATTTTGATGCTGTTAATGTAAACTGGTTTGCATAAGAATAAAGGAAGAGGAGTCATCAGAAATGTATTAGAGAAGTTGGAAAAAATGCAGCGGAAGCTGAGTTATCATAAAAGGAAAATAAAAAGTAATGACAGCCTGAATAAAATAACACTACGTCCATTAGTCATGGCAATTTAGCAGAAAGACCTTTTTCCCAACTCTCCCTGTCTGCTGCTATGAAGTTATTCACAGTAAATTAGTGTGTTGCGTGGTAGAATACTTGTGATCTTTTCTCTGCATTCAAGGTTCAATTAGATAATTGCAAAAATAGGCCTGGGTTTTGTGATGTGCAAGTAACATATGTTCATTTATTACTTTGCAGGCAGCACACTTAGTTTGTGGTGCCCACTGTGTTACATAATTTCTGCATGCAGCTAAATTAGCCGTAGCCTTCAGGATGGTCCCTGGTATTGCAGCTGGCTGTGCTACATAACGGATGTCTGGATCTTTTCAAGGGGCTGAGTTGAGGCTGAAAAATGTTTCTGGTTCTTTGTGATCTGAATATATGCTCAAATATATTAAAAAATGGCTAAAAGTGAAGAGAATATGCATCAAGGCTTTCCGATAATGCACTGAAAGCCTTTGGACTGAAAGTGGTGAACAGGAGAAATATCCTTTATCCACTATGAGCTTATGTCATTTCCAAGAAGCAGTGGCAGAAATACAGCTTCAAGGACATGTAGAATAATATTTAATGATCAAACACATGTTGTGAAATGCCTCCAGTCTTCAGATGGCACATACTATCAACCGCACTTGACATTAGTGCATCTGTGGTTGATAGTGAGACTCAACGACAGATGATGAAGATCTCTGCATACCTAATAATTCTCCTTTGCTGCTCATCTTCATCCTAAACTCTTATGATTCTGCACATATCATAAATATATGCTTCTACCTCTTTACTTCCCGTCACCCAAATGTTTTCCTTGTCCATATTCAATACTCAAAAAACAGGAAACTTGCCAGCATAAGAGGACAGTAACGATGTAGAAACACCATCACTCCACCTAACACTTGTTTCCACCAGGTCAGGCATTGACACTTGGTGTACTTTAGAGGCTGGGATTAAAGAGGAATCTGTATATGAAAATTACAGGAATGCAAGGATACAAATCAAGTATACAACTGGGCAGCACATCAGGTAACTCTCTGCATCACAACTCCACTGAACTGGGTTCAATCCTGACTTCCAGTGTGGAGTTTACATGTGTGGCGTTTACATGTTCTCCCTGTGACTGCATGGGTTCCCCCAAGTGCCGTGGTTTCCTCCCACAGCTTAAAGATATGTAAGATCTTTATTTTTATGTAATTGGTGCCTATAAATTGCCCTTTGCCTGTTGGTGAGTGATGGAATCTAAAGGGAATTACTGGGAATGAGAGGAAAATATAAGGAGTTAAGGTAGAATTAGCATAAAATGGGTGCTTGATGGTTGATGCAGACTCAGTAGGCAGAGGGCCCATTTCCATGCTTTAATGACTCTGTGACTCCAAATCCTGAGGAGAAGTGCCACAAGGAAAGGATTGTATATTGGACAACTCACTGAAGGATTAATTAAAAAAACTAGTTCTACTGCAGAAGAGTCAGATAAGGATTTCAATGGTCCAATCTAGAAAAGGGAGCTACTGTCAAAAACTTGGTGTGTCAGAAAAGTTATCAGAATTTCAATGCCTACTATCAAGAACCATGGAGAAGTCAAGGTCAAAAGTCAAAGTCAAGTTTATTGTCACAGGTGCAATGAAAAACTTACTTGCAGCAGCATCACGGGCACATTGTGTCATATAAGCAATATTCACAAGAAAAACATAAATTATACACAATTTTTACAAGAAAAAACACAATTAGAACAAAAATACAGTCCAATGTGTGTCCCAAGAAGTTATGCAGAGTTTGGAGCTCATCCTTTCTAACATGGAGTCACTGATCATCAACATGAACAGAAATATGGAACCTATCAGGATGTAACAAATAATAACAGGACATTGATGAGACCATATCTGGAATATTGTGGTTGCCATACTACAGGAAAGCTGTGAGTACATTAGAGAGGCTGCAGAAAAGATTCATAAGGATGTTGCCATGACTGGAGGGCTTGAGTCATCAGGAGAGACTGGATAGGCTGGGACTGTTTTCCCTGGAACAAAGGAGGCTGAGGGGTGACCTTCAAGAGGTTTATAAAGTCATGAGGGTATAGATAAAATGGATGATTACTGTCTTTTCCCTAGGTTAGTGCCCAGGGCAGGCATGGTAGTGTAATGGTTAATGTAACACTATTACAGCGCCAGTGACCCGGGTTCAATTCTGACCACTGTCTGTAAGGAGTTTGTACGTTCTCCATGTGTCTGCGTGGGTTTCCTTTGGGTGCTCCGGTTTCCTCCCACATTCCAAAAGACGTATGGGTTAGAGAGTTATGAGCATGCTATGTTGGCGAAGGAAGCGTGGCGACATTTGCGGGCTGCCCCCCAGAACACTCTATGCAAAAAAAGATACATTTCACTGTGGATCTCGATGTACATGTGACTGATGAAGATATCTTCTCTAGAGGAGTCGAAAACTAGAGGACAAAAGTTTAAGGTAAGAGTAGGAGTAAGTTTTCACATAGAGGATAGTGGGAATATGGAACGAGCTGCCAGAGAAAATGGTAGAGGCGGATACAATTACAACATAGAGATGTTGTTTGGACAGGTTAATGGATAGAGGGATATGGACCAAACACAGGCAAACGGGACTTGCTCAGGAAGGTACATTGGTTGGCATGGACAGGTTGGGCTGAAAGGACTGTTTCCATGCTGTAAAATTCTATGATCCTCTGATCAATGTCACAACTTTGATGGAACACAAATGGCTTCCATCTGCAGTCTGATTCGTGCATTAGAATCTCAGACTGGTGCTCGTAAAGGGGACCTTCATTTAATTTAACATCATGAAATAAGACAAGTACAATGGTTAGGGTGCAAATGTTCAAAATGGCATGATGGCTTCAAGTCATCAATGCATAATGATTTGCATCATTATCTCTCTGTTCTTTTGGAAAACTTCAGGTGCATCTGGAGACTGATGATGTCTTTATTGGTTCCATTGAATTTTAAAAAAAGGACATCACATGGCTTATTCAACCTCCCAAAAAGCGAAAGGTCTGTTACAGGATAATATCATTAGGTTATTTTGAGGATGGTTCAATTGTAATATGAAAGTTTTCTGTAAATTGCAAATAACTTGTAAATTGGTAATTTCCATCAAAAGCCAAAAGAAGTCATCAAAACAATTACCTTTCCCTTTTTTTTGAAAAAGCCTGTTAGCAGAAAATATGGAAATGGACAATGGCAGTTATAAAATATTAGTTAGAAATATGGAGTGATTGAGGTAATGATTACAGTCTCTTCCTACTTCTTTCATGTTTTCTCATTATCCCTTATGTTTGTGGTTAGTCATCATTGTTATCCTGATTACTGAAACAGATAAAAATCTCAGATGTCAACTTGCAGCTACATATCATGTTTCACATGACTAAGGTGAAATTGATATAAATATGAAATAAATCAGTGGACAGAATAGAATTTTTACAGAAGGAATAATTCTGTACTGCTTGTAACATAACAAAATAATGGCGTGGAACTTTTCTATTGCTCTCGACACAATTCACCTTTGAACTTGCTTTTCTTTTGTTGCAGTTCCAGTATAGCAATTAGATTGCAGGCAGTGCAAGTTCACCTTGTGAATCTTGAGAGAAAGAAAGAAAGACTTGCCCTGAATTCTGTACTGTTGAGAACTGTTTCATCAAGCTTCAAGTCAACTTTGAATACAATGTTTATCTCTGGTTTACCCAAACCTTCCACTTGACATATTGATTTAAAACCATTTTGTCATAATAGTGAACAAACATTAAGAACAAACCATATCAATATTCAAAAGTAAAAGTCTGCTTGGTATCCTATTACTGGGAACAATACAATGACAAGCTTGTTTCAGTTTGTCTCATCCCTAATATTCTGAATGGGCCTATAAGTTGTTAAAGAATATATTTCATGGAATCATGGAGTCATGGAGTCATACGACATGAAAACCAGCTATTTGGCCCACTGTGTCCACACTGATCAGTGAGCATTCATCCATATTAATCCCATCTTCCAGCATTTGGCCCCTAGCCTTCACTGCCTTGGTGAATGAAATGCTCATCTAGATACCCTGTATACTGTTAGCAACTCTGCTTCCACCACTTTCCCAGGCAGTGCATTCCACTCTTTGGTGAAAAAGATCTCCTCTAAATCTTTTACTCCTTACCCTAACATCAATGGTGGAAAAGTTACTGGAGGGGATTCTGAGAGACAGGATCTATCTGCATTTGGAAAGGCAAGTACTGATTAGGAATAGTCAGCATGGTTTTGTGCGTAGAAAATCGTGTCTCATGAATTTGATAGAGTTTTTTTTGTGAAGAGGTGACCAAGACGATTAGGGCAGGGCAGTAGAGGTTGTCTACATGGACTTTAGTAAGGCCTTTGACAAGGTCCTACATGATAGGCTGGTCCAGAAGGTTAGATCACGTGGGATCCATGGTGAGCTAGACAATTGGATACAAAGTTGACTTGGTGGAAGGAGTCAGAGGGTGGTCGTGGAGGGTTGTTTCTCAAACTGGAGGCCTGTGACCAGTGGTGTGCTACAGGAATCAATGCCGAGTCCCTTGTTGTTTGTCATCTATATTAACAATTTGGATGAGATGTGGATGGCATGGTTAAGAAGTTTACAGTTGATGCCAAAATTTGTGCGAGAGTGGACAATAACCTATCTAAGATTACAACAGGATCTAGATCAACTGGAAAGGTGGCTCATGTAATTTAACTGAGGCAAATGTGAAGTTAAACCAGGGCAGGACTTACAAAGTAAGTGGCAGGGCCCTAGAGAGTGTTGTAGAACAGAGGGTCCTAAGGCTACAAGTACATAGTTTCCTGAAAGTGAAGACAAAAGTAGACAGGGTGAAGAAGAAGACAAATTGCACGCTTGCCTTCATCAGAAGGGGCACTGAGTACAAGAGTTGTGTCATCATATTATGGCTGCACAAGACGTTGGTGAGACCACACTTGGATGATTGTATACAGTTCTGGTCGCCTAGCTATAGGAAGGATGCGATTAATTTGGAAAGGGTGCTGGAAAGATTCAGAAGCAAGTTGCTGGATCTGGAGGGCTTGAATTATAAGGAGCGATGGGAAAGGCTGGGGCTGTTTTCCATAGAGCATAGGAGGCTGAGGGGTAACCTCATGAGGGGCATAGAAAAGGTGAATGGTCACAGTCCTTTTCCCTGGGTAGGGGACTCTAACTTGGCATAGGTTTAAGGTGACAGGGGAAAGGTTTAAAGGGGACCTGAGGGGCAAGTTTTTCCACACAGAGGGTGATGAGTATATAGAACAAGCTGCCAGAGGAAGTGGTAAAGACAGTTACAATTGCAATGTTTAAAAGATGTTTAGACAGGTATGAAGATTGCATTAGTTTTGAGGGATATGGGCCAAATTCAGGTGCATGAAACTAGCTCAGTTAGATGGTGTCAGCATGGATGAGGGGAAATGATTCCAGTGGTCCACCCTATATATACCCCAGTTTTACGTACATAAATCATATCCTCCCTTAACTTTCTCCACTACAAGGAAAACAGAATAATCTCTCCAGTCTTTCTCCTCATAACTAAAATACTCCATGCCAGGTAACATACTGGTGAATTTCCTCTGCGCCCTGTCCAGCACTAGCACATCCTTCCTATAGCATGGTGACCAGAACTGCACAGAGTACTCCACCAGAGGTCTGATCATTTTTTTAATAAAGTTGGAACATAACCTCCCTGCTTTTGTATTCAGTGTCCCGACTAATGAAAGCCAGTATCCCACATGCCTTCTTAACCATGTTATGTACCTGCACTGCAATCTTCAAGAACCTTTGGACAAGCACATGAAGGTCCCTTTGTTTTTCAATATTCCATGGGACCCTACTATTCACAGTGTATGTCCTAGCCTCATTGTTAATTTCAAAATGCATCATCTCACATTTTTCTGGATTAAACTGCATCTCCATTTCTCAGCCCATCTCACCAACACATCAATATCACTCTGTAGCCTAAGACCACCCTCCCCACTATCAATAACTCCATCATTTCATCTGCGAACTTACTGATGCCTCCTACATTCACATCCAAGTCATTCAAGTATATTATAAACAGCAAGGGTCCTGGCACTGATCTGTGTGAAACATCACTAGTAACTGGCATTCAATCCAAAAAATCCTTCTATCATCACCCTTTATCTCTATTGCTGAGCCAATTTTAGATCCAGTCTACAATTCCCTTGGAACCCATGGGCCCTGACCTTTTGGATCAGTCTCCCATGTGGGGTCTTGTCAAGCAGCTTACTGAAGTACATGTAAACCACATCTACTGCACTGCCCTCATCAATACACTTTCTTACCTCCTCATAAAATTCAGTCAGATTGATCAGACAAGATCTGCCCTTGACAAAGCCATGCTGGCTATCTCTGATTAGTCTCTGCCTTTCCGAGTGATCATTAATCTTGTCCCTTAGAACGTTTTCCAATAGCTTCTCTACCGCTGATGCCAGGCTCAGTCAGGGTTTTCCCTGCTGCCCTTCTTGACCACATTTGCCATCCTCCAGTGATTTGGTACCTCATTTGTGGCCAGCAAAGATGTAAAAATCTCAGTCAGGGCTCCATCATTCTTTTCCCTTGCTCCTCCTCACAGCCGGGGTTAAATCTTAACTGGCTCAGGGGATTTATCCACTTTAAGTCAGCTATGGCATGAAGTACCTCTGGTTTGTTATGGAGATTTGCACTTGAATTTCACTGTCCCCTTCATTAAGTTCTCCAGCTACAAAGTTTCCTTTGCGAATACCAGTGAAAAGTATTTATTTAGGACCTCACCTATACTTTCTGGTTCCATGTACAGATTGCCCCCTCTGGTTATTCTTTTGTCCTTAATATACTAATAAAACCCATTCAGATTTACCCTAATTCTATCTGTCTGTGGAACTTTGTGACCTCTCCTTGCCTTCTGAATTTCACTTTGAAGTGTCTCCCTGCACTTTTTATACTCTTGATGGGCCTTCCCTGTCTTTAATTCTCTGCTAATGTGCTTCTTTTTTCTCTAACTAACTCTTGATATCCCTCAACATCTAGAGTTCTGTGTACTCGTTACCTTTGGCTTTTTTCTTACTACTTCCCACTGTACAGATGTCGATATACCTGCAAGTAGTTACTCCCAGTCTACTTTTGCCAGATCCTGTCTTATATTAATGAAATTGATCTTCCCCTAATTTAAGATCCTTATTCCTGGTCTATCCTTATCTTTTACCATAACCACTTTGAAATGTATGGAGTTATGTTTGGTATCTTCAAAATGCTTCGCAACTGACACTCTCTCCAATTGATCAGCTACATTTCCCAAGATAAGTACCAGTAATACTCCTTCCTTGTTGCTCTATCTGCACACTGTGTCAAAAAGCTCCCCTCGACACCCCTCAAAAAATTCTTCCCTATTTGGGTCTTTTGTGCTAAGGCAATCCCAGTTAGTATTTGGGAAATTGAAATCCCCTCATACGAGAATCCTATTTTTAAAATCACATCTCATTTCATCTCATCTCAATCACAAATCACATTTGCCTACATATTTGTTCCTCTGTCTCCTGTTGACTGTTGAGAAGTCTGTAATACACCCCCAGCAGAATGACAACACCCTTTTTGTTCCCAATCTCTACCCATATGGCTTCATTTGAAAAGCCTTCTGGGATATCCTCCCTCAGTACTGAAGTAATGCATAGTTTGACTAACAGTGGAATGTCACCACCTCTGTCTCACCTGAAAAAACTGTACCGCAGGATACTGAGTTGCCAGTCCTGCCCGTTTTTCAGTCATGTCTCAGTGATGTCGACAACATCATAGTCTCACATCTTAATTAAAGCTCTGAGTTCATCTACCTTACTAATTAGATTCCTTGCATTAAAATAGATGCAATTTAGCTTGGTTTCCCCACACGTGCATTTACCCTCGTGCTCTGCCCACTGAACTTACTAACTTTTTCTTCTCCAGGTGACCATAACTCCCCATCTGAACATCTATCCTGAGCCGTTTTTCCCTGCCAACACAGTTTCAGGGAATTATATTCAAATATTATCTGGCAAAATGCCAAAATGGTATTTAAGATTAACCCTATTTTCTGCTATAAGAACATTGCTGATTTAAATGCAAAGCCTACCTGTTAGGGAAAAAAAAATTAATAAATATTTACTTTGCTTCTGCAGATATGAATTAGGAGCTGCTTTGTTTATTGGCTGGGCCGGCTCTTCACTTTCTTTATTGGGAGGTACCATGTTTTGTTTCTCCTTATCTGATGGCAAAGATTCTCCAAGGTAAGAGAAAATAGGCAAATAGCATATTTTGTGGTCTGATAAAGCACATTTAGATCCTATTATGAAATTTCTAGGCATTCATTAGAACTTGTCTACTGAGTCAGTGTGGGTGAAAGTCAGAAATAGGAAGGGAGTAATCACTCTATTGGGAGTATTCTACAGACCCTCCAATAGCAGCAGAGACACTGAGGAGCAGATCGGGAGTCAGATTTTGGAGAAGTGCAAAAATAACAGGGTTGTTGTCGTGGGTGATTTCAACTTCCCTAATATTGATTGGCGCTTCCTTAGTGTAAAGAGGACAGATGGGGCAGAGTTTGTTAGGTGTGTCCAAGAAGGATTCCTGACACAGTATGTGGACAGACCAGCTAGAGGAGAGGCCATACTGGACCTGGTACTAAGCAATGAGTCTGATCAGGTTTCAGATCTTTCGGTGGGAGAGCATTTTGGAGACAGTGACCATATCTCCTTGACCTGTACCATAGCCTTGGAGAGGGATAGGAGCAGACAATATGTGAAAGTATTTAATTGGGGGAGGTGGAATTATGATGCTATGATGCAGGAACTTGGGAGTGTAAATTGGGAACAGATGTTGGGAAGTGTAAATTGGAAGTGTAAATTGGGAACAGGGAAGTGCACAGTGGAAATGTGGAGGTTGTTTAGGGAACACTTGCATGGGGTTCTGGATAGGTTTGTCCCATTAAGGCAGGGTAAGGATGGTCAAGTGAAGGAACCATGGTTGACAAGAGACATAGAATATCTTGTCAAGAGGAAGAAAGAAGCTTACCCAAGGTTTAGAAAGCATGGATCAGACAGGGCTTTGGAGAGTTACAAGGTAGCTAGGAGCGAGCTTAAGAATGGACTTAGGAGAGCTAGAAGGAGGCAAGAGAAGGCCTTGGTGAGTAGGATTAAGGAAAACCCCAAGGACTTCCACACGTATGTAAAGAACAGGAGGATGACTAGAGTGAGGGTAGAACCGATCAGGAATAAAAGAGGAAATGTGCCTGGAGTCGGAAGAGGTAGGGGAGGTCCTTAATGAATACTTTATTTAAGTATTCAGAGACCTTGATGTTTGTGCATGCAACAGGCTGATATGCTAGGGCACGTCAACGTGAGGAAAGAGGATGTGCTGGAACTTTTGAAAAACGTAAGGGTATATCCAAGGTTATTACGGGAAGCGAGGGAAGAGATTGATGCGCATTTGGCCACAGGAGTAGTGCCAGATGATTGGAGGGTGCCAAATGTTGTTCCTTTGTTCATGAAAGGGAGTAGGGATAACCCTGGGAATTACAGACCAGTGAGTCTTACTTCAGTGGTGGGCAAAATACCGGAGAAGATTCTTAGAGACAGGATTTATGAGCATTTGGAGAAGCATAGGCTGATTAGGGACAGTCAACATGGCTTTGTGAGGGGCAGGTCGTGCCTTATGAGCCTGACTTAATTCTTTGAGGACGTGACAAAGCACATTGAAGGTAGAGCAGTGGATGTGGTCTACATAGATTTTAATAAGGCGTTTGATAAGGTTCCTCATGGAAGGCTCATTCAGAAAGTCAGCAGGCATGTGATCCAGGGAAACTTGTCTATGTGGATTCAGAATTGGCTCGCCCATAGAAGACAGAGGGTGGTGGTATATGGAGCATATTCTGCCTGGAGGTTGGTGACCAGTGGTGTTCTGCAGGGATCTGTTCTGGGACCCCTGCTCTTTGTGATTTTTATAAATGACTTGGATGAGGGTGTGGAAGGGTGGGTTAGTAAGTTTGCTGATGACATGAAGGTTGGTGCTGTTGTGGATAGTGTAAAAGGTTGCTGTAGATTACAACAGGACATTGATAGGATGCAGAGCTGGGCTGACAAATGGAAGATGGAATTCAACTCAGAAAAGTGTGAAGAGATACGCTTAGGAAGATTGAATTTGAAGGCAGAATACAAGGTTAATGGCAGGACTCTTAACAGTGTAGAGGAACATCTATAGATCCCTCAAGGTTGCCACATAGGTTGATAGGGTTGTTAAGAAGGCGTATGGTGTGTTGGCCTTCATTAGTCGGGGTATTGAGTTTAAGAGCTGCCAGGTCATGTTACAGCTCTATAGAGCTCTGGTTAGACCACACTTGTTGTATTGTGTTGAGTTCTGGTCGCCTCATTATAGGAAGTATGTTGGAGCTTTAGAGAGGGTGCAGAGGAGATTTACCAGGATGCTGCCTGGATTGGAGAGCATGTCTTATGAGGATCGGTTGAGTGAATGAGGGCTTTTCTCTTTGGAGAGGAGGAGGATGAGAGGTGACGATAGAGGTGTACAAGATGATAAGAGGCATAGATCGAGTGGACAGTCAGAGACTTTTTCCCAGGGCAAGAATGGCTAACACAAGGGGGCATAATTTTAAGGTGTTTGGAGGAAGGTATAGGGGGAATGTCCAAGGTAGTTTTTTTTATATATACAGACAGTCGTGAGTGCGTGGAACGCACGGCTGGCAGAGGTTGTGGGGGCAGATACATTAGGGACGTTTAAGAATCTCTTAGATAAGCACATGAATGATAGAAAAATGGGGGGATATGTGGGAGGGAAGGGAGATCTTCGAGCAGAATAAAATGTCGGCACAACATTGTGGGTCGAAGGGCCTGTCCTGTTCTGTAATGTTCTGTGTTCTATTTTACCTGCCTTAACCACTTTCTCTGGCAGCTAATTCCATACATCTCACCATGCTCTGCCTGAAAAAGGTGCCCCTCAGGTCCTTTTTAAATCTTTAACTCTCTCACCCTAAATCTATGCCCCCTAGTTTTGGACTCCCATACCCTGGGGAAGAAACTTACCATTGACCTTATCTATACCTCTCAATTTTTAAACACCTCTAAGGTTGCCCCTCATTCTCCTATGTTCAAAGGAATAAAGACCTAGCCTGGCCTATCTCTCCCTGTAATTTAGGCCCTCTAGTCCTGGAACATCCTTGTAAATCTTTTCTGCACTCTTTCCAGTTTAACCATGTCTTTCCTATAACAGGGTGACCAAAACTGTACAAAGTACTCCAAGTGCAGCCTCCCAAACTACTTACACAACTGCAACATAATGTCCCAACTCCTGTACTCAGTACCCTGACTGATGAAGGCCAGTGGGCTAAATGCCTTTTCACCACCATCTACCTGTGATGCCGCTTTCAATGAACTATGCACTTGTTCTCCGAGATCCCTCTATTCCATTACACTCCTTAGTATCTTACCTTTCATAATACAACCCCTCCTCTGGTTTGACATTCAAAAATGCATCACCTCACACTTATCTGTATTGAAATCAATTTGCCACTCCTCGACCCACTTCCCTAATTGATCAAGATCCCTGTGTTATCTACAGTAACCTTCTTCACTATCCTAATTTCATGTCATTGACAAACTTGCTGATTGAGCCTTGTGCATTCACATCAAAATTATTTATGTAAATAATGAATAACAAGGGTCCCAACACTGACCCCTGCAGCACACCACAAGTCACCAGCCTGCATTCTGAGAAACAACCTTCAACCACCACCCTCTGCTTCCTACCTCCTTTTGAATCCACCTAACTTGCTCTCCCTATATTCCATTGGACCTAACCTGCCAGACCAGCCTGCCATGCAGGAGCTTGTCAAAGGTCTTGCTAAAATCCAAATAGACAACATCCACTGCCCTACCCTCATCTACCCTTTTGGTTACCTCTTCAACGAACTCTAAAAGATTCATCAAATAGACTTTCCATGCACAAAGCTGCGCTGATTCCTCTGAATCAGACTCTGTCTATCCAAATGCTGGTGGATCCTGTCCCTCAGAATTCCCTCCAGTAACTTTCCCCACCAGTGATGTCAGGCTGACTGGCGTGTAGTTCCCAGGTTTGTCCTTGCTAACCTTTTAAAACAATTGAACAACATCAGCCACCTTCCAGTCTTCGGAACTTCATCAGTAGCTAACAATGAAACAAATATCTCTGCAAGGGCCTCCGCAATTTCTTCTCTAGTCTCCCACAAAGTCTGAGGATGTACTTGGTCAGACCCTGGGCAGCAAATACCTCCTCCTTGGTAACATGAATGTTCTCCAAAACATCTCTACTTGTTTTTCTTATTTCTTGAGCAACCATGATTTTCTCCTCAGTAAGCACCAAGGAGAAATGTTCGTTAAAAATCCCACCCATGTCCTGTGATTCGAGACATAGGCGGCCCAGCTGATCTCAAAGGGGACCTACTCTCTCCCTAGCCACTCTTTTTGCAGCTATAGAACCTCTTGGGGTTTTCCTTAACCTTACCTGCCAGATCTATCTCATATCCTCTCTTTGCCCTCCTCATTTCCATCTTAAGTGTACCCTTAATCTTTTTATCGTCAAGGGATTCACTCATCCCTGAAGAGGAAACGCATGGTGGGGGGAGGGTGTGGATTGTGTGGAAGGGGTGTGGGGATCACCTAAAGTGGGAGAATTCAATGTTCACGCCATTCGGCTGCAAGGTTCCAAAATAGAAAATGAGGTGCTGTTCCTCCAGTTTGCGCTTGGAATTCTCCTGGTAGTGGAGGAGGCCGAGGACTGACATATCAGTGATAGTGTGGGAGGGGGAGTTGAAGTGACTGGCAACGGGGAGATGCAGATTGCGGTTACGGACAGAGCGCAGGTGTTCTGCGAAATGGTCACCTAGTCTGTGTTTGGTCTCGCCAATGTAGAGGAGACCACACTTGGAGCACTGAATGCAGTAGATGATATTGAGGGAGGTGCGGGTGAATCTCTGTCTCACCTGAAAGGACTGTTTGGGTTCCTGGATGGAGATGGTTGAGGTGGTGTAGGGGCAGGTGTTGCACCTGTGGCGGGAGCAGTGGAAAGTTCACAGGGTGGGAGCTGGATGGGTGGAGGGGGTGGAGGAGTGACCAGGGGAGTCGCGGAGAGGCGGTCCCTGCGAAAGGCAGAAAGGGGTGGGGAGGGGAAGATATTCTTGCTGGTGGGGTCCCGTTGGATATGGCGGAAGTGGCCTAAAATGATGTGTTAGATATGTGGGCTGGTGGGATGATGAAATGTGAGGATAAGGGGAACCCTATCCCTGTTGGGACTCAGAGGGGTGGGGGTGAGATCGGAGGTGTGGGAAATGGCAGAGATATAGGAGCGAACTCTCTCAACCACAGTCAGGGGAAACCCCATTAGAAAAGAGGTTGGACATCTCCGATGTTCTGGAGTGAAAAACCTCATCGTGGGAGCAGATATGGCGGATACATAGAAATTGAGAAAAAGGGATAGCATCCTTTCAAGAGACAGGGTGGGAGGAGCTGTAATCAAGGTAGCTGTGGGCATCAGTGGGTTTGTAGAAGGTGTTGGTGGATAAGGAATCTCCTGAGATGATGGAAAGATCGAGGAAGGAGAGAGAGGTATCAGAGATAGTCCCAGTGAATTAGAGAACTGGGTGAAAATTAGTGGCGAAATTTATGAAACTGTCGAGTTCTGCATGGGTACAAGATGCAGTTGTCGATATAGCAGAGAAAGAGTTGAGGAATGGGGCCGGAGTAGGCTTGGAACAGAGACTGTTCAATGTAGCCAGTGAAGAGGCAGGGATAGCTGAGGCCCATGCAAGTGCCAATAACTAGACCCTTGGTCGATAGAAAGTGAGAGGAATCAAAAGTAAAGTTGTTAAGGGTGAGGACAAGTTCAGTCAGGTAGAGGAGAGTGTTAATGGAAGGGGACTGGTTCTGTCTCTGGTCAAGACAGAAGTGGAGGGCAGTGAGGCCATTATGATGGGGAATGGAGGTATATAGGGACTGGATGTCCATGGTGAAGATGGGGTTGTGTGTGTCGGAGAACTTGAGGCTATGGAAGAGTTGGAGAGTGTATAATGTGTCACGGATGTAGGTGGGAAGGGATTGGACCAGGGGGGGGGACATGATAGTGTCCAGGTAGGAGGATACGAGCTCCATGGTACAAGAGCATGCAGAGATGATAGGTCTGCCAGGACAGTCCTTCTTGTGGATTTTGGGGAGGAGATGACAATAGGTCTGCTGGGAGAGTCTTTTTTTTACACAATATGTATGCTGGGACAGTCCTTTTTACAATTGGTCTGCTGGGACAGTTTTTAGAAACCTTATATTTAATCTTGAATTAAAAACCTTACCTGTTCCTCACCTGTGCCTCCTCACTGAATCCTCTCTAGTCAAAGCCTCAACTCCCCCACTCTTACACTAGCCCACCCTCACAATGGCTGCTCCACTTAACCTCACCTTCCTTTTATTGGTCAATGTGCCTTCCAATTAGCCATTCAATGAAACTTACCTTTTTAATGGTTCCTGCTCTCACTTTCAACTCCTGTCTCCTATAAAAGTGAAACTAACAAGAAATGAGGCTTGCCTTTGCATTAGTTTGAGTTCCATCATGACCTTCATCGCAAGCTTCATCACTTATACAATTTAAAGTAATTCTCAATGACTTGCAGATATATTGGTAAATGATTTGGGCTCAAGAGAACAATGTTCACTGATTGGAGTGAGGAGGTAAATTTTGTTATCTTTTCTGAGTTGTTTTGCGGCTAAGCTGTGAATCTCCAATTATTCCTTGTGTCAGAAGCAAAATACTGCAGATAGAAACATAGAAACCTACAGCAAAATTCAGGTCCTTTGGCTCACAAAGCTGTGCCAAACATGTCCCTACCCTAGAAATTACTAGGTTTACCCATAGCCCTCTATTTTTCTCAGTTCCATGTACCTATCCAAAAGTCTCTTAAAAGACCCTATTATATCCACTTCCACCACCGTTGCCGGCAGCCCATTCCACACACTCACTTTCTGAGTAAAAAACTTACACCTGACATCTCCTCTATACCTACTCCACAGCACCTTAAACCTATGTCCTCTTGTGGCAACCATTTCAGCCCTGGGGAAAAGCCTCTGACTATCCACCCGATCAATGCCTCTCATCATCTTATATACCTCTATCAGGTCCCCCCTCATCCTCTGTCGCTCCAAGGAGAAAAGGCCAAGTTCCCTCAACCTGCTTTCATAAGGCATGCTCCACATTCAAGGCAGCATCCTTGTAAGTCTCCTCTGCACCCTTTCTATGGCCTCCACATCCTTCCTGTAGTGAAGCGACCAGAACTGAGCACAGTACTCCAAGTGGGGTCTGACCAGCGTCCTATATACCTGCAACAATACCTCTTGGCTCCTAAATTCAATTCCCCAATTGATGAACGACAATACACCATATGCCTTCTTAACCACAGAGTCAACCTGTGCAGCTGCTTTGAGTGTCCTATGGACTCGGACCCCAAGATCCCTCTGATGCTCTGCACTGCCAAGAGTCCTACCATTAATACTATACTCTGCCATCATATTTGACCTACCAAAATGAACTGCATCTGCTACTTCTCAGCCCAACTTTGCATCCTATCTATATCCCACTGTAACCTCTGACAGCCCTCTATACTATCCACAACACATCCAACCTTTGTGTCATCCACAAACTTACTAACCCATCCCTCCACTTCCTCATCCAGGTCATTTATAAAAATCACAAAGAGTAAGGGTCCCAGAACAGATCCCTGAGATACACCACAGGTCACCGACCTCCATGCAAAACACAACCCTTCAACAACCATTCTTTGCCTTCTGTGGGCCAGCCAGTTCTGGATCCACAAAGCAATGTCCCCTTGGATCCCATGCCTCCTCAATAAGGCTTTCTCAATAAGCCTTGCATGGGGTACCTTATCAACTGCCTTGCTGAAATCCATATACACTACATCTACTACTGTCCCTTCATTGAGTGTTTAGTCACATCCTCAAAAAATTCAATCAGGCTCATCAGGCAGGACAAAGCCATGCTGACGATTCCTAATCATATTATACCTCTCCAAATGTTCATAAATCCTGCCTCTCAGGATCTTCTCCATCAGCTTACCAACCACTGAGGTAAGACTCACTGGTCTATAATTTCCTGGGCTATCCCTACTCCCTTTCTTGAATAAGGGAACAACATGCGTAGCCCTCCAATCTTCTGGAACCTCTCCCGTCTCCAGTGATGATGCAAAGATCATCGTTAGAGGCTCCGCAATCTTCTCTCTCACCTCCCACAGCAGCCTGGGGTACATTTCATCTGGTCCCGGCGACTTATCCAACTTGATGCTTTCCAAAAGTTTCAGCAGCTCCTTTTTCCTAATATCTACATGCTCAAGTTTTTCAGCCTGCTGCAAGTCCTCACTACAATCACCCAGATCTTTTTCCATAGTGAATACTGATGTAAAGTATTCATTAAGTACCTCTGCTATTTCTTGGGGATCCATACATACTTTCCCACTGCTGCACTTGATAGGCCCTATTCTTTTGCATCTTATCCTCTTGCTCTTCACATACTTGTAAAATGCCTTGGGGTTTTCCTTAATCCTGCCCGCCAAGGCCTTCTCATGTCCCCTTCTGGCTCTCCTAATTTCCTTCTTAAGCTCCTTCCTGTTACCCTTATACTCTTCCAGATCTCTAACATTACCTAGCTCTCTGTACCTTTTGTAAGCTTTTCTTTTCCTTTTGACTAGATTCATTATAGCCTTTGTACACCATGGTTCCTGTATCCTCTCGTGACTCCCCTGTCTCATTGAAACGTGCCCATGCAGAACTCCACACAAATATCCCCTGAATATTTACCACATTTCTTCCGTACTTTTCCCTGAGAACATTTGTTCCCAATTTAATCTTCCAATTTCCTGCCTGAGAGCCTCATAATTCCCTTTACTCCACGTAAACGCCTTTGTAGTCTGTTTGTTCGTATCTCTCTCCAATGCTATTGTAAAGGAGATAGAATTATGATTACTATCTCCAAAATGCTCTCCCACTGAGAAATCTGACACCTGACCAGGTTAATTTCCCAATACCAAATCAAGCACAGCCTCTCCTCTTGTTGGCTTATCTACATATTGTGTCAAGAATCCCTCTTGAACACACTTAACAAACTCCACCCCATCTAAACCCTTCATTGTCTGGAGATGCCAATCGATGTTTGGGAAATTAAGATCTTCTGCGGGAAATTAAAATCTTCTGCAGGAAATTTGAAGTAAAACTGAAAACGTTGTAAGTATTCAAGAGGTCAGGCAGCATCTATGAAAGTGAAAAACAAGAATTACTGTTTCTGGTCAATGACTAGTCATCAATTGTGGGAAAAATGAAACAAGTTCTAAGATGCTAGATGTGAAGGCTGGAGGGAGGAAAGACCAAAATGAAATGTCTGAGTTAAGGTAGAAAGCAAGAGAGTGCAAATGATAAAGGTATAATGGATCCTGGTGAAAAAGGTTGGCAAAGGCAATAGTGAATGATAAATTCCTTCTTCTTTGGCTGGGCCCCCAGCGAGATTGAGAAGAGAGACGAGAAGGAGAGGGAGGAGGAGGGGAGGGTACAAATATCCAAGGCAATTTCCCAGACTTAGCATAAGAAGCAGGAGAAAAAGGAAAGGAAGACTTTGTGCAAAAGGGCAAATCCAACTAGAGTTTTCAAGAACACAGAATTGTAGAATCAGAGGATCATGGAATCTTAGAATTTTTTATCATGCCTATTGTGTCCATGTCAACAAAACATGTATTCAATCCCACCTCCCAGCTTTCGGTCTTTAGCCCTGGAGGTTATAACTTTTCAAATGTTTATCCAGGCACTTTAAAAATGTGGGGAGGTTTTCTGACACCATCATCCTTCAGATCCTACAACTCATTGAATATTTTTTTTCTCAGCTACTTCTGGATAATCATAAATTTATGACTCAAAGTTACAAACTTTTCTGCTAAAGGAAATAGGTCCTTGCTAGTTACCTGGATCTCTCATTATCTTATACACATAATTTAAATCTATACCCAGTCCCCTTTTTTCCAAAGAAACCAGGCCCAAACCAGACATTCTCTCTTTATAGTTATAGTTATCGTGGTAACATCCTCATAAATGCTGCTCCATCCTTATAGTTAAGGACGGGGATGTTCTTGGAGCTCTTCTTCCCATTAGCTGTTTAATTTTCTATCTCCATTCTCAACTTGTTGCAGCAGGTTTGCAGAGCTTTGATCTAATCCATTGCTTGTGGGATCACTGAAGTCTGTCTTTTGTCAATTGTAAATTGTAAATTGGTTTTGTTGCAAGTATTCACCCTGAACAACAATGGTTAGGCACAAAGAGACTCTGTATTACCTGACAATTATCTTTATTGGTTCAGTTAAAAACAAAACATGCATATCATACAAAACTAAGTATCTGTGCGCACACCACTAGATTTCCCTGACCCTCTCTGAACAGTCAAAGAATAGAAAGGGTAATACCCGGGAATAGAAATTCATGTTAGCTTGATGTAATCTCCATGTTTCCGACGTGGTGCCATCCACATCTGCGCTGGTTGGTCTCCAGTGCCTTTGCTACTTCTACTCCCAAAATTCCCCATTCTTATCCTCTCTCTTATCAGATTGAACTGTTATGTTTCAATTTCATTGCCTCTGGCTCATTTGGCTAGCCTGTGTCAGCTTCTCATTGGATCTAGCCCAAGGCTGCAAACAGCATTAGGGTTTCAACCTAAAACATCGACAGTTTCTTTCCTCCCACAGATATTGCTCAACCTGCTGAGTTCCTCCAACAGATTGTTTGTTGCTCCAGATTCCAGCATCTGCAATCTCTTGTGTCAGCATTATTTTATTGCTTTTCCACCGGACTTGTGCCTCATGTCACTTTCTTTGTTTTTCCTAAGTCAAGCCAGTACAAGCCAGTTCAGCCAGGTCAGCCAAACATTGGGCTCGGTTTACTTTAAGTCACAGGCAGTTCTTTTCTTATCATGGGCACATCCCTCCCCACCATCAGTAGTATCTACAGGAGGCGCTGCTTCAAGAAGGCAACATCCATCTTCAAAGATCCCTGCCATCCGGGCCATGCCATCTTTTCGCAGCTACCATTGGGCAGGAGGTACAGAAGCCTGAAGTCCTGCACCACCAGGTTCAAGAACAGCTACTTCCCTTCAACTATTCAGTTTTTGAACCAACCAGCAAAACCCTAATCACTACTACAGTTTAGCAACACTATGACCACTCTGATCACTTTGCACTAAAATGGACTTTATTTTTTGTTCTAATTGTGTTTTCTCTTGTGTATAATCGTGTATAATTTATTTTTTCTTGTGAGTGCTGCTCACATTATGCTATGCAAGTAATTTTTTCATTGCACCTGTGCATACATGTACTTATGCGAATGACAATAAATTTGACTTTGATTTGGAGCCTGCCATTTCTAATTAACCAAATAAACAGCTTCTTGTTTGGAAATGATCTCTGGTTTAGCAGATTATCGGCAGGGACCTCATTGTGTCCACTTTCAATCACTCTGATCAAACTATCCCTGAGCAAGAACCAGTTTACAAAATGGTGACTGCAAGAACAGTCTCATAACATAGCAGCCTCCATTCCTTCCACCACATGGCAACAACAAAGACATTAGGTCTGTCTGCTTTCACTGTCTTTGACTCATTCCAGTTAGATGTTTTTCAGATTTTAATACCTTTATGACCAACAGTTTATTATTGTCATGTGTACCGAGGTACAGTGAAAAACCTTGTTTTGCATACCATCCATACAGATAATTTCATCACATCAGTACATCAGTAGAAGGGAAAAGCAATAACAGAATAAAGTGTTACAGTTATAGACAACGTGCAGTGCAGGTAGACAATAAGGTGCAAGGCCATGACGAGGTACATTGTGAGGTCAAAAAGTCCATTGGAACTTCCTTACTACAAGAAGCTTACATGGGGCGGGATTTCTTCTGTGCATCCAAGAAGGGTTCTTGAAAAAGTATCCAGCTGTGAAAAGATTTCAGCTAGAGGAGAGAACATACTGGACTTTGTTTTGGGAAATGAGCAAGGCTAAGTGACAGACCTGATAGTGGGTGAACACTTTGGGAATAGTGATCACAACTCATGTTTTAAGATAGATATGAATAAGGATAACATTGGACCTTGTGGGAAGGTACTAAATTGGGGCAGGGCAAATTACAACAGGATAAGACAGAAGCTAAAGGGTGTTGATTGCGAGAAGCTGCTGTTGGACAAGTCCACGTTTGACATGTAAGAGTTGTTTAAAGACCAGCTGATCAGAGTTCAGGAGCAAGGACAAAAATGGTAGGGTAAAGGAACCTTGGAGGACCCAAGAGGTCCTAAATTTAGGAAGGGAGAGGAAGCATATGTAAGGCTTGGGAACCTAAAATCAGACTGGGCCCTTGTGGAATAAAAACATAGCAGGAAAGTTCTCAAGCAGGCGATTTGGAATGCTAAAAGGGGCCATGAAATATCCCAAAGATTCTCCTTGACCCTGCTCACCAAGGACATTTCATGATCCCTTATATTAAAAAAGAGAGGATAATGAAGGAGAGGGTAGGTCCACTCAGGGATAAAGGAGGGAATTTGTGCTTGGAGTCAGCAAGTGGCTGAGGTGCTAAGTGACGACTTCGTGTCGGCATTTACTGAGGAGGAGGATTTGGAGGATAGTGAAAGAAGAGTGAGACATGCTAATGTGCTGGGACGTTTTGAGATTGAAGAGGTAGTTCTTCTGAAAATTAAGGTGGATAAGTCCCCAGGGCCTGATGGCATATATCCTAGAATATTGAAAGAAACAAGTGAGAAGCTTGCTGGGGCTTTGACAAAGATCTTTATGTTCTCACTAGCAACAGGCGAGGTCCCAGAGGACTGGAGAATAACAAATGCTGTGCCTTTGTTCAAGAAGAGAAATAGGGATAATCCAGGTGAGCCTCATGTCAGTGGTAGGGAAGCTATTGGAGACGATACTTAGGGATAGGATTCATGCACATTTGGAAAGACATGGCCTGCCTAGAGACAGTCAGCATGGCTTTGTGCAGGGCAGGTCATGCCTTACAAACTTGATTGAGTTTTTTGAGGAGGTGACGAAGGTGCTTGATGAGGGTAAGGCAGTGGATGTTACCTACCAGGATTTTAGTAAGGCATTTGATAAGGTCCCTCATGGTAGCTTGATTCAGAAGATAAAGATGTATGGGATCCAGGGTGACCAGCAACTGGCTACACAAGTGGATAAGGTGGTAAAGAAGGCGTATGGCATTCTTGCTTTCATTGATAGGGGTGTTGAGCATAAGGGTAAGGAAGTCATGCTGCAGCTATATAAAACTTTAGTCAGACCACACTTGGGGTATTGTGTGCAGTTCTGGTTGCCCCATTATAGGAAGGATGTGGGGACTATGGAAAGAGTGCAGAAGAGGTTTACCAGGATGCTGCCTGGATTAGAAGGTGTGAGCTATAAAAAAAAGTTTGGACAAACTTGGCTTGTTCTCCCTGGAATGTTGGAGGCTAAGGGGACACCTGACAGTGGTTTTTAAAATTATGAGAGGCATAGTTAGGGTAGACAGTCAGAATCTTTTCCCCATGAAAGAAATGTTAAACACCAGAGGTCACGCTTTTAAGGTTGGGGGGGGGGAGTTTAAAGGGAACATGAGGGGCAAGTTTTTTTTGCACAGAGAGTGGTAGGTGCCTGGAATGGGTTATCAGGGGTAGTTGTGGAAGCAAGCAGTTTGGTGAAGTTTAAGAGGCTTTTAGAAGGGAATGGAGGGATTATGGATAGGCTGAATGGCCTCTCCAGTGCTGTACTGTTCTATGTTCTATGAGTGTATAGGGAATAAAGTAGGGGGCTGAGGATGCAACCTTGTGGGGCATCAGTGTTGAGGATAATCATGGTGAAGTTGTTGCTGCCTATCCTTACTGATTGTCGTCTGTTGTTCAGGAAGTTAAGGATCCATTTGCAAAGGGAGGTGTTGAGTCCCAGGTATAGGAATTTGGATATGAGTTTGCTTGGAATTATGGAATTGAAGGCTGAGCTGTAGTCAATAAATAGTAGTCAATGTAGGTGTTTTTACTATCCAGACACTCCACAGATGAGTGTAGGGCCAGGGAGATGGCATCCACTGCGGACCTATATCAGCTGTAGGCAAATTGCAGTGGGACAAGGTTGGCTGGGAGGCTGGACTTGATGCGTGCCATGACCAGCCTCTCAAATCACTTCATGATAGTGGATGTCAGAGCCACTGAGCTGTGGCCATATTTCTTTGGTACTGGGATAAGAGTGGATTTCTTAAAGCAGGTGGGAACCTCAGCTATATGTTAATTTGTTTTTCTTATGCATGTTGTGTCTGTCATAGGATATGCCTGTGATGATGCTGCTGCAAGTAATGTTTTCATTGCACCTGTGCATACATGTACTTGTGCATATGACAATGAATTTGGCCTTGACTGTGGCCCTGACTTTGAAATTGAATATGACTGAGAATCAAACTCTTGACCTGGCATTGGATTTTATCCAGACTTTGACCATGAACTAAACCTTGTACTTGAGCTTGAACTCAGCATTGATTGACCTGGAAATTAAACCTGACCTCGAACTCGCCCCATGAACATGAACTTGACCCCAGCCTCCAACCCGCCTTGGCACTCCCCCAGACCTTGAAATTGAACTCAGCCCCGACCTCAAACTTGGTATTGATCTTGAACCTGGCCTTGAAATTGGCCCTGGCACAGAACATGAACCTGACGTTGTGCTTGACTTTGACCTCTAACTTGACCTTGACCTTGTGGTCCCACTGTCCTTAGCTTGCCTCTGAATGTCAAATGCCTTTGGATTTTCCTTAATCCTACTCAGCAAGGACACTTCATTGCCCCTTTTGGCCCACTAAACCTCTGCTTGAGTTCTTTGCTGCTTTCTTTATATTCCTGCTTTCTTTGTATACCTTGAGAGTCCTGACTGATTCTAGCTTCCTAAACCTTACAAATGGGGATTACCTTATATTGGGGGATCATCCACTGAAGCCATATGGGTTGAACTTAGAAACAAAGGGAATGTCACTCTAGTGGGGCTGTATTATAGACCCCTGAATTATAGATTTCTGAATGGTGCATGAACCCATGAACTCTACCTCATTATTCCTCTTTTGCACTTTTATGTATGTTTTGTTAACATATAGTAATTTTTATGCCTTGCACTGTACTGCTGCCGCAAAACAACAAATTTTATGACATATGTGAGTGATAATAAACCTGATTCTGATTTAATAGTCAGTGGGAACTTGAGGAGTAGGTGTGTAGAGAAATTGCTCATAGTTGTCATAATAATAGGGTTGTATTAGTGGGAGATTTTAATTACCACAGTATTGACTGGGCCACACAGTGTTAAGGGCCTGGATGGGGTGGAATTTGTGAAATGTGTCCAGGAAAGTTTCCTGAGTCAACATACAGAGGGTGCAATACTGGACCACCTCTTAGGGAATGAGGCAGGGCAACTAACAGAAGTGGCTGTCAGGGAGCACTTTGACTCTCATAACCATAATTCTGTTAGTTTTAAGATAGTGATGGAAAAGGATAGGACTGATCCACAGGTTAGGGTCCTAAACTGGAGCAGGGCCAGTTTTGGGGGAATTAGGCAGGATCTAGCCTGGGAGAGCCTGTTTGAATGGAAAGGAAAGAGTGGCAAGTGGGAGGCTTTTAAGGATGTGATATCAAGAGTTCAGGGCCAGCATGTGACTGTTAAGGTGAAGGGTGAACCTGGCAAGTTTAGGGAACCCTGGCTGATGAGAGATATTGAGGCTGTTGTCAAGAAAAAGAAGGAAGTGCACATTGGTTTTAGGAGGTTGGGATGAGTGAATCCCTTGATTAAGAAGATTAAGATTAGTCCTAAGAGGGAAATCAGGAGGGCAAAGAGGGTATGCGATAGATCTGGCAGGTAAGATTAAGGAAAATCCCAAGAGGTTCTATAGCTATATTAAGAGTAAAAGGTGGTGAGGAAAGAGTAGGTCCCTTAGAGATCAGCAGGGCTGCCTATGTCTCGAGCTGCAGGAAATGGGTGGGATGTTTAACGGATATTTCTCCTCTGTGTTTATTGAGAAGAAAATCATGGTTGCTCAAGAGATACATGGAGATGCTTTAGAGAACATTCATCTCACCAGGGAGGATGGATTTGCAACCTTACACTGTATTAAGGTGGATAAATCCCCAGGGCTTGACTGAGTGCATACTCAGACTTTGTGGAAGGCTAAGGAAGAAATTGCAGAGGCCCTGGCAGAGATATTTGCTTCTTTGTTAGCCACTGCTGAAGTTCCTGAAGACAGGAAGACTGTTCCATTGTTTAAGAAGAGTAGCAAGGACAAGACAGGGACCTGCAGGCCAGTCAGCCTGACATCAGTAGTGTGGAAGTTACTGGATGGAATTCTGAGGGACAGGATTTACCAGCATTTGGATAGACAGAGTCTGATTCGGATGAATCAGCATGGCTTTGTGTATGGAAATGTTGTGCTTGATGAACCTTTTGGTGTTTTTTTTGAAGAGGTAACCAAAATGGTAGATGAGGGTAGGGTAGTGGATGCTATCTATTTGATCTTTAGCAAGGCCTTGAACATGGTCCCACATGGCATGCTGGTCTGGAAGGTAAGGTCCCATGGAATCCAAGGAGAGCTAGTTAGGTGGATTCAAAATTGGCTCGGAGGTGGGTAGCAGAAGGTGGTGGTTGAAGGTTGTTTCCCAGAGTGGAGGCCAGTGGTGTACCGCAGGGGTCAGTGTTGGGACCCTTGTTATTCATTATTTATATGAATGATTTCGATGTGAATGCGCATGGCTTGATCAGCAAGTTGGTATTGGTTTATTATTGTCACTTGTACTGAGGTACAGTGAAAAACTTGTCTTGCATACCGATCGTACAGATCAGTTCATTACAGAGTGCATTGAGGTAGTACAGAGTGCATTGATGTAGTACAGGTAAAAACAATAACAGTACAGAGTAAAGTGTCACAGCTACAGAGAAGGTGCAGTGCAATAAGGTGCAAGGTCACAACAAGGTAGATCGTGAGGTCAGAGTCAAATTTGCAGATGACATGAAATTAGGATAGTGAAGAAGGTTATTGTAGATTATAGAGGATCTTGATCAGTGAGAGAAGTGGGCCAAGGAGAGACAAATAGATTTCAATACAAATCAGTGTGAGGTGATGCATTTTGGAAAGTGAAATAAGTGTAGGACGTGTACTATGAATGGTAGGGCACTAGGGAGTGTAATGGAACAGAGGGACCTAGGAGTACAAGTACATAGTTTGTTGAAAGCTGCGTCACAGTTAGACAGGGTGGTGAAAAAGGTATTCAGCAAGCTGACCTTCAGTCAGGGCATTGGATATGGGAATTGGGAAATTATGTTGCAGTTGTACAAGTCTAGTCTTGTATAAGTATGAGGCCGCACTTGGAGTACTGTGTACAGTTTTGGTCTGTTATAGAAAAGAAGTGGTTAAACTGGAAAGAGTGCAGAAAAGATTTACAAGCATGTTGCCAGGACTAGAGGTTATAAATTATAGGGAGAGGTTGGCCAGGCTATGTCTTTATTTCTTGGAACATAGGAGATTGAGGGCTGACCTTATAGGGATGTATAAAATCATGATGGTCTTTTTCCCAGAATGAGGGGAGACCTTATGGAAATGTTTAAAATTATGAGAGGCATAGATAAGGTGGATGGTAACAGTCTTTTTCCCAAGATAGGGAAAACTAGAAGGCATAGGTTTAGGGTGAGAGGGGAAAGATTTAAAAAGGACCTGAGGGGCAACTTTTTTACTGGCCAAAATTTAGCCTGGCCAACCTCTCTCTATAATTCAGGCCCTCTAGTCCTGGCAACATACCTGTAAATCTTTTTTGCACTCTTTCCAATTTAACCGCTTTCCAGTGATGCTGCTTTCAACAAACTATACACTTGTACTCCTAGGAAGTGGTTGAAGCAGGTCCAATACCATAGAACCATAGAACAATACAGCACAATACAGGCCTTTCGCCCCACCATGTTGTGCCGACCTTCAAACCACTCCTAAGACTATCTAACCCCTTCCTCCCACATATCCCTCCATCTTAAATTCCTCCATATGCTTATCTAACAATCTCTTGAGCTTGACCAACATATCAGCCTCCACCACCACCCCAGGCAGCGCATTCCATGCACCAACCACTCTCTGGGTGAAAAACCTCCCTCTGGCGTCTCCCTTGAACTTCCCACCCATTACTTTAAAGCCATGCCCTCTCGTATTGAGCATTGGTGCCCTGGAAAAGAGGTGCTGGCTGTCTACTCTATCTATTCCTCTTAATATTTTGTATACCTCTATCATGTCTCCCCTTATCCTCCTTCTCTCCAATGAGTAAAGCCCTAGCTCCTTTAGTCTCTCCTCATGATCCATATAGTATCATTTAAGAAGCACTTGGATAGGCACATAGAAGGGCAGGGTTTTGAGAGATGGGGGCTGAACCCAGGAAATTGGGACTAGCTGGGTGGGCCCCGTGGTCGGCATGGACTCTTTGGGTCCATGGGCTGGGATCCATGCTGTATTGCTCTATGACTCCATATGCTTCCTTTTCCTTTTTGAGTAAATTCAAAACCTCTTTTGTCATCCAAGGTCCCTTTACCTTGCCATCCTTACTGCAACAGCTGATCAGCTGGTCTTTAAAGAACTCACATGTCAGATGTGGACTTGCTTGATAACAGCTGCTCCCAAACTACTGTCCCCAAGCTCCTGCCTAATAATGTTGTAATTTGCCTTCCCCCAGTTTAGCACTTTCCTCCAAGGTCCAGACCTATCCTTATTCATAACTATCATAAAACTTAAGGAGTTGAGATCAATATTTCCAAAATTCTCTCCCACTGAAACCCCAATCACTTGGCCAGACTTGTTACCCAATACCAGATCTAGTATGGCCTCTTCTCCAGTTGGGCTATTTATATATTGTTTCAAGGAACTCTCCTGGATACACCAAACAAATTTTGCTTCATCTAAGCCTCTTGCACTAAGGAAGTCCCAGTTAATATTGAGGAAGTTACTCACCCACTACTACAACATGTTCTTACATCTTTCCATAGTCTGTCTATATATCTCTTCCTCAATCTCCTGGCAGCTTTTTTTTGGAGACCATCAGAGTGATGGGACTGTATTATAGGCCTGACAATAGTTATTGGATATTAGATGAGTGGGTTAGTAAGTTAGGAAGATTGCCAAAGGACACAGTGGAATATAGATCAGTTGCGGTGGAGATCAGTTGGGTGGAGAAATGGCAGATGGAGTTTAATCTTGGCAAATGTGAGGTGGTACACTTTGGGAGATCAAATGTAAAGTGACAGTGCACTGTTAATGGCAAGACCCTTAACAGTGTTGATGTACAGAGGGATCTTGGGGTCTAGTCCACAGTTCCCTGAAAGTGGCTGCACAGGGTGGTAAAGAAGACATATGACATGTTTGCCTCTTGTTTATGTCGCATCTGGGGTATTGCATTTAGTTCTGGTTGCCCCATTATAGGAAGGATGTGGAGGCTTTGGAGAGGGTGCAGAAGAGGTTTACCGGATGCTGCCTGGATTAGAGGGTAGGTACTATGTACTGCTAGGTTGGACAAACTTGGGTAGTTTTCTCTGGAGCGGTGGGGGCTGAGAGGAGACCTGATAGAAGTTTTAAGATTATGAGAGGAATAGATAGACAGCCGGTATCTTTCTCCCAGGGTTGAAATATCCAATACTAGAGGGCATGAATTTAATGTTGGGGGGGGGGGGGTAAGTTGAAAGGGGATGTGTGGGGCAAATTTTTTTACACAGTGGTGGGTGCCTGGAATGTGCTGCCAGGGATGGTAGTGGAGGCAAATGTGATAAAGGCTCTTAGGTAGGCACATGGATGTGGAGAGAATGGAGGGATATGGACGTTGTGTGGGCAGAGGGGATTAGTTTAGTTACACATTTAATTACTAATTTAATTAGTTTGGCATAGCATCGTGGGCCAAATGGCCTGTTCCTGTGCCATACTGTTCTGTTCTATATTCTATGAAAGTCTCCTAGAGCTTTTTTGAAGAGGTAACCATGGTCAGTATGGATGAGTTGTGCCAAAGGGCCTGTTTCCATGCTGTATTACTCTATGGCACTGAGTGATTGCACCTTTCTTATATCTGAGCTCTACCCATGTTCTCTCAGTGCATGAGTCCTCCGGTTTATCCTCTGAGTATAGCTGTGGCCTTCTCAATAATTTTAGTCCACCTCTTCTACTTCCCCCTCTATCACATCTGAAACATCAAAACCCTAGAACATTGAGATGCCCATCCTGTTCCTCTTTCAATAAAGTCTCTGTAATAGCCATGACAACATAGTTCCATGCACTGATCTAGGCACACCTGCCTTACCCATAATACTCCTTGCATTGTAATGAACACACTTCAGTCCATCAGTCCCACTGCAGTCATTAACCTGTCCCTGCCTTTCCTTTCTAACAGACTTACTTGGTCTAACCTCTACCTTCCCCTCAATCCTTCCACCTGCTGCCCCATTGATCTGGTTCCCACCCTGCTGCCATTAAACCCTGCCTTAAACCTCCCTGCAAGGTATTGGTGCTCCTGTAGCTGAACGCAGCGCATGGCAGGAGAGAAAATGCAGAAAAACGGAGGCTGGACTGGACCACACTTTACTGACTCAAACAAAGCGCACGTGCTCGCTAAAGTAACTGAGAGCCTCTCCGGCGGACGTGACATGCGGTCCCCGCCAGAAGGCCTGCCCCGCGGTTAGCCCGCGTCGCGCTCCTGCGCTTGTGCCTGCGGCCGCCGATGGCGGTTCAAGTCCTGCGGGTCCGGGCCGCTACACTCCTCCAGTTTAGGTGCAACCTGTCCTCCTTGTACAGGTCTGACCTGTCCTGGTAGAGAGTTCAATGATCTACATACCTGAAGCCCTCCCTCCTGCACCAGCTCCTTAGCTGCATATTTAACTTGCATCAGTATCCTTTTGTCACAAAATGCCAGTTGACCAGATGGGAAATCCTGGTGGTATCAATCTGTCTTCTATGTATACTTCATGGCACCACAAGTAGATAGGGTAGTGAAGAAAGCTTATGGCATTCTTGCCTTCATTGGTTGGGATGTGGAGCATCAAAGAGACACAAGGGACTGCAGATGCTGGAACCTGAAGCAACAAATGATCTACTGGAGGAACTTAGTGGGTCGACCAACATCCACGGAGGAAAAGGAATTGTCAATGTTTTGAGCTGAAACCTTGCATCAGGACTGAGCGTGGAGAGAGGAAATAGCAAATATAATGTGTGGAGAGGGGAAGTGGTGAGACCAAGGCCAGAGGTGATTGGTGGTCTGACGGAGGAAGGAGGACCAGAAAGATGACGGGCAGATTGAGTAAGGAAGAGGGTGAAGATGGGAGACATGATAGATGGAGGCAGACAAAACAAGGAGGAAGATGGAGCCAGTGGGTTGGGGGCAGCCATCTCTACCTTCACCCTCCTCTCCCTCTCCTGGTTCCATTTTCCTCCTTTTCTTTTGTCTGCCTCCATCTAGCATGCCTCCCATCTTCACCCCTCCCCCTCCTCTACCTAACTGTATCTGCAGTCATCCTCCTACTCCCCCTCCCTCTGTCAATCCACCAATCACTTCTGGCCTCTGTCTCAGCACTCCCACTCTCCTCTTTATACTGGCTCTTTCCACTCTACACTCAGTCCTGATGCTGGATTTCTACCCAAAACATCAACAATTCCTTCCCCCCCCCCCCCCCCCCCCAGATGCTCCTTGAACTGTTGAGTTCCTCTAGCAGATTGTTTGAGTATAAAAATCAGGAATTCATGTAGTCATGTTGCACCTTTGGTTAGACCACATTTGGAGTATTATGTGCACTTCTGGTCGCCCCATTACAGGAAGTATGTGGAGACTTTGGAGAGGGTACAGAAGAGGTTCACCAGGATGCTGCTTGGATTAGAGAATATTAGCTATAAGGAAAGGCTGGACAAACTTGGATTGTTTTTTCTGGAGCATCGGAGGCTGAGTGGAGACCTGATAGAAATGCATAAAATTGAGAGGCATTGATGGGATAGCTGGTCAGTCTTTTTCTCACGATGGAAATGTCAAATACAAGAGAGCATAGCATTAAAGTAAAAGGGGGAAGACTTCAACTACCCTGGACATTCTGTCTTTTCCCCTGTCCCATCAGACAGAAGATACAAAACCCTGAAAGCAAGTACCACCTGGCTCAAGGTCACCTTCTATCCCACTGTTATAAGACAATTGAATGGTCCCATAGTGCATTAAGATGGACTCTTGACCTCACAATCTACCTCAATATGGACTTGAACCTTATTGTCTGCTCTCTATAAATGTAACACTTTATTTTGCACTCTGTTATTGTTTTTGCTTGTACTACCTCAATGCACTATTGTAATGAAATGATCTGTATGGATGGCATGCAGAACAAAGTTTGTCACTGTACCTTGGTACATGTGACAATAATAAACCAATTTACAAGGCAATTAATTTACACAGCGAGTGATAGTTGCCTGGAATGTGCTGCAAGGGGTAGTGGTGGAAGCAGATATGATAGCAATACTTCAGAGGCATTCTTATTCTCTTTCTTCTGCCTGTTATCTTGTCCGCAATCAATGCCAGTATGATATTGCCAATACTGCGTGCTCTATTTTTGTTCAATAACCTCATTCAATAACACATTATTGAAGGCCTTCTGAGTGTCTAAGTACACCACATTAACTGGTTCACCCTTATTCTGCTAGTTGCAACCTCAAAAAATTCCATCAGATTTTTCCAAGGTTATTTCTCATAAATCCACTTAACTCTGCATAATGCTATTATTATTTTCTAAGTGCCGAGTTATCACTTCACTAATGATAGATCACAGCAGTTTTCCTTACACTGATGTCATATTAACTGGTCCATAGTCTTTGTTTTCTCTTTCCTTCTTTTCTTCAATGGCCACTTTCTAACCTGTGGGAACTGTTCTTGACAACCAGTATATCTGCTTTCCCCAGAGCCACTTTCCTTAAAACCCTAGAATGTATGTCATAGAGTCATAGAGTACTACATCACAGAAACAGGCCCTTCAGCCCATATGGTCCATGCAGACCTGATCTTCTGCCCAGTCCTATCTACCTGCACCCAGACCATATCCCTCCAAGCCCCTCCCATCCACGTACCTATCCAAACCTCTCTTAAATGTTACAATTGAACCTGAATCCACCACTTCCACTGGCAGCTCATTCCACACTCGCACCGCCCTCTGAGTGACAAAGTTCCACCTCAGATCCTCCTTTTATATTTCACCTTTTAACCTAAACCTATGTTTTCTAGTTCTAGTCTCATGCAACCTTAGGGGAAAAAGCCTGCATGCATTCACCCCATCTATACCCCTCATAATTTTGTATACCTCTATCAGATCTCCCCTCATTCTCCTGCGCTCCAGGGAATAAAGTCCTATCCTATTCAACCTTTCCCTATAATTCAGGTCCTCAAGCCCCCACAACATCCTTGTAAATTTTCTCTGCACTCTTTCAAGCTTTTCTGTAGGTAGGTGACCAGAACTGCACACAATACTCCAAATTCAGCCTTGCCAACGTCTTGTACAAATTCAACATAACTTCCCAACTCCTGTACTCAGTGCCCTGATTTATGAAAGCTAAAGTGCCAAAAGCTCTCTTTACAACCCTATCTACCTGTGATGCCGCTTTCAAGGAACTATGTATGGATCTGTATTCCCAGATCCCTTTGTTCTACCCCACACGTCAGAGCCCTACCATTCACTGTGTCAGTCTTACCCTGGTTTGTCCTCCCAAAGTGCAACACCTCACACTTGTCCACATTAAATTTCATTTGCCATTTTTCAGCCCATTTTCCTAGCTGGTCAAGATCACACTGCAAGCTTTGATAGCCTTCCTTGCTGCCCACTACGTCCCCAACCTTGGTGTCATCTGCAAATTTGCTGATCCAGTTTACCACATTATCATCTAAATCATTAATATAGATGATAAAAAACAACGGACCCAGCACCGACTCCTGTGGCACACCACTAGTCACAGACCTCCAGTCAGAGACACAACCATCAACTACCACTCTCTGGCTTCTCCTGTTAAGCTAATATTGAATCCAATTGGCTACCTGATCCTGAATGCCAAGCGACTTAACTTTCTGGAGCAGCCTTCTATGTGGGACTTTGTTAAAGGCCTTGCTAAAGTCCAGGTAGACAACGTCCACTGCCTTTCTCATATCAACCTTCTTGGTAACCTCCTCAAAGAACTTTATAAGATTGGTTAGACATAACCTACCATGCGCAAAGCCATGCTGACTATCCCGAATCAGGCCCTGTCTATCCAAATACTTATATATCCTATCCCTTAGAATGCCTTCTAATAATTTAGCCACTACTGATGTCAGGCTCACCAGCCTATAATTTCCTGGCTTATTTTTAGGGCCTTTCTTAACAATATCGGCTATCTTCCAGTCCTCTGGCATGCCACCTGTGGCTAAGAACATTTTAAATATCTCTGCCAGGGCCTCCCGCAAGGTACAAGGAGACAACTTATCTGGCCCTGGGGATTTATTCACCTTTGTTCACGTCAAGACGGCCACAGCTCCTCTTCCATAATCTGGATATGGTCCATGATCTCACTACTCTTTTACCTCAGTTTTATAGTCTCTGTGTCTGTCTCCAGAATAAATACAGATGCAAAGAATTCATTTAAGATCTCCCATCTCTTTTGGCTCTATGCATAGATGACCATGCTGATCTTCAAGAGGGCCAATTTTGTCCCTTGTTACCCTTTTGCTCTTAATATACCTATAGAAACCCTTGGGATTCTCTTTCACTCATATCTGCCAGAGCAACCTCCTCTTTGCCCTCCTGATTTCTCTCAAGTGTTCTCTTGCATTTCTTATGCTTCTCAGGATAAATCAGATCCTGGGGACTTTTCAGCTGTAAATCCATATTTCCATATCCGTTTTTTACTAATGCTTTCTTGAGCTTTTGTTTCACAAATGTTTTCCTTTTTATTTACAGAAGCTCTTAAAATTTTATGTTCCTCATTTTCCAGAATCATGGAATCATACAGCATGAAAAGAGACCATTTGCCCAACTTGTTCACAGTGACCAGTACTAGCCCTATCACACAGCACTTGGGTCCAGAGCCCTCTGTTCTTAAGTGATTGTGGAGGCATTGGAAAGGGTGCAGAGGAGATTTACCAGGATGCTGCCTGGATTAGAGAGTATGGATTATGAGGAGAGACTAAAGGAGCTAGGGCTTTACTCATTGGAGAGAAGGAGGATGAGGGGAGACATGATAGAGGTATACAAAATATTAAGGGGAATAGATAGAGTGGACAGCCAGCGCCCCTTCCCCAGAGCACCAATGCTCAATACAAGAGGGCATGGCTTTAAGGTGGGAAGTTCAAGGGAGATGTCAGAGGGAGGTTTTTCACCCAGAGGGTGGTTGGTGCATGGAATGCGCTGCCTGGAGTGGTGGTGGAGGCTGATATGTTGGTCAAGTTCAAGAGATTGTTAGATGAGCATATGGAGGAATTTAAAATAAAGGGATATGTGGGGGGAAGGGGTTAGATAGTCTTAGGTGTGGTTTGAAGGTCAGTACAACATGGTGGGCTGAAGGGCCTGTATTATGCTGTATTGTTCTATGGTTCTATGATTCAAGTGTTCATCTGTCAGCTATCCCAGCTTCAATCAGTCTTTCAGGCAGGGCATTCTAGGTGCTTGCCACTCTCTGGGTGAAGAAGATCCCACTCATAACCTGTCCTAATCTCTTCATCCCTAACCTTAACCTGTGCCCTCTAGTGTTATCTTCCTTTGTGGGGAAAGTTTCCTGTAGTCTACCCGATCTATATCCTTCATTCAGATTTCAGATTGAAGCAAATCATTTTCAGTAGGAAAATGTGTCATATTATGATCACTGTTAAGGCCTTTTAACTGCTAGATCATCAATTAACCCTTACTCATTGCACAATACAAGATCTAAAAAATACTTTTTTTATTTGATTCCTCAACATACCAATTTAGAAAACCATCATGAACCACCATCACATCAACTATTATTGCTGTTTTGGTTTGGCCAGTGTATATATGGTTTAAAGTGTTATTATTGTATTGCCCTTCTTTCATGCACCTGTAATTTTCTGATTTTAATCTATGGTCCGCATTATCAAAATCAGTCAGTTCTTGTGTAAGGTCATCAGCCTGCACCATTAACTCATTTTTTTCTTTGCCCACAGAAGTTGCTTGACCTGCTCAGTATTTGCAGCATTGTCTGTTATTTTAGACTTCTAACAATTGCAATGTTCTGTACCTCACAGCTCCACCATTTTTCTCTCCCTTCCCAGTCCTCATGTATCTCACTGTATTTCCAAGAAGATGACAACCTGTTACTAACAAGCCTTCTCCACCTTCTCTCAGCACCAACACCATTTATGTTATTCAATCTCTCTTAGTCTGCAGCCTATCATGGTCATGTTATGGGACATAGGACAGTATATGGACCTTGTGGGAGGGTATTAAACTGGAGCAAGGCAAACTACAAGACTATTAGGCAGGAACTAGGGAGTGTTAATAGAACATAGAACAGTAAAGCACTGGACAGACCATTCAGCCCACAATGTTGTGCTGATCCTGATGCCAATTTGTAGTAAATATCCTCTTCCTGTGTATAATCCATATCCCTCCATTCCCTTCATACTCATGTGTCTGTCTAAAAGCCTCTTAACCTCTACTTAGCTGCCTAATTCCACTACTACCCTCGGTAACCCATTCCAGGCACCTACCACACTCTGCGTTTAAAACAAAATCGCCCCTCATCGCCTTTAAACTCCTCCCCCTCCCCCTCCTCCCCCCTCCCCCACCACCAACCTTAAAAGCATGTCCTCTGGGGAATTGACAATTTACCCTGGGGAAAATATTCTGACCATCTACCCTATCTCGGCCTCTGATAATTTAAAAAAAACCTCTGTCAGGTCTCCCCTCAGCCACCAACATTTTAGGGAGAACAACCCAAGTTTATCCAACCTTTCCTTTGAGCTCATACCCTCTAATCCAGGCAGCATGCTGGTAAGCCTCTGCAACATTTTCACCATCTCTACATCCTTCCTATAATGGGGTAACCGGAACTGCACACAATATTCCAAGTGCGGTTTTATATAGCTGCAGCATGACTTCGTTATTCTTGTACTTAACATCCCTGCCAATGAAGGCAAGCATGCCATATGGCACTTTCAGTGAACTATGGACATGGACCCCAAGATCCCTCTGTACCTCAATGCTATTAAGGGGCCTACCATTAACTGTATATTTTCACCTTTCATTTGACCCCCCCGCCAAAGTGTAACATCTCGCACTTGCCCAGATTAAACTCCATCTGCCACTTCTCTGCCCATATCTGTAATTGATCTATATCCCAATGTATTCTCTGATAGTCCTTTACATTATCCACAACTCCACCAATCTTGGTGTCACCTGAAAACTTGCTAATCCACCCATCTACATTTTCATCCAAGTCATTGATTTATGTCACAAACAATAGAGGTCCCATCACCAGTCCTTGAGGAACACCACTGGTCACAAACCTCCAGCCAGCATAACAACCTTCCACCCCGACTCTGTCTTCTATGGGCAAGCCAGTTCTGAAGCCAAACTTGCATTTTGCCCTGGATCCCATGCATCTTTACCACCATGAGGGACCTTATCAAATGCCTTACTAAAGTCCATGTAGATAGCATCCACTCCTTTACCCTCATCAGGTACCTTTATCACCTTTGTTTCTTTGGTTCCTTTGTTCTCCCCACTGCTCCCCCTTTCTCTGCAACTTAAAACATCTTTGATTTCTAACTTTCTGTAATTAGGATGAAATGCTAACAAACTGAAATATTAACTCTGTTTCTCTCTCCACAGATGTTCACTCTGTGTAAGTTCAGTTTTTGCCTGGTTTGGCAAAATTTCCTTGGAACTCCTCATATGCCAATGCCATATCTGGCAGGCCAGTGCTCAACATTGCCGTCACTTTTATTCTGGCTCTTGTTTCTCAGGGAATCTCACAGATCACAAATAACGATTCCCAAAGATTATTTTATTTGAAATTATATTTCCACCAATTCCTTTCAGATGCATTATTTTGCTTGTTGATTATTTCAGTTATTTGTTTGAAAGATAACAAAATGAGAATCTGATATTAAAATTGCTTCAATCCCATAGTTATCTTTGGGAGTTATCCTTGGGAGTTGTTATTGAGAATTCCAAGGAAATCTTGCCAAACCTGGCAAAGTGGTACACAGACCAAATGTAACTAGAAATGTTCCTAATAAGAATAGAGAACAAGATCTGCAAGACACAGAAAAAAATGTCTGACTCTTACTGTACTCAGCCTTATTCTGCAGCTGGCACAGCATTTTGAATAGGTGAAGGGCAAGACATGAGGTCAGCTTGATTGCTGTTACATAGAGCTGGTACAAACACAATGTGTTGAATGACCTCCTTTTGTGCTGAAACCAAGCTATGATTCTGTTAGTCTGTGATTCTTTATTGTAATCTTCTGCCAGCCATGCAATTTTCTCTTTTCAAAGCTGTTGCATTCTGCATACAAAAGCTCATTTTTCTGCATGAAAAAATGTGATATCCTTGAGATCCCAATGGTCTATAGTCCATTAATGTCTGAAAGACTATCCTTTTGTTTCTTATCTTTCCTAAAGAATGTGATTGACTTATTACACTAAATTCTCTACCCCTCACCCTCTGACCACCGCTTCCCTTCAATCAACCCTCTGCCAGAGGACTAATTGTTCAGTAATTCGGAAAAGAACTTTATTTTTAAACTATAAAACCAGTCTGTTTGCATCTTAATACGTTTAATTTTATCTAGTTTAGTTCATTCATCAATATTCACCTAAATACTGAAATATACATCTATGTGGGTATCTGAAATCTAGTTTTAACAATTAGGTCTTAAAATAAGACAATAGAAACATACATGATGTTCATAATATATCATTCAGGTTACTCAGCAAGTGAAACCTACAAAATCTCTCTCAGACCTTACTGACCATCTGTCTTCCTTAACACTGCCCCCCTCCCCCTACCCACCCACCCCTCACACCTGGGTTGGCTCATGCTGTCTCTCTCTCCCATGACATGGACCAGTTGGGCCGAGAAGGCCTGTTTTCATGCTGTATAACTCCATGATCCTGCTGCAGTAATAGCTGACTATTTCCTCTGCTACTTCTGCAATGAGCTCCAACTCTCACTCTCTCTTCCCCTCTTCCCCACCTACCCCAATCCCTCCACTCTATTTTGCCCAACCCTACTCACTTAAATCAAGCAGATCACAATGTTTGGTGACACAGATGAACAGCTTTGTCTACAAAGATAGGTCTCCATTGAATTGGCATTCCAATTGCGTGGGATTTTAATGATGAACATATAGAAATTTTCATTAGAGTGAAAAACATCTTAAATAAAAGACATGTAACTAATGAGTCAATTTTGTTTTAACAAAAATTTATAAATAGAACATTTGTAACTCAAGAAATACCTGTATTATGTCCTGATTTATGATTATAGTTTTATTAATTAATATTCTAGCAAATTGAATCATTGCTGAAGTTCTATAATCAAAGCATGAATTCTAAAAAGGGCCATGTGGACAAGAGGAGCAAATACATCATCTACAGCTTGTAAATCAGGAAAAAAAATATTGGATGAGGAGAGAAGTGAAAAGGAGAGTTAGGTGTGAACACATTGTCATCAAGGATCTCAGTATTGTTCAGTGGGTCACACAGCATCTGTGGAGGCAGATGTCTCAGGTCAGGACTGACAGTGTAGAGGGAAGATGGCCAGTGATCCCAGAAGATGCTGTGTGACCCACTGAATTAATAGAACATAGAACATAGAACACTACAGCACAGTACATGCCCTTCGGCCCACAATGTTGTGCCGACATTTTATTCTGCTCTAAGATCTATCTAACCCTTCCCTCCCACATATCTCCCCATTTCTCTATCATTCATGTGTCTACCTAAGAGGCTGTTTAATATCCCTAATGTATCTGCCCCCACAACCTCTGCCAGCAGTGCATTCCACGCATCCACCACTCTCTGTGTGGGGGAAAAAAAAATTACCCCAGACATCCCCCTTATACCTTCCTCCAATCACCTTAAAATTATGTGCCCTTGTGTTAGTCATTGTTGCCCTGGAAAAAAGTCTCTGACTGTCCACTCGATCTATGCCTCTTATCATCTTGTACACCTCTATCAAGTCACCTCTCATCCTCCTCCTCTCCAAAGAGAAAAGTCCTCGCTCACTCAACCTATCCTCATAAGACATGCTCTCCAATCCAGGCAACATCCTGGTAAATCTCCTCTGCACCCTCTTATCTGGGTTGAACTCCATCTGCCACTTCTCAGCCCAGCTCTGCATTCTATCAATATCCTGTTGTAGTCTACAGCAACCTTCTACACTATCCACTACACCACCAACCTTTGTATCATCAGCAAACTTACTAACCCACCCTTCCACATCCTCATCCAAGTCATTTATAAAAATCACAAAGAGCAGGGGTCCCAGAACACCACTGGTCACCGACCTCCAGGCAGAATATGTTCCATATACCACCACCCTCTGTCTTCTATTGGCGAGGCAATTCTGAATCCACACAACCAAGTTTCCCTGGATCCCATGCCTGCTGACTTTCTGAATAAGCCTTCTATGAGGAACCTTATCAAATGCCTTATTAAAATCCATGTACACCACATCCACTGCTCTACCTTCATCAATGTGCTTTGTCACATCCTCAAAGAATTCAATCAGGCTCGTGAGGCACGACATGCTGACTGTCCCTAATCAGCCTATGCTCCTCTAAATGCCCATCAATCCTGTCTCTAAGAATCTTCTCCAGTAATTTGCCCACCACTGAAGTTAGACTCACTGGTCTGTAATTCCCAGCGTTATCCCTACTCCTTTCTTAAACAAAGGAACAACATTTGCCACCCTCCAATCATCTGCCCCTGCTCCTGTGGCCAGTGTGGATGCGAAGATCATTACCAAAGGAACAACAATCTCTTCCCTTGCTTCCCATAATAACTTTGGATATATCCCATCTGGCCCCAGTGACTTACCTATCATAATGTTCTTCAAAAGTTCCAGCACATCCTCCTTCCTCATGTCAACATGCCCTAGCATATCAGCCTGTCATATCCCATCCTCACAAATGTAAGTGTCTCTCTCTCTGGTGAAGACTGAGCAAAGTATTCATTAAGGACCTCCCCTACCACTTCCGACTCCAGGCACATTTCTTCTTTTATCCCTGATCAGTCCTACCCTCACTTTTGTCACCCTCTTATTCTTCACATACGTGTAGAATGCCTAGGGGTTTTCCTTGATCCTACTTGCTAAGGACTTCTCATGCCCCCTTCTAGCTCTCCTAAGTCCATTATAAAGCTCCCTCCTGGCTACCTTGTAACTCTCCAGAGCTCTGTCTTATCCATGCTTGCTAAACCTCAGGTAAGCTTCTTTGTTCCTCTTGACAAGACATTCTACATCTCGTGTCAACCATGGTTCCTTCACTCTACCATCCTTACCCTGCCTCAATGGGACAGACCTATCCTGAGCCCCATGCAAGTATTACTTAAACAACCTCCACATTTCTGCTGTGTACTCCCCCAAGAACATCTGTTCCCAATTTATGCTCCCAAGTTCCTGCCTAATAGCATCATAATTCCCTTCCCCCAGTTAAATGCTTTCCCATATTGTCTGCTCCTATCCCTCTCCAAGGCTACGGTAAAGGTCAAGGAGTTATTGTCACTATCTCCAAAATGATCTCCCACCAAGAGATCTGAAACCTGATCAGGCTCATTGCCTAGTACCAGGTCTAGTATGGCCTCTCCTCTAGTTGGCCTGTCCACATACTGTGTCAGGAATCCTTCCTGTACACACCTAACAAACTCCGTCCCATCTATCCCTTTTACAGTAAGGAGGTGTCAATCAATATTAGGGAAGTTGAAATCACCCATGACAACAACCCTGTTATTTTTGCACCTCTCCAAAATCTGCCTCCTGATCTGCACCTCAGCATCTCTTCTGCTATTGGGGGATCTGCAGAATACTCCCAATAGAGTGATCGCTCCCTTCCTATTTCTGACTTCCACCCACACTGGCTTAGTGGACAATTCCTCCAGGACATTCTCCCTTTCTACAGCTGTGACACTGTCCCTGATCAGCAAAGCCACTCCCTCACCTCTTTTACCTCCACCCGTCCCTTTTGAAACATTCCTGCCTTTGTGACAGCTAAGTCTCTATAATGGCTACAATGTCACAGTTCCACATACTTACCCATGCTTTAAGTTCATCATCCTTGTTCCTGATACTTCCCGCATTAAAGTAGACACATTTTAGCCCATCCAACTGACTGCAGTTTTGCCCTTTCAACTGCCTATCCTTCCTCACAGTCTTTCTACACTCTGCACCTACTTGTACAGTAAATGAAACAAGCTCTGACCTATCACTCTGGTTCCCATACCCCTGCCAAACTAGTTTAAACCCTCCCCAACAGATCTAGCAAACCTGCATGCAAGACTATTGATTCCCCTTCAGTTCAGGTGTAACCTTCAGCAGTTTGGCTTTGCTGAATAGTCCAACATCTGGAGTACCTTTTGTTTCCCTGCTCACTGACTCTTTGGTAGCCAGACCCTATGGTCAGCATTCTATCCTGTGGCTCTCTTCTTAGGCAGTGCCTCAGGATCCAGGATAACTTGCTTCCACTCCACCTTTGTAGGTTCTGAGTTTGCAAATGTGGAATCTGCAGACTCTGCCACAGATTGGCAGGAGATGACTGGTAGGCAGATAGGGAGCTCGTGAACTGGTGCATTCCTTTTGCTGTTCACGCAGGGCTTCTGCTTTGAATTCCCATTGCCATTCTGAATGCTCCTTCTCTACTTTGAACAGTCATGGACCAGAGGCTCCCAAGACTCAATTGGGATGTTGCTCTTCAAGGAAGCTTTCAGCACATTCTTGATTTTTTTCCTCAGTCCCTCCCATGACAGAGCTCAGAATGGAGTGTCAGTTTTGGGTGTCTGGTGTCAGGCATGCATGACCTACCCAATACAACTGATTGAAAGTAACCCGGGCTTCAATACTGGGGATGTTGGCCTGGAAGAAGATGCTGCTTTGGTTTGCTGATCCCTCCAGTGAATTTGGATGATTTTATAGAATTGGTGCTATTTTACCACTGCATTGAGATATCTGCTGTAGGTAGTCCAGGTATCAGAAGCAAGTACCAATACTGCCTAGTAGACCACAAATGTTATAGCAGGCCTGAGGTCTTCAAATGACTTCTTGCTCCAACCCAGTGAGTAAATGGACGTTGGATTAACTCCTGTATGTTTGCCAAACCTATTGAAATAATTTCACCAGGCAACAACCAACTTATATTCAAGAAGTACAAGCATGAATTCAATCAGTGCCAGCTAGCTTCAGCTGAGACCAGTCACTCACAGATTTGTACCCTGTGGATGTCATGAAAGCAAGAAACGGCTCAACACTGACTAGATAACGAAATGATGATGATGATGTGAGAGCTTAAATTTTATGTGAATCTTACAATGAGCTATATGGACCTGGATCAATTGTGCATCATAATCCCAGTGTATGATTTTAATATAATTTTCCTCATTGATTACAATGCTTCTAAGTTTCAGCACATCTGCAAATTCTGAAATTGTGTCCTGCATCTCCAAATCTAAATCATCAATGAATTTCAAAGATAGCAGTGATTCTTGAATCACAAGCCACAGATCTGTACAAATTTCCCCTGTCAATAAAGAACAATAAAAGTCAACAATCCCTTTATTTGCCTTTGGCAATATTGTATCCAGGCTGCTGATGTCTCTTTTATCCTATGGGCTTCAATATTCCTTACAAGGCTAATATGTGCTGCTTTATGAAATGCCTTTTGAAATCTCATGTAGGTCATAAAATCCATCTACCTTATCAAAATGCTTAATCAAGATAATCAAACCTGAGCTGGCCTTAACAAACTGAATAGTCATGCTTACTCAACTGACTGTTATATTCTCCCAGATCATCATTTTTCCACCATTGATGTTGCCCCACTTCCCCACAATTACCAGATTTCACTTTCCTCTTCCAAACAGATGTGCACACATACCAGTCTCCAATTCTCTAATATATTAATAATTAATAATTGGAAGAACGAAGGTTGTGCCAACAATCCAAAATTTTTATTCTTACATCCCTCTACAATTTAGAGTACATGGATATCCCATTCAGTTACCTTGCAGCATGCTGATTCAGTATAAAGGTCTTAGTCCTCTAATCTGAACAATCACAGAACATCAAAGTCATTCAATCAGGCTGTGTGCTGCTCCAGGAACATGGTGTGAATTACTACCTGGGGGTGGAACCGAGTCAGGGTGCCTCCCTTTCACTGTTCATCACCATGCTGAAAAGATGGTGTGAACCCTGACCTCCACTGGCACTCGCGCAGCAAAGAATTCACTCAATTCAATGTGGAGAGACTGACTGTGAAGGCTGGTGTAGGCCTCAGAACTCCATTAAATTTCTCCTTTCTCTCTTAAACCAGTGCCCTCTGATTCTCAACACAACTGCCCTGGGAAATAGATATTTATCCTATGTTCCTCATAATTTTATAAACTTATAATTGGTTTATTATTGTCACTTGTACCGAGGTACAGTGAAAAGCTTGTCTTGCATACTGTTCATACAGATCAAATCATTACATAGTGCAGATACATTGAGTTAGTACAGAGTGCATTGAGGTAGTACAGGTACAAACAATAACAGAGTACAGAGTCACAGCTACAGGGAAGTGCATTTATAAGGTCATCCCTCAACCTCCAATGTTCCAGTGAGAACAAACCAGGTTTATCCAATCTCTACAGCCTCCCATTCATTCCAGGCAACATCCTGGTGAATCTCTTCTGCACTCTTTCTATTGCTACCACATCTTTCCTGTAGTGTGACAACCAGAACTGTACAGAATACTGCAAGTGCGGTCCAATCAATGTTTAGTACAGGTGCAAATAGGCATCCCAACACAATGCCATGGCCTATGAAGGCAGATATACCAAATACATTTTTCATTATCCAATCTACCTATGTTACCACTTTCAGGGAACTATGGACTTGCACCCCATGGTCCCTCTGTGCATCAATATTCCTAAGATCCCTGCCATTCTTTTCTATTTGTTCTAAGCAAAAAAACAAACTGCTGAAGGAACTCAGTGGGTTTGAGCAGAAACTGTGGAGGTAAAGGGATAGTTGAAGTTTTGGGTCAAGACCCTGTATCGGGACAGGGAATGTAGTAGAGGGGAGATAGCCAGTATAATGAGGTGAGATGGAGGACTGGGGCAGGGGCTGGCAGGCGATAGATAGAATCAGTTGAGAAGGGGGAAGATGGGCAGATGGAGCCAAGTGGAGGGGTGGGGTGGGGTTGCGAGTCAGCAACTGGTGGATGCTAAGTAGTGTGAGAAGAAAAGGGGGGCAGATGGAGCCAGGTGGGGGAGAGGAGGTTGGACATGGAGACAGAGGCTGGAAGGTGATAAGTGGAGACACAAAAGGTTGCAGATACTAAAATATGAAAAGTAAAGAAGGCAATAACTGGAACCAGCCAAGGGAGGGATGATGGGTCAATGGAACCCATTGGGGGAGAGGACAGGAGACCCGGTAAGTATAGTGTGTGGGTGATAGGCAGGTGGAACGAGGTTGGATATGGGAAAACCTGGGTGAATCGTTTTGTCCTACCTGAATTTGACTTCCCAAAATGCTTTACCCTACACTTGTCTGGATTAACTTCCATCTGCCACCGCTCCGCAGAACTTTCCAGCTGATCTATGTTCTGCTGTACCTCTTTGCAATCTACAACTCCAGCAATTTTTGTGCCACCTGCAGACTTACTAATCAGACCACCTTCTATCACCTCCAACTCATTTACATTTATTACAAGCAACAAAGGTCCCAGAACCGATCCCTGAAGGACACCACTTGTTACAGACTTCCAGTCAGAAAAACACCCATCCACCACTACCCTCTGCCTCCTATCACCAAACCAATTTTCCAACATACCTCATATCCCTTGTACCTTCACCTCCTGGATCAGCCTTCCATTGGGGATCTTGTCAAAAGCCTAACTGTTAGTACTGTGAAGTGTATTATATGTGAGAGCTGTGTGTGGTGGATTGATAGTGGACATCACTGTGTAGAAACAGAGACTTTCCAACTCATACCTCCTGCCCTTTGTCTTCATTGCCCACTGGTGTAGACATGTAATTGGCTGCATGGTTAGTTCCTGATTGTGGGGGTGAGGAAGGTAATTTAACAGTTGAAATCACAAGAGACTAAATATTCATTTACACTGCTGATCATGAATTATTGCACAAAGCAAAAGTGGTTCTCCATTGCCATGGATATAGATAGAGGTTCTGCACATGTACGTGAAATATGGGTACAATCTATGACACTTTGGAGACAGTACTCAAAAAGCAAAGGATAAAAAAAAGCATTACTAATTCTGATATAAAATTAGGAATCAGAGATAAGTAGCTGAAGAAGATGCTATTTCTGATTGATTGGAGTAAGTTAATTGAAGTAGGTTGTTTGTGGGCAAAAGGACCACATGCAAGTGGGAGGCTTTTAAAGGTGAGATAGTGAGAGCTCAATGTCTGCTTGTTCTTGTTAGAGTGAAGGGCAAGGCTGGTAGGAGTAGGGAACCCCAGATGACCAGGGATATTGAGGCCCTGGCCAGGCAAAAGATGCATGGGTCAGGTATATCAAGTGAATCCCTGGAGGAGTATAAGGGCTGCAGAAGTGTACTGAAGAAAGAAATCAGGAGGGCAAAAAGGAGGCATGAGATAAGATTAAAGAAAATCTAAAGAAATATTATAAGCATATTAAGGGAAAAAGATAACTAGAGAGATAATCAGGCCTCTCAAAAACCAAAGGGGCACCTTTGTGTGAAGCCGCAGGAGGTGGGCAAGGTCCTTAAGGGCAAGACATGAAGACTTTGGAACTAGGAAAAGTAAATGGGAAGGTCTTGGGGATTGTCCGCAGTACAGAGGAGGAGGTGCTGGATATCTTAAAAGGTATGAAACTAGACAAATCTTTGGGGCCTGACCAGGTATATCCAAGAACACTGTGGGAGGCTAGAGAAGAAATTGCGGGAGCCCTGGCTGAAATATTTGCATCATCATTAGCTATGCATGAGGTGCCAGTAGACTGGAGGGTAGCGAATGTTGTGCCTTTATTTAAGAAGGGTGGCAAAGTAAAACCTGGGAACTATTGGCCAATAAGTCTATCATCTGGGGTAGGTAAGTTACTGGAGAGGATTCTGAGGGATAAGATACTGTATATGTACATCTGGCAAGACATGGGTTGATTAGGGGTTAGTCAGCATGACTTTGTACATGGGAGAACATGTCTTACAAACTTGACTGAGTTTTTTGATGAGGTGACCAAGAAAGTTGATGAGGACAAGGCAGTAGACATGCTTTATATGGACTTCAGTAAGGCCTTTGATAAGCTTCCACGTGGTAGGCTGCTCTGGAAGGTTAGATTGCATGGAATCCAGGGAGAGCTGGCTAATTGGATACACAATTGTCTTGATAGTAGAAAATAGAGGGTGATAGTAGAAGATTGCTTCTCGGACTGGAGACCCATGACTAGTGGTGTGCCTCATGGGTCAGTGCTGGGTGTTGATTGTCAACTATATCAACGATTTGGATAAGAATATACAAAACATGATTAGTAAGTTTGCAGATGATGCTGAAATAGGTGGTAGAGTGGACAATGAAGAAGTTATCAAAATAGGTTACAATGGGATTTAGGCAGGATGCAGAGTTGGACAGAGAAGTAGCAGATGGAGTTCAGTCTGGAAAAGTGTGAAGTGATACACTTTGGAAGATCGAACATGAAGGTGGAGTACAAGTTTAATGGCAGGATTCTTAGCAGTGTGGAGGAATAGAGGGATCTTGGGGTCGAAGTTCATAGATCCCTCAAAGTTGCCACACAAGTTGATAGGGTGGTTAAGAAGGCTTGACTTGATTAGTTGGGGAATTGAGTTCAAGAACTGCGAGGTAATGTTACAGCTCTATAACGCTCTGGTTAGAATACACATAGAGTATTGTGTTCAGTTCTGGTCACCTCATTATTGGAAGGATGTGCAAGCTTTAGAGAGGGTGCAGAGGAGATTTACCAGGATGTTGCCTGGATTAAAGAACATGTCTTATGAGGAAAGTTTGAGCGAGTTAGAGCTTTTCTCTTTGGAGCACAGGAGGATGAGAGGTGACTTGATAGAGGTGTATAAGATTATGAGGGACATAGATAGAGTTGACAGCCGGCATCTTTTACCCAGGGTGGCAATGACCAATACCAGAGGATATGCATTTAAGGTGAGTGGAGGAAAGTTTAGGGGAGATGTCAGAGGTACGTTTTTATACAGAGAGTGGTGGGTGCCTGGAACGCACTGCTGGGGGTGGTGGTAGGGGTTGATACAATAGGGACATTTAAAAGACTCTTAGGTAGGCATATGGATGTAAGAAAAATGGAGGGCTTATGGGCTGTCTAGGAGGGAAAGGTTAAATTGATTGTAGAGTAGGTTTATGTAGGTCAGCACATCATTGTGGGCTGAATGGCCCGTACTGTGTTGGACTGACCTATGTTCTATGTACTATGTTCCATGTAATCTGTTGGTGCCTGAACTAGAGGGGGACCAATATCCTTGCAGGGAGCAAAAGTCTGCCGGAGGAAGTCAGAGAGTGGAGCAGCATCTGTGGGGGAAAGGAATTACTGACATTTAGGGCGGAAATCCTGCATTAGGGCCTGACAGGATTTTAACTCGAAACCCTGACCATTCCTTTCCCTCCATAGACGCTGCTCAACCCGTTGAGTTCCTCCAAGAGATTGTTTGTTGCTCCAGATTCCAGCATCTGCAGTATCTTGTGTGATCCTTGCGGGGAGCTTTGTTCATGCTACTCAGGCGGGTTTACATTAGTGAGGAAGAGGGATGGGACCCAGAATGACAGCGCAGCAACTGGAGAGGCCGACTCATATGTAGAAAATAGAACACACAAGTCAGATGGAAGAGCAGACAGAGACAGGAGGGTAACCATGAGAGAGCTGGTAGGTTTAACTGTATTCAGAGTCATAGAGTCATACAGCACGGAAACAGGCCCTTCAACCTAACTGGTCCATTCCGACTGTGTTGCCCAGCGAGCTAGTCCATCTGCTAGTGTTTGGCCCATAGCCCTCTAAACCCCTCCCAGATGGCTTTTAAAAATAGCCGATGTGCCCACCTCAACCACTATTTCTGGCAGCTCAATCCAAATATGTACCACTCTTTGCATGAAGAAGCTGCCCTGGATGTTCCTTTTAAATCTTTTACCTCTGATCTTAAACCTATGCCTTCTTGTTTTTTAGCACCCCTTCCCTGGGAAAAAAGACTAAGTGCTATGCTCCTCATGATCTTATATACCTCTATCAGGTCACCCCTCAATCTCATACATTCCAGGGAATAAAGTCTACGCAAACGCTACTTGCAACTCAGGCCCCCAAGTCCAGGCAACATCCTGGTAAATCTTTTCTGCACTCTTTCTTGTTTAATAACATCTTTCCCATAACAGGGTAACCAAAACTGTGGACAATATTCCAAGTGCGGCCTCACCAACATCTTATATAACTGAATCAATAACTTCCCAACTCCTATACTCAGTGCTCTGACTGATGAACATTGAATGCCTGGCATAAACATTGAATTCTCCCACTTTAAGTAATCGCCATCCCCTTCCCCACAACACCCTCCCACCCCCCCACCATGCTTCTTCTCATCTTCCCTTTCTTAGCTTTTTTACTACCTTTTTATCCTTTTTCTCTTTACTTTTGATCCATCCCCTGGTAGATCTGCTCTCCCTTTCTCCCCTGCAGCTGCCTATCACTATCTCTTACCTGCATCTACCTACTACCACCTTGTGCCCACCCTGCCTCCCCTCTTTTGTCACTGCTCTGCTTTTCCCTCCTATATATTGGGCTCCCCCTTTTCCTATCTTCAGTCCTGAAGAAGGGTCCTGACCCAAAACGTTGACTGCCTGCTCTTCTCCACGGATACTGCCTGGCCTGTTGAGTTCCTCCAGCATCCTCATGTTTTTCAGCCCTGACTGATGAAGGCCAGCATGCCAAATGCCTTCTTCACCATTCTATCTACATGTGATGCTGCTTTCAGTAAACTATGCACTCCTAGGTCCCTCTGTTCCATAACACCACCCAAGGCCTTACCATTCACTGTATAAGTCCGACTCTGGTTTGATCTCCCAAAATGCAATACCTTACATTTATCTGGATTGAAAGCCATTTGCCAAACCTCAGCCCACATAACTAGTGGATCAAGATGCCCCTGTAATTTTTCATAACCTTTTATACTATATACAACACCACCTATTTTAGTATCAACCGCAAACCTACTAACCATGCCTTGTACATTCACATCCAAGTCATTTATATATAAATTACAAACAACAAAGGTCCCAGCACCAATTCTTGTGGCACACCACTAGATACAGGTCTCCAGTCTGAGAAACAACCTTTGACCATCACCCTCTGCTTCCTACCACTGAGTCGATTATGAATCCAATCCACTGTCTCCCCCGGATCCCATGCAATCTCACCTTCCAGACTAGCCTGCCATGAGGGACCTTGTCAAAGGCCTTGCTAAAGTCCATATAGACAACATCCACTACCCTCCCCTCATCTACCCTCTTGGTTACTTCCTCAAAGATCTCCAAGAGATTTGTCAGACATGACTTCTCACTCACAAAGCCGTGCTGACAGTCCCGAATCAGACCCTGCCTCTCCAAATGTTGTTAGATCATGTCTCTCAGAATTCCCTCCAACAATTTACCCACCACCAATATCAGATTTGCTGGTCTATAGTTTCCTGGCTTGTTTTTGCTAGCCTTTTTGAAACAATGGTACCGCATGAGCCACTCTCCAGTCCTCCAGAACCTCACCTGTGGTTGAAGATGAAGCAAAAATCTCTGCTAGGGCCTCTGTAATTTCTTCTCTAGCTTCCCACAAGGTCCACGAATGCATCAGGTCAGGCCCTGGGGATTTATCTGCCTGAATGCACTTTAAGGCCTCCAATACCTCCTCCCTGCTAATTTGGATGTGGTCCAAGACATTCCCACACATTCCCCCATTTTCTTAACTTCTATCATTTTTTCCACACTAAAAACTGAAATATTCATTTCTTTATACTTATTTCATATTTACTTTAATGCAAGGAGCCTCGTAGGTAAGACTAATGAGCTGAGAGCATGGATAAGCACATGGCATTATGATATTGTTACTTATAATATTCCAGCATCTGCAGCCTCTTGTTTCCACTTATCACCTTCCATCCCCTGTCTCTACCTCCACTCTCCCCTCCCCCACTTGGCTCCATCTGTCCATCTGTAACTGGATCCTTGACTACCTGACCAACACAGACTGCAATCAATAACGATAGGCAGAAACACCTCCTCCACGATTATCCTCAACAGCAGTGCCCCGCAGAGTTGTGTGCTCAACTCCTTACTTTACGCCCTATTCACTCATGACTGTATGGCCAAATTCTGCTCTAACTTCATTTACAACTTTGCAGATGACACCACTGTAGTGGGCCACATCTCAAAAAACGATGAGACAGAACATAGGAAGGAAATAGCCTAGTGGCATGGTGTCAAGGAGGCAACCTTTCCCTCAATGTCAGCAAAAGAACTGGTAAATGACTTCAGGAAGCGAGGCGGAGTACATGCCCCTGTCCGTATCAGTGGTGCTGAGATGGAGGTAGAACATAGAACATGGAACAGAATAACACAGTATGGGCCCTTTAGCCCATGATGTTGTGCTGACCTATATAAACACCTACTCCATGATCAATCTAACACTTTCTTCCTACACAGCCCATAACCCTCCATTTTTCTTACATCCATGTGCCTAAGAGTCTTTTAAATTTCCCTATTGCATCAGCTTCTACCACCACACCTGCCAGGCACCCACCACTCTCTGTGTAAAAGACCTACTTCTGACATCGCCCTTAAACTCTGACCTTAAATTGATGTTCTCTGCTGCCATTGATGGCCATTGCTGCCTGGAGAAAAGTTGCTGGCTGTCCACTCTATCAATGTCCCTCATAATCTTATACACCTCTATCAAGCTGCCTCTCATGCTGCGTCACTCCAAAGAAAAAAGCACTAGCTCACTCAACCTTTCCTCATAAGACATGTTCTCTAATCCAGACAGCATCCTGGTAAATCTCCTCTGCACCCTCTCTAAAGCTTCCGCATCCTTCCTATAATGAGGTGACCAGAACTGAATGCACAACTCTAAATGTGGTCTGACTAGAGCTTTATAGAGCTGCAACATTAACTTATGGCTCTTGAACTCAATCCCCCAACTAATGAAACCAGCACACCATACACCTTCTTAACCACCCTATCAACTTGCGCAGCAACTTTGAGGGATTTATGGACTTGAACCCCAAGATCCCTCTGTTCCTCCACACTGTTAAGGTTACACTGTACAAGGTTAGTACTCTGCCTTCAAGTTCAATCTTCCAAACTGTTGACTTCATACTTTTCTGGATTGAACTCCATCTGCCACTTCTCCGCCCAACTCTGCATCCTGTCTATATCCCATTGTAACCTACGACGAACCTTCTACACTATCCACAACACCTCCAACCTTCATGTCATCTGCAAACTTACTAACTCATCCCTCATCATCCTCATCCAAGTCATTTATAAAAATCACAAAGAGCAGGGATCCCAGAACAGATCCCTGCGGAACACCACTAGTCAACGGCCTCCAGGTGGAATACTTTCCATCTACTACTACCCCCTGCCTTCTGTGGGCAAGCCAATTCCGAACCCACGCAGCCAAGTCTCTGAGGATCCCATGCCTCATGACTTTCTGGATGAGCCTACCAGGGGGAAACTTGTCAAACACTTTACTAAAGTCCATAGACAACACATCCACCAATCTACCTTCATCAATTTGTTTTGTCACCTCCTCAAAAAACTCAATTAGGCTCTTGAGGCATGACCTGCCCTCACAAAGCCATGCTGACTATCCCTAATAAGACTATGCTTCTCCCAATGCTCATAAATCTTGTCCCTAAGAATCCTCTACATATTAGTTTGCCCACCACTGGTCTGTAATTCCCAGGATTATCCCTATTACCTTTCTTGAACAACAGAACAACATTTGCCATCCTCCAATCCTCTAGTACCTCTCCTGTGGACAGGGAGGATGCAAATATCATTGTCAATGCCCCAGCAATCTCCTCCCTCGCTTCCCGTAGTAAGCTGGGGTATATCCTGTCTGGTCCCAGGGACTTATCTATACTAATATTTTTCAGAAACTTCAACACTACCTCTTTCTTAACCTCAACAAGCTCCAGCACATTAGTCTGTTCTACGCTGACCTCACATTCGTCAAAGTCCCTCTCCCTGGTAAACACTGAAGTAAAGTATTCATTAAGGACCTCCCTTACCTGCTCCACCTCCAGACACATGTTTCCCCTTTTATCTCTGAGCAGTCCTACCCTCACTCTCATCATCCTCCTGTTCTTCACGTACATGTAGAACGCCATGGAGATTTCCTTAATTCTGTTCGCCAAGGTCTTCTCACATCCCCTTCTAGCTCTCCTAACTCCCTTCTTAAGCTCCTTCCTGGATACCTTATAATTTTTCCTGATTTTTGCTTCCTTCTTCCACTTGACAAATTGTTTTACCTCTCTTGTCAACCATGGTTCCTTTACCCTAAAATGCTTTTCTTGTGTCAATGGGACAAATGCATCCAGAACCCCATGCAGGTGTTCCCTTAACAGCCTCCACATTTCTGCAATGGAGTGTCCCTGAGAACATCTGTTCCCAATTTATGCTCCCAAATTCCTGCCTAATACCATTGTAATTAGCTCTCCCCCAATTAAAAACTTCCCCTTATCGTCTGCTCCTATCTTTATCCATGGCTATGCTAAAGTTTAGGTAGTTGTGGTCACTATCTACGAAGTGCTCGCCCACCGAGAGGTCTGTCACTTGACCAGGTTCATTGCCTAGTACTAGATCCAGTATGGACTCTCCGCTAGTCGGCCTGTCCACATACTGTGTCAGGAATCCTTCCTGGACACACCTAACAAATGCTGCCCCGTCTAAACCTTTTGCACTAAGGAGGTGCCAATCGATATTAGGGAAGTTGAAGTCTCCCATGCCAACAACCCTGTTATTTTTGCACCTTTCCAAAATCTGCCTACTTATCTGCTTCTCAGTGTACTGGTGGATATTGGTGGCCTATAGAATACTCCCAATAGAATGATTCCTCCCTTCTTCTTCCTGACTTCCACCCACACTGACTCAGTAGATGATCCCTCCAGGACGTCCTCCCTTTTTGCAGCTGTGATCAGTTCCCTGATTAGTAAGGCCACTCCCCCACCTCTTTTACCTCCCTCCCTATCCCTTTTGAAACATTTAAACCCCGGAACATCAAGCCAATCCTGCGCTTGCGACAGTCAAGTCTCTGTAACGGCCACAACATCATAATTCCATGTACTGATCCATGCTCTAAGTTCATCACCTTTATTCTTATTACTTCTCGCATTAAAGTAAACACATTTCAACCCATCCAACTGACTGTGTTTATGCCCTATCCACTGCCTATCCTTCCCCGCAGTGTCTCCGCACATTGCATCTAGCTTTACACCAACAGCTCTATCATCTGACCAAACATTCTGGTCCCCATCCCCCTGCCAACCTAGTTTAAACCCTCCCCAACAGCTCTGGCAAATCAGCCTACAAGGACATCAGTCCCTCTCAAGTTCGGCTGCAACCCATCTCTTTTGTGCAGGTCATACCATCCCCAGAAGAGATCCCAGTGATCCACAAATCTGAAACCCAGTCCCTTGCACCAACTCTTTAGTCATGCATTCGCCTGCCATATTTTTCTATTCTTACCCTCACTAGTGCATGGTACAGGTAGGAATCCAGAGATTACTACCCTTGAGGTCCAGCTTTTTAGCTTCCTTCCTAAGTCCCTATATTCTCTCTTCAGGAATTCATCCCTTTTCCTATCTGTGTCATTGGTACCAATGTGTACCACAACTTCTGGTTTCTCGCCCTCCCCTTTAAGAATGCTGAAGACTCAATTTGAGATGTCTCTGATCCTGGCACCTGGGAGGCATCAAACCATCTGTGAATCTCATTCTCATCCACAGAATCTCCTAACTGTTCCCCATTCCAATGAATCCACTATCACTATTGCATTCCTCTTCACCTCCCTTCCCTCCTGATCCACAGAGCCAGACTCAGTGCCAGAGATTTGGCTACTGTGGCTTTCCCCTGGTAGCTCCCCCCCCACCCCCAACAGTATCCAAAATGATATACTTGTTATTGAGGGGAATGGCCACAAGGGTATCCTGCACTGAGTGCCTATTCCCTTTCCCTCTCCTGACGGTCATCCAGCTACCTGCAACCTGCAAAGTAGGTGTGACTGCCTCCTGGCAACTCCTGTGTATCATCTCCTCAGTTTCCCAAATGATTCGGAATTCATCCAGCTCCAGCTCCGGTTCCCTAACGTGGTCTGTAAGGAGCTGCAGCCAGATACACTTCTTCGGGTATAAACATGAGGGACCCTGGAGGACTCCCTGTCTTCAAGAGGAGCATACCACTGCCCTGACTGCCATTCCCACTGCTCTAATTGTGCAATAGCAAAGAAAGAAAGAGAACATACCAGAACCTCACCTTAGCCTCTGCTCACTTCCTCCGCCTCTTCTCTTTTTAAAAAGAATTAAGAAAAACATATATACAGCACGGTAACAGGTCCTTCTGGCCCATCGAGTCTGCGCCACTCATTTAAATCCATGTTAACCTACCCATACATCTTTGGAACGTAGGAGGAAGTGGGACCACCTGGAGGAAACCCACGCAGACAATGTAGAAACCAAAGATGTACAGGTTAGGAGTTGTGGGCACGCTATGTCGGCGTTGGAAGAGTGGCAATACTTGTGGGCTGCCCCCAGCACATTCTCAGTAACACAAGAAGATGAATATCACTGTGTGTTTCAATGTACATGTGACAAATAAATAAATATTTTATCTTATTTAAATTCCTTACAGACAGCAACAGGAATTGAACCCCGATCACTGGCACTATAATAGTGTCACACTAACTACTACGTCACCATGCCACTGAAGCCTCTTGAGCCAAAGCCTCAAGGTCCCACTCTTACAATGAGTCACTCCCACAATGACCACTCTACAATGTCCATGGTGGTTGAGAGTTTCAAGTTCCTAGGTGTAAATATCACCAATAATTTGTCCTGGTCCAGCCACATGGACACTATGGCCAAGAATGCACTCCAGTGCATATACTTTTTCAGAATGCTAAGGAAATTCAGCATTCCCCGATGAGTGTCAACAATTTTTACTGATACACCACAGAATCATCCTACCCTGGTGCATCGTATGGCGTTTGCTCTGCCCAAGACTTCAAGAATTTGCAGTGAGTTGTGAATGCAGCCTAGTCCATCATATACGCTTATATATTCCTTATATGATGAGATGGACTCTGACGTCACAATCTACCTTGTTGTGATCTTGCAGCTTATTGTCTACCTGCACTGCGCTTTCTCTGTAGCTGTGATACTTTACTCTGTACTGTTTTTGTTTTTACCTGTACTATATCAATGCACTCTGTACTAACTCAATGTAACTGCACTGTGTAATGAATTGACCTGTACGATCGGTATGCAAGACAAGGTTTTCACTGTACCTTGGTACAAGTGACAATAATAAACCAATACCAATACCATAATGCAAACCAACATCCCCTCCATTGACTCTACACTTCCTGCTACCTCAGGAAAGCAGATGCTATAACCAAGGACGTCTCCCACCCCAGTCATTCTCTCTTTTCCCTCCTCCCATTGTATTCCCTCGATATAATTATGTATGGAATGATCTGTCTGGCTGGCATGCAAACGGAAGTTTTTCACTGTATCTAGGTATATGTGACAATAATAAACTAATTACCAATTTCCAATCTCCCTCCTCACCTGGTTCCACCTACCACATGCCAGCCCCGGCTTCACACCTCCCCCCTCACCTCTTTATACTGGCTACTTCCCCTTACACTCTCAGCCCTGATGCAGGGTCTTGACCTGAAATGTCAACTATCCCTTTGCCTCCACAGATACTGCTCAACCCACCAGGTTCCTCCAAAAGTTTGCTTTTTGATCCAGCAATACAGTCTCTTGTCTCTCCAATTTACTAATCATGCCACCTACATTCTCATCCAAGTCATTAACATAAATGGCAAACAACATAAGACCATAAGAAATAGGAGCAGGAGTAGGCCATCTGGCCCGTCGAGCCTGCTCCACCATTCAATAAGATCACGGCTGATCTGGCCATGGACTCAGATCCACCTACCATAACTCTTAATTCCCCTACAGTGCAAAAATCTGTCTAACTGTATCTTAATTATATTTAATGATGTAGCCTCTACTGCTTCCCTGGGCAGAGAATTCCACAGACTTGCCACTCTCTGGGAAAAGCAGTTTCTCCTCATCTCCATCCTAAATCTACTCCCCCGAATCTTGAGGCTATGTCCCCTAGTTCTGGTCTCACCTACCTGTGGAAACAACTTTCCTGCCTCTATCTTATCTGTCCCTTTCATAATTTTACATGTTTCTATAACATCCCCTCTCATTCTTCCGAATTCCACCGAGTATAGTCCCAGGTGATTCAATCTCTCCTCACAGGCTGACCCCCTCATCTTAAGGATCAGCCTAGTGAACCTCCTTTGCACCACCTCCAAAGCCAGTATATCTTTCCTCAAGTAAGGAGACTGGAACTGCACACAGTACTCCAGGTGTGGCCTCACCAGTACCCTGTACAATTGCAGCATAACCTCCCTGCTGTTAACTTCAAACCCTCTAGCAATGAAGGCCAACATTCCATTTGCCTTTTTGATAACCTGTTGCACCTGCAAATCAACCTTTTGCAATTCATGCACAAACACTCCCAAGTCCCTATGCACAACAGCATGCCGCAATCTTTCACCATTTAAATAATAATCTGATCTTTTATTTTTCCTTCCAAATTGGATGACCTCGCATTTACCAACATTGTACTCCATATACCAGACCATTGCCCAATCACTTAACCTATCTATATCTTTCTGCAGACTCTCTACATCCTCTGCACAATTTGCTTTTCCACTCAATTTAGTGTCATTAGCAAAATTAGATACGCTACACTTTTCCCCTCTTTCAAATCTTTAATGTACAGTATATCATGAACAGTTACAGGTCCAGCACTGACCGCTGCAGCACTCTGCTCACCACTGATTGCCAACCAGAGAAACACCTATTTATGCCAACTCTCTGCCTTCTATTGGTTAACTAATCCTCTATCCATGCTAATACATTACCCCAAACTCCATGCATCCTTATCTTATGGATAAGTCTTTTATGTGGCTGGAAATCCAAGTATTCAATGTCCACCTGTTCTCCTCTATCCACTGTGCTCACTATATCCTCAAAGAACTCCAATAAGTTTGTTAAACAGGACGCGCCCATCCTGTATCCATGCTGTGTCTCCCTGATGGGACCATTTCTATCCAGATGTCTTGCTATTTCTTCCCTAATGATAGCTTCAATCTTTTTCCCACTGCAGACATTAAGGTAACTCGCCTGCCTTTTGCCTACATCCTTTTTCAAACAGTGGCGTGACATTTGCTGTCTTCCAATATGCCAGAACCTGCCCATAGTGCAGAGAATTTTGGTAAATTATCACAAACGCCTCTACTATAACTTCTGCCATTTCTTTCAGTACCCTGGGATGCATCCCATCAGGACTTGTCTACCTTTAGATCCACTAGTTTGCTCATCACTACCTCTTTAGTGATAGTGATTGTATTGAGGTCCTCACCTCCCATCACATCTATAACATCTCTCTTTGGCATGTTAGATGTGTCCTCCACCTTGAAGACCAACACAAAATAGTCATTCAAAGCCTCTGCCATTTCCACATTACCCAGTATTAATTCCCTCTTCTCATCTTCCAAGGGACCTACATTCACTTTAACTACCCTTTTCTGCTTTATATAATTATAAAATCTTTTTAATATCTGTTTTTATATTTTGTGCTACTTTACTTTCATAATCTATTTTCCCTTTCCTTATTGCTTGCTTAGTGATTCTTTGTTGCTTTTTAAAGTTTTCCCAATCTTCCAGTTTCCCACTACTCTTGGTGACTTTGTATGCATGAACTTTTAGCTTGATGCCTTCCTTTATTTCCTTAGTTATCCAAAGCTGGCTCTCCCCACCCTTACTGTCCTTGCTTTTAACTGGAATATACTTTTGTTGAGCACTGTGAAAAATCTCTTTGAAAGTCTTCCACTGTTCTTCAACCTGTGTTCCCAGTCTATGCTAGCCAACTCCTCTCTCATCCCATTGTGATCTCCCTTGTTTAGGCATAATACACTGGTTTTAGATTGAACTATTGCATCTTCTATTTGTCTGAGAAATTCAATCATACTGTGATCAAAGTGGACCCAGCACTGATCCCTGTGGAACACCACTGGTCACAGTCTTCCAATCTGAAAAAACAATCCTCAGTTATCAACCTATGCTTCCTACCATCAAGTCAATTTTGTACCCAATTTGCTAGTTCACCCCGGATCCTCTCAACCTCAGCATCGTTGATGTCAACAGGAGCATGTGCACTGCTACCCTTCCTGAAGTCCATGACAAAGTTGTTTGTTTTGCTGACATTAAGGGAAAGTTTGTTGTCATAACACCATGTCACTAGGCTCTCTATCTCCTTCCTGTACTTAGACTCATCATTATTTGAGATATGGCCCACTACGGTGGTATCACCTGCAAACTTGCTGATGGAGTTAGAGCAAAATCTGGCCACACAGTCATGAGTATATAGGGAGTAGAGTAGGGGGCTGAGGACGCAGCCTTTTGGGGCACTGGTGTTGAGAATTATCGTGGGAGAGCTGTGGCTGCCTATCTTACTGATTGCGGTCTGTTCTTCAGGAAGTCAAGGATCCAGTTGAAAAGGGAGTTGTTGGAAGAGGTTTACCAGGATCCTGATTTGACTAGAGGGCAGGTGCTATACACACACACACACACACACACATATATATATATATATATATATATATATATATATATATATATATTTATATGTATATATATAGAGAGAGAGATCAGTGACTTGGATGAAAATGTAGATGGCTGGATTTGCAGGTTTGGGGATGTCACTAAGATTGGTGGAGTCGTGGACAGTGTAAAGGGCCATCAAAGAATACAGCGGAATATTGATCAGTTACAGATATGGGCAGCAAAGTGGCAGATGGAGTTTAATCCAGGCAAGCGTGAGGTGTTGCACTTTGGGATGACAAATGAAAGGAGAAAGTATACAGTTAATGGTCGGCCCCTTAATAGCATTGAGGTACAGAGGGAACTTGGGGTCTAGGACCATAGTTCACCGACAGTGTCTACGCAACTGGATAAGGTGGTAAAGAAGGTGTGTGGAATGCTTGGTAGGGGTGTTAAGTATAAGAATAAGGAAGTCATGGTGCAGCTGTATAAAACTTTAGTCAGACTACACTCGGAGTATTGAGTGCAGTTCTGCTCACCCCATTATAGGAAGGATGTGGAGATTATGGAAAAGGTGCAGAAGAGGTTTACCAGGACATTGCCTGGGTTAGAGGGTATGAGCTATAATTTGGACAAACTTGGGTTGTTCTCCTCAGAGCATCAAAGACTGAGGTGAGATCTGATAGAGTCTTTTCAAATTATGAGAATCATAGATAGAGTAGATGTGTTATTATGTGTTATTATGTAGTTATAATAAAGAACTACAGTTCCCAGCAGGCAATGCAAGGGGTCACATGGGGAAACAGGAAGTGGCTGGAAAAAGTGGGAAAGAGCAACCAGCCTGTCGGTTGTAAGTCTGTGCAGTTTGTTGTTGTTGTTTTAATAAATGTTCAGATGTTAAACCCACGCCAAGTTTGTCTCGTGATGAAGAACAAACATAACATTGTGTCAGAAGTTGGTGTGAGGTCTGAACAAGGAAAGTAAATGAATACTGTGTGCAATTGAGAAAGAGACTCTGTGAGTACGAAAGAAAAGCTGTAAAAAGATGGAGAAAAAGCCGGCCAGCGTGGCGAAGGAGCACATTGTTCCTGAAGTTCAGCAGTCACTGGATTTGCCAAGAGAGATTCAGGTGAGAGGCCGAGAGTTCCCGTCATGGACAAGCTAAGTCCTCCCAAGCCTATGCAGTTTACTGGCAATCTAGCCGATAATTGGAAACACTTCAAACAGCGATTCAACATTTAGATGCTAGTGGAGTGGGAAGGAATGATGAAAAATTGAAAGCGTCTATTTTTCTGCGCGTGATTGGTGAAGATGCTTTGGACATCTATAATAGCTTTCAAATCAAAGAGACAGCTTTTGAGTTGGGCACCTTGATGGAAAAATTTGAGGAGTATTTTATCCCAAGTAAAAACATCACATTTGAGAGATATAAATTCTTTTCCTGTGACCAGAAACAAGGTGTTAGCTTCGACCAATACTTAGCTGAGCTTCAGACACCGAGTAAGTCTTGTGAATTTGGAGATCTGAGAAACTCACTAGTTAAAGACAGAATAGTTTGTGGAATTCCAGATAATGGACTCAGAGAAAGACTATTGTGTGAAAAAGAGTTGACCCTGGAAAAAGCGGTGAATATGTGTAGGCCAGCAGAAACCACACGAGCACAAGCTAAGGAGCTGTGAGCAGACACAACAGTACATGCTGTGAAAACAGAGAAGCAGCTCCCAAGGCGTTTCCGAAAGCAACAGCAAATCAAAGAGGAAGGCTCAAACAGCAAATGTGGAGGTAAACACATTCCAAAGATGTGCCCTGCTTATGGGAAGTCCTGCAATAGTTGTGGGAAGAAGAATCACTTTGCAAGGTGCTGCAAAGCTGGGGCTAACAAGAGAAAGGTGCACACAGTTGATGAGAAAATGGAGGAATTCCTTGTGGATTCTGTACAGACTGTGGCTGCTGGTAAAACAGAATGGATTGTTCCAGTAACTGTGAATGAGACAGTAATTCCATTCAAGCTTGACGCCGGAGCTCAGGTGAATCTGTTATCCATGGATGATTATAAGACTCTCACAGTAAAGAGTAAGATTTACCCTGTGAAGTTAAAAGTGACAGGCTACGCTGGAGAGAAAGTTCCAGTAAAAGGGGGCTGTATGGGTGACCTATAAACACAAGGGGCAGCACCTAAAATCACAGCTGCTGATTGTAGAAAAGAGAGTACAGCCAATATTAGGTCTGAATGCATGTGAAAAGCTCAACCTAGCTTCACATACCAAAGATGACCACACAACACTCATGGAAGAGTATGCAGATGTCTTTGAGGGGCTCAGATGCTTACCTGGTGTACACAAAATTCACATAGGTGAGGCTGTGTTGTCCATGCATGCGTTTCAACTTAGAGATAAACAAGAACTAGCATGCATGGAATGAATGAAGGTCATACAGAAAATTGAAGAACCAACAGGTTGGGTGAGTTCACTGGTCATTGTGCAAAAGAAAAATGGAGCATTGCAGATATATCTAGACCCAAGAGATCTCAATAAAGCCATCAAGAGAGAGCATTTTAAATTGCCAACATGGGAGGAGATCATGTCCTGGTTTTCAGGCGCAAGCTCGACACATCGTCTGGATTTTGGCAGATGAAGCTTGATGAGGCAAGTTCGAGACTGCACTTTTAACACACCACATGGAAGATATCATTATCTTCAGCTGCCATATAGGATCCTGTCTGCATCAGAAGTCTACTGTAAAACTATCCACATGATTTTTGAGGGCATACCTGGTGTCAAGACCATGATGGATGACATCATCGTCTGGGGGTCCACCAAGAAGGAACACAATACTCGGCTGAGACAAGAGCTTGATGTGACAAGGAATGTCAAATTGAAATTAAATAAAGAGAAATGTGAGTTTGGTGTGAAAACACTGACCTTCATAGGAGATGTCATATCTGAAGAGGAAGTGAAGCCAAGAAAGATGTCAGCCATTAAAAAACATGGAGAGGCCTCAAAACAAAGAGGAGGTGAGACGTTTCTTAGGGATGGTGACTTACCTGGCTAAGTTCATCCCTTGACTGTCAACTGTGTCAACACCACTTAGGTCACTCCTTGAGCAACAAAATGAATGGATTTGGTCTCATGAGCAAGAAGAGTGTTTCCAGACATTGAAAAGGGTCCTAACTGAAGAGCCCATGCTGAAGTTTTATGATCTGAAAGGTGTATCAGGATATCAGCTGATGCGTCTCAGCACGGCCTTGGATCAGTACTACTGCAGCAGCATGATGGCAGATGGCAACCTGTGGCCTATGCATCAAGGGCTTTAACAAGTGCGGAAGTCAGCTATGCACAAATAGAGAAAGAGCTTCTCGCCACTACATATGCATGTGAAAGGTTCCATCAGTACATCTATGGGCAAGCTATTGAAATGGAGATAGACCATAAACCATTGGTCTCAATTATGTCCAAACCAAACTGTCCCATGAGGATACAGCGTATGTTGATAAGGCTGCAGAAATATGATATGAAGATGACCTACACACCGGGAAAATATATGTTTGCTGCTGATGCAAGTTGACAAGACAGAAGAAGGTGACCAACAGGTTGATGCAGATATACAGGCCTATGACATGACATGATTGCCACCTCTCTTCCAGTATCTCTGGATAGAACAGAACAGATTAGGAAAGCAGCAGAGGCAGATGAAACAATGAAAGTACTCAAGGATACAATATGGAAAGGATGGTCAGCAGCAAGGGATGACTGTCCAATGTGTATTCGGGATTATTGGGCATGCAGAGCTGAACTGTCAGTAGTGAAAGATGTGGTTTCTCAAAGGGAACAGATTTGTGATTCCAGTGTCACTACACAAGGAGATGCTGTAGAAGATACATGAAGGGCATCTTGGGGAGGAAAAATGTAAACGTAGAGCACGTGAAGTGATGTACTGGCCAAGAATGAACCAAGACATCAGCCGGACTACAGCTTCATGTGAAATATGCCTTACCTACAGACCAAAGCAGCAAGCAGAACCACTTACACCACACCCTGTACCAGACAGGCTGTATTTCAAAGTTGGGGTGGATTTGTTTGACTGTAATGGGAAGTGCCATATTGTTGTAACAGACTACTTTTCCAATTACCCAGAGGTTGCAACACTGCAATCAACGTGCAGCAAAGCAGTTATCACGTTCCTGAAAGCTGTGTTTGCGAGGCATGGGGTTCCATGTGAAGTGCATCAGACAATGGTCCACAATTTTCGAGCAGTGAATTTGAATCCTTTGCCAATGGTTGGGGGTTTCGACATATAACCTCAAGCCCACATCACCCAAAATATAATGGCCTAGCAGAGAGTTCAGTTAAGGTGGTGAAGGGTCTCATGAAGAAAGCGCAAGATGGACGAGAGGATTTCCACAGAAGTCTAATGATTTACAGAAGTGTATCACTGCAGAATGGCCTTTCACCAGCCCAGATGCTGATGGGTCGACACATACACACTGACCTTCCAATACATGAAAACCTGTTGACACCTGAAGGAGCACACAAGGTCAAACAGGCTAAAGAGGAAGGGAAAGAAAAACAGAAATGGAATCACGACAAGACAGCGAAAAGCCTACCAAAGTCTTGAAGCCTGGGGATCAAGTGTGAATCCGAGATCATGATTCTGGCACATGGTCCCTGCAAGCAGCTGTGTAAGAGGAAGTAAATCCGCATTCATACCAGATCCAGACGGAGCGAGGGCCACCTCTGAGGAGGAACCGTGTGGATCTATGACCACAAGCTCCAACCCATGGCTGTGACCAATCTCCTGTCAGTACACCAAAGGGGCCAGCATATGGAGAAAGTGAACATGTGGACCAGAGTTTCCAGGAAAACACCAATGCAGCAAATGAAAGCAACACACCTGCGGAAACAAGTGCCTGACCAAAAAGGACCATAAAACCACCTCAGAGACTGATTGAAAGCTGCTGAGTGGACAAGGGTTCTTGGCAGGTTTATAAGGACAAAGTATTGTGTTTGTTTTTTCTTTAAAGGGGGGAAGATGTGTTATTATGTGTTGTTATGCAGTTATAATAATGAATGACAGTTCCCAGCAGGCAATGAAAGGGGTCACATGGGGAAACAGGAAGTGGCTGGAAAGAGCAGGGAAAAGCAGCCAGCCTGTCACTTGTAAGTCTGTGCAGTCTGTTGTTGTTGTTTTAATAAATGTACAGATTTTAAACCCATGCCAAGTTTGTCTCATGATGAAGAACAAACATAACAGTACACAGTCAGAAACTATTCCCCAGGGTAGAAATGTCAAACACCAGAGGAGATATTTTTGTTAGGGGGGGAAGTTTAAAGGTGACGTGAGGGGCAAGTTTTTTGTGCAGAGAGTGGTAGGTGCCTGGAATGGGTTACCAGGGGTAGTAGTGGAAGCAGGCAGTTTAGTAGAGTTTAAGAGGCTTTTAGATAGATACATGAATATGAAAGGAATGGGGGGATATGGAGGACATTTATTATAAATTGGCATCAAGATTGGCACAACATCATGGGCCAAGTGGCCTGTCCAGTGCTGTACTGTTCTATGTTCTAAATTCTAACTGCATATTAATGACTGCACAGTAGCCAGGAGGGTGCTAGGGAGGGCGGCTTTAGGACCCTGTGCTGAAGCCCTCCCTAGCAACCATGTTTTCTGAGACAGTGGCGGCCTCCACGATATTTCCAGCTACAGAGCTCTCCTTCTGGGTGGTCTGTTCTGCTGAGTATGTTGCTTCTGTCTGGGGTTCATAGTATTCCTAATTCAATAAAATGGCTATTTTCCACTGCAATTTTCAGGTTTAAAAGATCAAATCGTGAGTATGAAATTGTGTTGCTGTTATCTGCCAGCAAAGTGTCACCTCTCTCTGGCACCATTTTTTGAAGCTCGAGATGACGGTGTGTCCTCCTCTACATTGGTGAAGCCAAGTGTAGACTGTAACCATTTTGTAGGGTACCTGCACTCTTCCCATTCCTACCATTGACCCTATTTCATCTTAGAGTATCAACTGACATGTCAAACAAAACACTCCAAACCAAGGTTTAGGTACAATTTAATGTTTATTAGCAAATAGAACATGGAACATAGAATGGTACAGCACTGAACAGGCTATTCGGCCCATGATGTTGTGCCGATCTTGATGCCAATTTATACTAAATGTCCTCTGCCTGTGTATCATCCATATCCCTCCATTCCCATCGTATTCATGTGTCTATCTAAAAGCCTCTTAAACTCCACCAAACTGCCTGCATCCACTATTACCCTGGTAACCCATTCCACGCACCTACCACTCTCTGCATAAAAATACTTGTCTTGATTTAATAGGAACTTGAGGGACAACTTTTGCACACAGAGGGTGGTACGTGTATGTTATGAGCTGCCAGAGAAAGAGGTTGAAGCAGGACTATAACAACATTTAAAATACATTTGGACAGGTACATCGATAGAAAAGATTTAGAGGGGTATGGGTCAAACACGGGCACATGGGACTGTGACTATGACTTTAAGTAATACAAATTTGCCATTTTCTCTCTGGTTGATGTAGCAAAATCAATGCACAAAGACAGTGAAAACAGGACATTTATAGGTTAACTTATTTCAGAGCTTTAATATGGAATCAAATTTATTGCTGAAGATGCCAACATTTTTTTTCTTTCAGTGTGTGTTATGGCTACAGGACTGCAACATCTGTTTATTCTTCTCCAGTAAGGGCACACATTGTTGCAGAAGAAATGAGATCAGATGGAAACATAGGGATGCAACCAAAGCAATTTGATAAGAATGCATATGTTTAATTAAAATATACTAATAGAATAAAATAACTGCTTTAATCTCAATCCATAAAAAAATCTTTATTTAAAGAAGCTTATATTTGCAATTATTTACTGTTGCAAAATTAGTGTTTAGTCAAGAAAAGCTTTTTGAAAAAAAAATTATTGCAAACTAATTTTCTTGTTTGTATATTTATTACACTTTGTTTAGTGGCTAATTTGATAAAGCATGCAGAGCTGAGTACTGCATCAATGACTGTATCAAGACTTTTAAGAGAAAAAAATTAAATTCCTTGTAAATTTTAGATGGTTATTTGATGATAATTATGTCCTTTTTTTCCTTTTTAGCATGGCATACAACTTGTTACATGATACCTAAAATGTAAATGGAATTGTTGTCCAATATTTAACAATGGATTAGATGAGAAACGACCGTATCTTCTTTGCATTTATCTCTTATTAAAAAAACTTCCCTAAACTTTGTATCAGCAAATCTTGACTCTATAATATTGTATTTTTGGCACACTTTATGGATGTTATGTTAACCTGGTACAGTTAGGAAGCTTTTAATCCCCCTTTATCAATTCTATGTATGTAGGCCTCAGTCTGTTGATTAAAATTGTTACGAACCAGCAACAAAAGAAACACACTGAGTCATGATTCAGTGTTAAAAACTATTTTACTCATCACTACTTATGATAATATGAAAAATAAAAGTAAAAATGTTAGTATGTTAGAATTCAAAAATGTTAAACCTTGAACATTAACCCCAAAAACTAAACTCTTCGTGTGGGTGTGGCAAAGTCCCAAACTCCAAGTCCAGGAATGGTTCTTAAAGTTCAGTTCCGCAAGCCGTAAGGTGAAACATGAGCAAAGGCTTCTTCAACAACCACTGTTGACTGAAGATAAGACGTAGATGTAGAGAAACATAGAGAGAGTAATTACGAAATCCAAATGTTCCACGATGGAACCCAAACGGCACTTCAGTGTTTACTCGGTAGTGACTTCCTCACCCCGAAAAGCATCCGAACCGTGGTCGTCCACACACAAATACCTGTTTCCTTCTACAGGTCAGCGACAAAGTGAACTCCACCAGATTACTTCCAATTTCCATACATGGATTTCAATGGCAGACACAGTTATTGTTTCTCATCCATCGATAGAGAAACTAGCAGGCTAGTGTCCCTCTCCCTTTCCTCTCTCTCTCTCCCTTCAACTTTGACTGACCTCTTCAACAACGTCATTACGTCCGTTATCTTCTGTTGACGTAAGCACGCTCCACACACACTCACACACACACACACAACTAACTATCTTAAAGGGACATTCACTGAGTCCGTAACAAAATGAAATGGCCATCATCGGGAAAATTGAAAATAATCCTTTTTTTCTGCCCTTCAAGAGTTTTTACGTATTAATCCCTTCTGCACCATCTCCATAGCCTTCACAGCCATCCTATAATGGGCTGACCAGAATTGAATACAATACTCCAGATGTGGCCTAACCAGAGTTTTATAAAGCTGCAACATAACTTCCTGACTCTTGAACTCAATGCCTCATCTAATAAAGGCAAGCATGCCATATGCCTTCTTTTCCACTCTATCAATTTATGCGGCCACTTTCAGGGAGCTATGGACTTGAACCCTAAAATCCCTCTGTACATCAAGGCTGTTAAGGGTGCTGCCATTAACTGTATACTTTCCCCTTACATTTGACCTCCAAAGTACAACACCTCACACTTGCTCAGGTTCAATTCCATCTGCCATTTCTCCACCCATATCTGCAACTGATCTACTGTATATCCAGCTGTATCCTTTTGGCAATCTTCTACACTATCCAAAACACCACCAATATTTGTGTCATCTGCAAACTTACCTTTTTATGAGAGATTGTCTCTTGTGAGAGGATGCAGTTCAGGCAGGTACATTAACAACATTTAAAAGGAACTTGAACAGGTACATGGATAGGAAAGGTTCAGAGGGATATGGGCTCCTTGGACTCCTCTCTGAAGAGAATGCCTCTCACAATCTCCAAATTGACTCATCCATCCATATTTTCATCCAAATCATTAATGTACTGTATATGTATCACGGACAACAGAGGTCTCAGTACGGATCCCTGTGGAACACCACCAGTCACAGACCTGCAGTGAGAATAAGGTTCATCGACCACTACACTCTGCCTCCTATGGGCAAGCCAATTGTGAATCCAGCGGGCCAAGTCACCATGGATCCCATGCATTTAGGCTTCTGGATGAGCCTCCCATGAGGGACCTTGTCAAATGACCTATTAAAATCCATGTAGACAACATCCACTGCTCTACCTTCATCAATCACCTTTGTCACCTCCTCGAAAAATTCAGTCAGGTTAGTAAGACACAATTGACACAAAACCATGCTGACTGTCCCTAATTACGCTATGCTTTTCCAAATGATCATAAATCCTATCCTTAAGAATCTTCTCCAATAGTTTCCCTACCATTGATGTGAGACCGTAATTTCCAGGATTATCCTTATTTCCCTTCTTGAACAAAGGAACGACATTGGCTAGTAGCCAGTCTTCCAGGACCTCCCCTGTGACTAGCAGGGACACAAAGATCTTGGTCAAGGCTCCAGCAATCTCATGTCTTGCCCCTTTCAATAATCTGGGGTATATTCCATCCACCTTAATGTTCTGCAAGAGACACACCACCTCTTTCTTTATCTCAAAATGTGCTCAACCACATCCTCTGCCTCCAAGCACATGTTCCCTCCTTTTATCCTTGAGTGACCCTACCCTTTCCCTAGTTATCCTCTTGCTCTTGATGTATGTATAGAATGCCTTGGGATTCTCTTTAATCCTGCTTGCCAAGGACTTTTCATGCCCCCTCCTGGTTCTCCTAATTCTCTGAGTCACAGAGTCATAGAGCTTGGAAGCAGGACCTTTGGCCCTACTGGTCCATGCCAACCAAGATTCCCAACCAAGCTCGTCCCATTTGCCCGTGTTTGGTCAATATCTCTCTAAACCTTTCCTATCCATGTACCTGTCCAAGTTCCTTTTAAAAATTGTTAATGTACCTGCCTCAGCCACATCCTCAGGCAACTCATTCCATATACTGACCACCCTCTTGACGAGAAAAGTTGCCGGAGGATGTGGTTTAATTCCACCTTTAACCTAAGTACTCTAGTTCTTGATTCCCCAACCTTGGGAAAAAGCCTGTGCGCATTCACCCTATCTATACCCATCATGATTTTATACACTTCTATAAGATGACCTTTCATTCTCCTATGCTCCAATGAACCTTTTTTGATTATTTTTTATTGATGATTATATTCCTCAAATCCTGTTTGATTTTTAGCTTCCTAAACCTTACATAGGCTTCCTTTTCCTTCTTGACTAAATTCACAACCTCTCTTGTCAACCAAGGTTCTCTTTCTTTGCCATCTTTGTCCTTCCTTCTTACTATAACATAGCAGTCCTGTACTCTGTGCAGATGGTCATTAAACAATCTCCATATGTCATATGTGGTCTTGCCGAAAATCAGCTGTTCCCAATTAACTCCCCCTTGCTCCTGCCTAATACTTTCATAATTTGCTGTGCCCCAATTTAATACCTTCCCACAAGATCTATTCTTATCCTTATTCAAAGCTTTCTTAAGACTTAGGGATTTTTGATTACTATTTCCTCAATCTTCCCCCACTGAAAGTTCAGTCACCTGGCCAGGCTCATTTCCCAATACAAGGTCCTTGTATTTCCCCATACAAGGATCCTCCTCTAGTTGGACTATCCACATAAGAAAGTCTCCTGCATGTACCTAACAAACTCTACCCCATCTAAACCTATTGCACTTAAAGAGGTCCCAGTCTATTTGGGGAAGTTAAAGTCACCCATGATAACAACCCTGTTGTTTTTGCATCTTTCCTTAATCTGTCTGCATATCTGTTCCTCAAAGTCTCGGTAGCTATTGTGGGGTCTGGAGTGATTGTACGTTTCTTATTTTTGAGTTCTACCCATACAAACTCATTGGATGAGCCCTCTATTATGTTCCCTCTGAGTGCAGCTGTGATATTGTCCCAGATTAGTAGTGCAACTCCTCCTCTTCTTTTACCTCCCTCTCTATCACCAACACCAAAACTCTCTAAAACATCAAAATCCTGGAACATTAAACATCCAGTCCTGTCCCTCTCTCAACCAAGTCTCTGTAATGGCCCATCACCATCATTGTTCCTTGTATTGATCCATGCTCTAAGTTCATCTCCCTTACCCTTAATACTCCTTGCTTCCAATTAAACACATTTCAACCCTTCCATTCCATTGTGCATGTTACCTTGTCCTTCCTTCCAGACCTACTGGTCATGACATCTACCTTCTCCTCAATCCTTCCACTTTCAGACCTAATACTTTGGTTCCCATTCAATTCTGAATCAGGTTCCAGCCACCTATTTTCCTCACTGCTACTTTGGATCCCACCCCCGCCTAGTTTAAACCCTCCTTAGTAGCACTAACAAAGATGAGATTTATTCCAGACTGCTGTGAGAGGCAAGGAGGGAGGTTGCTGGGGTGTGATGAATATATTTAAATCTTTGCTGCCCACAAATGAGATGCAAGATGAATGGAAAATAGCAAATGAGGTACTTTTATTCAAGCAGAGCAGCAGGGATAAGTCAGTTAATTAAAGGACAATTAGCCAATCTTTAGTGGTAGGGAAATTACTGGAAAAATTCTGAGGGACAAGATTAAACTACACTTGGAAGGACATGGATTGATATGAGATAGGCAGCACAGATTTGTTGATGGGAGATCCTACCCAATTAATATAATTGCATTTTTTGAAGAGGTACCCAAACAAATTGATGAGGGAAATGTGTTTTTGCAATTTACAGAAACTTCAGTAAGACTTTAACATGGTCCCACATAGCAGGCTGGTCCAAACCGTTAGTGCTTAAGGGATCCAAGGAAATTTGGCAAACTGGATCAAAAGTTGGCTTGATAATTGGAGACAGAGGATGATGGTGAAGGGATGCTTTTATGATGGTAAGCCTGTGACCAGTGTTGTACTTCAGAGATCCATGTTGGGATCTATACACTAATGATTTAGCTGTGAATATAGGAGGTATGATCAGTAAGTTTGCAGATGACTCAAAAATTGGTGGTGTTGCTAATATTGAGAAAGATTAGTCTAAGGCTACAGAATGATATTGTTCAGTTCATAGGTTGGGCAGGGCAACAGCAGATGGAATTCAATCTCCTGATAAGTGTGAAGTAGTGCAATTTGGGCATCAAGTAAAAGTGAGACATACCATGAATGATAGGACCCTCAGGAATATTGAGGAACAAAAGGACCTTTGTGTTACAAGACCAAAGATCCCAGAAAGTGGCAGCACAGGCAAGAAGGTGAAGAATGTGAAGTACCGCGGTAGCGTGGCCAAGTACCGCGGTAGTGTGGCCGAGTGGTCTAAGGCACTGGATTTAGGCTCCAGTCATTTCGATGGTGTGGGCTCAAATCACACCGCTGCCAAAGCAATTCCTTTGTGGGCGGTACGGTAGTGTAGCGGTTAGTGTGATGCTATTACAGTGCTAGCGATCGGGGTTCGATTCCTGTCACTGTCTGTAAGGAGTTTGTACATTCTCCCATGTCTGCGTGGGTTTCCTCCGGGTGCTCCGGTTTCCTCTCACATTGCAAAGACGTACAGGTAGGTTAATTTGGGTTTTAAAAAAAAAGGGTGGCGTGGACTTCGGCCGGAAGGGCCTGTTACCACGCTGTAAATAAAAAATTTTTAAAGAACTTAAAAAAGGCATATGGGAACACTGAACAGTACAGCACACAAACAGGCCCTTCAGCCCACAATATGTGTGCTAACAATGATGCCAATCTAAACTAATCTCATCTAACTGCACATGGTAGCCTCTGGCTCCCCACTATTCCCTGCTTGTTCATTCCCTGCTTGTCCACCTCCCCTGGAAGCAGTTTCCAGGCACCTACCATTCTTGCAAATCTCCTTTAAACTTTTCATCTCTCATGTAAACCTATGCCCTCTTGTACTTGACATCTCCACCCTATATACCCTATCTGGAACAACAGATTCTGCGTCTCTCTGTAGCTCTGGATTCCAGCATCTTCAGTCTCTTGTGTCTCCTATCTACTCTATCTTATGCTTCTCATAATTTTATAAGCTTCAGGTTGCCCATCAGTCTCCAATGCTCAAGAGAATACAGTCCAGGTTTGTCCAACTTTTCCTTATAGCTGGTACACTCCAATCAAGGCAGCATCCAGGTGAGACTCTTCTGCACCCTCCCCAAAGCTTTCACATCATTCTAACAGTGTGGCAACCAGAACTGCATGCAATACTCCAAATGCAAATTTTATATTCAATGACCTGACCAATGAAGACAAGCATGTTGTATGCCTTCTTTACCACTCTATCCACCTGCATTGCCACATTCCGGGAGCTATGGACTTGTACCTCAAGATCAATGTCTGGTGCATTAAACTGCATCTGCCATTTCTCCATCCAAATTTCTATCTGATCTACATCTTGCTGTATCCTTTGACAACCTTACTCACTATCCACAACATCACTAATTTTCATGTCATCTGCAAACTTACTAATTTCATTCAAATCATTAATATATATTACAACCAATGGAGGTCCTAGCACTGATCTTTTTGGAATACCACTAGCCAAAGAACTTCAATCAGAAAATCACCCCTCTACCATCCTCGTTTCAGGTCAGGACTTTTCTTCAGGACTGAAGATAGGAAAAGGGGAAGCCCAATATATAGGAGGGAAAAGCAGAGCAGTGATAGGTGGACAAAAAGTGGAGGCGAAGTGGGCACAAGGTGGTGATAAGTAGCTGCAGGTAAGTGATAGTGATAGGCAGGTGGGGGGGGGGGGGAGAGGGGAGAGCGAGCCACCAGGGGATGGGTCAAAGATATGGAGGAAAAACAGGGGGTAGAAAAAAAGAGAGGTAGGCTAGGAAAGGGAAGAAAAGAAGAGGCATGGTTGTTGGGGGTGGTGGGTGTGTGTTTGGGGATGTATCATTCTCTGCCCCTTCCGCCATCTCCAATGGGACCCCACTACAAAACATATCTTCCCCTCCCCACCCCTTTCTGCTTTTTGCAGGGACCTATCTCTCCGTGACTCCCTAGTTCACTCCGCACCCCCCCCACCCATCCCGTTCCCACCCCGACACCATCTCCGTCACCTCCATCCAAGGACCCAAACAGTCCTTTCAGGTGAGATAAGAGATTCACCTGCACCTCCCTTAATATCATCTACTGCATTCAGTGCTCCAAGGGTGGCCTCCTCTACATTGGTCAGACCAAACGCAGACTAGGTGACCCTTTCGCAGAACACCTGCGCTCTGTCTGTAACCATGATCTGTATCTCCCCATTGCCAGTCACTTTAACTCCCCCTCCCACACTATCACAGATATGTCAGTCCTCGGCCTCCTCCACTACCAGGAGAATTCCAAGCGCAAACTGGAGGAACAGCACCTCATTTTCTGTCTTGGAACGTTGCAGCCTAACAGCATGAATATTGAATTCTCCCACTTTAAGTAATCCCCACTCCCACCTCCAACCATGCCTCTTTTTTCCTTCCCTTTCCTAGCCTATCTCTTTTTTCTATCCCCTTTTCTCCTCCTTACCTTTGACCCATACCCCAGTGGATCTGCTCTCCCCTTGACCCCCGCACCTGCCTATCACTATCTCTTACCTGCATCTACCTATCACCACCTTGTGCCTACCCTGCCTCCCCTCTTTTGTCCATCTATCACTGCTCTGCTTTTCCCTCCTATATATTGGGCTTCCCCTTTTACCATCTTCAGTCCTGAAACGTTGACCGCCTGCTTTTCTCCATGGATGCTACCTGGCCTATTGAGTTCCTCCAGCATCATAGTGTTTTTCATCTAGATTCCAGCATCTGCAGTCCTTTATTTCTCCTCTGTCTTTTACGAACAACCCAATTTTGGATCCAATTTACCAACTCACTGTGCATCCCATATGACTTAATCTTCTAGACCAGCTTACTATGAGGGATCTTGTCAAATGCTTTACTAAAGTCCATGTAGAGAACCTTCACTGCCCTACCCTTATCAATGATGTTCGTAGCTTCCTCTAAAAGCTCAATCAAATTTGTGAGACATGACCTCTCCTGCACAAAGCCATTTTGACTATCCCTAATAAATCTGTGCTTGTCCAGATGCGAGCACATCCTGTCCCATTGTGTCATAGAGCAATACAGCACGGATACAGTCCCTTTGGCCTAATGGATCAATGCCAACCACATAGTCCACCCATCTAGTCCCAATTTCCTCTGTTTGACCCAAATCCCTCCAGGCCCCTCCCCTCCATCCAAGTGCTTCTTAAATGATACTACTGCACCTGCCTCAACCACTTCCTCTGGCAGCTCGTTCCACATACTCATCACCCTCTGTGTGAAAATGTTGTCCCTCAGGTCCCTTTCAAATCTTGTGCCTCTCACCATAAATCTATGCCCCCTAGTTTTGGATTCCCCTACCCTGGGGAAAAGACCGCTACCATCCACCTTATCTACACCTCTCATAATTTTGAACATTTCAGTAAGGTCACTCCTCATTCTCCTACATTCCAAGGAATAAGGATCTGATCTGGCCAAACTCTCCCTATAATTCAGGCCCTGTAGTCCTGGCATCATCCTCGTAAATCTTTTCTGCACTCTTTCCAGTTTAACCACATCTTCAACAAAACTGTACACAATACTGTATGTGTGGCCTGATCAACGACTTTTACAACTGCAACATTTGTGTCCCAACTCCGATACACTCTGCCCTGACTGATGAAGGCCAGCGTGCTAAATGCTTTTTTTCACCACCCTGTCAACTGTGTTGCTGCCTTCGACGAACTGTACACTTGTACTCCTAGGTCCCTCTGTTTCATTACTCTCCCTAGTGCCCTACCATTCATAGTATACACAGTAAGTCCTACGCTGGTTTGACTTTCCAAAATGTGGGACCTTATCGAAGGCCTTGATAAAGTTTAAATAGACAACATCCACTGCCCTACCCTCATCTACCCCTTTGGCTACCTCTTCAAAGAACTCCAAAAGATTCATCAACGCGACTCTCCACGCACAAAGCCACGCTGACTCCTCCCAATCAGACTCTGTCTATCCAAATGCTGGCTGATCCTGTCTCTCAGAATTCCCTCCAGTAACTTCCTCACCAATGATGTCAAGCTGGATGGTTTGGAGTTCCCTGACTTGTCCTTGCTACCTATCTTAAACAACGGAATGACATTAGCCACCTTCCAGTCTTCGGGAACTTCACCAATGGCTAACAATGACGCAAATATCCTCGCAAGGGCTTCCACAATTTCTTCTTTAGCCTCCCACAAGGTCTGTGGATGTACTTGGTCAGGCTCTGGTGATTTATCCATCTTAATGCATTGTAAGGCTACAAATACCTCTTCCCTGGTAATATGAATATTCTCCAAAACCTCTCCACTTGTTTCCCTTATCTCTTCAGCAACCATGATTTTTTTCCTCAGTAAACACTGAGAAGAAATATTTGTTAAAAATCCCACCCACCTCCTGTGGCTCAAGACATAGGCAGTCCTGCTGATCTCTAAAGGGACCTACTCTCTCCTCGTCTTTTACTCTTAATATATCTATATAAACTATTGGGATTTTCCTTAATCTTATCTGCCAGGTCTATCGCATACCCCCTTTGCCCTCCTGATTTCCTTCTTAAGAGTATTTTTAATCCTTTTATAGTCATCAAGGGATTCACTCAGCCTTGACCTCCTAAATGCTTCCTTCTTTTTCTTGACCAGAGTCTCAATATCTCTTATCAGCCAAGGTTTCCTAAACTTGCCAGGTTTACCCTTCACCCTAACAGGAACATGCTGCCCCTGGGCTCTTGATAACTCACTCTTAAAAGCCTCCCACTTGCCATTCGTTCCTTTCCCTTCAAACAGGCTCTCCTAATCGACCATTTTGTCGAGCACCTTTGCTCAGTCCACTGCAAAAGCAAGGATTTCCCAGTGCCAGCCACTTCAGTTCTACATCCCACTCCCATACTGGCATGTCTATCCATGGCCTCCTCTACTGCTATGTTGAGGCCAGATGCAGGTTGGAGGAACAACACCTCATATTCCGCCTTGGTGTTCTCCAACCTGATGGCCTCAACATTGATTTGTCTAACTTATGGTAACCCCTCCACTCTTCTCCCCCTTTATTCTTAATCCTTCCCCCCACTTTGTCTTCCTCATTTCTGTGGCCCTCTCCCCCCTTCGCTTTCCCTTTCTCTTACCCTCATGACCTTCTATTCCCCACCTCCCTCCATTCCATGGTCCACTGCCCTCTCCTACCGGATTCCTTCTTCTTCAGCCCTTTGCCTCTTCTCCCTATCACCTCATGCTTCTTACATCTCACCCTCCTCCCCCAACCACCTAGCTTCCTCCTCTCACCTGAAACCACCTGTCACCTGCCTGTGTGTGCTCTTCCCCCACCCCCCACCACCTTCTTATTCTGACTCTGCCCTCTTCCTTTCCAGTCCTGATGAAGGGTCTTGACCGGAAATGTTGACTGTTTATTTCCCTCCATAGATACTGCCTGACCTGTTGAGTTCTTTCTGCATTTTGTGTGTGTTGCTCCATATTCCAGTGTCTGCAGAATCTCTTGTGTCGACCTCTGTTAGATTTTGCCAAATTCCCCCAAAATTAACACTGCTCCAGTTTAGGACCCTAACCTGTGTGCCTGTCCTATCCTCTTCCATCACTATTTTAAAATTAATAGAATTATGGTCGCTGGAGCCAAAATGCTCCCTGACTATCTCTAAGAATTTTCACTAATAATTTCCTTATCACTAAAGTATGGTTCATCAGCCTATAATTGAGATACAAGAAATTCTGCAGATGCTGGAATCTGGAGCAATTCACAAAAAGTGCTGGAGGAACTCAGCAGGTCAGGCAGCATCCATGGAGAGAAAGAAACAGTCGACATTTTGGGCCAAGACCCTTCATCAGGACCGGAAAGGAAGAGGGCAGAAGGCTGAATAAGAAGGTGGAGGGAGGGGGAGGAGTACACGCAGGCAGGGGATAGGTGAGTTCAGATGATAGGCGAGTTTAAGTGAGAGAGGGAAGGTAGGTGGGTTGGGGAGGGGGAAGATGTAATAAGCTGAAAGGTGATAGGCAGAAGAAGCAAAGGGCTGAAGATGACGGAATCGGGTAGGAGAGGGCAGTGGACCATAGAATAAAGGATGGAGGGGGGGAGGAGAGGAGATGGGAAAGTTATCAAGGTGAAGGAAGGGAGCCACAGGAATATGGGAGGACAAAGGAGTGGGGGGGGGGGAGAAGAAAAAGGGGTGGGTTACCGGAAATTAGAGAAATCGATGTTGAGGCCATCAGGTTGGAGACTCACAAGGCGGAATATGAGGTGTTGTTCCTCCAACCTGCACCTGGCCTCATCGTGGCAGTAGAGGAGGCCATGGATAGACATGTCAGAATGGGAATGGGATGTGGAATTGAAGTGGGTGGCCACCGGGAGGTTCTGGCTGTTGCGGCGGATGGAGCAAAGGTGAACCAGGAGCACCAGATGCAATAAATGACACCCTCAGACTCACAGGTGAAGCGCTGCCTCACCTGGAAGGATTATCTGTGACTGGAATGGTGGTGAGGAAGGAGGTGTAGGGGCACGTGTAGCACTTGGTGCAGTTGCATTCATAAGTGCCAGGGGGTTATCAGTGGGGAGGACGAGTGAACAAGGGAGTTGCGGAGAGAGTGGTCCCTGCGGAAAGTGGAGAGAGGGGGTGAGGGGAAGATGTGCCTGGTGGTAGGATCCCATTGGAAGTGGCAGAAGTTGTGGAGAATAATGTGTTGGATGCGGAGGTGAGGACAAGGTTCCCGTCCCTGTTATGTCAGGGGGAGAGGGGGTGAGGGCAGTCGTGCAGGAACTAGAGGAGATACGGGTAAGGGCTGCATTGATGGTGATGGAAGGAAAACCTTGGTTACTGAAAAAGGAGAACATCTCTGAAGTCCCAGAATGGAAAGCCTCATCATGGGAACCGATGCAGCAGAGGCAGGGGATGACATCTTTACAAGTGACAGGGTGGGAAGAGACGTAGTCAAGGTAACTGTGGGAGTCAGTGGGTTTGTAGAAGATGTTTGTGGTTAACCTGTCTCCGGAGATGGAGACAGAGAGATCCAGAAAGGGGAGAGAGGTGTTGGAGATCGACCAAGTGAATCTGAGGGCAGGGTGGAAGTTGGAAGCAAAGTTGATGAAATTGCCGAGGTCAGCATGGGTGCAGGAAGCAGCACTAATGTGGTGGAGAAAGAGGTGGAGGGCGTTACCAGTGTAGGCTTGGAACATGGACTGTTCCACGTAGTCAACAAAGAGGCAGCCATAGCTGGGGCCCATGTGAATGCCCATGGCTACACCTTTAATTTGGAGAAAGTGGGAGGAGCCAAAAGAGAACTTGTTAAGGGTGAGTACCAGTTCCACCAGATGGAGGAGAGTGGTGGTGGAGGGGAACTGTTTGGGTCTCTTATCGAGAAAGAAATGGAGAGCCTTGCCTTCCTGATGGGAGATGGAAGTGTGCAGAGACTCAACATCCATGGTGAAAATGAGGTGGTCAGTGCCAGGGAACTGAAAGTTGTTGAAGTGATGGAGAGCATGCGAAGTGTCACAGACATAGGTAGGAAGGGACTGAACCAAGTGGGACAAAATGGAGTAAAGATAATGAGGGGCAGGAGCAGGCAGAAACAATGAGTCTACCAGGACAGTTGGGTTTGTGAATCTTGGATAGGAGGTAGAAATGAGCAGTGCGGGTTAGGGGAACTATGAGGTGGGAGGCTGTGGAGGGGAGGTCTCTGGAGGTGATGACGTCAGTGATAGTGCGGGAGACAATGGCCTCATGCTCCTTGGTGGGGTCCAGGTTGAGGGATAAGTAAGAGAATGTGTCCCAAGTGTTGACGTCTGGTCTCGGCAAAGTAAAGGTCCATCCGCCAGACTACAACAGCAGCACACTTGTCTGTGGGTTTGATAGTGAGATTAGGATTGGTGCAAAGGGAATGGAGGGCAGTATATTAAGGGGGGTGAGGTTGGAATAGGTGAGGGGAGTGAACTTGAGACGGTTAATGTCCCATTGGCAATTAGAGATGAAGAGATCCAGAGTGGGCAGAAGGCCAGGACGCGGTGTCCAAGAGAAGGAAGAAAGCTTAAGGGGTCATTAGTGGGGTGTGGGGAAATCTTGCCAAAGAAGTAGGCCTAGTGACAGGCGGCAGAAAAAGAGCTCAGCGTCATGGCGGGCATGGAACTTGTTGAGGTGCGGATGCAGGGGGACAAAATTAAGGCCCCTGCTAAGGACAGAACTTTCAGCCTCAGAGAGGGGAAGGTTGGAGGGGATAGTGAAGATGCAGCAGGGATTGGAGCTGGGAGGGTAGAGGGATGGAGGGGTGGAGGAGAGAGGAGAGTTAGGGGGTCAGGGAAGGTGGGGTGGGGGGAAGTTGGGGGCTCAGAGGAGTGAAGGGGGGTTGAGGAGTGGGGGGAGGCTTGGGAGACCAGGGGAGGGTGGGGTGTGGTAGTGAAAGCAGAGGAGAAGTGGGACCCAGTGACACTATGAGAGGTCTCGGCCTAGAGGCGGCCGAGACTGAGGTCGGAGCCGGAGGCGGCGGAGGCCGTGGCCCAGGGATGGCTCTCCTACCAGATTTCTTCTTCTTCAGCCCTTCGCCTCTTCTACCTATCACCTCTCAGCTTATTAATATCTCCCCCTCCTCCCCCACCCACCTACCTTCCCCCCCTCACCTGGACTCACCTATCCCCTGTCTGCGTGTGCTCCCACCCCTCTCCCCACCTTCTTAGCCTGGCTTCTGCCCTCTTCCTTTCCAGTCCTGATGAAGGGTCCCGGCCCGAAACGTCAACTGTTTAGTTCCCTCCATAGATGCTGCCTGACCTGGTTTGTTGGTTTGTTCCTATTGCACTTCTTAAACAAAGGAACAACATTTGTTATTTTCCTTTCTTCTGGCAATTCACCCATGGCTAAAGAGTATACAAAGATCGCTGTCAAGGTCCCAGCAATCTCCTCCCTTGCTTTCTGGGATAGATCCCATCAGGTCCTGGAGACTTATCCACATTAATGTTTTTCAAGGCACCCAACACCTCCTCCTCCTTCTTAGTATTGACATACCATAGAACACCAGCAGATCCCTCCCAAACCTTACCGTCATCCATGTCCTCCTTGAATACCAATGCGTAGTACTAATTAAGGACCTCACCCACTTCTTTATGCAAGAGCTCTACACATAAATTCTCTCCTCTGTCCTTGAATGAATTTACTCTTTCCATATCTACCCTCTTGCTTCTTGGGATTCTTCTTAATCCTACTTGCCAAGGACATTTCATGGCCCCATTTTGCCCTCCTAAATTCTTGTTTAATTCTTTCCTGTCTCCTTTATATTTCTCAAGGGCCCTGTCTAATTTAAGCTTCCTAAACCTTATATATGCTTTCTTTTTCTTTTTGACTACACTTACAATATCTCATGTTCCTGAACTTTGCCAGCCTTATATTTCATCCTCACATAAATATGCTGGTTGTGAACTCTAATCAACTGGCCTTTAAAAGACTCCCACCCTCAAATAGCCACTCCCAATCTACATTCTCTAGTTTCTGCCTGATACTGTTGTAATTAGCCTTCCCCCAATTTAACACTTGCACCCGAAGACCAGTCTTATCCTTAATCATAACTATCTTAAAAGTTATGGAATAATGGGCACTGTTCCCCAAATGACCTCCCACTGAAACTTTGATCACCGGCCAGGTTATTCCTCAATGTACGGTCTAGTAAGCCCCTTCTCTAATAAGAATATCTATATATTGTTTCGAGAAACTCTCTTGGATGACCTAGCAAATTCTGTCCCATCCAAGTCCCAATATAGGGGAATTTAAAATCACCCACAACAATATCCCTGTTTTTACATCTTTCTATCCATTTCCCTAGTTCCTGCTGGCTATAGTATTACCCGATCATAGTGATTGCAGCTTTTATATTCCTGAGTTGTACACAAATGGCCTTGCTGAATGACCCTTCAAGGTGACCTCTCTAAGTGCAGCCATGACATTCTCCATAATCAGTAATACAACTACCCCACCAATTTACATCCCCTTCTGTCATGTCTGAAACAAGCATGCCTTCATTAACTGAGGCATAGAATATAAGTGCAGGAAGGCTTGGTACAACTTTTATAAAGAGAAACAAAGGACTGCAGATGCTGGAACCTAGATGTAAAACACTACGATGCTGAAGGAACTCAGCAGGCCAGGCAGCATCCGTGGAGAAAAGCAGGCGGTCAACATTTTGGGTCAGGACTCTTGTTCAGGTCTGAAGGTCAGAAAAGTTGAGCCCAATATATAGGAGGGAAAAGCAGAGCAGTGACAAAAGAGGGGAGGCGGGGTGGGCACAAGGTGGTAATAGGTAGATGCAGGAAAGAGATATTGATAGGCAGGTGCAGGGGAGGAAGGGAGAACAGATCTGCTGGGAGATGGGTCAGAGAACAAACTTTTATAAAGCATTGGTTAGGACATAGCCAGAATACTGTGTGCAGTTCTGATTGCCATACGATAGGAAGGATGTGATTACACTGGAGAGGGTGGAGAAGAGATTCACCAGAATGTTGCCTGGGATGGAATCTGGCAGTTATGGATGGTCTGGATTTGTTTTCCTTGGACCAGAGAAGTCTGAGTGGGGACTTGATAGAGGTATACAAAATTATGAGGGACGTAGACAGTAAGAAATGTATCTGAGACCAGAGGACATAGGTTTAAGGCAAGTAAAAGAGGGGATCTGAGAAACATTTTTCCACCCAGAGGATGGCTTCTATCTGGAACACATGGTTCAAAAGGTCGTGGATATTTAAGAAGCAACTGGATGAATACATGAATTGCCCAAGGCGCAGTAGACTACGGACAAAGTGCTGGGAAATGGAATTAGTAGAGATAGGTCTTTTGATGACCTTCATGGTCATGGTGAACGGAAGGGCCTGTTTCTACGTTGTATGACTCCAAGTACCTTCAGAAGAATTGCAGAGGTTCAAGAAATGACTCATTACCTTCAAGGGCAATGAGGACGGGCAATAAATCCTGGTCTTGTCATTGTCCAGATACCCAAAATAAAAAGAATACTTTCAGTTTATACAATCAATTTCTTGCCAACCTCAAATGAGATGTTGTACTTTTAGTTTTTAATTATCTTCATTTGAGTTTGCATTTTAGAAACTGTAGTGTGGAGCAGAAAATCATCTTTAATGCCACTGTAACATGATAACTGAAAAGTACTAATACATTGTGGAAATAGTTGTATGTTGTAACGAAGCATAGTTTTAGAATAGGTAAGAACAAAGGTTGAATGTGAAGATAAGAGAGACATGGTTTGTAGACAATTCTGATTCAATAAGGCAATTAGTGAAATAATTAATATTTAAGACACAGTTGAATATTTTTCCTCAGTTTCATCAATAACAATTGGATTTCTGCTAATATTCAGAACTGTGTTCACAGGCTTGGAGATGAGTAAATAATTAAGCACAATTTCAATTTTTATCTCAATACACGGCAAAAAACTCAAATGTTTAGAATATCCTGAAACTGGAAAACTGCACTATTTCATAATAAACAAAATTGAACCTAGAGATTGGACAAGATCTGTAGATTAATCAATCATTCAGCATATGAAAAGGCAGCCTGATACATTTTTATTTAACAACAAAATAGACTAAATTATAACTTGCACACAAATCATTCATGGTGAGGAAAGAAGCTTTAATATTGTTTTTAATGTTTGACTCCCATGGACATATTATTTCACGGGTTTTAAAAAAACACAAATTATGAATATTTTCTTAACCAGGGAAATGCATACCAAAACTAGAAACACAAAGCAGGTATTACAGCTTAACAAAACAAAGTAGAACAATTAGAAGCAGTTGGTGTAAAGGAGATTTTAAGCTATTGGTGCTCTTTCTTTTTGTGTTTCTTCAACGCATAGAGTTCTACTTTCAGCCAAGTTGTTCCAGTCTGTTTCAATCATTGTATTGCCTGTTGGAGGAATCAGATCAACTCTAACATTGAGAAAAAATGAAATATGAGATCAATGCACTAATCATAAAAATTAGAAAAGAACCAAAGAACATTTATGATGCAGAGGTAGGCCATATGGGCCATCATGCCTGTGCTGGCCAAGGGACTACACAGTTTAATCCCCCATCCAGCTCTAGAGATCCATAGATTTGCAGATAACAGCTCTTTATGTCCACTTCCATTATGTGATGAGTGTTTCTACCTCCACCACCCTTTCACTAAATTCCAGATCCCCACCACAAATTTATAAGAGCAGATGTGACATCTTCACCCCAAATAAACAAATCAGAATCAGGTTTATTATCACTGACATATGTCATGAAATTTGTTGTTTTGTGGCAGCAGTACAATGCAAGACATAAAAGTTACTATAATAAATAAATAAATAGTGCAGAAGAATAACGACATAGTGTTCACGGACCATTCAGAAATCTGATGGCGGAGGGGAAGAATCTGTTTCTGAAACATTGAGTGTGGGTCTTCAGGCTCCTGTACCTCCTCCCTGATGGTAGTAACATGAAGAGGGTATTTCCGGGGTGTAGAGAGTCATTGATGATGGATGCGGCCTTCTTGAGGTACTGCCTTAAGAAGATGTCCTCAAAGATGGGGAGGATTGTGCCTGTGATGGAGCTGGCTGAGTTACAACCCTCTGCAGCCTCTTTCGATCCTGTGCATTGGAGCCTCCATACCGGGCAGTGATGCAACCAGTCAGAATGCTTTCCACTGTACCTCCGTAGAAATTTGCAAGAGTCTTTGGTGACATACCAAATCTCCTCAAACTCCAGTGAAGTAGAGCCTCTGGCGTGCCTTCTACGCAATTCAATGTGTTGGGCCCAAGGTAGGTCCTCTGAGATGTTGACGCCTAGGAACTTGAAGCTCACCCTTTCCACTGATCCCTCAATGAGGACTGGTGTGTGTTCTCCTGACTTCCCCTTCCTGAAGTCCATAACCTTGGTCTTGCTGATGTTGAGTGTGAGGTTGTTGTTGCGACACTACTCAACCAGGCAATCTATCTCATTCCTGTACGCCTCCTCATTGCCATCTAAGATACTGCCAACAACAGTGGTGTCATCAGTGAGACTTGGCTGTCACAAGAGCAGGAATGGCTGCTGGATGTCGGGGTTTAGATGTTTCAAAAGGGAGGGAGATAAAAGAGATGGGTGAGTGGCATTGTTAATCAGGGATGGTATCATATTTGCAGAAAGGGAAGACATTCTGGAGGGATCGCCTGAGTCAGTGTGAGTGGAGGTCAGAAACAGGAAGGGAGCAATCACTCTATTGGGAGTATTCAGTACACCCCCCAGTAGCAACAGAGACACTGAGGAACAGATCAGGAGGCAAGTTTTGGAAAAAATAACAGTGTTGTTGTCATAGCTGATTTCAACTTCTCTAATATTGATTGGCACCTCCTTCGTGCAAAAGGTTTGGATGGGGCAGAATTTGTTAGGTGTGTCCAGGATTCTTGACACAATATGTAGACAGGCAAACTAGAGGAGAGACCATTCTGGATCTGGAACTAGGCAATGAACCTGGTCAGGTGTCAGATCTCTCGGCAGGTGAGCATTTCGGAGACAGTGACCACAACTCCCTGACCTTTACTCTTGCCTTGAAGAGGCATAGGAGCAGACAGTACAGGAAAGTATTTAATTGGGGGAGGGGGAATTATGATGTTATTAGGCAGGAACTTGGGAGTGTAAATTGGGAGCGTAAATTGGACATTGGTGTACTCAGGGAAATGCACAATGGAAACGTGGAGGTTGTTTAGAGATCACTTGCATGGGGTTCTGGATAGGTTTGTCCCATTGAGGCAGGAAAAGGGTGGTAGGGTGAAGGAATCATCATTGACAAGAGATGTGGAATATCTAGTGAAGAGAAAGAAAGAAGCTTTCTTAAGTTTAGGAAACAAGGATCAGATAATCCCTCCAGGATGTCTTCCCTTTCTTTAGAGAGCTACAAGATAGCCAGGAAGGATCATGAGAACAGACTTAGGAGAGTGAGAACGGGGCATGAGAAGGCCATGGCGAGTAGGATTAATGAAAACCCCAAGGCATTCTACTCGTATGTGAAGAACATGAGGATGACTAAAGTGAAGGTAGGACTGATTAGGGATAGAGGAGGAAATATGTGCCTGGAGTTGGAGGAGGTAGGGGAGGACCTTAATGAATACTTTGCTTTAGTAAAACAGGCTGATAAGCTAGAACATGTTGAGAAGGAGGATGTGCTGGAACTTTTGAAAAACATTAGGATAGATAAGTCCCTGGGGCTGGACAAGATATATCCCAGGATACTACAGGAAGTGAGGGAAGATATTTCCGAGCCCTCGGCAATGCTCTTTGCGTCCTCACTGGCCACAGGAGTAGTACCAGATGATTGGATGGTGGCAAATGTTATTCCTTTGTTCAAGAAAGGGAATAGGGATAACCCTGGGGATTATAGACCAATGAGTCTTACTTCAGTGGTGGGAAAACTATTGGAGAGGATTCTTAGGGACAGGATTTATGAGCATTTGGAGAAGCATAGGCTGATTAGGGATTGTCAGCATTGCTTTGTGAGGGGCAGGTCATGCCTCATGAGCCTGATTGAATTCTTTGAGGATGTGACAAAACACATTGATGAGGGTACAGCTGTGGATGTGATGTATATGGACTTTAATAAAGTATTTGATAAGGTATTCCACATGATAGGCTCATCAGAAGGTCAGGAGGCATGGGATCCAGGGAAGCTTCGCTCTGTGGTTTTGGAATTGGTTTGCCCACAGAAGGCAGAGGCTATTTGTAGATGGAGTATATTCTGCCTGGAGGTCAGTGACCAGTGGTGTTCCACAGGGATCTGTTCTGGGACTCCTGCTCTTCGTGATTTTTATAAATGACTTGGATGAGGATGTGGAATGGTGGGTTAGTAAGTTTGCAGATGATGTGAAGGTTGGTGATGTTGTGGATAGTATAGAAGGTTATCGAGGGTTACAATAGGATGCAAAGCTGGGCTGAGAAGTGACAGATGGAGTTCAATCTGGAAAAGTGTGAAGTGATTCACTTTGGAAGGTCGAATTTGAAGGCAGCATACAGGGTTAATGGCAGGATTCTTAGCAGTGTGGAGGAACAGAGGGATCTTGGGGTCCAAGTCCATAGATTCCTCAAAGTTGCTGCACAAATTGATAGGGTTGTAAAGAAGGCGTATGGTGTGCTGGCCTTCATTAGTCAGGGGATTAAGTTCAAGAGTTGCAAGGTAATGTTGCAGCTCTATAACACTCTGGTTAGACCACACTTAGAATATTGCGTTCAGTTCTGGTCGCCTCTCTATAGGAAGGATGTGAAAGCTTTAAAAAGGGTGCAGAGGAGATTTACCAGGATGTTACCTGGATTGGAGAGCATGTCTTATAAGGATAGGTTGAGCGAGCTAGGGCTTTTCTCTTTGGAGCGAAGGAGGATGGGAGGTAACCTGATAGAGGTGTACAAGATGACAAGAAGCATAGATTGAGTGGATAGCCAGAAACTTTTTCCCAGGGCAGAAATGGCTAACATGAGGGGGCATAATTTTAGGTATAGAGGCAGATATATTAGGGGCATTTAAGAGACTCTTAGATATCTACATGGATGATAGAAAAATGGAGGGGTATGTGGGAGGGAAGGGTTAGATTGATCTTACAGTAGGTTTAAAGGTCAGCACAACATCATGGACTGAGGGGCCTGTACTGTGCTATGTTCTGCGGGACCAAACAGCATACCAGATATAATCTTGAAGACCCGTGCCCTAGAATCACCTTTGCCTCTAACCAATCTGTTCCAGTATAGTTAAGACATTGGAATTTACCAAATTGTGTAAATTTCCAGGTATGTTCAGTTCACAAAAGGCAGCACAAATCTAATTTGGCTAATTATTGGTCAGTTACTATTCTCAATCATCAGCAAAGTGATGGAAACTACCTTCAACAATCTATGGGGTGGTATTTACTCACCAATAACCTGCCCAACAAAGCTGAACTTTGGTTTAGGTGGGACCATATATCTCCAGACTTCATTAGAGGTGAGAGTGACTGACTGCTTTTAATATCAAAGCAGTATTTAATTGAGCGTGGCATTAAGGAGACCTGGGAAAAAACACTCAGACATGGGCTGACGGTTGGTTAGTATCATTTGCGTCACTAAAATATCATAAGAATACTAGTAGAAGTAGGAAACAGGTCACTTGGCTCTTTGCACCAAATCTGCCAAACCTTCAGCTCCACATTCCTGCACTAACACCTCAATACCTTTAATATCTAAAAATTAATTGATCTATCGGGGTAGAAAATTTCAAAGTTGCCATCCTCTGGGTGAAGAGATTTCTTTTCATCACTAACAAGAACTCTGATCCCTTATTTTGAGATTGTGACCCTTGGTTCTTGAGCCTACAGCCAGCAGAAACATCAACTTTGCATTTACACTGTCAAGTATTTTTTTTGTTTCAGTGTGATCACTTTCCAGTCTCCTAATGAGAGTTTAATCTCTCCTCAAATGACAAATTCCCCAAACCAGTGATGAATTTGGTGAACCTTGAATGGACACCTTTCATGGCAAATATCTCCTTCCATATGTGGGGAGACCAGACCTGTACAATATTCCAGATGCAGTCTCACCAGGATTCCATATAATTGGAGCAAGACTACTCATATTCAAATCCTCATAGAAAAAACAAACATATTATTTGTCTTCCTTCCTATCTTTTCTGAACCTGCTTGATAACCTTTATTGATTCATGCACAAAGGACAACCAGGTCCCTCTAAACCTTTCAATCTCTCATCATTGGGGAAAAATTACTCCAGCTTTCTATTTTTCTATGAAAGCAGATTAGTTCACATTTATCCACATTACATGCCTTGCCGTTACATCTGCTAAGAGTACAGAGAATGCAGGAGTATAATCAGGAAGGAAATTAGGAGGGTATAAAGGGTAGCTTTGGCAGAGAAGATGAAGGAGAATCCACAAAGATTTTATAAATCTATAAATAAGGGGAAAAGAGAGTACCAGAGTGAGAGTAGAGCCCCTCAAAGACCAAAGTGAACACCTTTATGTGGAGCTGCAGGAGATAGGAAAGGTCCTCAATAGATACTTCTTCTCTGTTTTTACTGTGGAGAAAGACATGAAGTCTTTAAAATTAAGGAAAGTTAATGAGGTTGTCCTGGGACTAGTCCACATTACAGTGGAGCAGGTGCTGGACATCTTAAAATGTATAAAGTTAGACAAATCTCCAAGGCCTATCCAGGTATACCCATGAACACTGTGGGAGGCTAGAGAAGAAATTGTGGGAGCCCTGGCTGAGATACTTCATTCATTGTTAGTCATGGCTGAGGTGCTGGAAGACTGGTGGGTGGCTAATATTGTGCCTTTATTTAAGAAGAGTTGCAAAGAAAAACCAGGGGACTATAGACTAGTAGGTCTAACATCTGTGGTAGGTGAGTTACTGGAAGGGATTCTGAGGAATAAGATATATATGCATCTGGAAAGACAGGGGTTGATTCAGGGTAGTCAGCATGGCTTTGTGCAAGTGAGATCATGTCTTACAATTATTGATGAAGTGACCAAGAAGGTCGATCAGGACATATGGACTTCAGTAAAGTATTTTACAAGGTTCCACATGGTAGGCTATTCTGGAAGGTTAGATCGCATGGAATCCAGGGAGAATTAGCTAATTGGATACACAATATCCCAATGTTCATCTGTGACCAGAAACCAAACTCCATCAGCCACAAAAATACTGTGGTACAAAAGCAGGTCAGAACTAAGTATCCTGCAACAAGTGAATCACCTGCTAGCCCACCGGCATCTATAAGACACAAATCAGGTGTAATGGAACATTCTACACTTGCAGCTCCAACAACATTTAAGATGCTATCTATCACCCTACACCTTCACTTCATCCATCATCAGTGCACTTTGGCAACAATGTGCACCACCTGCAAAGTGCACTAAAGATATTTGCCGGGGCTACTTCATCAGCACTTCCTAAACCTATGACCTTTTCTACAAAGTTATAGCTATAAAATTCTATCAAATTTCCCCTCAGCACCTTCTCCAAAGCTTCATATCTTTGCTATAATGAGGTGATCAAAATTGAACGCAATACTCTAAATGTGGCCTAACCAGAGTTTTATAAAACTGTAATGTAACTTATTGGTTCTCGAACTCAATGACTCAACTTATGCGTGCCAGTGCCTTCTCTATCACCCTATCAACCTGCGCATCCACTTTTAGGGAGACATGTAACTGAACTCCAAGAATCCTCTGTTCACCAACGTTGTTAAGGATCCTTCCATTAACTGTGTATTCTCCCTTTATGTTGGATCTCCCAGAATGCAACACCTCACATTTGGTCGGATTAAACTCCATCTGCCATTTCTCTACCCATATTTGCAACTGATATACAGTATATCCTGCCGTATCCTTTGGCAATCTTCCATGCAATCCACAACATCACCGATCTTTGTGTCGTCTGCAAACTTACTCACCCACCCTACCACATTTTCATCCAAATATATATAAAATTTCTGTTACTGTGAATATCTAAGTGAGTAAAAGATGACCTGATTTCCAAAAGGCATAAAGTTATGGATGACACATTTCCTTAATATTTTAAGCAAGATTACTTTTTTTTATTTCCATCTTTTACTGTTTCAAAATAACAGGAAAGGAAAAAGGCCCGAAGCAAAAGTTTGGGCAGCCTACATGGTCAGTACTTAGTAACACCCCCTTTGGCAAGTATCACAGCTTGTAAACACTTTCTGTCGCCAGCTAAGAATCTTTCAATTCTTGTTTGGGGGATTTTTGCCCATTCTTCCTTGCAAAAGGCTTCTAGTTCTGTGAGATTCTTGGGCCGTCTTGCATGCATTGCTCTTTTGAGGTCTATCCACAGATTTTTGATGATGTTTAGGTTGGGGGACAGTGAGGGCCATGGCAAAACCTTCAGCTTGTGCCTCTTGAGGTAGTCCATTGTGGATTTTGAGGTGTGTTTAGGATCATTATCCTGTTGTAGAAGCCACCCTCTTTTCATCTTCAGCTTTTTTTTTTACAGACAGTGTGATGTTTGCTTCTAGAATTTGCTGGTATTTAATTGAATTCATTCTTCCCTCTACCAGTGAAATGTTCCCTGTGCCACTGGCTGCAACACAAGTGCAAAGCATGATCGATCCACCCCTGTGCTTAATAGTTGGAGAGGTGTTCTTTTCATGAAATTCCACACCCTTTTTTCTCCAAACATACCTTTGCTCACGGTGGCCAAAAAGTTCTATTTTAACTTCATCAATCCACAAGACTTGTTTCCAAAATGCATCAGGCTTGTTTAGATGTTCCTTTGCAAACTTCTGATGCTCAGTTTTGTGGTGAGGATGCAGGAAAGGTTTTCTTCTGATGACTCTTCCATGAAGGTCATATTTGTGCAGGTATCACTGCACAGTAGAACAGTTCACCACCACTCCAGAGTCTGCTAAATCTTCATGAAGGTCTTTTGCAGTCAAACGGGGGTTTTGATTTGCCTTTCTAGCAATCCTATAAGCAGTTCTCTCAGAAAGATTTTTTTGGTCTTCCAGACCTCAACTTGACCTCCACCGTTCCTGTTAACTGCCATTTCTTAATTACATTACGAACTGAGGAAACGGCTACCTGAAAACGCTTTGCTATCTTCTTAGAAAAACTACAGCACAATTCAGGCCCTTTGGCCCACAAAGCTGTGCTGAACATGTCCCTACCCTAGAAATTAAGAGGCTTACCCATAACCCTCTATTTTATTCAGCTCCATGTACCTATCTAACAGTCTCTTGAAAGACCCTATCGTATCTGCCTCCACCAGTGTTTCCGGCAGCCCATTTCACGCACTCACCACTCTGAGTAAAAAACTTACTCCTGACATCTCCTCTATATCTACTCCCCAGCATCTTAAACCTATGTCCGCTTGTGGCCACCATTTCGGCCCTGGGAAAAGCCTCTGACTATCTACCCGATCAATACCTCTCATCTTCTTATGCACCTCTATCAGGTCCCCCCTCATCCTCCAAGGAGAAAAGGCTGAGTTCCCTCAACCTGCTTTCATAAGGCATGATCTGCCTTCCAGCCAGCATCCTTGTAAATCTCCTCTGTACCCTCTCTATGGCTTCCACATCTTTCCTGTAGTGAGGCGACCAGAACTGAGCACAATACTCCAAGTGGGGTCTGACCAGGGACCTACAGAGCTGCAACAATACCTCTCAGCTCCTAAATTCAATTCCCTGATTAATGAAGGACAATACACCATATGCCCTCTTAACCACAGAGTCAACTTGCGCAGCCGCTTTGAACATCCAATGGACTCGGACCCCAAGATCCCTCTGATATTCCACACTGCCAAGAGTCCTACCATTAAGACTATATTCCGCCAACATATTTGACCTACCAAAATGAACCGCTTCACACTAATCTGGGTTGAACTGCATCTGCCACTTCTCAGCCCAACTTTGCTTCCAATGTCCCTCTGTAACCTCTGATAGCCCTCCAAACTATCCACAACAACCCTAACCTTTGTGTCATTCGCAAAAATTACTAACCCACCCCTCCACTTCCTCATCCAGGTCGTTTATAAAAATCACAAAGAGTAAGGGTCCCAGTACAGACCTATGAGGTACAGCACTGGTCACCGACCTCCACTCAGAATACGACCCAACAACCATTCTTTGCCTTCTGTGGGCCAGCCAGTTCTGAATCCACACTGCAATGTCCCCTTGGATCTCATGTCTCCTCACCTTTTCCATAAGCCTTGCATGGGGTACCTTATCAAGCACCTTTCTGAAATCTATATACACTACATCTACTACTCTCCCTTCATCGATGTGCTTAGTCACATCCTCAAAAAATTCAATCAGGCTCGTAAGGCAGGACCTGCCCTTGACAAAGCCATGCTGACTATTCCTAATCATATTATACCTCTCCAAATGTTCATAAATCCTGCCTCTCAGGATCTTCTCCATCAGTTTACTAACCACTGAGGTAAGACTCACCGGTCCACAATTCCCTGGGATATCCCTACTCCCCTTCTTGAATAAGGGAACAACATCTGCAACCCTCCAATCTTCTGGAACCTCTCTCGTCTCCATCGACGATGCAAAGATCATCATCAGAGGCTCCACAATCTCCTCCCTTGCCTCCCAAAGCAACCTGGGGTACATCTCATCCAGTCCTGGCGACTTATCTAACTTGATGCTTTCCAAAAGTTTCAGTACCACCTCTTTTCTAATATCTACATGCTCAAGCTTTTCAAACCACTGCTGCATGTCCCCACTACAATCCCCCAGATGCTTTTCCGTAGTGAATACTGACATAAAGTATTCATTAAGTACCTCCGCTATTTCTTCCGGATCCATACACACTTTCCCACTGCTGCACTTGATAGGCCCTATTCTTTCGCATCTCATCTTCTTACACTTCATATACTTGTAGAACGCCTTGGGGTTTTCCTTAATCCTGCCCGCCAAGGCCTTCTCATGTCCCCTTCTGGCTCTCCTAATCTCTTTCTTAAGTTCTTTCCTTTTAGCCTTGTACTCTTCCAGATCTCTGACATTACCTATCTCTCTGTACCTTTTGTATGCTTTTCTTTTCCTTTTGACTAGATTTATTATAGCCTTTGTACACCACGGTTCCTGTATCCTCTCGTGACTCCCCTGTCTCATTGGAACATGTCTATGCAGAACTCAACACAAATACCCCCTGAATATTTGCCACATATCTTCCATACTTTTCCCTGAGAACATCTGTTCCCAATTTAATCTTCCAATTTCCTGCCTGGGAGCCTCATAATTCCCTTTACTCCAAGTAAACATCTTTCTGCTCCGATCTCTCTCCAGTGCTAATGTAAAGGAGATAGAATTATGATCACTATCACCAAAATGTTCACCCACTGAGAGATCTGACACCTGACCAGGTTCATTTCCCAATATCAAATCAAGCACAGCCTCTCCTCTTGTAGGTCTTTGTACATACTGTGTCAAGAACCCTTCCTGAACACACCTAACAAACTCCACCCCATCTAAACCCCTCACTGTCTGGAGATGCCAGTCGATGTTTGGGAAATTAAAATCCCCCATCACAACAACTCTGTTATTCTCACACCTTTCTAGGATCTGCTTCCCTATCTGCTCTTCAATAACCCTGTCACTATTGGGCGGCCTATAAAAAACACCCAGTAAAGTTATCGACCCCTTCCTGTTCCTAACCTCCACCCATAGAGACTCCATAGACAATCCCTCCACAACGTCCGCCTTTTCCACAGCCGTGACGCTATCTCTGATCAACAGTGCCACTCCCCCACCTCTTTCGCCTCCCTCCCTGTCCTTCCTGAAATATCTAAAACCCAGCACTTGAATCAACCATTCCAGCCCCGGAGTCATCCAAGTCTCCGTAATGACCACCACATCATAGCTCCAAGTATAGATCCAAGCTCTAAGCTCATCTGCCTTGTTCACAATACTCCTTGCATTAAAATAGACACATCTCAAGCCTGTCGGAACACTTCCCTTCCCTATCACCTGCCTATGGTACTTACTCCTAGCTTACTCTATTTGAGAGCCAAACACCTCTTCCCCAGTACGGATCCCACCCCCAACAATTCTAGTTTAAACTCTCCCCAGTAGCCTTAGCAAACCTCCCCGCCAGTATGTTGGTCCCCCTGGGATTCAAGTGCAACCTGTCCTCTTTGAACAGGTCATACCTCCCCCAAAAGAGGCCCCAATGATCCAGAAAACTGAATCCCTGCTCCTTACTCCAATCCCTCAACCACGCATTTAACCTCCTCCTCATTCTGTTCCTATACCCACTGTCACTTAGCACAGGCAGTAATACGGAAATTAATACCTTTGAGGTCCTGCTTCTCAACTTCCTTCCTAATTCTCTATAGTCTCTTTTCAGGACCTCATTCCTTTCCCTACTTATGTCATTGGTACCAATATGTAGCACGACCTCTGGCTGTTCTCCCTCCCTCTGCAGGATATCTTGGACGTGATCCAAAACATCCCAAACCCTGGCACCTGGGAGGCAAACTACCTTCCGAGTTTCTTTCCTGCGTCCACAGAATCGCTTGTCTGCCCACTAACTATAGAGTCCCCTATCACTAGTGCCCTCCTCACCCCTTCCCTACCCATCTGAGCCACAGGGCCGGGCTCTGTGCCAGAGACACTGCCACTGTTGCTTCCCCCAGGTAGGCTGTCTCCCCCAACATTACCCAAACAGGAGTACTTATTGTCAAAGGGTACAGCCACAGGGGTACTCTCTAGTACCTGACTCTTCCTCTTCCCCCTCCTGATTGCGACCCAATTGCCTGATTCCGATGGTCCAGGTGTGACCACCTACCTATAACTCCTCTCTATCACCTCCTCACTCTCCCTGACCAGACACATCTCCAGTTCCCTAACACAGTCCCTCAGGAGCTGCAGCTCGACACACCGGGTGCAGACATAGCCTTCCCGGAGGCAGGGAGACTCAGGGGACTCCCACATCTGACACTGAGTACAGGAAACCGCACTCATACCCTGTCCTTTCCTCAAGTCACCTACCTTTCTTCGCCCCTTTACACTAAAGCCCCTTGAGCCAAAGCCCAGAACACTCTGCTCCCTCTCACTCCGCTACCCGCTCCGACGTTGCCCACTGGATAGGGCGGTTTGCTTTTTAAACAGCCCGTGCCTTACCTGCTGATGTCACGCGCCTGCGCAGTCCAATCCCCACTATTCATGATTAAAACTTATTTAAAAGCTTATAAAACAAAACCTTACTCAACTAAACCTTAAATAAAAACACTATACAAAAAAAGAAGGAAAACTTATCTGTCCTGAAGTTCCGACCTCTGCCGAAGAGAAACCCACGAAACCTTCTCCTGTATTGTGGGCATCAATTATTTTAATTTTCAGAGTGCTAGGCAGCTCCTTAGAGGAGCCCATGGCTGCTGATTGTTGGACAAGGTTTGAGGAGTCAGGGTATTTATAAAGCTTTGAAATTTGCATCACCTGGTCTTTCCTAACGATGACTGTGAACAAGCCATAGCCCTAACAAGCTAATAAAGTTCTGAGACCTTGGTAAAAGTTATCTGAGAGCTCAAATCTCTTGGGGTGCCCAAACTTTTGCATGGTGCTCCTTTCCTTTTTTCACTCTAAAATTGTACAAAACAAAAATAATACATTGATCTTGCTTAAAATGTTGAAAAGTGTGTTTCATCTTTAACTTTATGACTTCTGGAGATCAGTTCATCTTCTACTCACTTAACTATTCACAGTAACAGAAATTTTGACCAGGGGTGCCCAAACTTTTGCATACCAGTATATATATGACAAACAACAGAGTTCCCCATACAGATCCCTGTGGAATACTAGTAGTCACATACCTCCATCCAGAATAATCAGAATCAGATTTATTATCAGTGACATATGTTATCCTCTGTCTTTTTATGGGCAAGCCAATTTTGGATCCAATCATCCATGTCACCATGCATCCTAATTTTCTGGATGAGTCCACCATGCAGGACCTTGTGAAATGCCTTACTAAAATCCATGTATACAACATCCTTAACTCTACCTTCATCAATTGTCTTCATCACCTCCTCGAAAAACTCAATCAGATTAGTCAGATATGACCTGCCCCGCACGAAGACATGCTGGCTGTCCCTAATCAGACCATGTTTCTCCAAATGCTCATGAATCCTATCCCTAAGAATGCTCTCCATTAGTTTCCCTATCACTGGTTTGAGACTCACTGGTCTATAATTTCCAGGATTATCCCTATTTCCCTTCTTGAACAAAGGAACAAAATTAGCTACCTGCCAGTTCTCCTCCCCCATACCTGTGGCTAGTACAGATACAAAGATCTCATCCCAGCAATCTCATCTCTCGCGTTCTCAATAACCGGGGGTTTATCCCATCAGGCCCTGGGGACTTATCCACCTTAATATTTTTCAAGAGACCTAACACTACCACTTTACTAATCTTGAAATGCCCTAGCATCTTAGCATGTTCCACTTTGATCCCACAATCCTCTACATCCTTCTCCTCAGTAAATACCAACACAAAATACTCATATAGGATCACACCCACATCCTCACTTCTAAGCTCAAGTTCCCTCCATTATCCTTGAGCAGTCCTATCCTCTCCCTAGTTATCCTCTTGTTCTTGATGTATGAGTAGAATGCCTTGGGATTCTAATCATTCATCAAGAAAGCCAAGAACTTTTCATGACCCCTTCTAGCTCTCCTAAGTCCCTTCTTGAGTTCCCTACGGGCTCCTTTATAGTCCTTAAGTGCCCTGTTTGACTCCAGCTACCTGAGACTTACATATGCTTCCTCCTTCTTGACAAAATTAACTGCTTCTCTCCTCATCCAAGGATCCTGCACCTTGCCATCCTTGTCCTTCCTTCTTACTGGAATAAACACGTCCTGAACTCTGTGCAGCTGGTCTTTCAACAAACTCCACATGTCAGATGTGGGTTTGCCCATAAACAATTCTTCCTAATCAACTCTCCCTAGCTCCTGTCTGATGCCTTCCCCCAAATTAATGCTTTCCTGCAAGGTTCACCACTTTTATCTATATTCATAGCTATCTTAAAGCTTAAGGACTTGTGATCTCTGTTTGCCAAGTGTTCACCCACTGGAAGGTTATTCCCCTGAGCAGGCTCATTCCCCAGTACAAAATCTAGTATAGCCTCCCCTCTAGTTGAACTATCCACATACTGCTTCAAGAAACCCTTTTGGACACACCTAACAAATTCTGCCCCATCTAAACCTTTTGCACTGAGGAATTCCCAGTCTAGGTTGGGAAAGTCAAAGTCAGCCACAATAATAGCCCTGTTGTTTTTGCTCCTTTTTATAATCTGCCTGCATATCTGCTCCTCAGTGTCCCTCTGGCTATTTGGGGGTCTATAATGTGAATGCATCAGAGTGATGGCACTATTCTTATTCTTGAGTTTTACCCATATGGACTCAGATGCCCCAGATCATGAAAAATGATCAAATAAAAAAATATATTCCTAATCCTGAAAAACGTAGCAGTGAAACAAAGTGGGATTTATTGATGCTTTCACTGACCTCCTCCATGCATGTAGATCTTTAAACCATCCACAACTTGTGGAAGTGCACAGTGGAAATTTGGAGGTTGTTTCAGGAGTACTTGTATGGGGTTCTGGATAGGTTTGTCCCATTGACTCAGGGTAAGGATAGTAGAGTGAAAGAACCGTGGTTGATGAGATGTAAAATATCATGCCAAGAGTAACAAAGAAGCTTACCTAAGGTTTAGAAAGCGTGGAGCAGACAGGGCTCTGGAGAGTTACAGGGCTCTGGAGAGTTACAAGGTAGCCAGGAGGAAGCTTAAGTATGGACTTAGGAAAGCTAGAGGGGGCATGAGAAGGCCTTGGTGAGTAGGATCAAGGAAAACCCCAAGGCATTCTACATGTATGTGCAGAATAGGAGGATGACTAGTGAGGGTAGGACCGATCAGGGATAAAAGAGGTAACGTGCCTGGAGTCAGAAGAGGTAGGGGAGGTCCTTAATAAATACTTTGCTTCAATATTCACCAGTGGGAGAGACCTTGATGATTGTGAGGATGGCTAATGACAGGCTGATATGTTAGATAAATCACTGGGGCCAGATGGGATATATCCAAGGTTATTTATGGGAAGCGAGGGAAGAGATTGCTGCACCTTTGGCGATGATCTTTGCATCCTCACTGGCCACAGGAGTAGTGCCAGATGATTGGAGGGTGGCAAATGTTGTTCCTTTGCTTAATAAAGGGAGTAGGGATAACCCTGGGAATTACAGACCAGTGAGTCTTACTTCAGCGGTGGCCAAATTACTGGAGAAAATTCTTAGAGACAGGATTTATGGGCATTTGGAGAAACAGAGGCTGATTAGGAACAGCCTTTGTGAGATGTACGTCATGCCTCACGAGCCTCATTAAATTCTTTGAGGATGTGACAAAGCACATTGATGAAGGTAGAGCAGTAGATGTACATGGATTTTAGTAAGGCGTTTGATAAGGTTCCTCATGGAAGGCTCATTCAGAAAGTCAAGAGGCATGGGATCCAGGGAAACTTGGCTGTGTGGATTCAAAATTGGCTCGCTCATAGAAGACAGAGGGTGGTGGTAGATGGAGCATATTCTACGTGGAGGTCAGTGACCAGTGGTGTTCCGCAGGGATCTGATCTGGGACCCCTGCTCTGTGTAATTTTTATAAATGACTTGGATGAGGATGTGGAAGGGTGGGTTAGTACTTTTGTTGATGATACAATGACTGGTGGTGTTGTGGATAGTGTGGAAGGTTGCTGTAGATTACAACAGGATATTGATAGAATGCAGAGCTGGTCTGAAAAGTGGCAGGTGGAGTTCAACCCAGAGAAGTGTGAAGTGATACACTTCGGGAGATCGAATTTGAAGGCAGAATACACGGTTACTGGCAGGAATCTTAGTAGTGTGGAGGAACAGAGGGATCTTGGGGTCCACGTCCATAGATCCCTCAAGGTTGTCACGCAGGTTGATAGGTTTGTTAAGAAGGCGTATGGTGTGTTGGCAGTCATCTATCAGGATATTGAGTTCAAAAGCCGCAAGGTAACGTTTCAGCTCTATAGAACTCTGGTCAGACCACACTTGGAGTATTGTGTTCAGTTCTGGTCGCCTCATTATAGGAAGGACGTGGAAGCTTTAGAGAGGTTGCAGAGGAGATTTACCAGGATGCTGCCTGGATTGGAGAGCATGTCTCATGAGGATAGGTTGAGTGAGCTAGGGCTTTTCCCTTTGGAGAGAAGGAGGATGAGAGGAGACTTGGTAGAGGTGTACAAGATGATAAGAGGCATAGATCAAGTGGACAGTCAAAGACTTTTTCCTAGGGCGACAACGGTTAACACAAGAGGGCATAATTTTAAGGTGATTGGAGGAAGATATAAGGGGGATATCAGGGGGAAGTTATTTTACACAGAGTGTGGTGGGTGCATGGAATGCACTGCGGGCAGAGGTTGTGGGGCAGATACATTAGGGACATTTAAGAGACTCTTAGATAGACACATGAATGACAGAGAAAAGGAGGGTTCTGTGGGAGGGAGGGGTTAGATCGATCTTAGAGCTGGATAAAATGTCAGCACAATATTGTGGGCCGAAGGGCTTGTATTGTGCTGTAACATTTTATGTTCTATGTTCTAACTGCATCTGGATGCTGGATGTATCTTCACCAGTGATTTTCTCCCACTGCTATTTTATTATGTACCTTTGACATAAATGATATTGAGTTCATTGCCAAGTCAGCAAGGTATGAAGAAACACACCGAAAAGGTTGGTGCTTCCTCTCTTATTCCATCATGGATTTGTTAACACTTTTAAAGATTGGGAGATAATAAGGTACATAAGAATGTGAGAAATAGAAGACAGAATAAATCACTCAGCTCCTTATGTCTGTTCTATTATTCAATAAGACTATGGTTGATCTTTTACCTCAGTGTCATTTTCCTGCACTAACCCCACATCCTTTGATTTTCTTTAATAGCCAAAAATCTATCTACTTCTGTCTTGAAAATACTCAGTAAATGAGTCTCCACAGCCTCTTGGGTAATGAATTCCAAACATGTACTGCCCACTGCGTGACGAAATTTCTTCTCAATTCAGTCTCTTTTAACTATATGTTTATTTTAAGTCTGTGCTTCCTGGCTATAGGCACCCTATTCAAATGCACATTTATTGCATCTACCCTGTCAAGCCCCCATAAGAATTTTGTATATTTCAGAGAGATTACTTCTCCTTTTAAATTCATGGGCATAGGCACAGTCTGCTTAGTTTTTCCTCATAGATCAATACACCCCATTTCCAAGAATCGACCTGATGAACCTTCATTGCACTCCCTTTAACACTATTCTATTTTAGGTCTGGAAACCAGACCAGTACACAATATGCCATATGCAGTTGGGTTGCTGGATCCGTGTGACAGCAACACTATCTGCTGCACCATTTTACAACTCAGAAGAAAAATCTATAATACATATATAAAACAAACTACATAAGCCCTTGTTAGTGTCACACTAACCTTGCTTTGTGGATTTTTTTTGACAATACGTGCTGATTTTGGAACACCAGTTTTAGCAATGGCAGAACTCTTTCTCCCTTCTTCAGTCTTCACAAATAGACATCTTTCATCTTCCACAGAAGGGACCTTCGAGTCATCAACTTCGCCATTTGGCATGAACTATAAACAGATTTCAATCCAACACTAAAAAGCAGTTGAAAATGCCATCAATCACTATTACATACTAAAGGATGGAAGTTAAATGCTGTCCAAGTTGCTGGCTGGTCGACTGTGTTCACATTGTTGGTGCACAGCTAAAAATATTTTTTATAGTGAGGTTTATTAATATGGATGTAAAAAGCCGTTGATACCAAACCATTTTAAAACTCTTCATCATTACAGTTTTATAGCCGTTTTCATAAAATGGTTGTTATAATACGATTCACACACCATGATATATGTCATACTACTGTGATGAAATTTTCTGCAACAAAAAAATATTCTGTTCATTTCCATGAAGTTAGCACTATAGGTTCAGCCATTTTAAGAGTGGTTTAATTATTTAATAGGAAAGAAATTGCAGTAAGTACAGCATGACTGAATAACCTGTCACCAGAGTTTGAAATTTCACATCTGCAATTACGGAGGAATATGATACTTGGATTTACGCACAATCAAAAAATATATAAGTATCAACAAATCTCTTGCATATTCCTTAAGTGCATGTGATACAGTGCTTTTCTTGTGATTACATATGGGTGGTGGAAGGCTGTTGCCTAGTAATGAAACATGCAATGGACAGCCTTGCAGGATAACCTCCTGGAGTCAGTGGCAATGGTGAAGGAGGAGTACCTGTGCAGGAATTGGATACCAGTATATGAATCAAGTGGGAGACTGCAGCAAGAACTACAGATAGCAGCAGTGGTGAGGGAGGGGGCATACTTATGAGAGTGCAAGAGGCAGTGACTGGTGCTTAAATTGAGCAGAGGGCTTAGTGCGAGGCCTACAGTCAGCTGCGGTAGTGAGAGAGGACCAACCTGAGAGAGTACAGGAGGCTGCAATCAGCTGCAGAGACAGAGGTGATGTCATATTTCAGAAAGTGCCATGCAGCAGGGAGGTAGCAAGTTGGCAAGTAGGAACAGATGAGTATTTCTAACTTTCTTTGCTACTTTCATTCATTAAAATAAAAGCAAAGATAGAGATTTTAATCTGTGCTAGGTCGTGTTTGGAGTGGAATGAGGCCCCTAGAATAAAAAGTACTCGAAATTAAAGAGAGTAATTAAGGTACTTTGTCCAAGAATAAATCATAGCAAGAGAGCTCAATCCCATAGCATGTTCTTCAGCAATATGCAGGAAATCAGGGACATTCAAGTGTCCTTGCTGATCATCTATGCAGGAATTGTGTCCAGCTCTTGACTGACCACAGGGCAAAGCTGGAGCTGCAGAAGGATTCACTATGTATTCACTAGGCCTCAGGATGACATTGATCAGTGAGCAGAGCAATGGAATTTAATCCAGGTAAATGCGAGATGATGCACATTGGGAGGATTGGTCCAAAAGGTTAGATCACATGGGATCGAGGGTGAGCTGGATACAATTGGATACAAATTAACTTGCTGGAAGGAGCCAGAGGGTGGTAGTGGAGGGTTGTTTTTTAGATTGGAGGCCTGTGACCAGTGGTGTGCTGCAGGAATTGGTGCTGGGTCCCTTACTATCTACTCCATATACTCTATCTCCTTCTGCACTGTGTGTTTGCAGGGAAAGGAACCCTGGTTGGTGAGAGATATTGAAACTCTGTTTAAGAAAAAGAGGGAGGCATACACTGTGCATAAGCAATTAGGAGCTAGTGAATCTTTTGATGACTACAGGAGACTACAAGAGCATGCACTTAAGAGAGCTGTACTTAGGAGGGCAAAAAGAGGATATGAGAAGAATCTGGCAGGCAAGGTGAAGCAAAATCCCAAGAGATTCTATAGGTATATTAAGAGTAGAAGGGTGGCTAGGGACAAGAGTAGCTCCCCTTAAAGATCAGCATGGCTGTTTGTGTGTGGAACCAAAGGAAATGGGTGAGATATTTAATGGATATTTCTCTTCAGGTTTTACTGTGAAGAAAATGATGGAAATTAAGGAAATGGGGGAAATGAGTGGAGTTGTCTTGGACCACATACGAATTAGCAAGGAGGTAGTATTGGAGGCCTTAAAGTACATTAAGGTAGATAAAACCCCAGAGCTTGACCTTGTGGGAAGAAATTGCATAGGCCCTTGTGGAGATTTTTGCTTCAGCTCTGGCCACAGGTGAGGTTCTGGAGAGTGGCTAATGTTTAAAAAAGGTAGCAAAAACAAGCCAGGAAACTACAGGTCAGTGAGTCTGACAAATCTCTTGGAGTTCTTCGAGGAGATAACCAAGAGGGTAGGGCAGCGAATGTGATCTATATGGACTTTAGCAAGGCCTTTGACAGAGTCCCCCATGACAGGCTAGTCTGGAAGGTGAGATCACATGGGATCCAGGGGAGATAATATAGAATATATAGAAAGTAGAGGCTATACTTCTTTTTTATTCATAGTCTGCTCTGTGTTTATGACTGCTAATCTCCTTAAGATGGCCACTGGGCCTCCTTCTTCTCCAGCCCGAGTGCGGGAAACTCTTAGCTCATTAAAGAAATAGTTAGCTCATTCCTAGGGAGAAACTTTTGATTTAGTGTAGCTCATTAAACAGATGGTTAGCCCATTCCTAGGAAGACACTGTTGATCTATTGTGTAGCTAATGGTCGTTATGGCTAGTGTGACTAATGATTTTGTGGCAGTTCTGTAGCTGATAATTTTTATAACTGATAAGCCAGGTGCCAGCAAGTCTCAGAACTCATAGGTAATAGGGACACATTGTGATGGTTTATAACTGTTAGCCTTGTAGTCAATAAGCCTAGTATTGTTTTATAACTGATAGTTCTGTAGCCTAGTACCAGTACTCCCAATACCCATAAATAATTGGGGCACCCTGTGATTGACTCAGGAAATGACTGTGGCGAAAGACAAATGGTTGTGAGCCAGGAGACAACTGTGAAAGGAGGCAAATGGTGAAGGATGAAACTGTGAAGATAAGAGAGAACATGATGGATTGTAACAATGTAATTGAGCTATGAAAAAAGATATAAAAAAAGGCCCGCGAGCTTTGCTCGGGGGCAGTCAGAGAAAATGGTAATCAGAGGGTGATTGGCAACTGGCTGTCTGACTGTCACAACTTTTGTTTGCAAATAAAGGTTTAACGTCTTGAGGAATCTTCTGCTTCTCCTGGTCATCTATTTATTGCTGATAAACACAACAATAACAGATTGGATTCATAATTGGCTCAGTGGTACAAAACAGAGGATGGTGGTCGAAGGTTATTTCTTAGACTGGACGCCTGTTTCTAGTGGTGTGCCACAGGTACTGTAGATAGGGTGGTGAAGGTGGCGTTTGGAATGTTCATCATTCATCAGTCAGGACATCCAGTCTAGGAGTTGGGAAGTTATGTTGCAGTTCTACAAGATGTTAGTGAGGCTGCACTTGGAATATTGTGTACAGTCTTGGTCAATCTGTTATGGAAAGACATTATTACACTAGAAAGAGTGCAGAAAAGATTTAAGATAAGATATTTATTTGTTAGTCACGTGTACATCAAAACACACAGTGAAATGCGTCTTTTTGCATTACTGAGAATGTGCTGGGGGCAGTCTGCTAGTGTCGCCACTCTTCCAGCGCCAAAATAGCATGCCCACAACTCCTAACCTGTACGTCTTTAGAATGTGGGAGGAAACTGGAGAACCTGGAGGAAACCCACGCAGACACAGGGAGAATGTACAAACTCCTTACAGACAGTGGTGGAATTGAACCCAGGTCACTGGCACTGTAATAGTGTTATGCTAACCGCAACACTACTGTGCCGCCCTACCAGGATGTTTCCTGGATTTGGGGACCTGAGTTACAAGAAGAGGTTGCAAAGACTAGGACTTTATTCCCTGGAACATAGAAGATTGAGGGGTGACCTGATAGAGGTATATAAGATCATGAGGGGCATAGATAGGATGAAAGCTCGTAGTCTTTTTCTCAGAGAGGAGGTGCTAAAAACAAGAGGGCATAGATTTAAGATCAGAGGTGAGAGATTTAAAAGGGACATCAGGGGCATCTTCTTCACGCAAAGGGTGGTGCGTATTTGGAATGAGCTGCCAGAAAGAGTGGTTGAGGCAGGCACATTATCAACATTTAAAAGCCATCTAGCCATACATGGACAGGAGAAGTTTTGGAGGGCTATGGGCCAAATGTGGGACTAGCTCTCTGGGCAACACAATCAGCATGGATGAGTTGAGCTAAAGGGGTTGTTTCCATGCTGTATAACTCTATGACTCTATGACTAAGGAGTAAGATATTTAGAAGGGTTATAAGGAAGAATTTTTTCACCCAAAGGTGCACTGCCTTGGAGGGTTGGTGGAGGCAGAGACTCTCAAAAAGTTTAAGAATCATCTGGATGGGCACTTAAATCACCAAGGCTCTTAAAATCACCATTTAAAACACAAATCAAGTGCTAGTAAATAGGATTAGTATAGATTAGTTAAATGATTGACATGGACAGGGTAGGTTGAATTGCTTGTTTGTGTGTTGTATGGCTTTATGACTAACCATGTTGTGAAATCTATATAGGTGGAGCTAAGGAACACCAAAGGGCAGTAAAAGTTAATGGGGCTTGTATATTGATCCCTAAATAATAGTGGTGATTAAATAATTAATTTCAATAAAGATATAACTCTAATTATTGTACAATTCAAATGTAATCCACATAAAGATTTGGCAAACCAAATTAGAAATAATAATACTATAGATGAAGGGTTATTGGAGGGCATTTTGGGATGGCTTTTTAGACCAATATGTTAAGGAACTATCCTAGATTGGATAACTGCGCATAGAGAAATGATTAATAAACAATATTGTTTCGAGTCTCTTGTCGAGGAGCAACCATAACATGATGGAATTTGTCATTGAGCAGTGGGACAGTTGACTAAGAACACAGAACACAGAACAGTACAGCACAGTACAGGCCCTTTGGCCCACGATGTTGCATATAAACTTACTCCATGATTAATCTAACCCTTCCCTCCTACACAGCCCATAACCCTCCATTTTTCTTGCATCTATGTGCCTAACTAAGAGTCTTTTAAATGTCCATATTGTATCAGCCTCTACCACCACCCCCGGCAGGTTCCAGGCACCCACCACTCTCTGTGTGAAAAACCTACTTGTGACATCTCCCCTAAACTTTTTTCCTTTCGTCTTAAACAGATTTCCTCAGATATTGGCCATTGCTGCCCTGGGAAAAAGGTGCTGACTGTCCATTCTATCTATACCCCTCATAACCTTAGTCACCTCTATCAAGGCACCTCTTAACCTCTGACGCTGTAAAGAGAAAAGCCCTAGTTAAATTAAATTAAATTAATTAAATTTTATTTACAGCGTGGTAACAGGACCTTCTGGCCCAACGAGTCCGCACTGCCCATTTTAAACGCCCATGTTAACCTACCCATACGTCTTTGAAATGTGGGAGGAAACCGGAGCACCCAGAGGAAACCCACGCAGACACGGGAGAACATACAAACTCCTTATAGACAGTGACAGGTATCGAAACCCAATCGCTGGCTCTGTAATAGCATTGCGCTAACCGCTACGCTACCGTGCCGCCTAAGTTTGCTCATTCTTTCCTCATAAGACATATTCTCTAATCCAGGCTAATCTCTCTAACGCTTCCACATCCTGCCCTATAATGAGGCAACAAGAACTGAACACAATACTCCTTGTGTGGTCTAACCAGAGTTTTATAGAGCTGCAACATTAACTCATGGCTCTTGAACTCAATCCCCCAACTAATAAAGGCCAGCACAACATATGCCTTCTTAACCACCCTATCAACTTGCGCAGCAACTTTGAGGGATTTATGGACTTGAACCCCAAGATCCCTCCATTCTTCCACACTGTTAAGGTTACACTGTACAAGGTTAGTACTTTGCCTTCAAGTTCGATCTTCCACGCTGTATCATTTCATACTTTTCTGATTGAAATCCATCTGCCATTTGTCCACCCAACTCTGCATCCTGTCTATATCCCGTTGTAACCTACAACAATCTTCTACACTATCCACAACACCTCCAACCTTCGTGTCACCTGCAAACTTACTAACTCATCCCTCAACATCCTCATCCAAGTCATTTATAAAAATCACAAGGAGCAGGGGCCCCAGAGCAGATCCCTGTGGAACATTACTAGTCATTGTCCTCCAGGCAGAATATGCTCCATCCACTACCACCTTCTTCCTTCTGTGAGCAAGCCAATTCTGAATTCACATAGCCAAGTTTCCATGGATACCATGCCTCATGACTCTCCGGATGAGCCTACCATGAGGAAGCTTGTCAAACGCCTTACTAAAATCCATATACACCACATCTGCCACTCTACCATCATCAGTTTGTTTTGTCACTTTCTTGAAAAACTCAATTTGGCATGTGAGGCACGAACTGCCCCTTACAAAGCCATCCTGACTATCCCTAATAAGACTATGCTTCTCCAAATGCTCATAAATCCTGTCCCTAAGAATCCTCTCCAATAGTTTTCCCACCACTGATGTAAGACTCACTGGTCTATAATTCCCAGGATTATCTCTGTTACCTTTCTTGAACAACGTTTGCCATCTTCCAATCCTCTGGTACCAATCCTGTAGCCAGGGAGGATGCAAAGATCCTCGTCAAAGCCCCAGCAATCTCTTCCCTCACTTCCTGTAGTAACCTGGGGTATTTTGTGTCTGGCGCCAGGTATGCTAATGTTTTTCAAAAGCCCCAACTCTTTTTTAAACTCAACATACTCCAGCACATTAGCCTATTCTATGCTGACCTCACATTTGTCAAAGTCCCTCTCCCTGCTTAACACTGAGGCAAAGTATTTATGAGAGGAGGCCCTCCCCTACCTCCTCCCCCTGCAGATGCACATTTCCCCCTTTAGCCCTGAGCAGTCCTACTCTCACTCAAATCCTCCTCCTGTTCTTCATGAATGTGTAGAACGCCTTGGGGTTTTCCTTAATCCTACTCACCAAGGCCTTCTCACATCCCCTTTTAGCTCTCCTAAGTGCCTTCTTAAGATCTTTCCTGGCTATCTTATAATTGTCAAGAGCCCTGTCTGATTTTTGCTTCCTAAACGCTAAGTATACTTCCTACTTCCTCCTGACTAAATATTTCGCCTCTCTTGTCAACCATGGTTCCTTCACCCTGCCAGCCTTTCCCAGTCAAACCTATCCAGAACCCCATGCAAGTGGTCCCAAAACAACCACTGTGCATTTCCTAGACAACATCTGTTCCCAATTTACTCTCCCAATTTCCTGCCTAATACCATCATAATTAGCCCTCCTCCAATTAAAAACTTTCCCATATCATCTGCTATCTCTAAAGTGCTCACCCACCGAGAGGTCTGTCACCTGACCAGGTTTATTGCCTAGTACTGGATCCTGTATGGCCTCTCCTCCAGTCAACCTGTCCACATACTGTGTCAGGAATCCTACCTGGAGACGCCTAACAAATTCTGACCCATTTAAACCTTTTGCACTAAGGATATGCCAATCAATATTGGGGAAGTTGAAGTCTCCCATGCTAACATCCCTGTTATTTTTGCACCTTCCCAAAATTTGCCTACTTATCTGTCCCCAGTGTTACGGACTCAGTGAAAGTCCCTTTAAGATAGAGAGTGTGTGTGTATGTGTGTGTGGGGCGTGCTTACGTCAATAGAAGATAAAGGACGTAATGACGTTGTTGAAGAGGTCAGGAGAAGAAGAAGAAGGAGAGAGAGAGAGGAGGGAGAGAGACACCAGCCTGCTTGTTTTCTCTATCGATGGATGAGAAACAATAACTGTGTTTGCCACTGAAATCCATGTATGGAAGTTGGAAGTAATCCGGTGGAGTTCACTTTGTTGCTGACCTGTAGAAGGAAACAGGTATTTGTGTGTGGACGACCACGGTTCGGATGCTTTCGGGGTGAGGAAGTCACTACCGAGTAAACACTGAAGTGTCGTTTGGGTTCCATCGTGGAACATTTGGATTTCGTATGTACTCTCTCTATGTTTTTCTACATCTACATCTTATCTTCAGACAACGGTGGTTGTTGAAGAAGCCCTTGTTCATGTTTCACCTTATGGCTTGCGGAACTGAACTTTAAGAACCATTCCGGAACTGGGAGTTTTGGACTTTGTCACACACACACACACGACGAGTTTAGTTTTGGGGTTAACATTCGAGGTTTAACATTCTTGAATTCTAACATACTAACATTTTTACTTTTATTTTACGTATTATCATAAGTAGTGATTAATAAAATAGTTTTTAACACTGAATCATGCTCAGTGTGTTTCTTTTGTTGCTGGTTTGTGACAAAATTGGGGGCTCGTCCGGGATAGTTCCCAAGGTTAACGAGATTCGCCCGGGATCCAACCCAAAGGTTAACGAGTGTCGTCTGGGATCGTTCCCCAGATTGACGAGATTTGTTCGGGATTCAATCCAAAGATTTTTGAGGGAGGTCTGATAAATTATTTTTAATTGGCTTGTGTGTGTGGAAACCAGCAGCAATGGATATTAAGGCATTTTTGGAGTCACCAACCCAAAAGGGATTGGAGGTGGCGAAAAAGGATGATCTGATAAAGATTGCTACAAGGCTAAACCTTACAGAAGTAAAGCAGTCTATGAGAAAGGCAGATATTCAGAGACTGATAGCTGGCCATTATGTGGAAAAGAAGGTGTTTGAGAAGGAAGTGTTAAAACAGTTTCCTGGCAGTGAAATAGCAATTTCAGCTGGCAAAGATAGAGGCTGAACGAGAGCAAACCCAGTTAAAGATAGAGGCTGAACGAGAGCAAACCCAGTTAAAGATAGAGGATGAACGAGAACAAAGGAAATTAGAAGCTGAACGAGAACAAAGGAAATTAGACGCTGAACGAGAACAAAATAAATTAGAGGCCGAACAAAAGCTAACTCAGATGAAGTTAGAGGCTGAACGGGAACGGGAACTAATTCGGTTAAAGTTTGAGGCAGAGGAGAAGGAGAAACAGAGGCAGCATGAGTTACAAATGAAGCGAAAGAGTTTGGAATCTGATTCTGATGATGGTTTTTCAGCCAGCAGGGAGGTTCGATTAGTCCCTCCTTTTGAAGAAGATCAGGTTGATCAGTATTTCCAACATTTTGAAAAGGTTGCTGTGAGTTCAAACTGGCCAAGGAAAGGATGGGCTCTTATGGTACAGAGTGTGATTAAAGGTAAAGCTCAAAAAGCTTATTCTGCTTTGTCTGCTGAGGATGCAGTTGATTATACCAAGGTAAAACAAGCTATATTGAAGGCCTATGAATTGGTACCTGAAGCTTATAGACAAAAATTTAGAGACTTGAGGAAATCTGCAGATCAGACTTATATGGAATTTGCCAATGGAAAGAGAATATGTTTTGAACGGTGGTGCCTGGCTAAAAATGTAGATGGGGATTTTGATAAATTGAAAGAATTGATACTAGTGGAGGACTTTAAAAGATGTGTTCCAGCTGAATTAACAACATATTTAAATGAAAAGGCAGTGGAAACTTTACAAGAAACTGCTAGGTTGGCAGATGATTATGCTTTAACCCATAAATCCAAATGGGGACAACCTAAAACCTTTCAAAAGAGTTACAAAGACAATCCAGGTAAACCGGAGATTAAATTGGGAGGTAATCAAAAAGGAAAGGATGAAAAGAAGCCCGTGCTGGAGAAACCTGTTGAGCGTACTTGTTATTACTGTAGGAAACCTGGCAATGTGATATCTAATTGTGCCCTTTTGAAGAAAAAGAAGGAAGCTGTGCCCAATGCTTGCTTTCAGGCAATTAAAAATCAAAAAGGTTTAGGAGATGCTGTTAAAGACCAGTCCTTGCAAGAGGTAAAAGCGGAAAAGTTGGAGGAGGTGAGAAAGGAATTCCGTTCTTATGTATCAGAGGGTTTTGTTTCACTGAATGATGAGTCACCCCAGGTGCCAGTGAAAATTCTTAGAGATACTGGGGCTAGTCAATCTCTCTTGCTGGACAGTGTTTTAAATTTTGGAGAAGAAAGTGACACTGGTGAAGTAAATCTAGTACGAGGCGTTACAGGTGAGACCATGTCTGTCCCTTTTCACAGGGTGATTTTAAAGTCAAAGTTCATAGAAGGACCAGTCGAGATAGGGATAAGACCTAGTTTGCCAGTGGAAGGAGTTTCTTTGTTATTGGGAAATGACCTTGCAGATGGAGAAATTGTTCCTGTGGTACGGTTAACAACCAAACCAAGGATTGATGAGTCTGAGAATGATCCAGATGTTTACCCATCATGCGCGGTGACTCGAGCTAGACCTAGAGCTAGAGAATTAGCCAAGACAGACAGTCCGATGCAGTCTGATGTGGTTCCTTGTGACAGTCCTAAACAGGAAGAAAATTATGATGCCTTATCTGAGACTTTTCTGTCTTCACTGGAGGATCAACATCCTTGTAGGGAGCCTGAATTTAAAGATTTGTCTTTGTCAAGGAAGGATTTTATGGTGGAACAGACAAAGGACCCTGAGTTGACAGAATTGAAAGAAAAAGCACTCTCATGTGAGGAGATTGAAAAAGTGCCAATTGGATACTATGTCAAAAATGGAGTGTTAATGAGGAAATGGAGACCTCTTCATGTTCCTGTTACTGAGGAATGGGAAGTTATTCATCAGGTTGTTGTTCCAAAAGGTTATAGGGATGAGATTTTAAACCTGGCCCATAGTATGCCTTTGGGTGGTCATTTTGGTGTGAATAAAACTGTAGGGAAGATCTTGAAACAATTCTATTGGCCTGGTTTGAGAAAAGATGTGGTGATGTTTTGTCGAACCTGCCACACATGTCAGATGGTAGGTAAACCAAATCAAAAACCCCCTGTGGCTCCTTTGAAGCCAATTCCTGCTTTTGGGGAGCCCTTTTCGAAGGTGATTGTGGACTGTGTTGGTCCATTACCAAAGTCTAAGACTGGAAATCAGTATTTGTTAACCATCATGTGTGCCACTTCTAGATTTCCAGAGGCAATACCCCTTACAAATATTAAGGCCAAGACGGTGTCAAAGGATCTTGTAAAATTTTTTACCTTGTTTGGTTTGCCAAAAGAAATCCAATCTGATCAAGGTAGTAATTTTATGTCAAAAATTTTTCAACAAATAGTCTATGAGCTGGGAGCAAAGCAGATTGTATCATCTGCATATCACCCAGAATCTCAAGGAGCTCTGGAGAGATTTCATTCTACTCTCAAAAATATGCTGAAGACTTATTGCTTTGAAAACACAAAGGATTGGGACAAAGGTATCCATTTACTTTTGTTTGCCGTTAGAGAATCGATCCAGGAGTCAATAGGATTTAGTCCGTTTGAGCTTGTATTTGGACATAGGGTGAGAGGACCTTTGGAGTTGTTAAGAGAGCAATGGGTTAATGAGGAAGTTCACTTGAGTCTGTTGGACTATGTCCAAAAATTTAAAACTCGGTTGGAGAGAGTCTGCCAGCTAGCGAGAGAGAATTTGAAAACAAGCCAGATAAGAATGAAGACATATTTTGATAGACGTGCTCGGCCTAGGACATTCGCAGTGGGGCAAAAGGTGTTGGTATTTTTCCCTAGCCAAAATAATCCCTTGCAATCTCATTTTTCTGGACCCTATGTTATTGAATCTCGAGTGACTGATTTAACATATGTAATCAAAACACCAGATAGACGCAAGAAAACACAACTCTGTCATGTAAACATGCTAAAACCTTATTATGAGAGGGATTCAGTTGTGGCCTTGGTGGATGATGTAAAGGTTGTTTCTAGAATGCCTGATGTTGATGTTGAGGAAGGCCAATTTAGACCAAATATTGTTCCATCGAAACTAAAAAACCAAAATATCCTGGAGAACCTTGAAATGAAGTTGGACCATTTACAAGTTTCACAAAAACAACAGATGAGAGAATTAATTTTAAAATTTAAAAATCTGTTCCCAGATGTTCCAAACAGAACATCGATAATTACCCATGATGTTGATGTTGGGGATGCAAAACCAATCAAACAACACCCATATCGAATGAATGTGGAAAAAAGTAAACTTGTTGATCAGGAAATCAAATACATGTTGGAAAATGATATTATTAGACATTCTACTTCAAATTGGAGTTCACCCTGTGTTATTGTACCTAAACCTGATGGAACTGTTAGATTTTGCACAGATTACAGGAAAGTGAATGCTGTAACTAAGTCAGGTGCTTACCCTATTCCTAGGGTGGATGATTGCATAGACAGAGTGGGAAAGGCAAAATTTCTTACAAAGATTGACCTATTAAAAGGGTACTGGTGTGTTCCATTAACAGATAGAGGAAGGGAGATTTCAGCCTTTGTAACCCCTTCTGGATTGTATGAATGCAATGTTTTGCCATTTGGAATGAAAAATGCTCCGGCAACATTTCAAAGAATGATTAATTCAGTGATTCATGGGTTAAAACATACAGATGCCTACATTGACGACTTAGTGACTGGGAATGATACTTGGGAAGATCACATCTCTGCGTTAGAAAGGTTGTTTGAAAGACTTTCCAAGGCTAACCTTACAGTTAACTTGGCTAAAAGTGAATCTGGCCATGCCACTGTGACGTATCTTGGTTATGTTGTAGGTCAAGGCAAGCAAGCTCCTGTTCAGGCAATAGTTCAAGCAATATCTGAGTTTTTGGGAATGGTTGGATATTACCGAAAATTTTGTAAAAATTTTGCTGATATTGCTCTTCCCCTAACTAATCTTCTGAAGAAGGGAGTAAAGTTTGTTTGGACAGATTCTTGTCAAGAAGCATTTGAGAAGCTGAAAGCCATTTTATGCTACCATCCTGTGCTCAAAACATCTGACTTTGAGAAGCCATTTTCATTAGCAGTAGATGCCAGTGATGAAGCTGCAGAAGGGTGACTTTGATGATATTGACCATCCTGTAGCTTACTTTTCAAAGAAATTTAATGAGCATCAAAAGAATTATTCCACCATAGAGAAAGAATTACTGTCGCTTGTTTTAGCCTTGCAATATTTCAGTGTATATGTTTGCACTGCTCAGAAACCATTGACTGTATATACAGATCATAACCCATTGGTGTTTCTGAGCCGAGTCAAAAACAAGAACAGAAGGCTGTTAAACTGGAGTTTAATTTTGCAAGAGTTTGATCTCATGATAACTCACATTAAAGGCAAAGATAATGTGATTGCTGATTGTCTTTCCCGATGTTAAATGGGAAACATGTATCTGTACTAATCTGATAGTCTGTAGTTGTGTAGCATGATAATTATTAACATTACTAACTGTATGCGCGGTTAAAATTTTCTTGGGAAAATTTTTTTTTTAGGTGGGAGGTGTTACGGACTCAGTGAAAGTCCCTTTAAGATAGAGAGTGTGTGTGTATGTGTGTGTGGGGCGTGCTTACGTCAATAGAAGATAAAGGACGTAATGACGTTGTTGAAGAGGTCAGGAGAAGAAGAAGAAGGAGAGAGAGAGAGAAGGGAGAGAGACACCAGCCTGCTTGTTTTCTCTATCGATGGATGAGAAACAATAACTGTGTTTGCCACTGAAATCCATGTATGGAAGTTGGAAGTAATCCGGTGGAGTTCACTTTGTTGCTGACCTGTAGAAGGAAACAGGTATTTGTGTGTGGACGACCACGGTTCGGATGCTTTCAGGGTGAGGAAGTCACTACCGAGTAAACACTGAAGTGTCGTTTGGGTTCCATCGTGGAACATTTGGATTTCGTATGTACTCTCTCTATGTTTTTCTACATCTACATCTTATCTTCAGACAACGGTGGTTGTTGAAGAAGCCCTTGCTCATGTTTCACCTTATGGCTTGCGGAACTGAACTTTAAGAACCATTCCGGAACTGGGAGTTTTGGACTTTGTCACACACACACACGACGAGTTTAGTTTTGGGGTTAACGTTCGAGGTTTAACATTCTTGAATTCTAACATACTAACATTTTTACTTTTATTTTACATATTATCATAAGTAGTGATTAATAAAATAGTTTTTAACACTGAATCATGCTCAGTGTGTTTCTTTTGTTGCTGGTTTGTGACACCAGCATTCATGCCTGCAACTGCATCAAGTGCTACACCTGTCCCTACACCTCCTCCCTCACTACCATTCATGGTCCCAGACAATCCTTCCAGATGAGGCAGCACTTCACCTGTGAGTCCGCGGGTGTCATTTATTGCATCCAGTCCTCTTGATATGGCCTCCTGTACATCGGTGAGACCTAATGCAGATTGGGTGACTGCTTTGTTGAGCACCTTCACTCCATCCGCCGCAACAGCCAGGACCTCCCAGTGGCCACTCACTTCAATTCCACATCCCATTCCCATACTGATATGTCTATCCATGGCCTCTTCTACTGCCACATTGAGGCCAGGTGCAGGTTGGAGGAACAACACCTCCTATTCCGCTTTGGGAGGCTCCAACCTGATGGCCTCAACATCGATTCCTTCTGGTAACTTCTGGTAACTCCATCCCTTCTTTTACTCTCCCCCCACTCCTTTGTCCCCTTACTCCTGTGGCTCCCTTCCCGCGCCTTAGTGACCTCTCCTCCTCTCCCCTCCCCCATCCTTTATTCCATGGTCCACTGCCCCCTCCTACCAGATTCCTCCTTCTTCAGCCCTTTGCCTCTTCTACCTATCACCTCCTCACCCAAACACCTACCTACCTTCCCCCTCTCACCTAGACTCGCCTATCACCTGAACTCACCTATCCCCTGCCTCCATGTGCTCCTCCCCCTCCCCCTCCCCCTGCCTTCATATTCTGGCTTCTGCCTTTTTCCTTTCCAGTCCTGATGAAGGGTCTTGGCCCGAAACATCGACTGTTTATTTCCTTCCATGGATGCTGCCTGACCTGCTGATTTCTTCTAGCACTTTTTGCTCCAGATTCCAGCATCTGCAGAATTTTTTGTGTTTCCTACTTTTCTGCTCCTCAGTTCCCGGTGGCTATTGGTGGGGGGACCTATAGAATACTCCTAATTGAGTGACTGCTCCCTTCCTGTTTCTGACTTCCACCCACACTGACTCAGTAGATGCTTCCTCCACAAGCTCCTCCCTGTCTGCAGCTGTGATACTATCCCTGATTAGCAATGCCACTCCCCCACCCCTTTTACCTCCCTCCATATCCCTTTTGAAACATCTAAACACTGGAACATCAAGCCAAGTGTCTGTAATGGCCAGAACATCATAATTCCACGTGCTGACCCGTGCTCTGAGTTTTTCAACTTTATTCTTAATACTTCTCACATTAAAGTAAACACATCTCAACCTATCCAACTGATTGCATTTATGACCTATCCACTGCCTATCCTTCCCCACAGTTTCTCTGCACATCACATCTACCTTTACACTAACTGCTTCATCATCTGACCTAACACTCTGGTTCCCATCTAAATTCCCATTTAGGACACTGAATCTAAAAGAAAGGAAGAATGAGGAGGGTAGTAACCTCTGGATTACTCCTTGTGCCACTTTTCAGGTGAGGGTAAAAATTGGAGGATATGGCAGACGAGTTTGTTTTGAAGAAGTAACCAAGAAGGCTGATGAGGGCAGGACAGTGAACATCATCTATATGGACTTCAGTAAGGCCTTTGATAAGGTTCTGTATGGTAGGTTACGTGGGATCCAGGTAGAGCTAGCTAATTGGATACACAGTTTGCTTGATGGTAAGAAGCAGAGGTGATGGTGGAAGACTGTTTCTCAGACCCGAGACCCGTTACTAGTGGTGTGCCTCAGGAATCGGTGCTGGGTCCATTACTATTTGTCATCTATATCAATGACTTAGATGAGAATGTACAAGGTACAGTTAGTAAGTTTGCAGGTTACACTAAAATAGGTGGTGTAATTGACAGTGAAGGTGGTTGTCAGGGTTCACAGAGGGATCTTGATCAGCTGGGTAACTGGGCTGAGGAATGGCAAATAGAGCTTAATTTGAATAAGTGCAAGGTGGTGTTGAGAAGACAAATGAGGGTAGAACTTTCACAGTGAATTGTAGGGTTCTGGGGAGTGATCTGGAACAGAGGTATCTAGGTTTCCTGAAAGTGAAATAGCAGGTAGACAGGGTGGTGAAGAAGGCTTTTGGCATGCTGGCCTTCATCATTCAGGGCATTGAGTATAGAAGTTGGGATGTTATGGTGTAGTTGTACAGGACATTGGTGAAGCCATGTTTGGAATATTGTGTTCAGTTTTGGTCACCATGGTCTTGGAAAGATGCCATGAAGCAGCGGAGATTTACGAGGATATTGCTGGGACTTACGGGACTGAGTTATGGAGAGAGGTTGAGTAGGTTGGGACTTTGTTCATTGAAATGTAGGAGAATGAGGGGTGAGAAGTGCATAAAGTCATGATGGGCATAGATAAAGTAAATGCACTTGGTCTTTTTCCCAGGGTTGGGGGAACCAAGAACTAAAGACATAGGTTCAAGGTGAGAGGGGAGAGATTTAATAGGAACCTGAGGGGCAACTTTTCCACACAGAGTGTGGTCAGTATATGGAATGAATTGCCAGAGGAAGTGGTTGAGAAAGGTATATTAACAACATTTAAAATGCACTTGGATGGGTACTTGATTGGAATGGTACAGCAGGATATAGGCCAAATGTGGGCAAGCAGGACTATCTGAGATGGGAATTTTGGTCGGCATGGACCAGTTGGGCCAAATGGCCTGTTTCTGTGCTGTATGACTCTATGACTCCATGACTCCAAAGGAAACTTTGAACGTATGAAGTGTGAGATGGCAATGATAGATTGGGGAATGTTACTTCATCTTTATTTACTAAATAAAAATGTTTTTTTAAATTAGATTCTACATAGGCAATGGCTAGCATTTAAAGATCATATGAAAGCTTTGCTACAATTGTTAATTCCTGTCTGGTGCAAGAATAAAACAGCAATGGTGGCTCAACCATGAACCTCAAAATAAGGGATAGTGTTAGATCCAACTAGGAGAAATAGGAGAAGGCCAGTAAAGTAGCAAACCTAGGAAGCAGTCTAGAATTCAACAAAGGAGGGCAATGGGATTGATTAGGAAGGGGGAGAATAAGAGTATGAGAGTAACTTGGCAGAGAGCATGGGAACCACAACAGCAGGATAATGGGTGGTAGGGTTGAGGGCAAGAAAGATGATAAGTAGTGAAAAGTAAGAGTAAAAGGAAGAACAGCAAGGGACAGGCTAATAAACATGGTGGGACTGATGGTCTGAAATGTGTTTATTTCAATGCTAGGAGTATTATGGGAAAGGAGGATGATCTTAGAGCCTGGATCAGTACATGGAATTGTGATGTTGCTGCCATTACAGAGAACTGGTTGCATGTTCTGGAAGACTGGAAGACTGGCAGCTCAATCTTCCTGGGTTTCGTTGTTTCAGACGTGATGGGGGGTGGGGTAAAAGAGGTGGAGGAGTTGCACGACTGATGAGGGAGAATGTCACAGCTGTACTCAGAGACGACATACCAGAGGGCTCATCCACAGAGGCAATTTGAGTGGAGCTCAGAAAAAGAAGAGGTGCAATTATGATGATGGGATTATAACATAGGCCCCCCAATAGCCACTGAGAGGTAGAGGAACAGATATGTGGACAGATTATGGAAAGGTGCACAAACAACAAGGTTGTCATAGTGGGGGACTTCCCCAGTATTGATTGGAACTTCCTTACTACAAGAAGCTTAGATGGGGCGGGCTTCCTTCAGTGTATCCAAGAGGGATTCTTGAAACAGTATGCGGAAAGTCCAACTAGAGGAGAGAACATACTGGACCTAATTTTGGAAAATGAGCTAGGCCAAGTGATTGTGGGTGAATATTTTGGGAATAGTGACCACAACTCAATATATTATGAGATAGTTATGGGTAAGGATAAAATTGGATCTTGTGGGAAGGTACTAAATTGGGGGAGGGAAAATTACAACAGGAGTTAAGGGCATTGATTGGAAGCAGCTGCTATTGGATACATCCATGTCTGATATGTGGAAGTTGTTTAAAGACAAGCCAATCAGAGTTCAGGATCGGTATATTCTGGTAAGGAGCAAGGACAAGGATGGTAAGGTACGGGAACCCTGGATGACCCGAGAAGTTCTAAATTTAGTCAGGAAGGTAAAAAAAGCATGCATAAGGTTTAGGAAGTTAAAATCAGACTGGGACCTTGTGGAATATAAAGATAGCAGGAAAGTGCTCAAGCAGGTGATTCGGAAGGCCAAAAGAGGAATTGAAAACTCCTTGGCAAGCACGATCAAGGAGAATCCCAAGACATTTTCTACTTACAGTAAGAAAAAGAGGATTCCTAATCAGAGGGTAGGTCCACTCAAGGATAAAGGAGGGAATTTGTGCTTGGAGTCAGAACAAGTGGATGATGTTCTAAATGTGTACTTTGCATCAGTATGTACTGAGGAAAAGGATTTGGAGGACAGTGAAAGCAGAGTGGGGCATGCTAATGTGCTGAGACATTTTGAGATTAAAGTGGATAGTGCTGGGTCTTCTAAAAATCATTAAGGTGGATAAGTTCCCAAGGCCTGATGGCATTTTTCCCAGAATATTGAAAGCAAGTGTGGATATTGCTGGGGCTTTGACAAAGATATTTGTGTCCTCACAAACAACAGGCAAGGTCCTGGAGGACTAGAGAATAGAAAATATTGTGTCTTTGTTCAAGAAGGGAAATAGGGATAATCCAAGTAATTATAGGCCGGTGAGCCTCACATCAGTGGTAGGGAAGCTATTGTAGACGATACTTAGGGATAGGATTTATGCACATTTGGAAAGGCATGGCCTGCTTAGGGACAGTCAGCATGGCTTTATCTGAGGCAGGTCATACCTTACAAACTTTTTTGAGGAGGTGATAAAGGTAAAGCAGTGGACATTATCTACATGCACTTTAGTAAGGCATATGATAAGGTCCCTCATGCTAGGTTGATTCAGAAGATTCAGCATGGGATCCAGGCTGAATTGCAAGTTTGGATTCAAAACTGGCTTGCCCATAGATGATGGAGAGTACAGGTGGATGGCTGTTATTCTGGCTGGAGAGCTGTGACCAGTGGTATTCTACAAGGATCAGTGCTGGGACCTCTGTTGTTTGTGATATATATTAATGACTTGGATGAAGCTGTAGATGGGTGGATTAGCAAGTTTGTGGAGTTGTGGACAGTGTAAAGGATACAAAGAAGACAGTGGGATATAGCTCAGTTACAGATATGGGCAGAGAAGTGGCAGATGGAGTTTAATCCAGGCAAATATGAGGTGTTGCACTTTGGGAGGTCAAATGAAAGGAGAAAGTATACAGTTAATGGTAGGCCTCTTAATAGCATTGAAATACAGAGAGATCTTGGGGTCCATTGTCCATAATTCATTGAAAGTGGCTATGCAAGTGGATAAGATGGTAAAGAAGATGTATGGCATGCTTGCCTTCTTTGGTAGGGGTGTTGCGTAAAAGAATAAGAAAGTCTTGTTGCAGCTATATAAAACCTTAGTCAGACTGCATTTGGAGTATTGTGTGAAGTTCTGGTTGACCCATTATAGGAAGGATATGGATTCTGCAGAAAGGGTGCAGAAGAGGTTTACCAGGATGCTGCCTGGATTAGAGACTGAGCTATATGGAAAGGTTGGACAAACTTGGGTTGTTCTCATCGAGCATCGGAGGCTGAGGGGAGACATGATAGAGGTTTTTAAAATTATGAGAAGCATAGATAGGGTAGACAGTCAGAATCATTTCCCCAGGGTAGAAATGTCAAACACCAGAGGTCATGCTTTTAAGGATGGAGGGGGGAAGTTTAAAGGCGACGTGAGGGTCAAGTTTTTTTTCCCACAGAGTATGGTTGGTGCATGGAATGGGTTACCAGGATTAGTAGTGGAAGCAGGCAGTTTGTTGGAGTTGAAGAGGCTTTTAGATAGACAATGAATATGGAGGGATAGGGCTGATATGCAGGAAGAGGACATTAATTGTAAATTGGCATCAAGATCAGCACAACATCGTAGGCCAAATGGCCTGTCCAGTGCTGCATTGTTCTATATAAACATAAAAACTAACTGCAAAAGCTTCTATATGTATGTTAAGAGAAAATGATTAGTGAAGACAAATGTGGATCCCTTATGGTCAGCCTCAACTCCAGAGAAAACAATCCAATTTTGTCCAACCTCTCCTTATAGCACACGCCCTCTAATCCAGGCAGCATCCTGGTAATCCTCTTCTGCACCCTCTCCAAAGCCTCCACATCCTTCCTGTAATGGTGTGACCAGTATTGAATGCATGAATTGTCAGAGATTTAGGATATCTTATTCTTACAGCAATGCAGAAGGAGGCCAATCAACCTTTCGGGTCCATGTCAGCTCCCAGAAGAGCAATCTCATTAGTCCCATTTGTCTTTTCCCTATTATCCTGTACCCTCACCTACATCCAGTCAACTCCTTCTGATTCTTTTTGTTATTGATCTACACCAAAGGAGAAATTACTAGTGTATCTTTGGGATTTGGGAGGAAACCAAAGCACCTGGAGGAATCACTTGCAGTTAAGGGGAGAATGTACAAACTCTGCACAAACAGAACCCAAGGTCTAGATGGCACTCAGGTCCCTCGAGCTATGAGGCAGCAGCATTAGCTGCTTTGTCATAGTGAATAGAGAAAAATAGAAACTTCTCCAAATGTCGATGAATTTTCTTCGAGGGTTTGTGGTTGATGAGTAGAAACAGAAGATAGGGAAATAGAATGAAAAAGGTGATTAGGATGATTTGTTCATGTGGATGGCAAACATCAATTCAAATTGGTTGGACCAAATATCCAGATTAAATGTTGCAAAGCCACATATTTCTACATATGCCACATAGCAAACACATTGTGAAAGCGACACTTCTGTGAAATCTGTGCAGATCTGTGCACTTGGAAAATGAAAGTGTTATCAGTGATGTTCATTATGCCTGTTTGATACTGCCCCAAACTTACCTAAATTATGATGGCTATTATGATGGTTTTTAAGACAACATTGTTGATTTATGGGAGGTGTTGCCACAGCAAATATCTTATTTGCTTCTACCAAGCCAGTAGTACAACTGAATGTTCCAGAACAATTCGTCCTTCTGATCCTGAAAGTTATCAGGAGGTTGTGAGATCAAGTTCTAAACACAATGCTTCAACACAAAAATTTATTTTCTACTCCAGTATAACTTTGCACTTCAGGCTGGGTTGTTAAACCAAGGCTCTGTACATCCTCCCAGTTGAATATCTGAGATCACAGCACTACTTTAAAGAATAGAGAGGCATCCCGTAAGTACCGGCAAAAATTTCATCCGTGTCCTTGCAATTTCCGAATGATTCACAAATGATCAACAACATTGGTGTTACTTAAAATATCACCCATGTGCAGGGATGCAAAATCCTTCTGGGATGTTTACAGAAAATGAATCTCTTAACAGAATCTTTACAAGAATTTTATGCTGTAAATACATCAGCTCTTCTCTCATGTTCTTAAAAGGTTCCACCAGGAAATGGCTTTGACCAAATTATTTATCCCCTAACTCATCTTCTTGGATTAATCCCTAAGTTTTTGATTTGTTCCCTTGGAATATTTTTATACTTTTAAAGCACTACACAAGTGTAGCTTGATGTTATTGAAACACCACCAAGCTGGCTAACTCGGAATTATACAGGCACAGATGCATTGTTCTAATATGCAAATACTAATTGCTATCTTCTTATAGATTTTAAAATAATACCTTCAGTTCTCCAGCTGCATTTTTCTTATGAAGAATATGAAACTTGGCAGCTCTGGCCATTATGCGCCGATTAAGTTCCTTTTCAATGGTTTCAGTCAAGCCTACAATGTGATCAGAAAACAGAAAGTATATATCAAGTAGAAGTGGAATCCAAGCACAATCAACAATAATGTGAGTTAACGTATCTATTGATAAACAACTTCTGCTATTTAAAAATGTTTTGATATGTGTTAATATTAACACTTGAATGTTATTAATTATATCATTGTCTATATTACCTCTCTCCATGCCTTCTGCTAAAATACATGAGATCACTTCCCTGTATTAAATTCGATCTGCTGCTTCCCTCTTGTGGTCATCATTGATGGTCCTCCTTATTCCTTGCTACTTCCCTCCCAGTGGACGTTGTCTACATGCCACCAATCTCTGTCAACTGTAAACTTACGAATCCACCCATCCATGTTTTCATCCTAGTCATTTATATATATCACAAACAGCAGAGGTCCCAGTACAAATCCCTGTGGAACACCACTAGTCATGGATCTGCAGCCAAAGTAAGACTCATCAACCACTATACTCTGTCTTCTATAGGCAAGTCAATTCTGAATCCAAATGGCCAAGTCACTGTGGATCCCATGCATCTTAATCTTCTTGATCAGTCTACCATGAGGGATCTTGTCGAATGCCTTACTAAAATCCATGCAGACAACATCCACTGCTCTACCTTCATTGATCATCTTCATCACCTCCTTGAAAAACTCAATGAAGTTAGTAAGACATATATCGTTCCCTGAAAATGGCCTTGCAGGTAGACAGGGTGGTAAAAAAGGCTTTTGTCATGCTGGTCTTCATCAGTCAGGGCATTGAGTACAGAAGTTGGGATGTTATGTAGTGTTTCTAGAAGACATTGGCGAGGCCGCAATTGGAATGCTGCCCTCAGTTTTGGTCACCCTGCTATAGGAAAGATGCCATTAAACTGGAAAGAGTGCAAAGGAGACTTACAAGGATGTTGCTGGGATTCAAGGTTGAGAGAGGCTGAGCAAGTAGGGACTTTATTCATAGGAGAGTGAGGGGTGATCTTATATAAATCATGGGGGGCACGGTCTTTTTCCCAGGGTTGGGGAACCGAGAACGAGAGGGAATAGGTTTATGGAGAGAGGAGAGAGATTTAAAGAGAACCTGAGAGGCAACTTTTTCACCCAGAAGGTCGACAGTATATGGAATGAGCTGCTAGAGGAAGTGGTTGAGGCAGGTACCTTAATATTTAAGAGACACGTGGACAGGTACAGGATAAGAAAGGTTTGGAGGGATATGGGCCAAATGTGGGCAAATGCAACTAGCTTAGATGGAATCTTGGTTGGCATGGGCCAGTTGACCTGAAGGACCTGTTACTGCGTTGTATGACTATGACACAAAGCCATGCCTACTGTCCCAAATTAGGCTATGCTTTTCCAAATGCTCAGAAATTGTATCCCTAAGAATCCTCTTTCATCAACCACGGTTTCCTGAACTTGCCAGTCTTGCCCTTCACCTGAACAGGAACATGCTGCTCCTGGACTTCTTGATATTGCACTTTTAAAAGCCTCTCATTTTCCAGTTGCATCTTTATCTGAAAATAGTGTCACCCAGTTGACATCTGCAAGATCCCTCCCAATGTCTCCAAAACTGTCCCTAACCCAGTTTATGACTGTAACCTGTGGACCAGTCCTATCTTAAAACTATTTTAAAACTAATAGAATTATGGTTACTGGTTCCAAAGTGCTCATCAACTGACACTTCAATCACTTGCCCTACCTCGCTCCACAAGAGGTGGTCCAGTGTTATGCCCTCTCTAGTAGGACCCTCTTTATATTGATTAAGGAAACTTTATTGGACACATTTAGCCCTTTCCACTATGGGTTGCCTAGTGAATATTAGGGAAGATTAACTCTCCCACTAATGCTACCCTGTTATTTTTACAACTATCTGCAATCTCCTTATCATCTGCTCCTCTAATTCCCGCTGACTATTGGAGGGCCTATAACACAGTCCAATCAGGGTGACCATCCCCTTCTTGTTTCTAAGTTCTACCCATATGGCCTCACTGGATGATCCCCCAAGAATATCCTCTCTAAGCTCCGTTATGTCATCCCTCATCAAAAAAGCAATTCCCCCTCCTCACTTACCTGTACCTCTGTCACGCCTGAAGCATCTGTACCCTGGAACATTGAGCTGCTAGTCCTGCCCTTCCCTCAGCCATGTTTCTGTTGTGGCTATGATATCCTAGTCCCCAGAGCCAATCCACACCCTGAGTTCATCCGCCTTACCTGTTTAAGTCTCTTGCTTTGAAATAAATGCAGCTTAAACCAACGGTCTTGCCTCTCTCTTGGATGTTCTTCTGGTTATTCTGTCTACTAAACCTGCTCTCTCTGACTGCAGTATTTGCCCCTGATTTCTCATCTGCCTCACTACTGCTCAGGATCTCACCCCTCTGTCAATCTAGTTGGAACTCTCCTGAGCTCTTCCTCCTGGTGTATTTACAGCCAGGAGGAGGAGGAGCAGAGCAGAGCAGCAGCAGGGAAGTTTAAAAGCAGAATTTGGAACAACTGACGGGTTAGGCCAGATTTGGAGTATTGTGTGCAGTTCTGGTTGCTCCATTTTAGGAAGGATGTGGAAGCTTTGGAGAGTGTGCAGAAGAGGTTTACCAGGATGCTGCCTGGATTAGAGCACATGATTTATAAGGAGAGGCTGGACAAACTTGGGTTGTTTCCTCGGGAGCATTGGAGACTGAGAGGACACATGATAGAAGTTTATAAAATTATGAGAGATGTAGATAGGGCAGACAGTCAGGATCCTTTTCCCAGGGTAGAAATGTCAAGTACTAGAGGACATACATTTAAAGTGAGAGAGGGCAACTTTTGATTTTACACAGAGAGTGGTAGGAACTGGCTGCCAGGGGTAGTGATGTTAACAGATACCATAGTTGCATTTAAGACACTATTAGGTGCATGAATATGCAGGCAATGGAGGGATATGGATCATGTACAGGCAGAAGAGGACGAGTTTAATTCGGTGTCATGTTTGGCACAGATACCATCTGCTGAAGGGCCTGTTCCTGTGCTGAAGGGCTATGTTCTATGAGTAGCACCAGAAAATCTCCTTCCCAGGACATTGATCCCCCTCCCAGTCAGGTTCAACCCCCTCCCCTGAATCTCTTGCACTAGTTCCTCAGCCACACATTCATCTAGACTACCTGTCTATTTCTGCCCTCAACAGCATATGGCATTGGGAGTAATATAGAGATCACTACCCTTGATGTTGTGCTTTTTAACCTTACCTAACTCCCTTTTCCCACATCACAGGACCTCATCCCTTTTTCTACCCAAGTTGTTTGTACCAATGTGTACAACATCCCCTGGCTGCTCAGCCTCCTCCTTGGGAATGTTGTGCAACCACTCCAAAACATCCTTGATCCAGGTACCAGGGAGGCATCTCATCTGTGGCCACAGAATCACCTGTCTGTCCCCCTATCAACTCTCCTATCACTACTGCACTCTCTGACTGCACTCTTCCCTGCTGATCCTCAAAGCCAGTCACTGTGCCACAGACCTGGCTGTGGTTGCCACCTTCCAAAAGGCCATCCTCTCCACAGTATCCAAAGAGATATACTTGTTCCTGAGGAGAACACTGTACGCTGTATGCCTACTCCCTTTGCCTTTCCTGGTGGTCACTACCTGGAACCTGCATCTTAGGAGTGACCACCTCACTAGAACTCTTATCTATGATGCTCTCAGCACTCGGATGATCCTCAGTATGTCCAGCTCCGGCTCCAGTTCCTTAATGCGGTCAGCCAGGAGCTACTGGAATCTAGATGAAAAACATTATGATGCTGGAAGAACTCAGCAGCCAGGCAGAATCCATGGAGAAAAGCAGGCGGTCAAAGTATCGGGTCAGGACCCTTCTTCAGGACTGAAGACAGGAAAGGGGAAGCCCAATATGTAGGAGGGAAAAGCAGAGTAGAGATAGGTGGAGAAAAAAGGGCAAGCGGGTGGGCACAAGGTGGTGATAGGTAGATGCAGGTAAAAGATAGTGATAGGTAGGTGTGGGGAGGAGGGGAGAGCAGATCCACCAGGGAATGGGTCAAAGGAAAGGAGGTAAAAAAAGGGTAGAAAAAAGTGAAATAGTCTAGGAAAGGGAAGAAAAGAAGATGCATAGTTGGGGGGGTGTGGTTGTGGGGTGTAGGGGTTTGAGGGGATTACTTAAAGTGGGAGAATTCAACATTCATGCCATTAGATTGCAAGGTTCCAAGACAGAAAATGAGGTGCAGTTCCTCCAGTTTGCACTTGGGCTTCTGGCAGTGGAGGAGGCTGACGTCTGATATATCTGTGATGGAGTGGGAGGGGGAGTTGAAGAGAATGGCAACAGGGAGATGCAGATTGTGGTTATGGACAGAGTGCAGGTGTTCTGTGAAATGGTCACCTAGTCTGCATTTGGTTTTGCCAGTGTAGAGGAGGCCACAATTGGAACACTGAATGCAGTAGATGATATTCAGGGAGGTGCAAGTGAATCTCTGTCTCACTTGAAAGGACTGTTTGGGTCCCTGGATAGAGGTGGTGTGAGGGCAGGTGTTGCACCTATGGGGGGGGGCAGTGGAAAGTCCCCAGAGTGGGAGCGGGATGGGTGGGGAGGGAGGAGTGAACTAAGGAGTTGCGGAGAGAGCAGTCCCTGCGAAAGGCAGAAAGGGGTGGGAGGGGAAGATATGCTTGGTGGTGGGGTCCTGTTGGAGATGACAGAAGTGGCAGAAAATGATGTGTTGGATAGGCTGGTAGGATGAAATGCGAGGACAAGGGCAATTTCATCCAAGCAATTTATATATAGCACAAACAGCAGAGGTCCCAGTACAGATCCCTACGGAACACTGCTAGTCACAGACCACCAGCCAGAATAAATTCCATTGGCCGCTACCCTCTATCTTCAATGGTCAAGCCAATTCTGAAATAAAATGGACAGTTGACCATGGATCCCATGCATCTTAATTTTCCAGATAAACCTACTATGAAGGATCTTGTCAAACGCCTCACTAAAATCCATGTAGTCAACATCTGCAGCTCTACATTCATTGATCACATTCGTCACCTCCTTGAAAACCTCAATCAGTTAGTAAGGCATCTTCTGCCCTGCACAAAGCCATGTTGATTATCCCAAATTCAGCATTGCTTTTCCAAATGTTTATAAATCCTACCCCTAAGAATCCTCTCCAATAGCTTCCCTATGTGAAACTTACCAGCCTATAATTTCCAAGATTATCCCTATTTCCCTTCTTGAACAAAGTAATAACAATAGCCATTCACCGGTCCTCTGGGACCTCAGCGGTAATGAGAAAGGACACAAAGATCTTGGTCAAGGCCCCAGCAGTCTTATCTCTTGCCTTTCTCAATAATCTGGGGTATATCGCATCAGTCCCTGGGGACTTATCCACCTTAACGTTCTTCAAGAGACCCAAAACCAACTTCCTTTTCCTCAAAATGCCCTAGCATATTAGCACACTCCACACTGATCTCACTATGCTCCACTTCCTTCTCCTTGGTAAATACCAATGCTAAGTACTCATTTAGGACCATGCCCACATCCTCCACCTCCAAACACATGTTCCCTCCTTTATCCTTGACTGGTCCTACCTTGTTCCTCATTATCCTCTTGCTCTTGATGTATGAATAGAATGTTCTTGGTAAATTTGCCAAGGACTTTTCATGGCCATCCTGGCTCTCCTAATTCCCTTCTTGAGTTCTTTTCTAGCTTTTTTATTTGATTTCAGCTTCCTAAACCTTACATATGCTTCCTTTTTCTTCTTGACTAAATTTGCCACCTCTCTCAATGTCCAAGGTTCTCTTACGTTGCCATCCTCGTTCTTCCTTCTTACTGGAACATACTAGTTCTGTACTTTCTGCAGTTGGACTTTAAACATCCTCCCCATGTCAGATGTGGACTTGCCTATAAACAGCTGTTCCCAATTAACTTTCCCTAGTCTGATTCCTAATTAACACCTCAGGGTGCTTGGATGTGACGGTCCTGGTGAGTTCCTGCTCACTCAGCCTAGAATACCTAATGGTGAACTGTTTCCCATACTACCTGCCACAGAAGCTCACTTCAGATATCCTTCAGACTTCCCACCCCTGGCAGAAATGAAGCCTGCACTCAATGAACTATACATCTTGGTCAACAGTCTTGAAACAGGATATCATGAGGCCCCTTCATCATTGCCGGTGACTTCAACCAGGCCAACTTCATGTTACCAAACTACTACCATCAAGGATGCCTAACGAGCCACCTCCCATCCCCCACCCGCACTTTGGTAAGTCAGACCATCAGGCTGTGCGCTTTCTCCCTGCATACAAACAGAAGCTGAAACATGAGGATCCAGTACAGAACATTGTACAGTGCTGGTCTGAGGAAACAGATGAGCTTTGATGCGATTGCTTTGAGTCAGTAGACTGGTCCATGTTCAAAGACTCAGCACTCAGCCCAGATGAGTACGTCACCACCATCATGGACTTTATCAGCAAGTGTGTTGAGTACTGTGTACCAAAGAGGACAATCCCGATGTTCCCAAATTGGAAACCATGGATGAACCAGGAGATCCACTGCTGACTGAAGTCTAGAACTGCGGTGTTCAAATCAGGTGACTCTGACCTTTACAAGGAATTGAGATACAACCTCTGTAAAGCTATCAGGGATGCCAAGAGACAATATCAGTCCAAAATCGAGTCTCAGACCAGATGTCAGTTGTGGCAGGGCTTACGTGCTATAACAGGCTACAGAACGAAGTCCAGCAGCATCGCTGACAACAGCAGATCCCTTACTGCATTCTATGCACATTTTGAACAGAAGAGGCTGGTCATGACACACATTAACTCCAGCCTCCCAGACAACCTCGACCCACTGCAATTCGTCTACCGTCAAAACAGGTCCATGACAGATGCCATTTCCCTGGCCCTACACTCATCTCTGGAGCATCTGGACAGTAAAGACACCTACATTAGGATATTGTTTATTGACTACAGCTCTGCCTTCAAGACTATTATTCCAAGCAACCTCATCTCCAAACTCCTAGACCTGGGACTCAACACCCCCTTTTGCAACTCGATCCTTGACTTCCTGACCAGCAGATCGCAATCAGTAAGGATAGGCAGCAACACCTTCACCACAATTATTCTCGTCAAGGGTGCCCCACAAGGCTGCATTCTCAGCCCCCTACTCTATTCCCTATATACTCATGACTGCGTGGCCAGACTGTGCTCCAACTCCATCTACAAGTTTGCAGATGACACCACCAGAGTGGGCTGTACCTCAGATAATGATGAGTCAGACTACAGGAAGGAGATAGAGAGCTTAGTAACATGGTGTCATGACAACAGCCTTTCCCTCAATGTCAGCAAAACAAAAGAGTTGGTCATTGACCTCAGGAAGAGGGCGATGAAATGCTCCTGTTTACATCAACGGTGCTGAGATAGAGAGGTTTGAGAGTTTCAAGTTCCTAGGAGTGAACGTCACCAGTAGCCTGTCCTGGTCCAATCACGAAGACACCATGGTTCAGCAGTGCCTCTACTTCCTTGGGAGATTAAAGAAATTTGGCATGTCCTCTTTGACCCTCACCAATCTTTATCAACGCACCATAGAAAGCACCCTATCCAGATGCATCACAGCTTGGTATGGCAACTGTTCTGCCATGACCGTTGTGGACACAGCTCAGCACATCAAGGAAACCAGCCTCTCCTCCATAGACTCTGGCTATGCTTCTTGCTGCCTCAGTAGAGCAGCCAGCATAATCACAGATCTCACCCATTGGAACCAGGAGGGGCCATGAAAAGTCCTTGGCAAGTAGGATTAAAGACAATCCTAAAGCATTCTATACATACATCAAGAGGAAGAGGTTAACACGGGAGAAGGGAGGACCACTCAACGAGAAAGGAGGGAATATGTGCTTGGAGGCAGAGGATGTAGATGAGGTCCTAAATGAGTACTTTGCGTCAGTATTTAGCAAGGAGAAGGGCATAGATTATAGTGAGCTCAGTGTGGACCTTGCTAATATGCTGGGGCATTTTGAGATAATGGAGGAAGTAGAGTTGGATCTTTTAAAGAACATCAAGGTGGATAAGTCCCCAGGGCCTGACGTGTTATACCCAGGTTACTGAGAGAGGCAAGAGATGCAATTGCTGGTGCCTTGACCTCTAGCTAGAGGCGAGGTCCTGGAAGATTGGTGAGTAGCTAATGTTCAAGAAGGGAACTAGGGATAATCCTGCAACAGGTGTGACAGAAGTACAGATAAGCGAGGAGGGGGTGGTGCCTTTTTGATTAGGGAGGATGTAACAGCAGTACTTAGAGGTGATGTTCTTGGGGGATTGTCCAGTGAGGTTGTATGGGTAGACATTAGAAATAAGAAGGGGAGGGTCACTCCAGTGGGCAATATTATAGATCATCCCCCCCCCCAAATAATCAGCGGGAACTTGAGGAGCAAGTGTGGAGAGAAATTGCTCATAGTTGCAAGAATAATACTGTTGTATTAGTGGTAGATTTTCATTTCTCCAGTATTGACTGGGCTACCCAGAGTGTTAAGGGTCTGGATGAGTTGAAATTTGTGAAATTCATTGTGAAATGTGTCCAGGAAAGTTTCCTGAGTCAATATATAGAGGGCCCTACTTGGGAGGGTGCAATACTGGACCTCCGCTTGGGGAACGAGGCAGGGCAAGTAACTGAAGTGGCAGTCAGGGAGCACTTTGGCTCTAGTGACCATAATTCTATTAGTTTTAAGATTATGATGAAAAAAGATAGGACAGGTCCACAGGTTAGGGTCCTAGCAGGGCTAGTTTTGGGGGTATAAGGTAGGATCTAACAGTGGGTGACTGGGTGAGCCTGCTTGTGGGGAAAGGAACAAATCGCAAGTGGGAGGCTTTTAAGAGTGTGATAGCAAGAGTCCAGGAGCAGCATGCTCCTGTTAGAGTGAAGGGTAAATCTGGCAAGTTTAGGGAACCTTGGCTGATGAGAGATAGAGAGGCTCTTGTCAAGAAAAAGGAAGCATACATTGTGTTTAGGAGGTCAGGATCGAGGGAATCCCTTGATGACTATAAAAATACTCTTAAGAGGGAAATCAGGAAGGCAAAGAGATGGTATTAGATGCATCCTGGCAGGTAAGTTTAAGGAAAATCCCAAGAGATTCTATTGATATATTAAGAGTAAAAGCGTGGCTAGGGAGAGAGTAGGTCACCTTAGAGATCAGCAGGGCCGCACGTGTCTCAAGCCGCAATAGATGGATGGGATTTTTAACAGATATTTCTTTGTTTACTGAGGAGAAAATCATGGTTGCTCAAGAGATAAGGGAAACAAGTGGACATATTTTTTGGAGGACATTCATATTACCAAGGTTTTTATTCCTTGGAACATAGGAGAATGAGGAATGACTTTAGAGAAATGTTTAAAATAATGAGAGGCATAGATAAGGTGGATAGTAACAGTCTCTTTTCCAGGGTAGGGGAATCCAAAGCTGGGGGGCATAGATTTAGGGTGAGAGGGGAAAGATTTAAAAATTAAAATTTAAAATTAAAATAAAAATTAAAAATTAAAAAAGATTTAAAAGGCTACTTTTCACACAGAGGGTGATGAGTATATGGAACAAGCTGCCAGAAGAAGTGGTTGAGGCAGGTACAATAGTATCATTTAAGAAGCACTAGGATAGGTACATGGAGGGGAGGATCTTAGAGGGATATGGGCCAAATGCAAGAAATTGGGACTAGCTGGTAGGGCACTGTGGTTGGCATGGATTTGTTGGGATGAAGGGCCTGTATCCGTGCTGTATTGCTCTATAGACCGGTGAGTCTCATGTCAATGGTAGGGAAACTATTAGAGAGGATTCTCACAGATAGGATTTATGAGCATTTGGAAAACTATGGCCTAATTAGGGACAGTCAGCAATATTTTGTGCGGTGCAAGTCATGTCTTACTAACTTGTTTGAGTTTTTTGGTGAAGTGACGAAGGTGATCGATGAAGGTAGAGCAATGGATATTGTCTACGTGGATTTTAGTAAACCATTCCACAAGGTCCCTCATGGTAGGCTAATTCGGAAGATTAAGATGCATGGGTTCCATGGTGACTTGGCTGTTTGGATTCAGAATTAGCTTGCCCATAGACGACAAAGTGTAGTGGTCGATTGGGCTTATTCTGGCTTGGAGGTCCATGACTAGCTCCTGCCTGCCGTTCCTAGTAAGTCTATCTGCTCATAACACCTACCGTCCTCTCAATTCCTCCACTTTCTGACCTGTGCTTTACTTCCTATTCCCCTGCCAAACTAGTTTAAACATTCCTGAGCAGCACCAGCAAACCTCCCCACCAGGATATTGGTTGCACTCCAGTTAAGGTGCAATCTCTCCCTCTTGTATAAGTCGTCCCTGCCCTAGAAGAGTTTCCAATGATCCAAGAACCTGAAACCCTTCCCATTGTACCAGATCCTCAGCCACATATTCATCTTTTCTATCTTTCTAATCCTGTCCTGACTAGCACGTGACACTGGGAGAAATCCAGAGATTACTTCCTTCAAGGTTCAGCTTTTCAGCATATTTCCTAACTCCCTATATTCACTGAGCAGGACCTCACTCCCATTTCTACCTCTGTCACTGGTGCCAATTTGCTCCATGACCTCTGGTGCTCACCCTCCCCCTTGAGAATGTTCTACAGCTGCTCTGAGACATCCTTATCCTGGCACCTGGGAGGCAACACTCCATCCTGATGTCTCTTTTGCGGCCACAGAATCTCCAGCCTGCCCCCCTAATTATTAAGTTATTGTCCTGCCTGACTTCTCACCTTTCCCCACTGAGCCTCAGAGCCAGTCACAGTGCCACCAACCTGGCTGCTGCTGCTGTGGCCTGATAGGTCACCCCCCCCCCCCACCCCCAGTATCCAAAGGGGTATGCTTGTTGCTGAGGGGGATAACAGCAGGGGAATCCTGCACTGTCTGCCTGCTCCCTCTACTTTTACTGGTAGTCACCAAACTATCTGATGCCTGCACCTTAGGTATGACCACCTCGATAAAGCTATTATCTATGATGCTCTCAATATCCTGGACGATCCTACATCCATCAAACTCCAGCTCCAGTTCCTTAATGTGGTCGGTCAGGAGCTGAAGCTGGGCACACTTCCTACAGGTGAAGTCATCAGGGACTCTGGAAGAGGAGGTGCATACCACTGCCCAAACTGCCATCCCAGCTACTTTAAATAACGTGTAATTCTAAGCAAACCTTACCTGGTCTAACCTGTTCCTCTGCTCTGTCTGCTCTCACCAATGCCCCACTAGCCTAAGCCTCAGCACTTATACTCAAACTCAGCACCTACAGCTCAAACATGGTCACTTCAAAAACCAGATTTCCGGCTTCTGCAGTATGATAATTTTGGAAAGGATAAAATATCTTGCCAAACCTGTCTATGCAATTGGTTTGCCTCCCTCAAAATATTTTGAGATTAAAAATAAATTACAAATTTTATATTGTTGAAATTACTGACATACTCTCAGCAGACTCAGGTCCAGTGTCATGGATTTTTGCTTCTTTCTCTTCCCCAAGGGTACAGGTTTCTTCCAGCTCACAGGTTTCAGATAATTCATTTCCGCTGCTTTCAGTCGATGTACTGTCTGAACTTAGGCTGCCTACAAATTCCCCTGTACTGCTGGATATGGTGCTATATTGAAAACAAAGTAAAATATTATTGTTCATATATTTTGAACCCACACATACACATGCAGGCATGCGCGCACACGCGCACACACACACACACGCACGCACACACACACACAGAGTATATATTCTCCCAGCATTGGTGTGCCACTGATGTCAATCATCATACAATGCAAATTTTAGTCCGTACCAAAATCAACCAGAAAATTTGAAGCTCCACTCAATTATTCTCGTTGAGTGGTGTCAGGGGAATAGTTCAGTGTCTATTAGAACATAGAACAGTACAGCACAGGAACAGGCCTTTGGTCCATGATGTCTGTGCTGACCATGATGTCAATTTAACTTAATTCCATGTGCCTGCACATGATCCATATTCCTCCATTCCCTGCATGTGCCTGTCTAAATGCCTCTTAAATGTCACTATCATATCTGTTTCCACCACCAACTCTTGGCAGCATGTTCCAGGCACCTACCACTCTCTGTGTAAAAAAACTTGTGTTGCACATCTACTTTAAACTTTTTCCTCTCACCTTAAACCTATGCCCTCTAGAAGACTCTGACTACCTACCCAATCTATGCCTCTCATAATTTTATATACTTCATCGGATTGCCCCCTCAGCCTCTGACACTCCGGAGATAACAACTCAAATTTGTCCAACCTCTTCTTATAGCTAATACTCTCTAATCTAGGCAACATCCTGGTGAACATTTTCTGCATCCTCTCCAAAGCCTCCCCATCCATCTGATAGTGTGGTAACCAGAACTGCACACAATACTCTAAATGTCACTTAACTAAAGCTGCACCATGACTTCCTGACTTTTTATTCAATGCCTCGAGCAATAAGGGAAAGCATGCCATGTGCCTTCTTTACTACCCAATCTACTTGTGTTGCCATTTTCAGAAAGCTATGGACTTGCAGCCCAAGATCCTTCTGTACACCAGTGCTCCAAAGGGTCCTGCCATTTAGTGTATACTTTCCCCTTACATTTTACCTCCCAAAGTGCAACACCTCACACTTGTCTGGTTAAAACTCAATCTGTCATTTCTCCTCCTATATCTCCAATTGTTCTATATCCTGTTGTATCCTTTGACAACATTCTGCACTAGCTACAACTCCACCATTTATTGCATCATCTGCAAAGTTATTAATCAGCCCATTTTCAGCCAAATCATTTATATACGTCACAAAAACAGAGGTCCTCACACTGATCCCTATAGAGCACCAGTCACAGACCTCCAGTCAGAATACCACCTGTCTACCAGGTCAACTTTAAATCCAATCATGGATCCCATGTGCCTTAATCTTCTGGATCAGCCTTACATGAAGGATCTTAGTAAAGTCTATGTAGACAACATCTACTGCTCTACCCTCATCAATCATCTTTGTCAGCTCCTCAAAAATCACAATCAAGTTTGTAAGACATGACCAGCCCTGAACAAAGCCATGTTGACTAGCCCTCATTGGGGAACTAGAACAGCCGGGAGGGGCCATGAAAAGTCCTTGGTAAGTGGGATTAAAGAGAATCTCAAGGCTTTCTATACCTACATCAAGAGGAGGAGGATAACAAAGGAGAGAATAGGACCACTCAGGGATAAATGAGGGAACATGTGTTTGGAGGTGGAGGATGTGGGTGAGGTCCTAAGTGAGTAATTTGCTTTGGTTTTCACCAAGGAGGACATGGAGGATAGTGAGGTCATGTGGACCATGCTAACATGCAAGGGCATTTTGAGTTAAAGAGAGAGGTGGGGTTGGGTCTCTTGAAGAACATTAAGGTGGATAAGTCCCCAGGGCCTGATGGGATATACCCCAGGTTATGGATAGAGGCAAGAGATGAAATTGCTGAGCCTTGACCAAGATCTTTGTGTCCTCTCTAGCCATAGGTGAGGTCCTGGAGGACTAGTGAGTAGCAAACATTATTATTTTGTTCAAGAAGCAACATAGGGATAATCCTGGAAATTTTGGACCAGTGAGTGTCATGTCATGATAGGGAAGCTGTTGGAGAGGATTCTTAGGGAAAGGATTTATGAGCATTTAGAAAACCATGGCCTAAATAAGGAAAGTCAGCATGGCTTTGTGTGCGGCAAGTTGTGTCTTACGAACTTTCTTGAGTTTTTCAAGGAGGTGATGAAGTTGATCAATGTCAGTAGAGCTGTGGACATTGTATACATGGATTTTAGTAAGGCATTCAACAAGGTCTGTCATGGTAGCTCATCCAGAAGATTAAGATGCATGGGATCCATGGTTAGCTGTCCATTTGGATTCAGAATTGGCTTGCCCATAGGTGACAGTGGCCAATGGGTCTTATTCTGGCTGGAGGTCTGTGACTAGTAGTATTACACAGGGATCCATACTGGGACCTCTACTGTTAGTGACATATACGATTTGGATGAAAACATAGATAAGCAGGTTAGTAAATTTGCAGATGACACAAATATTGATGGCTTTTTGGATAGTGCAGAAGATTGCCAAAGGATACTGTGGGATCAGTTGCAGATATGGGCGGAAGAATATCAGATGGATTTTAATCCAGGCAAATGTGAAGTGTGCACTTTGGGAGATCAAATGTAAAGGGAAAGTATAGATTTAATGACAGGACACTTAACAGCATCAACATACAATGGCATCTTGGTGTCCAAGTCCATAGTTCACTGAAAGTGGCTGCACAAGTCAATAGAGTGGTAAAGGTGGCATATGACATGCTTGCCTTAGTTGAGGCATTGAGTTCAAGAGTCAGGAAGTTATGTTGCAGCTTTATAAAACTCTGGTTAGGATACATCTGGAGTATTGTATTCAGTTCTGGTCACCCCATTATAGGAAGAATGTGGAGCTTTGAAGACAGTGTAGAAGTTTACCAAGATGCTGCCTGGATTAGAGGGTATGTGCTTTAAGGAGAGGTTGGACAAACTAGGGTTTTTTTCTGATAAAAGTTTATCAGAGTGCATGAGTAGACAATTGGAACTCTTTCCCCAGGGTTGAAATGTCTAATACTAGATGACATGCATTTAAGGTGACGCAGAAGGGATTAGTTTCATTAGGCATCTTTGGCTTAATTAGTTCGGCACAACATCGTGGGCCTAAGAACCTGTTCTTGTGTTCTATGTTCCATGTTCTAATAAGCTCATGCTTTTCCAAATACAAGTACATCCTATCCCAAACAATCTTCTCCACTCGCTTCCCTCCCACTGTTGCAAGTCTTACTGGTCTATGATTATGTCTATTTCCCATCTGCCTGCGCTTAGTCCATATCCCTTCATTCTCTGTGTATTCATGTGCCTTCCTAAAACAAAAAAATAACATTGGGACCTCGCCTGTGGCTAGGGAAGACAGAATGATCTTTCTCAAGATCCCAACAATCTCTTCTCTTGCCTCTGTAAGTAAACTGGGATAGATTCCATCAGGCCCTGGGTCTTATCCAACTTAATATTCTTCAATAGACCCAATATCTTTTTAATATCAACATGCCCTAGAACATTGGCACACCCCACACTGATCTCACTATGTTCTTATTTTACAGAGACATTCTGCTGAGTTTTGGGATACTGACAGAGCAGGTCAGGATCAATTACAGACAGCTCAAATATCTCCTGAAGTCTACAGAATTTTTTATGACTGCTCAGAGATGCTTGTTGCAGGATTTGGCTGCTGAGCTATTCTTTCAATATGTGCCTCAGAGGTAACACACTTCATTACTAGAGGCTTCAGAATGGGTGTTTCAGAGTAAATCAGGATCATGGGACAACAGGTAGAGAAATCACCATTTGCAGAGAGAATCTTCAAAGAACCCTTATTGGACTTGGACCCTATGACAATGAAAGAACAACAATATATTTCCAAGTCAGGATGATGTTCAACTTGGAAGGGAACCTGGAGGTGCTGATGTTTCAATGTACCTATTCCCCTTATCTTTCTTGGCAATAAGGATTGCAGGTCTGGGTGATGCTGTCCAAGTAGCCTGGTTGAGTAAGTGCACTGCATTTTTTAAATAGGGTGCCTATCAAGTGAGCTACCTTCTCACGCAGAATGTTCCAGACTTCAACCACTCACTGGGTGGAAAAAAAATTCTTTCTTAGATCCCCTCTAAACCTCTTACTCCTACCTTAAACCTAGGCCCTCAGGTCCATCATGAGATTTCTTACTATCGATCCCATTTATTTCAGTTATAATTTTGTATACCTCTGTCAGGTACCAGCCTAGCGTCTTCTTTTCCAAAGTAAACAACTTATCCAGTCTCTCTTCACAGCTGCATGGTAACTGTTAACTTTGTTCCAGATTATCATTGCTACCAGCCTTCCCTTTGCTGAGGTTAATTGTAGGGTTTATCTTTGCATCCTTTTTTGATTCAGATTGCAGAAACGTAGCGGTTAGCGTGATGCTATTACAGAGCCAGCGATTGGGGTTCGATTCCTGTCGCTGTCTGTAAGGAGTTTGTATGTTCTCCCGTGTCTGCGTGGGTTTCATCCGGGGGCTCTGGTTTCCTCCCACATTCCAAAGACGTATGGGTAGGTTAATTTGGGTTTTAAAATGGGTGGCACAGACTTGTTGGGCCAGAAGGGCCTGTTACCACGCTGTAAATAAAATTTAATTAATTTTAAAAAATAAATTAATTAAATTTAATTAAAATTTAATTTAATTAAATACCCATGAAATTCACACTCTCAGCAACAACTAGGTCAGGTGACATCTATTTTAAATGCTGCCAGCCCTTCTATTAGCATAGAGATGTGATGCTGAATACTTCTTAAGTGGAGTTCAAATCAGCAGATTACAAAAGTTGGTATTTGGTGAACATAGAATATAGAACATAGAACAGTACAGCACAGGAACTGGCCCGTCAGCCCACGCTATTTGCATTGAACATGATGCTGAATTAAACTAAATTTCTTTTGCCTGTACACGATTCATATCCCTTCATTCCCCTCATATTCTTGTGTCTATCTAACAGTCTCTTAAATTGGTATTGGTTTATTATTGTCACTTGTACCGAGGTACAGTGAAAAACTCGTCTTGCATACTGATCGTACAGGTCAATTCATTACACAGTGCAGTTACATTGAGTTCGTACGGAGTGCATTGATGTAGTACAGGTAAAAACAATAGCAGTACAGAGCCACTATTGTATCTGCTCTCACCACTACCCCTGCCCACCTACCACTCTCTGCATATAAAACTTGCCCCACACGTCTCCTTTAAACTTTCTCCCTTACACATTAAATGCACGTCCCCTAGCACTTGACAATTCTACCCTGGGAAAAGGATTCTAACAGTCTATGCCAAGATCCCTCTGTACATCAGTGCTATTAAAGATCCTGGCATGAACTGTTTCTCCTTACATTTGACCTCCCAAAGTGCAACACCTCATATTTGCTTGGATAGAACTCCATCTGCCATTTCTCCACCTATATCTGTAACTGATCTATATTTCGCTGAATGCTTTGACAGCCAACTACAACTCCACCAATCTTTGTATCATCCGCAAACTTACTAATCCACCCATCCACATTTACATCCAAGTCATTTATCACAAACAGAGGACCAATCCCTGCTGAACACCACTGGTTACGGACTCCCAGCCAGAAAAAGAGATAATGGATCGGCAAGAGTTTGTGAAATGTGTCCAGGAAAGTTTCCTGAGTCAATATACTGTATAGAGGGACTCACTCGGGGTGCAATACTGGACCTCTTCTTGGGGAATGAGAGCAAGTAACTGAGGTGGAAGTCAGGGAGTACTTTGGCTCCAGCGACCACAATTCTATTGGTTTTAAGATAGTGATGGAAAAGGATAGGACAGGTCCACAGGTTAGAGTCCTAAACTGGAGCAGGGCTAATTTTGGGGGAATTAGGCAGGATCTAGCAGAGGTTGATTGGGAGAGCCTGTTTGAAGGGAAAGGAACAAATAGGAAATAGGAGGCTTTAAGAGTGAGATATCCAGAGTCCAGCGGCAACATGTTCCTGTTAGGGTGAAGGGTAAACCTAGAAAGTTTAGGGAACCCTGGCTGATGGGGGATATTGAGGCAATGGTCAAGAAAAGGAAGGAAGCAGGTTAGGAGGTAGGGGATGAGTGAATCCCTTGATGACCATAAAAAGAATAAGAGTACACAAAGCTGTGCCGAACATGTCCCTACCCTAGAAATTACTAGGCTTACCCATAGCCCTCTATTTTTCTCAGCTCCATGTACCTATCCAACAGTCTCTTAAAAGACCCTATCAAATCCACCTCCGCCACAGTTGCTGGCAGCCCATTCCATGCACTCACCACTCTCTGAGTAAAAAACTCACCCCTGACATCTCTATACCTACTCCCCAGCACCTTAAACTATGTCCTCTTGTGGCCACCATTTCAGCCCTGGGGAAAAGCTTCTGACTATCCACCTGATCAAAGCCTCTCATCATCTTATACACCTCTATCAGGTCCCCCATCATCATCCATCACTCCAAGGAGAAAAGGCCAAGTTCCCTCAACCTGCTTTCATAATGCATGCTCTGCATTCCAGGCAGCATCCTTGTAAATCTCCCCTGCACCTTTTCTATGGCTTCCACATCCTTTCTGTAGTGAGGCGACCAGAACTGAGCACAGTACTCCAAGTGGGGTCTGACCAGGGTCCTATATAGCTGCAACAATACTTCTCAGCTCCTAAATTTAATTCCATGATTGATGAAGGACAATACACCATATGCCTTCTTAACAGAGTTAAGAATAATGTTGGAGTTAGAACTCTAAAATAGAGTTAGAACAAACGCGAATGAAGTTTGAGTTGGGACAAAGGAAACTAGAGGCAGAGCAAAGGAAGATAAATGTTGAGATAGAAATAAAGAGCTTGCAGATAGAGGCTGATCTAGCAATGAAGAAGGTGGAGATGGAACAGAGATGGATTGAGTTGAAAATGAGTCATAGGGGTCCTGATTCTGATGATGGTTTTTTAGTCAGTTAGGAGGTTCGATTCATCCCTCCTTTTGAGGAAGATCAAGTTGATCAGTATTTCCAACATTTTGAAGAAGTTGCTGAGAGTTCAAAGTTGCCAAAGGAAAGATGGGCTCTTATGTTACAGAGTGTGATTAAAGGTAAAGCTCAACAAGCTTATTCTGCTTTGTCTGTTGTGGATGCAGCTGATTATACAAAGGTAAAACAAGCTGTGCTTAAGGCTTATGAATTAGTACCTGAAGCTTACAGACGGAAATTTAGAGACCTGAAGAAGTCTGCAGACCAGACGTACATGGAATTTTCCAATGGAAAGAAAATATGTTTTGAACGATGGTGCATGTCTAAAAATATAGATGGGGATTATGATAGATTGAGAGAATTGATTTTAGTGGAAGACTTTAAAAAGTGTGAAATAACAACATATCTAAATGAAAAGGAGGTGGAACCTTTGCAAGAAACTGCTAAGTTGGCAGATGAGTTTCCTTTAACCCATAAATCCAAATGGGGACAAACTAAGACTTTTCAAAAGAGTTATAAGGACAATCCAGGTAAACTGGAAATTAAACTGGGAAGTAATCAAAGGGGAAGGATGACAGGAAGTCAGTGCTGGAGAAACCTACTGAGCGTGAGAAACCTGGTCATGTGATAACTAATTGTTCCCTCTTGAAGAAAAAGAAAGAAAAGGAGGCTGTGCCAAATGCTTGTTTTCAAGCAGTTAAACCTAAAAATCAAAAAGATTTTGGCCATGTTGTTAAAGATCAGTCCTTGCCAGAGGTAAAGGCTGAAAAGTTGGATGAGCTTAGGGAGGAATTCTGTTCTTATGTATCAGAGGGTTTTGTTTCACTGAATGTTGGGTCACCCCAAGTGCCAGTGAAAATCCTTAGAGATTCTGGGGCTTCCCAATCTATCTTGTTGGACAGTGTTTTAAATTTTGGTGAAGAAACTGATACTGGTGAGGTAAATCTAGTGTGAGGCATTACAGGTGACACTGTGTCTGTCCCTTTGCACCAGGTGATTTTAAAGTCAAAGTTCATAGAAAGACAAGTTACGATAGGTATACAACCTAGTTTACCAGTGGAAGGAGTTTCTTTGTTATTAGGGAATGATCTTTCAGGTGGAAATATTGTCCCTGTGGGACAGTTAACAACCAAACCAATTATTGATGAATCCAAACACGATTCAGATGATTATCCATCCCGTGCATTGACTCAAGCTACGGCTAAAGTATTAGCCAAGGCCGATAGTCCTGTGCAGCCTGATTTTGTTCCCTGTGACAGCCCTAAACAGGATGCAAGTTATGATGACTTGTCCGAGACTTTTTTGTCTTCACTGGAGGATCAAAATCCCTGTATTGGGCCTGAATATAAAGATTTGTCTCTATCCAGGAAAGAATTTATAGTGGAGCAGACTAAGGACCCTGAGCTTACTGAATTGAGAGAAAAAGCACTCTCAAGTGTTGAGATTGAGAAAGTGCTAACTGGATATTATGTCAAAAATGGAATGTTAATGAGGAAGTGGAGACCTCCTAATGTTCCTGCCAGTGAGGAATGGGAAGTTATTCATCAGGTTGTGATTCCTAAAGTTTATAGGAATGAGATTTTAAACCTGGCCCACAGTATGCCTTTAGGTGGTCATTTTGGTGTGAATAAAACTGTAAAAAAGATTTTGAAACAATTCTTTTGGCCTGGTGTGAGGAAGGATGTTGTGATGTTTTGTAGAACTTGTCACATGTCAGATGGTAGATAAACTGAATCAAAGTCCCCCTGTGGCTCCTTGGCGGCCTATTCTGCTTTTGGTGAACCTTTCTAGAAGGTGAGTTGGCCCATTGCCAAAGTCTAAAGCTGGGAATCAGTATTTATTAACCATCAACTTTTAGATTTCCAGAGGCAATACCACTCAGAAATATTAAGGCCAAGACTGTGTCAAAGGTTCTTTTAAAATTTTTTACTTTGGTTGGTTTGCCAAAAGAAATCCAGTCTGACCAGGGGAGTAATTTTATGTTGGGTTTATTTCAGCAATTAGTTTATGAGCTGGGAGTAAAGCAGATTGTATCATCTGTGTATCATCCAGAATCTCAGGGAGCTCTGGAGAGATTTCATTCTACTCTCAAAAATACGTTGAAGATTTTTTGCTTTGAAAACACAAAGGATTGGGATGAAGGAGTTCATTTGCTTTTGGTTGCAGTGAGGGAGTCAGTACAGGAATCCTTAGGTATCAGTCCTTTTGAACTTGTGTTTGGACATCAGGTTAGAGGTCCTATTAGAATTGCTAAGGGAACAATGGGATAATGAGGAGATGCATTTGAATTTGTTGGACTATGTTCAGAAATGAAAAAAAAATAACTGGAAAGAGTCTGCCAGCTGGCGAGAGAGAATTTGAAAACAAGCCAGACAAAAATGAAAGCATATTTTGATAAACATGCTCGCCCAAAGTCGTTTACAAAGGGGTTAAAATATTAGTGATTTTCCCCAGTCAAAACAACCTGCTGGAAGCTCGATTTTGTGGGCCATATATCATTGAGTCTAAAGTTAATGATTTAAATTATGTAATCGAAACACCTGATCGACGCAAGAAAAAACAACTCTGTCATGTAAACATGCTTAAACCTTATTACGAGAGAAGTCCAGCTGTGGCCATGGTTGATAATGTGGGTGTTGTTCCAAGGATATCTAAAGTTGAGACTGGGGAAGATCAATTTAGACCAAACATTGTGTCACCGAAGCTAGGAAATCAAAACATTCTAGACACGTACGGGTAGGTTAATTGGGTTTAAAATGGGTGGTGCGGACTCGTTGGGCCGGAAGGGCCTGTTACCACACTGTAAATAAAATTTCTTTAAAAATTAGAGAACCTTGAAACAAAGTTGGAACATTTATAAATTTCACAAAAACAACAGATGAAGCAGTTAATTTTAAAATTTCAAAATTTGTTTCCGGATATTCCAAAAAGAATATCAATAACTAATCATGACATTGACGTTAGGGATGCAAAACCAATCAAACAACACCCATATTGAATGAATGTAGAAAAGAGTAAACTTGTTGACCAGGAGCTTGCATGTATGTTAGAGAATGATATTATTAGACATTCCACTTCAAATTGGGGTTTACCCTGTGTTATTGTGCCTCAGCCAGATGGGAGTGTTAGGTTTTGCACTGATTATAGAAAAATGAATGCTGTACCTAAGTCAGATGCTTACCCTATCCTTAGAGTGGATGATTGCATAGACAGAGTGGGAAAGGCTAAATTTCTTACGAAGATTGACCTATTGAAAGGGTACAGGTGTGTTCCATTGACAGATAGAGGAAGGGAGATTTCTGCCTTTGTAACCCCTTCTGGATTGTATGAATACAATGTTTTGCCATTTGGAATGAAAAATGCTCCAGCAACATTTCCAAGAATGATTCATTCTGTAATTCATGGGTTAAAACATACAGATGCCTACACTGACGATTTAGTGACAGGAAATGATATATGGGAAGATCACACCTCTGCATTAGAAAGGTTGTTTGAAAGACTTTCCAAAGCCAACCTTACAGTTAACTTGGCTAAAAGTGAATTTGGCTATGCCACTGTGACGTATCTTGGTTATGTTGTAGGTCAAGGCAAGTTAGCTCCTGTTCAGTCAAAAGTTCAAGCAATATCTGAGTTCCCAATTCCAATGGGTACGAGGTCTGTTAGAAGGTTTCTGGGAATGGTTGAATATTATAGCAAATTTTTAAAAGTTTTGCTGATATTGCTCTTCCCCTAACTAATCTTCTGAAGAAGGGAGTGAAGTTTGTTTGGACAGACCCTTGCCAAGAAGCGTTTGAGAAACTGAAAGCCATTTTATGCTACCAACCTGTGCTCAAGTCACCTGACTTTGAAAATCCATTTTCATTAACAGTAGATGCCAGTGATGAAGCTGCAGGAGCTGTGTTATTGCAGAAGGGTGACTGTGATGATATTGACCATCCTGGAGCTTACTTTTCAAAGAAATTTAATGAGCATCAATAGAATTATTCTACCATAGAGAAAGAATTACTGTCACTTGTTTTAGCTTTACAGCATTTTAGTGTGTATGTTTGCACCACTCAGAAACCACTGACTGTGTATACAACCCATTGGTATTTCTGAGCTGAGTGAATAACAAGAACAGAAGGCTGTTAAACTGGAATTTAATCTTGCAAGAGTTTGATTTCATGATAACTCACATTAAAGGCAAAGATAACGTAATTGCTGATTGCCTTTCCCGATGTTTCCAAATTAGTAAAGATAAATGTATCTTTACTAATCTTATTTTCTGTAATTGTGTAAAATGATAATTATAATGCATTACTTTACTAATAATATGCATGGTTAAAAATTTTGCTCTTGTAGATCAAATTTTTTTTAGGGTGGAGGTGTATGGATCAGGTTGCTATTTGGTGCATATCCCTTTAAAATATAGTACAGTAGAGTAGTAGTGTGTGTGTGGTGTTGTCACGGACAGCAAGAAATAACAATGTGCTGATGTTTTTGCTCAGTGAGTCAGTGAGAAGGAAGAGAGAGAGAGAGAGACACTGACTGCTGGTCTCTGTATCGATGGATGAAGAACAATAAATTGTCTGTCACTACAATCCATGTATGGATTTTTGGAGTGATCCAGTGGAGTCCACTTTGTCGTTAACCTGTAGAGAGAAACAGGTATTTCTGTGGGCTGCCACGTTTCGAATGCCTTTTGGGGGTGGCAGATACTTTGGAACAAAGAAATGGAGATCATCAGTGATTGAGGTGTCGTATAGGTTCCATCGTGGAACATTTGGATTTTGTAATTTCTCTCTATCCTCTCTCTACATTTTCTCTTCAGTCAACGGTGGTTTTACAAAAGCCTTTGCTCACGTTTCACCTTATGACTTGCTGAACTGAACTTTGACAACCATTCCTGGACTTGGAGTTTGTGAATTTGTCACACACACACACTTTGAGTTTTTGGGGATATATTTGATATCTAACAGTTTTTACATTACAAGTAGTTATTAACAAAATAGTTTTTAACACTTGTACATGAGTCAGTGTGTTTCTATTGTTGCTGGTACATAACAGGTAGCAAGGACAAGCCAGGGAGGCCAGTCAGCCTGACATCAGTAGTGGGGAAGTTACTGGAGGGAATTATGAGGGACAGGATCTACCAGTATTTGGAGAGACAGAGTCTGATTAGGAGGAGTCAACATGGCTTTGTGCGTGGGAAGTCATGTTTGACAATTTTTTTTAAAGAGTTTTTTTGAAGGGGTAACCAAAGGGTAGATGAGGATAGGGTAGTGGTTGTTGTCCATTTAGATTTTAGCAAGGCCATTGACAAGGTCCTGCATGGCAGGCTGGTCTGGAAGGTTTGGTAACATGGAATCCAGGGATAGCTAGTTAGGTGGATTCAAAATTGGCTTGGAGGTAGGAAGCAGAGGGTGGTGGTTGAAGGTTGTTTCTCGGAATGGAGGCCGGTGACTCGTGGTGTGCCGCAGGGGTCATTATTGGGACCCTTGGTATTCATTATTTATATAAATGATTTGGATGAATGCTTGATCAGCAAGTTTAAAGAGTTATCATAGATTACGGGCGATCTTGATCAGTTAGGGAAGTGGGCCAAGAAGTGGGAATGGATTTCAATACAGATAAGTGCAAGGTGATGCATTTTGGAAAGTCAAACTAGAGTACGACTTATACAATGAATAGTAGGACAATAGGGAGTGAAATGGAACAGAGGGATCAAGGAGTACAAGTGCATATTTCGTTGAAAGCGGATTCACAAGTAGACAGGGTGGTGAACAAGGTGTTTAGCATGCTGGCCAGGATATCATGTTGCAGTTGTACAAGTCATTGGTGAGGCTGCACTTGGAGTACTGTGTGCAGTTTTTTGTCACCCTGTTATAAGGAAAGACGTGGTTAATCTGGAAATAGCGCAGAAAAGATTTCCGAGGATTTTGCCAGGACTAGAGTGCCTGCATTACAGGGAGGCGTTGGCCAGACTAGGTCTTTATTCTTGGAACGTAAGAGAATGAGGGGTGACATTATAGAAGTGTTTAAAATTATGAGAGGCATAGATAAGATGGGTAGTAATAATCTTTTCCCCAAGGTAGGGGAGTCCAAAACTACAGGGCTTAGATTTAAGGTGAGAGGGGAAAGATTTAAAAGGGAACTGAGAGGCACAAATTTTTCCACGCAGAGGGATGGTGAATATATGGAACAAGCTGCCAGAGGAAGTGGTTAAGACAGGTACAATCATTTAGGAAGGTACATGGAGGGGAGGGGCCTGGGGCAATATGGGCTGAATGCAGGAAATTGAGACTAGCTAGTTGGACAACTTGGTCGGCATGGACTCGTTGGGCTGAAGGTCCTGTATCCGTGCTGTATTGCTCTAGGACTCTATGACTCTAATAACACTCTTCCACCACCACAGGCCAATTCTGAATTCAAACTACCAAGTCACCGTGGATCCCATGCATCTTAATCTTCAAGATCAGCCTACCATGTGGGACCTTGCCTTACTAAAAATCCATGTAGACAACATCCACTGCTCTATCTTCATTAATCACCTTCGTCACCTTCTTAAAAATTCGTTCAAGAGGCAGAGTGTTCCAGATTTCAATCACACTCTGGGTGAAAGTTATTGCTCAGGTCCCTCCTAAGCCTCTTACACTTCACCTTAAACCTATGCCCTCTGGTTTTGAACACCTCTATCACTGGGAAAGGTTCTTACTCTGTACTGCATCTATGCGTCTAATAATTTTATCTAATAATCTATCAGGTCCCTCCTCAGCCTCCTCTGTTCCATGGGAAACAAACCCAGTCTATTCAGTCTCTTAATCACTGAAACATTCTAACCCAGGCAATTTCTCTCCTCTCCACCCTCTCCAGAGCAATAACGCCCTCCCAAAAGTACGGTGACCATACCTACACGCAGTGTTCAGGCTGTGACTTAACCAATGCATTATAAATCTGTACCAAAATCTCCCTGCATTTATATTCTGTGCTCCAGCTAATGAAGGCAAGCATCCTGTATACCTCTTCACCACCCTATTGATCTGTGCTCCTACCTGAAAAGATCTTCAGACTTGTACAACTAAGGTCTTTCTGTTCCTCAGTATTCTCCTGGGACCTACCATTCATGGTGTATGTCCCATCCTTATTTGATCCCCCAACTCCAAAATGCATGACCCAACACTTGTCAGGATTAAATTCCATTTGCTATTGCTCTGCCTCAGTTTACCAGCTGATCAATATCATTTTATACCCTTGGATTATCCTCATCATTTTCAATAACATCACCAATTCTCCTGTCATCTGCAAATTTACTAATCCTGTAATCACATCAAAGTTATTAATGTACTTAACAAGGTCCCAGCACTGATCCCTGTGGCACATCAATGGCTATGGGTTTCTAATCACCATCACTGTCTCCTATTACCAACACAATTTGGCTCCAGTTTGTCAAACTTGCTTCAAGTTCGGCCTTTAAAGTGGAATTTTTCAAAGGCCTTACTGAAATCCACAGAAACCACACCAATTTGCACTGCCCTCATCAACATATTTAGTTGCATCTTCAAAAACTCAATTCAATTAGCCAGTTGAAATCCCCCACCAACAAATCTGTGCTGGCCATCTCTGATCCATCCCTGCTTTTCTTAGCGTGGATTAATCCTGTCCCTCAGAAATTTTACAGTAATTTCCCTACCACTGTAGACTACTGACCTGTAATTACCTAGTTTATCCCTGCTGCTCTTCTTGATTAAAGGTACTGCATTTGCAGTCTTCCAGTCATCTGCACTTCACCTCTGCCATCTAGGATTTAAATATCTCCATCAGGCCCTCAGTAACCTCTTCCATTGTCTCTCATAGCAGCCTGGATACATCTCATCAGACTTTGGGGACTTATCTACCTATATGCCTTTTGGAACATCTAATACCTCCTCCTTGTTAATCTGAACATGCTCTAGAATTTCATTATCCAAAATTAAATCTCCAACCACAATGTATTTTTCCTTAGTTAATACAGATGAAAAGTATTCATTTAAAAGCTTGACCTTATCCGTTGTTTCTAGGCATAGATTGATCCATAATGACTCACACTCTTACCCTGGTTATGCTCTTGATATGTTTCCCTTTTCCTTGGAGCAGACTCGATGGGCCGAATGGCCTGCTTCTGCTCCCTTATCTTGTGATCTTGTGATAAAATGCCATGAAATTTCCTTAATCTAATCTACCAGTGACCTTTCATGGACCCTCTGTGCCCATCTAATTTTATTTAAGCAACCCACCCCCCACACTATACTTCTGAAGGGCCTCCCCCATTCTAGGCACCTACCATATGCTTCCTTTTTTTTTATTAAACCCTCGATATGTCTTGACATCCAGAGTTCCTGGACTTCATGTCTTTCATCTGCAGTGTTAAATTGACCCCGGACTCTTTATATTATATGACTCCCACATCGTGAATGCAGATTTACCTGCAAGTATCTGCTCCCAGTCTAAACTTGCCACTTCTACCTAGCGGTTAGCGCGACGCTATTACAGCGCCAGCGATCAGGGTTTGATTCCCATCGCTGTCTGTAAGGAGTTTGTACGTTCTACCGTGTCTGCGTGGGTTTCCTACGGGTGTTCCGGTTTCCTCCCACATTCTAAAGATGTACGGGTAGGTTAATATGGGTTTTAAAATGGGCGGCACAGACTCATTGGGCTGGAAGGGCCTGCTACCATGCTGTAATAAATGAAATTAAATGAAAAAAAATCCAGTCTAATGATACTGAAATCAGCCTTTCCCCAATTCAGATACCTAAATTTGTTTGTTCCAAATCCTTGTTCCTCTCTGTGACCACTTTGAAACATACCAAGTTATGATCACTATCCTAAGTATTTGGCCACTAACATGATATCATTGCCAGTTTCATTCCCTAGGATTAAGTCTATCAGTTCCCCATCCCTGGTAGGATGATCTATGTATTGGCACAGAAAGGTCTCCTGAATGCTTTATAAAAATTCACCCCATCTAATGCCCTCTCACCAAGACATTCCCAGTTAATATTGGGGAAGTTGAAATCCCCTTCTGGTATAACCCTATTCCTCTTACACCTTTCTGTGATTTGAGTCATAGAATAAAATAATTCAAAAACAAGCCCTTTGGCTCATCCTGTCCATGCTGACCATCAATACCCACCTATATTAATCTGATTTTGTCAGCACTTGTCCATAGCCTTCTATGCCTTGGCAATACAAGTGCTCAACTAGATATATTTAAAACGCTGTGACTTCTCTGACTCCACCACCCTCTTAGGTGGTGCATTCCAAACTCCAAACCGCCCTCTGGATGAAAAAAATTCTTCCTTATATTTCCTCTATACCTCTTACACCTTACCTTAAACCTATGCCCTCTGGTTACAAAACATTTCTGCTTGGGAAATGTTTCCTATGATCTACCCTCTCCATGATCCTTATAACTGCATATAGCTCTATCACGTCCCCCTGATTCTTCATGGCTCCAAGGAAAACAAACGCAGTTTATCGAGTTCTCCTCATAACTGAGACACTCCATCCCAGGCAACATCCTGGTAATCTCCTCTGCACCCTCTCTAGAGCAATCATGTACTTTCTATACTGACACGACCAAACTGCATATGATATTCCAGATATTGCCTTAACCAATGCTTCATAAAGCTGTTGCCATTACTTCCATCCTTTTATATTATATGCCCGGGCTAATGAAGGCTAGCACCACATGTGCCATTTTTTGGTACCCTATCCACCTGTGCTGCCACCTTCAGGGATCTTTGGACTTGTATGTCTGTCCTCAATACGCCCAAGGGCTCTACTATTCATTGTGTATGTCCCTACCCTCATTTGCCTTCCACAGTTTAAAAAGAGAAGGGAGAATCTTCAGCATTTTCAATCGGGAGCAAGAGGTCAGCGAGCAGAATCAGCTCAGGACTTACGAAAAGATAAGTTTATTTTCCCCAGACAGTTCGTGGATAGTGGGGAGAGGCTGCGCAGGCACGTGACGTCAGTCGGTAGCGCACGAACAGTTTAAAATGAAGACCGCCATATCCAGCGGGCAGCGTTCGGAGTGGGCACGGAGTGAGAGGGAGCAGAGTGATTGGGCTTTGGTGGTAACAGGGTGAGGCGGGTGAGTAGCTGGTAAGTAACGGCAAGGTTTAACGGTTATTGTTATAACTTTTAAGTAGAACAAAGCTAGGTAGGAAAAGAATAGTTCAAATGGAGGACATGGCAATGTGCTGCAGCTGCATGATGTAGTGCAAGGTGACCACATCTGCAGTAAGTGCTTGAGGCTGGAGGAACTTCAGCTCAGAATTGATGAGCTGGAGTCGCAGCTTCAAACACTGTGGAGCATCAGGGAGGGTGAGAGTTATGTAGATGCTGTGCATTGGGAGGCAGTCACCCCACCACCCCCCCCCCCCTAGAGCAGATACTTCTAGGGCCCAGGAGGCAGATAGATGGGTGACTGTCAGGGGAGAGAAAGTAGAAGGGAACAGGCAAACAGTGCAGAGGATCCCAGAGGCTGTTCCCCTCAGTTAACAGGTTTTCCGCTTTGGATGTTGTTGAAGGGGATGACCTACAGGGATCAAGCGGCAGAAGCCAGGTCTCTGGCACTGGGACTGGGCCTGCTGCTCAGAAGGGAAGGGAGGAGAAGAGGATAGTCAGGGAAACAGACAGGAGGTTCTGTAGACGTGAGTGAGAATCCCGGATGGTATGTGGCCTCCAAGGTGCCAGGGTCTGGGATGTCTCTGATCTGGTCAACAGCATTCTTGAGTGGGACGGAAAACAGCCAGAAGTCGTGGTACATGTTGGTATCAATGACATAGGTAGAAAGAGGGATGAGGTCCTGCAGAGTGAGTTTAGGGAGCTAGGCAGAAGGCTGAAGAACAGGACCTCAAGGCTAGCAATCTCAGGATTGCTGCCAGTGCTACGTGATAGTGAAGGTAAGAATAGGAGGAGATGGCAAATAAATGAGTGGCTGAGGAGTTGGTGCAGGGGGCAAGGTTTTAGATTTTTGGATCATTGGGATCTCTTCTGGGGAAGGTGGTACCTGTACAGAGTGGATGGATTACACCTGAACCCGAAGGGGACCAATATCCTTGCAGGCAGGTTTGCTAGTGTGGTTCGGGAGGGTTTAAATTAGATTGCGAGGGGTATGGGAACCAGAGGGGTAGGTCAGTGGAAGAAGTAAAGTCAGATCTAACATGTAGAGAGGCTTTGAGGAAGGAGAATCAGAGTATAGGGTATAAAAGTAGAAAGGTGGATGGACTAAAGTGCATTTACTTAAATGCAAGAAGTATCAATAAAGGTGATGAACTGAGAGCTTGGATAAGAACATGGGACTATGATATTGTGGCTCTTGCAGAGACTTGGCTGTCACCAGGGCAGGAATATATATTGAATATTCCTGGATTTCAATGTTTTAAAAGGGATAGGGAGGGGGCAGAAGAGGAGGAGGGGTGGTGTTACTGGTCAGGGATACTATTACAGCTGCAGAAGGGGTGGATAATGTAGATGGATACTCTCTAGATTTAGTATGGGTGGAAGTTAGGAACAAGAAAGGAGCAGTCACTCTACTGGGAGTATTCAATAGGCCCCCCAGTTGCAGCAGGGATACTGAAGAGCAGATTGGGAGGCAGATTTTGGAAAGGTGCAAGAATAACAGGGTTGTTATCATGGGAGACTTCACCTTCCCAAGTATTGATTGGCACCTGCTTAGTACCAAAGGTTTAAATGCGGCAGAGTTTATTGTGTCCAGGACAGATCCCTGTCACAGTATGTTGACAGGCCGACTAGAGGGAATGCCATATTAGATCTAGCATTGGGTAATGAACCGGGTCAGGTAACAGATCTCTCGGTGGGTGAGCATTTGGGGGACAGTGACCACCACTCCCTAACCTTTAGCATCGTCATGGACAAGGATAGGAGCAAAGAGGACAGGAAGATATTTAATTGGGGAAGGGCAAATTATGACGCTCTAAGGTTAAAACTTGGGAGTGTAAATTGGGATGACATTTTTGAAGGGAAATGTACTATGAAGGGTTTTTGTTCAGGGATCTCTTGCAGGATGTTAGGGATAAATATGTCCCAGTGAGGCGGAGAAAGAATGGCAGTGTGAAGGAGCCATACAAGAGAGGTGGAACATCTAGTTAGGAGGAAGAAGGCAGCATACAGAAGCTTTAGGAAGCAAGGATCAGGTAGGTCTCTTGAGGAATGTAGGGTAACAAGGAAGGAACTGAAGAAGAGGCTGAGGAGAGCAAGATGGGGACATGAAAAGGTCTTGGCGAGTAGGGTTAAGGAGAATCCCAAGTCTTTTATTGCATATGTGAAGAGCAGAAGGATGACTAGAGTAAAGGTAGAACCGATCAGGGACAAATGTGGGAAGATGTGCATGGAAGCTGTGGAAGTGGGTGAGGTTCTCAATGAATACTTCTCTTCAGTATTCACCAAGGAGCGGAGCCTTGATGACGCTGAGGACAGTGTTGGTGAGGGTAATGTTCTAGAGCATGTAGATATCAAGAGAGAGAATGTGTTGGAGCTGTTAGAAAATATTAGGACAGATAAGTCTCCTGGTCCTGATGGAATATTCCCCAGGCTGCTCTGCGATGTGAGGGAGGAGATTGCTGAACATTTGGCTGGGATCCTTGAGTCCTCGTTGTCCACGAGAATGGTACTGGAGGATTGGAGGGTGGCAAATATTGTCCCGTTATTCAAAAAAGGTAGTAGGGATAGTCCAGGGGATTATAGACCAGTGAGCTTTACGTCTGTGGTGGGCAAGCTGTTAGAAAGGATTCTTAGAGGTAGGATCTATGAGCATTTAGAGAATCATGGTCTGATTAGGGACAGCCAGCATGGCTTTGTGAAGGTCAGATCATGTCTCACAAGCCTGATAGGATTCTTCGAGGAGGTGACCAGGCAGATTGATGAGGGTAGTGCAGTAGATGTGGTCTACATGGATTTTAGTAAGACGTTTGACAAGGTTCCACATGGTAGGCTTCTTCAGAAGGTCAGAGGGCATGGGATCCAGTGAGGCTTGGCAGTGTGGATTCAAAATTGGCTGCATGTAGAAAGCAGAGGGCTGTGTTGGAGGGAGAGCATTCAGATCGGAGGGTTGTAACTAGTGGTGTCCCACAAGGATCGGTTCTGGCACCTCTACTTTTCGTGATTTTTATTAACGACTTGGATGGGGGGGTAGAAGGGTGGGTTGGCAAGTTTGAAGACGACACAAAGGTCGGTGGTGTTGTGGATAGTGTGGAGGACTGTCAAAGATTGCAGAGGGATATTGATAGGATGCAGAGCTGGGCTGAGAAGTGGCAGATGGAGTTCAATCCGGAGAAGTGTCAGGTTGTACACTTTGGAAGGACAAACTCCAAGGCAGAGTACAAAGTTAATGGCAGGATTCTGGGTAGTGTGGAGGAACAGAGAGACCTGGGGGTTCATATCCACAGAACACTGAAAGTTGCCTCACAGGTGGATAGGGTCGTTAAGAAAGATGTTAGCATTCATAAGTTGTAGGATCGAGTTTAGGGGCTGCGAGGTAATGATGCAGCTCTGCAAAACTCTGGTTAGACCACACTTGTGTCCAGTTCTGGTCACCTCATTATAGGAAGGATGTGGAAGCGTTGGAAAGGGTGTAGAAGAGATTTACCAGGATGCTGCCTGGTTTGGAGAGTATGGATAAGGGAGCTAGGGCTTTACTCTTTGGAGAGAAGGAGGATGATGGAGGTGTACAAAATATTAAGAGGAATAGATAGAGTAGATGGCCAGCACCTCTTTTCTAGGGCACCAATGCTCAATACAAGAGCACGTGGCTTTAAAGTAATGGGTGGGAAGTTCAAAGGAGCTATCAGAGGGAGGTGTTTTACCCAGTGGGTGGTTGGGGCATGGAATGTACTGCCTGGGGTGGTGGCAGAGACAGGTATGTTAGTCAAGTTCAAGAGATTGTTAGATAAGCACATGGAGGAATTTAAAGTAGGGGGATATGTGGGAGGAAGGGGTTAGATAGTCTTAGGTGAGGTTTAAAGGTTGGCACAATATTGTTCTATGCATCAATAATGCATCATTTTGCACATTAGGATTCTCTTATATATCTGCTCTTCTATAACCCACTGACTGTTGGTACAATCCCAGCAAATTTATCACCCCTGTTTTATTCCTAAACTCTACCCATTGGTCTCATTCGAAGAACCTTGCTTCATTACTGCAGTGATGGTCTCCTTGATCAATGATGCAATGCCCCCTCTGTTTTTATATCTGAAACATTAAATGCCGGAATATTAAGTTCCAGTATTGCCCTTCTTTCGACCATGTTTCAGTGATTGCAATAATATCATATTCTTATGTGTTGAACAACACTTCTTAAAAGGAGGGAATGAACTTTTACTGTGCTGAATAAGGTGTCATGATACTATCACCACTAGTTCTAGATTCTCCCACAAGACGATACACGCTCTGGGCATCAAACCTGTGGTGCCTTGCAGGATCTTACATATTTCAGTGAGTTCATTTCTTGTTCTTTTAAGGTCTAGACTATAGGCCCAATCTGCAAATTCTTATTGCATAATTCTTTCATATCTGGAACCAGTCTGGCAAATCTGCACTGCACTGCCTCCAAGGCAAATATATGTTTACTTAAATAAGGAGACCAAAGCTACATATAGCACTTCAGGTGTGGTCTCAACAAAGTCTTGTACAAGTGTACAAGGTGTACTTAAATGTCTTGTAAAGTCGACGGAAACAGCTTCTTCCACCTGCGATCAGATTTCTGAATGGTCCATGAATCCATGAACATTACCTCATTATTCCTTTTTTTGCACTATTATTTTTGTAATTTACAGTAACTTTGTCTTTGCACTGTACTGCTGCCATAAAACAACAAATTTCACATTATATAAGTCAGTGATAATAAATCTGATTCTGATTAAGGTGTGCAAAATTTCAATACTTTTCTACTCCTTGCAATAAAGGCCCTCATCCCATCCAAGTAATTTACTGTATTTCATGTTAAATTTCTGTTTCTCTACAAAAACACAAAATCTCTTTGAACACCAACATTCAATAGTACTGTAGTCTCTAGATTCATGGAACATAGGAACAGGCCCTTTGGCCCACGATCTTGTGCCAAACTAATTAAACTAGTAATTAAATGCCTAACTAAAGTAAACCCTTTTGCCTAAAAAATGTCCATATCCCTCCATTCTCTGCAAATTCATGTGCCTATCAAAGATGCTCTATCATATTTGCCTCCACCACCACCCCTGGCAGTGCATTCCATGCACCCACCACTCTGTGTAAAAATATTGCCCTGCACATCTCCTTTGAACCTATCCCCATTCACCTTAAAAGCATGGCCTCTAGTATTAGACATTTCAACCCTGGGAAAAAGATACTGGCTGTCTACTCTATCTAAACCTCTCATAATCTTATAAACTTCTATCAGGTCTCCCCTTAGCCTCCACCCCTCCAGAGAAAACAACCCAAGTTTGTCTCACCTTTCGTTATAGCACATACCCTCTAATCCAGACAACATCCGGGTAAACCTCTTCTGTACCCCCTCCAAAACCTCCACATTCTTCCTGTAATGGGGTGACCAGAATTGAACGTAATGCTCCAGATGCAGCTTAACTAGTGTTTTATAAAGCCACAACATAACTTTCCAATTCTTGAACTCATTATCTTGAACTCATTATCTTGACAAATAAAGGCAAGCGTGCCATATGCTTTCTGTACCACCCTATCAACTTGTTCAGCCACTTTCAGGGAGCTATGGTCTTGGCCCCCAAGATTCCTCTGCACATTAACACTGTTAAGGGCCTTTACATTTGATCCTGCAAAGTGCAAATGTCAGATTTGGCCAGATCAAACTTCATCTTTCATTTCTCAATCCATATCTGCAACTGATCTATATCCTTCTGTATCCTTTGGCAATCTTCTACACTATCCACAACACCACCAATTTTTGTACAGCTGCGAACTTACTAACCCACCCATCTACATTTTCATCTGGGGCATTTATAAACATCACAAACAACAGAGGTCCCAGTATGGATCCCTTGAGGAACACTACTAGTCACGGTCCTTCAGCCAGAATAAGACCCATTGACCACTAACAGAGGTCTTCTATGGGCAAGCCAATTCTGAATTAATGCAGCCAAGTCATCCATGCGTGGATCCCGTGCATCTTAATCTTCTGGATGAGCCTCCCAGTACTGTATCATTTAAATATTTTTTTTCCTGTCCCCAAAGTGTTCCCCCCTGAAACTCTGATCACCCGGCTAAGCTCATTCCCCAATACAAGTTCTAGTATGACACCATCTCCAGTTGGACTATCTACACATGGCTTCAATAAACCCTCCTGGATACACCAAATTCTGCCCTATCTAAAGGAGCCCCAGTCAATATTCGGGAAGTTAAAATCATCCACTGCAGCAACTACACATCTTTCCATGATCTGCCTACATATCTGTTCCTCTAGCTCTGTCTATTGGGAGGTGTATAGTATAATCCCATCATAGTGATTATGTTTTTCTCATTCCTGACTTCTACCTATATGGCCTCTTTGGAAAAGCCTTCTATGATGTTCTCTCTAAGTGACATTCTCCCTGATCAGTACTGCAACTACCCCACCTCTTTTACATCCCACTCTGTCGTGTATGAAACATCTTTACCATGGAACATTGAGCTGCCAGTTATGCCCTACTCTCAACTAAGTTTCTGTAATAGCTACAACATCGTAGTTCCATGTACTAATCCAGGCTATTATTAGCAGCAATAAATAGGGTAGAAAATAGGAGACTCTTCTGCATAGCAGATGTCTAAAACTAGAGAGCATAGGTTTATAGTAAAAGGCAAGAGGTTTCAAGAGGGATCTGAGGAGGAATCTTTTCACTCAGAGGCTGGTTGTAATCTGGAACTCACTGCCTGAGTGGGTGGTGGAAGCAGGTAATCTCACAACAATTAAGTAGTGTCAAGAAGAGTACTTAAATTGACAAGGAATAAAAGGTTTTGAACTAAGTACTGATAGATGGGATTAACATACATGGGTATTTGATTGTTGGCATGGTTGTGGTGGGCTGAAGAGCCATTTTGTTTGCTATACAACTTGATGACTTTCTATGACCCTAATCATCATATGATTCTCAGTATTTTGCAAGATGCATGCCTCACATTCACATCACACAGCTTGTACATGCTGCCAGCTATTCAACCACAATCCATCATGCAAACAAGTTGTGTGACATTCACTAACATATTTTTGGAGGTGAAGGTTGCATTTAATCACAGGTAACAGTAGCTAACTGGTTCCGTTGCATCACCCTACACCTCCATAAAGTAAATGGTATTATTATAATCGGAATGACTAGTTCTAAGACCATGGTCAATGCCAGGGCTGAATATATAGTTGTCAAAGGAAGTGGTAGTGCCAGACACATTTACAAAAAAGGCTTTTGGACAGGTACTTCATTAGGAAAAGATTAAAGGAATATGGGCCTAATGCAGGCAAATGGGATTAGCGCAGATGGGTATCATGGCCAAGTTGGGCCCAAGAGCCCGTTTCTGTGCTACACAGACACTTTTCAAAGATCTATTCATATTTCTCCCTCATCCCATAATTTCCTCTGATTTACAGTTAACGAGGACAGAGGGTAGAGGTCAGTGGGACTTATTCAGCCTGGAGATCCGTGACTGGTGGTGTTCCTCAGGGATTCGTACTGGAAGAAAACATGGATGGGTGGGTTAGTAAGTTTGCAGACAATACAAGGATTGGTGGCATTGTGGATAGTGTAGAAGATTTCCAAAGAATACAGCAGGATATAGATCAGTTGCAGCTATGGGCGAAGAAATGGCAGATGGAGTTTAATCCAGCCAGTCTCTCGCCTCTTATCTTAAACCTATGCCGTCTTCTTTTTAGCACCCCCTTCCTAGGAAAAAGACTATGTGCCTTCACCTTGTCTATGCCCCTCATGATCTTATATACCTCTATCAGGTCACCCCTCAATCTCCTATGTTCCTGGGAATAAAGTCCTCGTCAACGCAATGTCTCCTTGTAACTGAGGACCCCAAGTCCAGGCAACATCCTGGGAAATCTTTTCTGTATTCTTTCTAGTTTAATAATGTTTTTCCTATGACAGGGTGACCAAAGCTGTAAATGCATCAATAACTTCCCAACTCAGTGCCCTGACTGATGAAGGCCAATGTGCCAAACACCTTCTTCACCACCTTATCTACCTGTGATGCTGCTTTCATCAAACTTGCACTCCTAGGTCCCTCTGTTCCGTAACACTCCCCAGGGCTCTACCATTCACTGTTCAAGTCCTATCCTGGTTTTATCTCCCAAAATGCAATACCTCACATTTATCTGGATTGAAAGTCATTTGCCAATCCTCAGCCCACATACTCAGATGGTCAAGATCCCCTTGTAATGTTTCACAACCTTCTACATTGTCTACAACACCAGCTATTTTAATATCATTTGCAAACTTACTAACCATGCCTTGTACACTTACAACCAAACTTCTGATATAAATTACAAACAACAAAGGACCCAGCATCGATCCCTGTGGAGACAAAGGCCTCCAGTCCAAGAAACAACCCTCAACCATCACCCTCTTCTTCCTACCAGAGCCAATTATGAATCCAATTTGCTATCTCCCCCTGGATCCCATGTGATATAACCTTCCAGACTAGCATGCCATGAGGGACCCTGTCAAAGGCCTTGCTAAAGTCCATATAGATAACATCCACTACTCTACCTTCATCTACCCTCTGGGTTGCCTCCTCGAAGAACTCCATGAGATTGGTCGGACACGACTTCCCATGCACAAAGCCGTGCTGACTGTCCTGTCTCTTCAAATGTTGGTAGATTCTGTCCCTCAGAATCTCCTCCAGCAATTTACCCACCACTGATGTGAGACTCACTGGCCTGTAGTTTACTGGCTTGCTTTTACTACCCTTTTTAAACAATGGTACCATATTAGCCACGCTCCAGAGCCTCATCTGTGCTCTGGAGGTGAAGCAAAAATCTCTGCAAGGACCTCTGCAATTTCTTCTCTAGCTTCCCACAAGGTCCAAGAATGCACCAGGTCAAGCCCTGGGGATTTACCCACCTTAATGCACATTAAGGCCTCCAATACCTGCTCCCTGCTAATTTGTATATGGCCTTGGCCCTGCCATTATTCATACACATTCCTTTGTGGAGTTTACTCTGCAAAATCACAAAAGGCATTTCATCAATTTAATAGCACTGATTCACAGAGGTTTTCATCATTTCTGACATTATTTCAAGCAGTTCTTGTGCTTAGCCATCGTTTTCATGATTTATTGTGCAATGGAAGAATTTCCTTACACTATGTGGAGGTGCAACAAAACATTACCACAATATTACAGTACAAACATAGCTTTGACAAATACCTCAGCGTTGATGATGATAGGCTTGGAGAAGGAACTTTTACATTTTTACAAATCTTGGAACATGAAGGCTGTGTATTATTCAAGATCTTGCTCAGTTTTCTACCAGTACTGTTTTTTACTTTATCTGTGGATATTAACATAGACATATTAGTATAAATGAAGCAATGTTATACATTTCCCTGGAGTGAGACTGGAGCCCATAACTTTCTGACTCAGAAGTGGCAATGCTGGCATTAACCCACATGTGATATTTTAAAATTAGTTTATGCGACATTGCTACACTGGAGAGTCAATATTCATTGCTGTTCCTAATTTCCCTCGAGGAGTTGGTAGTGAGCCATCTTCTATAACCAGTACTTCTTCTGGTGAAGTCACTCTCACAATGCTGTATTGTTGGGAATTTCAGGATTAAGACATAAGGACAATGTAGTGTCTATATGTAATAAGTAATGGTATTAGATTGAAAGAGAGCTTCGAAGTCATGGAATTCCTATGCATCTGCCACCATGGTGATGGAGTTTCCCTGTTTAGAAGGTGCTGTTAAAATAAAGTTGGCAAGTGGCTGCAGTGCATTTACAGTGCACATCCTGTAACTATGTGTCAGTAATAGGGAAAGTTTATGTCTAACACAATGTATGTGGTGTCAGCCAAGCAGGCTACTTTGTCCTTGATCTTGTTCAGCTTCTTCATTGTTATTGCAAGGCAAGTAGGAAGTATTTTAATCACATTCCCAACATGTGACATGTTGATGGTGCAAAGTTTTGGGGAGTTAAGAGATAAGTTTTATTTTGAGTTTTTTTGAGAAGGTGACAAAGGGCCAGGCAGTGGATGTTGTCTACATGGATTTTAGTAAGGCATTTGACAAGGTCCCTCATGGTAGGTTGATCCAGAAGATTAAGATGCATGGGATCCATGGTGACATGCTAGTTTGGATTCAGAAGCAGCTTACCCATAGAAGACAGAAGGTAGTGGTGAAAGGGTGTTATTCTGGCTGGAGGTCTGTGACTAGGGGTGTTCTGCAGGGATCAATGCTGGACCTCTGTTTTTTGTGAGGTATAGAAATGACTTGCATGAAAATGAAGATGGGTGGGTTTGTAAGTTTGCAGATGACACAAAGATTGATGGAGCTGTGAACAGTGCAGAGGGCTGTCAAAAGATACAGCAGAAAATAGATCAGTTACGGATATGGCAGAGAAATTCAGTCTGTACAAGTAGAGAACCATAGAACAATACAGCACAATACAGGCCCTTCGGCCCACCATGTTGTGACACCCTTCAAACCACACCTAAGACTATCTAACCCCTTCTTCCCACATATCCCTCTATCTTAAATTCCTCTATATGATTACCTAACAATCACTTGAACTTGACAAACGTATCAGCCTCCACCACCACCCCAGGCAGCGCATTCCATGCACCAACCACTCTAGGTGAAAAACCACCCTCTGACATCTCCCTTGAACTTCCCACCCATTACCTTAAAGCCATGTCCTCGTTTTGAGCATTGGTGCCCTGGGAAAGAGGCACTGGCTGTCCACGCTATCTATTCCTCTTAATATCTTGTATACCTCTATCATGTCTCCCCTCATCCTCCTTCTCTCCAATGAGTAAAGCCCTAGCTCCTTTAGTCTCTCCTCATAATCCATACTCTCCAATCCAGGCAGCATCCTGGTAAATATCCTCTGCACCCTTTCCGACGCCTCCACATCCTTCCTATAATGAGGCGACCAGAAATGGACACAGTACTCTAAGTGTGGTCTAACCAGAGTTTTCTAAAGCTGCATCATTACTTCACGGCTCTTAAACTCGATCCCACGACTTATGAAAGCTAACATCCCATAAGCTTTCTTAACTACCCTATCTACCTGTGAGGCGACTTTCAGTGATCTGTGGATATGAACCTCCAGATCCCTCTGCTCCTCCACACAGCCCAGAATCCTGCTATTTACCTTGTACTCCGCCTTGGAGTTTGTCCTTCCAAAGTGTACAACCTGACACTTCTCCGGATTGAACTCCATCTGCCACTTCTCAGCCCAGCTCTGCATCCTATCAATATCCCTCTGTAAGCTTCCACAGCCCTCCACACTATTCACAACATCACTGATCTTTGTGTCATCTGCAAACTTACTAACCCAGCCTTCCAAGTCATTAATAAATATCACAAAAAGTAGAGGTCCCAGAACCGATCCCGGTGGGACACCACTAGTCACAGCCCTCCAATCTGAATGCACTGCCTCCACCACAATCCTCTGCTTTCTACAGGCAAGCCAATTCTGAATCCACACTGCCAAGCATCCCTGGATCCCTTGGCCTCTGACCTTCTGAAGAAAACTACCATGCGGAACCTAATCAAATGCCTTACTAAAATCCATGTAGATCACATCCACTGCACTACCCTCATCAATCTTCCTGGTCACCTTCTCAAAGAACTCTATCAGGCTTGTGAGGCAAGATCTTCCCTTCACAAAGCCATGCTGGCTGTCCCTAATCAGTCTATGATTCTCCAAATGCTCATAGATCCTATCCCTTAGAATCCTTTCTAACAGCTTGCTCACCACAGATGTAAGGCTCACTGGTCTGTAATTCTCTGGACTATCCCTACTACCTTTTTTGAATAAGGGGGAAACATTCGCCATCCTCCAGTCCTCTGGTACCATCCCTGTTGAGTCCTCTAAGATCCTAACCAACGGTTCAGCAATCTTCTCCCTCACCTCACGAAGCAACCTGGGGAATATTCCATCAGGCCCCGTGGACTAATCTGTCCTAATATTTTCTAACAACTCCAACACATATCTTGATACGTGTTGATATGTCTTGATATCTACATGCTCTAGAACATTAACCTTACCAACACTGTCCTCAGCATCATCAAGACCCCTTTCCTTGGTGAATACTGAAGAGAAATATTCATTGAGGACCTCACCCACTTCCACAGCTTCCAGGCACCTTTGTCTTTAATCCGACCTACCTTTACTCTAGCCATCCTTCTGCTCTTCACGCACAAGAAAAAAGCCTTGGGATTCTCCTTAACCCTACCCACCAAAGCCTTTTTATGTCCCCCTCTCACTCTCCTCAGCCCTTCCTTAAGTTCCTTCCTTGCTACTCTATATTCCTCACGAGCCCTGTCTAATCCTTGCTGCTTACACCTTATGTACACTGCCTTCTTTTTCCTAACTAGTTGTTCGACCTCTCTTGTCACCCACGGTTCCTTCATCCTGCCATTCCTTCTCTGCCTCACTGGGACAAATTTATCCCTAACATCCTGCAAAAGACCCCTGAACATCGACCACATCTCCACAGCACATTTCCCTTCAAAAATGTCATCCCAATTTACACTCTCAGGTTCTCGCCTTATAGCCTCATAATTCGCCTTTCCCCAATTAAATATCTTCCCGTCCTCTTTGCTCCTATCCCTGTCCATGACAATTCTAAATGTTATGGAGCAATGGTCACTGTCCCCCAAATGCTGTCACCTGTCCCGGTTCATTACCTAAAACTAGATCTAATATGGCATTCCTATAGTCGACCTGTCAACATACTGTGTCAGGGATCCATCCTGGACACACTTAAAAAACTCCGCCCCATCTAAACCTTTGGCACTAAGTAGGTGCCAATCAATATTTGGAAAGTTGAAGTCTCCCATTATAATAACCCTGTTATTTTTGCATCTTTCCAAAAACTGCCTCCCAATCTGCTCCTCAGTATCCCTGCTGCTAACGAGGGGCCTATAGAATACTCCCAGGAGGTTAACTGCTCCTTTCTTGTTCCTAACTTCCTGCCATATTGACTCTAGAGAGGATCCTTCTACATTATCTACCCTTTCTGCTGTATCGCTTGACCAGTATCGCCACCCTTCCTCCTCTTCTGCCCCCCTCCCTATCCCTCTTAAAACACTGAAAACCAGGAATATTCAATATCCATTCCTCCCGTGATGTCAGCCATATCTTTGTAATAGCCACAATATCATAGTCCCATGTACTAGCTCTCAGTTCATTTCCCTTATTCCTGATGCTTCTTGCATTTAAGTAAATGCACTTTAGCCCATTCATCTTACTTTTTTTATAGCCTGAACTCTGCTTCTCCTTCCTCAAAGCCTCTCTACCTGTCAGATCTGACATTTCCCCATCCCCTTCTTCCTCTGATCTACTCCTCCGATTCCCTTTCCCCTCGCAATCTAGTTTAAACCCTCCTGAACCACCCAAGCAAACCTGGCTGCAAGAATATTGGCCCCGCTCAGGTTCAGGTGTAACCCATCCTCTCTGTACAGGTCCCACCTTCCCAAGAAGAGATCCCAATGATCCAAAAATCTAAAAGCCTCCCTCCTGCACCAACTTCTCAGCCACACGTTTATTTGCCATCTCCTCCTATTCCTACCTTCACTATTGCATGGCACTGGCAGCAATCCCAAGATTGCTACCCTTGAGGTCCTGTTCTTTAGCCTTCTGCCTCGCTCGCTAAACTCATTTTTCAGGACCTCATCCCTCTTCCTACCTATGTCGTTGGTACCAACATGAACCATGACTTCTGGCTGTTCTCCCTCCCGCTCTAGAATCCTGTGGACCCGATCAGTGACATCCCGGACCCTGGCACCTGGGAGGCAACATGCTCACTGCACCAGAACCTCCTATCTGTTTCCCTGACTATCGAGTCCCCTATCACTACTGCCTTCCTCTTCTCCTCTCTTCCCTTCTGAGCAGCAGGACTGGTCCCAGTGCCATAGACCTGGCTACTGCTGCTAGGCCCCGGCAGGTCATCTCCTTCAACAGCTTCCAAAGCGGAAAACCCGTTATTGAGGGGAACAGCCTCAGGGGTCCTCTGTACTATCTACCTGTTTGTTTTCTTTTTCCTTTTCCCTCTCCTGACTGTCACCCTTCTATCTACTTCCTGGACTCCAGAAGTACCTGTTCTAAGGGGGTGGGGGGGGGTGACCGTCTCCTGATGTACAGTATCTTCATAACTCTCCCCCTCCCTGATGCTGTGCAGTGTTTGAAGCTGCAACTCCAGCTCATCAAGTTTGAGCCGAAGTTCCTCCAGCCTCAAGCACTTACTGCAGATGTGGCCATCGTGGACCACAGCAAGGTCCACAGGCTCCCACATCAAGCAGTTGCAGCACACCACCATGTCCTCCATCTGAACTAATTCTTTTTTTACTCCCCTAGTTTTTCCGACTTAAAAATTTATAAACAGATAACAGGGAAATCCTTACCTTTACCTACCTACCAGCTACTTACCCGCCTTGCCCCTTTACGCCTAAGCCCCTTAAGCCAAAGCCCAACCACTCTCCTCCCTCTCACTCTGCTGCCCACTCCGACACTGCCCGCTAGATATGGCGGTTTGCTTTTTAAACTGCCCGTGCCTTACCTGCTGACGTCACGCACCTACACAGTCCAGCCCCCACTATTCCCGATTAAAACTTATATAACTTATAAAAAAGAACCTTATAAAAACTAAAACTTATAATAAAGGTGAGGTGTTGCACTTCGTGAGGTCAAATGTAAGGGGAAAGCATCTAGTTAATGGCAGGGCCCTTAACAGCATTGAAGTACAGAGGGATCTTGGGGTCCAAGTCCAGAACTCCCTGAAAGTAGCCATGCAAGTAGATATGGTAGTAAAGAAGGTGCATAGCATACTTGCTTTCATTGGTTGGGGCATTGAGTATAAGTGTCACATTGCAGCTATTTAAAACTTTGGTTAGTCCGCCCTTGGAGTATTGTGTGCATTTCTGATTGCTCCATTTCAGGAACAATGTAGATGCTTTGGAAAGGGTGCAGAAGAGGCTTACTAGGATGCTGCCTGGATTAGAGGATATAATTTGCTTTGTTACGTTCATAGAGTCATGCACCACAGAAACAAGCTCTTCGGCCATCATATCATTGCCAACTATCAAATATCTACCTATATTCATGCCCTTTAGTAGCACTTGGTCCTACCATGCCTTGGCAATTCAAGTGTTTATCTTGATGCTTCTTAAATGTTCTGAGTGTAACTGCCTCCAACACCTACTCATGCAGCACTTTCCAGATTGCAACCATCCTTGGGGTTAAAAAATTCTTCCTCAGATCCCCTCCAAACCTTTTACTCCTCACTTTAAACCTATGCCCTCTAGTATTAGACATCTCTACCATCAGTAAAAGTCTCTCACTATATACCCTATCTATGCCTTTCAAAATTTTGTATACCTCTATCCAGTTCTCTCTCAGTCTCATTTGCTCAAAGAAGACAAACCAAACCTATCCTGGTAAATCTCCTTTGCACTCTCTCCAGTGCAATCACATCCTTCCAACTAGGACTGCACACAATATTCCAGCTACATTCTAACCAATGTCTTATAAGGTTGTACCAAAACCTCCCTACATATATTCTATGCCCCAGCCATTGAAAACCTGCATGTACCCTGTCTACCTGTGCTGCCGCCTTCAAAGGTCCTTTTGTTTCGCAATACTCCCTCGGGTGCGACCATGTTATATATTTTTTGGACTTCTCCACCCGACACCTCCCACCTTAATGCATTCCCTCACACTTCAGTTCTAAAGCTGCCATGTTGTCTGATCCCATTGACTTCGCCATATTCAGAACTCACAGTAATATGGAGTGAACCTAAATAGCTGAAAACTGACTGCGGTGATGGATGTGGAACTCAGGAGGAAGCCAAGGTGGATCATCTACTCGGCCACAACTGAACATGGTTTCAAGCACTTCAGCCTCATGTATAGCAGCTGTATGTTTTTAAAAAAGGATGTGGGTATGGGTGTCATAGACTATGCCACATGATGCTGCTTACAACAAGATAATCCTGCACTTTATAGGGTTTCAATGATCAGATAGGTTTTGTTGCAGAAGGTGCTGCTTGAAGATCCAACCAAGGTGAGTGGCAATACAATACCTGGTATTAAATTCTGTGCCATTATGAGCAGGTGAAACATCAGATTATCAGATTGTTAACGAATCTTACTTTTCAAGTAACAAAGGCTTTCTTTTCCTTTAATCCTATCCTCAACCTTGCGTGACAAGCTTTCACGAAAAAGATAAAAGTTTGGCAATACTTTTGATTTTTCCTCTCTGTCAGAATCAACAGTATCCAGAATTCTTGTAAGTTGTCCTTCAGAAATGCCTTGAACATCCTAGAAAATGAACAAGTTCCATACTATTAATGCAAAACTCTGAGAATGGTGAACATTGTCTTTGAAACATTTTTCACTTGTCTCACTCCATAAATGAGAAGCGTTACAACCTAATGATTTAATAAAAGTACTACAGCAGTGTTTTTAATGCAGGGCTGAGTTAATATTTATTTAGCTCAAACAAATGCTGGAATCTTTGCCCTTTTTTTGAAATGGATATGCAAAAGTTCTAACAATCTGATTATTGAAGATAAAAAAAAACTGCAGATGCTGGAAATCTGAAATAAAACAGAAAATACTGGAAAACCACAGCATCTGCGGAAAAAGAACCAGTTAATATTTCAGTTCGAAAGTCCTTCATCAGAACTGAGAAAAGGAGAAAATAAATTAGCAGAGAAGATGAGGAAGGGAACACAAAGGGGATTTCTATAAAGGATGAAGTAACATAGCCATTAAATGGGCAGTGAAACTCTCTTGTCTGTGTTGCTAACATTGGGAACTCCAGATTGTACAGTATAATCTGGTTTAGTGGCATATGCCCAGCAGGTCAGAATATACAAATGAAAGAAGAATAGGAAGAGACAAAGGGCAAGTAAAAATGGCCAGAGCAGATACAAAGAGATAGAAAGAGCAAGTTATCAAAAATTGGAGAATTCAATATTGAGTTTTGCAGGCTGCAATGTATTCAGGTGAAAGTACCCAAGCCCCCCATCACCCATATTGACCCGTCTCCTTCTGCGTTTCATCCATTTACTATCCGCACACTTCACCCACCATATCCCTCCCCCATCCGATTCCATCTGCCTTTCATCTCTCCCTTAATAGTTTCCATTATCACCTTCCTTAGAGTCAGAGAGTCATACAGCATGGAAAAAGGCCCTTAGGCCCACACTTGTCTATGCTAACCAAGATGTATATCCAAATTAATCCCACTTCCCAGCACTTGGCCCATATCCCTCTAAACTGTTGTCATCCATATACTTGCCCACATATTTCCTATATGTATCTAATGTACCTGCCTCAACCACTTCCTCTCACAGCTGGTTTCATATTTCTATCACCCACTGTGTAGAAAAGTTGCCCCTCAGGTTCTTATTAAATCTTTCACCACTAATCTTAAAATTATGTCCTCTAGTTTCCAATTCCCCAACCCTGTCTATGCCCCTCATGATTTTATATACCTTGATGAGATCACCCCTCAGTCTCCTAAACTCCAAGGAGTAAAGGCCCACCCTGTCTAATCTCTCCCTAGAACTCAGTCCCACAGGCCCTGGCAACATCCTTGTAAATCTTTTATGAATTCTTTGCAGTTTAATCACATCATTCCTATGACATGGTGACCAAAGCTGAACACAGTACTCCAAGTCTGGCCTCAACAACATCTTGTACAATCGCAACGTAATCTCCCAACTAATATATTCAGTGCCCTAGCTGATGAAGGCCAGCACGCCAAAAGCCTTCTTCACTTCCCTGTCTACCTGTGACTCCAGTCTAAGGGAACTACGCACCTGTACTCCCTCTGCCCTACAACAGTATCCAGGGCCCTTTCATTCAATGTAAAAGTCCTACCTTGATTTGTCCTTCCAAAATGTAACACTGCACACTTATCTGAATTAAATTCCATTTGTCACTCCTCAGCTCACCCACCCAGTCAATCAAGATCCCGCTGCAATTCCTGATATTTCACTGACTACGACACCACTTATTTTATCTGCAAACTTACGAACTATTCATCTAAATCATTAATATAGATGACAAATAACAATGCATTCAGCCCCAATGCCTGGGGCACACCACTAGTCACAGACGTCTAGTCTGAGAAACATCCTTCCACCATCATTCTGCCATCCAGGCAAATTTCTATCCAGTTTGCTAGCTGTCCTTGAATTCTTTGTGATCCAAGCTTCCAGAACAATTTCCAATTTTCCATAGCAGCATACCATGTGGAACAATATCAAAGGCCTTACTGAAATCCATATATATGATGTCTACCGCTCTCCTCTCGTCAACCTTCCTCATCACTTCATCAAAGAACTCAATCAAATTAGTAAGAGAAGATCTTCCACACACAAAGCCATGCTGGCTACCCCAAATCAACCCCTGCCTTTCCAAATGTAAGTATACCTTATGCCTCAGAATACTTTCCAGCAACTTGCCTATCACGGATGTTAGGCTAATGGGTCTATAGTTACTAGGTCTATCCCTACAGCCCTTCTTAAGTAAAGGTACATTTGCTATCCTCCAGTCTCCCAGCACCTTGCCAAAGGATAACAATGCAACAAATATCTCAGTGAGGGCTCCTGCAATTTCTTCTCTATCTTCCCATAGTGTTTTTGGACATACCTGGAGATTTGTCTACCTTCAAACATCTTAACACATGCAACACCTCTTCTACTGTAATATGGACTGCTCCCAAAACATCTCTATTAACTTTGCCAGGTTCCCAAGTCTTCACCTCCTTCTCCGTGGTAAAAACAGAGGAGAAATAATCATTGAGAACTCTGCCCATTTCCAGTGGCTCCACACATAGATTTAGGGTCTTAGTCTTACAGTGGCCCTATTCTCTCCTGAGGCACTCTTTTTCCCTTATACTAAAAAAAATCTGAGGATTCTCCTTAATTTTCTCTGCGAAAGCCACCTCATGCCCCCTCTTGGCCCTTTGAATTTCCTTCTTCAGTATACTCTGGCATCCTCTATATATCTCCAATGATTCCCAGCTGCCGGGATCTGACCCAAGCCTTCTTTTTTTTGACCAGAGTTACAATATACCTTGACATCCAGTTTCCCAACTGCCTTTTACTTTAACAGCAACATGAAATTAGGCAGTGTTGTTGATCATGAAGAAAGCTATCATTAGATTACAGGGGGATCTTGATCAGTTAGGGAAGTGGGCTGAGGAGTGGCAAATGGATTTCAATGCAGGTAAGTGTGTGGGGATGCGTTTTGGAAAGTCAAACTAGCATAGGACTTATACTATGAATGGTAGTATACTATGAAGGAGTTTGATGGAACAAAGGGACCTAGGAATACAAGTGCATAGTTGATTGAAAACAGTGTCACAGGTAGTCTGGGTGGTGATGAAAGCGTTCAGCATGCTGACCTTCGTCAGTCAGAGCATTGAGTATAGGAGTTGGGTTATTATGTTGCAGTTGTACAAGTCATTGGTGAGGCAGCACTTGGAGTACTATGTACAGTTTTGGTCACCCTGTTAGAGGAAAGACGTGTTTAAAATGGAAAGAATGCAAAAAATATTTGTGAGGATGTTGCCAGAACTTGAGGGTCTGATTTTATAGGGAGAGGTTGGCCAGGCTAGGTCTTTATTCCTTGAAACATCAGAGAATGAGGGGTGACCTTATAGAAATATTTAAAATTATTCGAGGCATGGATGGTAACATTCTTTTCCCCAGGGTAGGAAAGTCCAAAACTAGGGGGCATAGTTTAAGGTGAGAGGGGAATGATTTAAGAGGGGCAACTATTTCACGCAGAGTGTGGTCAGTATATTGAATGAGCTGTCAGAGGAAGTGATCGAGGCAGGTACAATAGTACAATTTAAGAAGCACTTGATTAGGTACATGGAGGACGGGGCTTAGAGGGAAGTGGGCCGAATGCAGGAAATTGGGATTAGCTGGGTGGGCACCGTGGTTGGCATGGACTGGTTGTGTCAAAAGGCCTGCATCCGTGCTGTATTGCTCTATTACTCTTTGTTGTCCTTGAACTCTTGCTATCTCATATTTAAAAACCAGAAGTTCCTTTACCTGCAAACAACCTACCCCAATCAAACTTTGCAAGCTCCTAATACTATGAAAATTCGCCTTGCTCCAATTCAGAACTCGAACCTGCAGACCAGTTCTGTCCCTTTCCATAACTATTTGAAAACTAATGGAACTATGGTCACCAGTCCCAAAGTACTCCCTACCATGGCTTTAGTCACTTGCTCTTCCTTATTTCCCAGGAGTATATCAAGCTTTTCCCCCTCTGTGGTAGGGCCCCTACTGCCAGAGGAAACTTTCCAAAACACATTGAATAAATTCCACCCCATCTAGACCTCTAACACTGTGGCAATCCCAGTCAATGTTAGGAAAGTTAAAATCTCCTATGATGACAATTCTACTATTCTTACAATTGTCCCCAATCTCCCTACACATTTGTTCCTCTAATTCCCAAGGACTATTGGGGGCCTATAGTACAATCCCAACAAGGTGTTCTTCCACTTCTTATTGCTCAGTTGCACCCATAAAGCCTCACCAGATGATTCTTCAGTTAATATAATCAGATTATAACTAATGTGGTACCATTGTTTAAAAAGGGTAATAAAAACAAGCCAGAAAACTACAGGCCAGTGAGTCTGATATCAGTGGTGGGTAAATTGATGGAGGGCAGTCTGAGGGACAAGATCTACCAACATTTGGAAAGACAGGGTCTGATTCGGGACAATCAGCATGACCTTGTGCATGGGAAGTCGTGTCTGACAAATCTCTTGGAGTTCTTTGAGTAAGTAACCAAGAGGGTAGATGAGGGGAGAGTAGTGGATGTTATCTATACGGAGGTATACAAGATCATGAGGGGCATAGTCAGGGTGAAAGCACAGTTTTTTTTCCAAGGGAGGGGTTGCTAGGAGGGCATAGGTTTAAGATCAGAGGCAGCTTCCTCATGCATAGGGTGGTTCATTTTTGGAATGAGTTGCAGGGTTAAAGCACATAGTCTATTTCCCAGGGAAGAGGTGTTAAAAACAAGAGGGCACAGGTTTAAGATCAGAGGCAATAGACTTAAAAGGGACATCAGGGGCAGCTTCTTCATGCAAAGGGCGGTGCATATTTGGAATGAGCTGTGAGAAACAATGGTTGAGGAGAGCATATTAGCAACAGTTAAAAGCCATCTAGATAAGTACATGGACAGGAGTGGTTTAAAGGGCTATGGACCAAACACAGGATGATGAGACTAGCTCACTGGGCAACACAATCAGCATGGACGAGTTGGGCCAAAGGGCCTGTTTCCATGCTGTATGACACTTGTAGCCTTTCTTTCCCCACTTATCACCCTCCAACCTCTGTCTGCAGTTTCACCTTCTCCTACCGCACCTGGATCCATCAGCATTTTCTTTTTCTTTGTCTGCTTCCACCCATCACCCATCTGCCTCTGTCTTCCAACTCCACCCTCCACCTCCCGTACCTGACTCCTTCACAGCTCATCATCCTGCTCCCATCCTCAGTCCACCTACTGGCCTCTGTCTCACCCCTCCTCCTATCGTCTTTATACTGGCTATCTTCCATCTCCACTCTCAGTTCTTATGCAGGGTCTTGACCCGAAATGATGACAATTTCTCTTCCTCCACAGATGCTGCTCGACCTACTGAGTTCCTCCAGTGGTTCATTTTCTGCTCTTGTGGACTGAGCACATGCACTCCACAATATGATCACCCAATCGGCATTTGATTTTTCCAATATAGAGGAAGCCACATTGTGAAAACTAAATGCAGTACACCAGAAAGACTGTTTGGGTCCCCAGAAAGTAGGAAGCGAAAAGGTGAAAGGACAGGAATTGCACTTCCTGCGGTTGCATGAGAAGTGATAAGTGGACATGGAAGAAAGGACCAAGGATTCACAATGGCAGCAATCTCTTTGAAATGCTGAAAGGGGAGAGAAGGACAATATGTGTTTAATGATGGAATCTTATTGGAGCCAGTGGAAATTGTGATGGATGATCTATTGAATGAGGAGGCTAGAAGGGTGGAAGGTGAGGACTCTGAAGGGATGAAAGCAGAGATATGGGAGATGAGATATGGTCAAGGGGTCTGTCCACTACGGTAGAGGGAAAGCTAATGTTAAGGAAGAAGGAAGATTTTCCAGAAGCAAAACTGTGCAGAATGTCACATCATTGAATATGATGGAGACAGGGGAACTGAGAGAATCGAACAGAGTACTCACAAAATGCAGGGAAGCAGCATAATAAAGGTAGGACTTCATGGGCATGTACTAGATGTTGGTGGCTAGTCTATCTCTTGAGATGAAGACTTGGAGATCCAAAAAGGGAAAAGTAGGATGCTCTATGTGAAAGCGAGTCGGCTGCAAAATTGATGAAATTTATGAGTTTTGCATGAGTTCAGGAAACAAAGACTGTTCTGCATGTACAGAGGGATCTTGGAGTCCAAGTCCATACCTCCTGAACATGGCAACACAAATAAATAAGATAAAATATCTTTATTAGTCACATGTACATCAAAACACATAGTGAAATGCATTTTTTGCATATAGAGTGTTCTGGGGGGCAGCCCGCAAGTGTTGCCACGCTTCGGATAAAGAAGGCATAAGCCATGATTGCTTTCATCATTAGGGGTGTAGAGTGCAGTATAAGATTCAGGAAGTCCTGTTGCAGTTGTACAAAACTTTGTTTAAACTGCACTTGGAAGTACAACATGCAATTTTGGTCGCCCCATTACAGGAAGGATGTGGAGGCTTTGGGGGATTCAGAAGAGATTCAGCAGCATGCTGCCTGGATTAGAGGGCATTAGAGAGAGTATTAGCAAGGTAGAAGTGTTGAATACTAGGGGGCATAGATTTAAGGTGAATGGGGGTTAGTTTAAAGTGGATGTGTGGGACAATTTTTTTTACACAGAGAGTGGTAGGTGTATGGAAAAAACTGCCAGGGGTGGTAGTGGAAGCAGATAATAATAGTGGCGTTCAAGACTTTTAGATAGGCCAATGAATATGCAGGGAATGGAGTGGTATGGATCATGTGCAGACAGAAGGATTAGTTTAATTTGGCATCATGCTCAGCACAGACATTTTGGGCAGAAGGGCCTGTTCCTGTGTTGTACTGTTTTATGTTCTATACATATTCCATGAAAAGACAGACTTACTTGGGGTCATGCGAGTGCCCACAGTTACATCTTTAACCTGGAAAAAGAGAGGAGTTGAAGGAGAAGTTATGTGATGTGAAGACAAGTTCAGCCAGGTGAACTTGATGGAGGGATCTGGTTTGGACTCTGTTTGAGGAAGAAGCATAGAATCTTCAGACCCTCCTTTTATGGGATGGGTGTATAGAGGGATTGGGTATCCATGGTGAAGGTGAACCATTTAGGACCAGGGAACTGGAAACTGTCAAAATGACGGAAGGTATCCGAACTGCTGCAGATGTGCCAGTTGCAGCTTACACACAGGCAGGGTTACTAGGGAGAGAATAGGTCCCTGTGAGGATCAATGTGGTCATCTATGTGTGGAGTCACAGGAGATGGGTGAGGTGTTAAATGAATATTTCTTGTCTGTATTTACCATGCAGAAGGACATGGAAGCTAGTGGGTTGAGGGAAGAGAATAGCAATGTCTTGAAACATATCCATGTTACAAAAAGGGGGTACTGGCAGTCTTAAAGTGCATAAAGATGGATATGTCTCTAGGGCCTGACCAAGTGTATCCAAGGACATTGTAAGAAGCCACAGAAGAAGTTGCTTGAGCCCTGGCAGAAATACTTACATCATTGTTAGCCATGGGTGAGGTATCAGAAGACTGGAGGGTGGCTAATGTTCTGCCTTCATTTAATAAGGGCTAAAACAACAGGCCAGTGAGTCTAACATCAGTGGTGGAAAAAATATTGATGGGGATTCTGAGAGACAGGTACTGCCTGCATTTGGAAAGGCATGGACTGATTAGGGATAGTTAGTGTGGATTTGTGCTTGGGAAATTGTTTCTCACAAATTTGATTGAGCTTTTTGAAGTAGTGACCAAGAGGAGTGAGGATTGACTTTGGCCACATGGACATTTGACAAGGTCCTGCATGGTAGGCTGGTCTGGAATGTGAGATCACAAGGGATCGATGGTGAGCGAACCAATTGGATACAAAATTGGTTTGGTGGTAGGAGTCAGATGTTGGTAGTAGCGGGCTGTTATTTAGATTGAAGGCCTGTGACCAGTGGTGTGCCACTGGTTCCACTGTTGTTTGTCATCTATATTAACAATTTGGATGAAAATATAGTTGGAATGGTTAGTAAGTTTGTGGATGACACCAAAACTGGTGGTATAGTAGGCAGTGAAGAAGGGTATCTAAGATTAAAACAGGATCTAAATCAAGAAATGGCAGATGGAATTTAACCCAGACAAGTATGAAATATTCCACTTTGGAAAGTTAAACCAGGGCAGGACTTGCACAGTAAATGGCAGGGCCCTGAAAGGGCTGTAGAACAGAGAGATCCAGGGGTAAAAGTACATAGTTCCCTGAAAAAGGTGACACAGGTAGAGGAGATGAGTTTGGAACTCTTGCCTTCATTGGTCAGGGCACTAAGTACAGAGTTGGGACATCACTATTTCAGCTGTACAAAACTTTGGTAAGACTGTGCTTGGAGTATTGTGTGCAGTTCTGGTTGCCTAGCTATAGGAAGGGTGAAGAAAAGATTCACAAGGATGTTACCAGGATTGGAGGACTTGCATTATAAAGGAAGACTGGATAGGGTGGGGTAAGGCTGGCAGGATTAGGGAATTCTGGCTGACAGGGGACATTAAGGCTCTGGTCAGGAAAAATAAGGCATAGACAGTGAGGATCAAGTGAATCCTTCGAGTACAAGAGATGCAGGAGTACCCTTTAGAAAGAAATCAGGATGGCAAAAAGGGGACATAGTCTAGACAAATAAGGTAAGGGGGATTGTAAGAGATTCTTTAAGTTATATTAAAGGCAAAAGGGTAACAAGGGAGAGAATAGGTCCTCTTAAGGATCAGTGTGGTTGTCTGAGTGTATAGCCATGGGGGATGGGCACAGTCTTAAAGGAATACTTCTCATCTGTACTTACCTTGGAGAAGGTCGTGGTAGCTAGATAATTCAGTAAAGAGGGCAGTGATATCCTGAAACATATTGACATTATGAAAGAGGAGGTGCTGGTGGTGTAGGGGTGCATAAAGCCAGATAAATCCTCCAAGCCTGACCAAGTGTATCCTAGGACATTATTGGAAGGAAACAAAGAAAGAAATTGCCAGGGCCTTGGAAGAGATATTTGTATCATTGTTAGCCACAGGCATGGTATCAGAGACTGGAGGGTAGCTAATGTTGTGCCTTTATTTAAAAAGGGCTGCAAGGACAAGGCAGGATTCTGAGACAGGATCTATCTGCATTTGGAAAAACAAGGTCTGATTGGGGATAATCAGTATAGCTTCATGCATGGGAAAATGTGTTTCACTGAGTTTTATTTAAAGAGGTGACCAACAAGATTAATGAGGACAAGGCAGTAGACGTTACCCACATGGACTTTAGCAAGGCTTTTGACAAGGTCTGACATGACAGACTGGTCCTGAAGGTAAAATCACATGGAAGCTAGGGTGAGCTACCTACTAGGATACAAAATTGGCTTGGTGGAAAGAGACAAAGGGTAGTAGTGCAGAACTGTTTTTCCAAATCAGTGGCCTGTGACCAGAGATAAGTTGCAGTGATTGGTGCTGGTTCCCCTATTGTTTGTCATATCACAATTTTGCCAAACTAAATGACACCTAATCTCTTCTGCGTCCACATGGTCCATATCCCTCAGTTCTCAGCACATTCATGTGGCTATCTCAGAGTCACTTAAATGCCTCTATCATATCTGCTTCCATCACCAACCCTGACAGTGCATTCCAGGCACCCACCACTCTCTGTGTAACAAAAAAACTTACCCTCCTTTGAACTTTCCCCCCTCTCACCTTAAATGCATGGTCTCTAGTATTAGACATTTTGACCCTGGGGAAAAGATACAGCTGTCTATTCTATCTATGCCTCTCAAATTTTATCAACTTCTGCCAGTCTCCCCTCAGCCTCTGCTGCTCCAGAGAAAACAAACTTAGTTTGTCCCACCTCTCCTCTTAGGACATGCCCTGTAATCTGGGCAGCATCCTGGTAAACCTCTTCTGCACCCCCTCCATAGCCTCCATATCCTTCCTATAATGGGGTGAATAGAATTGAATGCAATACTCCAGATGCAGCCTAACCAGAGTTTTATGAAACTGCAACATAACATTCTTACTCTTGAACTCAATGCCTTGACTAATAAAGGCATGCCATATGCCTTCTTTACCACCTATTGACTTGTGTGGCAACTTTCAGCAAGTTATGGACTTGGACCCCAAGATCCCTTTGTACATCAATGCTGTTAAGGATCCTGCCATTAACTATATACTTTCCCTTTATATTTGATCTCCCAGCACATAGTACCTCTCTTGCCCAGATTAAGCTATATATGCCATTTCTTTGCCCATATCTGCAACCGATCTACATCCTGCTGTATCCTTTGGCAACCTTCTACACTATCCAAAATGTCAAAAATCTTTGTGTCATCTGCAAACTTACTAACCCACTCATCCACATTTTCATCCAATTCATTTGTATGTCACAAATAGCAGACGTCCTAGCATGGATTCCTGCAGAACACTACAAGTCACAGATTACTAATATCTATAAACAATTTTGATGAGACTATTAGTGGCATGACTGGTAGAAGTGCAGATGACACCAAACTTGGTGGTGTGGTACACAGTGAAGAAGGTTGTCTAGGGTTACAACAGGATCAAAGTGGGTAAATTCTACCCATATATCCGCACCAGACAATCCCCTATGAATCTTCTCTCCAAGTACCGCCTTAAGGTTCTCTCTAATCAAAAACACTTCTCCTCTCTTCCCTCCACCTCTATTACCTGTAGCATCAGTACCCCAGAACACCAAAATCCCAGTCTTGCCCATTCTACAGCCATGTTTCTAGCTATAATATCCCAGTTCCATGTACCTATACATGTCCTGAGTTCATTTAGAGAAACAAAGGACTGTAGACTCTGGAATCTAGATGAAAAACTAACAAGGTGCTGGAGGAAGAGAACAGGTCAGGCAGCATCCGTGGAGAAAAGCAGAGGTAGATGCAGGTAAGATCATTCATTCCCACTTTGAGTAAACCCAACCCCCTCCCCCCACCCACCTTGCCTCTTCTTTCCTTTCCTACCCTCTCTCTCTTTTTTACTCCTTTCCATTTTTTTCTCTCCCTTTCCTCTCCTCCCCTCTCCCCATGCCGCCTGCCTCCATACCTTTGACCCATCCCCCGATGGATCTGCTCTACTTTCCTCCCCCGCATCTACCTATCACCACCTTCTGCCCACCCTGCCTCCCCTCTTTTGTCCACCTATCACTGCTCAGTTTTTCCCCCCTAACTTGCTGATTTCCTCCAGCATCTTGTTGTTTTTTCCACCCTGAGTTCATTTGCCTTTCTTGTCCAGAATCTTGCATTAAAATAAATGCAATTTAGTCTATCAGACCCTTGTTCCCCAGTCCTACCCCTGTCTGACCCGCTTGCTGGACTTGCCTGCTTTAACTTCTATATATGCCTCAACTTTCTTATCCGCCACATTACTACTTTTAGACCCAACCCCCTGCCATACTAGTTTAAACCTTCCCGAGAAGGTCAAACAAATCTCCCTGACAGGTTATTCGTCCCCCTCCAATTCAAGTGCAACCCACCCCTCTTGTACATGTTACCTCTGCCTCAGAAGAGATCGCAATGGTCCAAGAACCAGAATCCCTCCCTCCTGCACCCAGCTGCTCAGCCACATATCTGCAGTATCCTCCTATTCTTATCTTCACTAGCACGTGACACCAGGAGTAATCCAGAAGTCATAATCCTAAAGGTCTTTGTTTGTTAACCTTCTTTTTAACTCCCTGTATTTATTCTGCAGGACCTCATCTTTTTTTCTACCTGTTGTTGGTACCAATGTGCACAATGACCTCTGGCTTTTCACCCTTCCCCCAGAAATTTCTGCAACTGCTTGGAGACATCCTTGAACCCCAGCACCTGGAAGGCAAAATACCATCCTGAAGTCTCGTTTGCAGCCACAGAATTTCTTGTCTGTACCCCTAACCATTGATTTCTTTATCACTACTGCTCTCCTTGTCTCCACCCTCCCCTGTTATGCATCAGAGCCAGTCATTGTGCCACTGACTTGGCTGCTGTTGCTGCTGTCCTCTGAAAGGCCATCCTCTCAACCAGTATCCAAAATGATATACTTGTTACTGAGGGGAATGGCCACAGGTAAATATTACATCCCCTGGAAATCCCCTCTGTCTTTCCTGGTGGTCACCAGCTGCCTGCACCTTCAGTGTGACCAGCAACTAAAGCTCCTGTCTATGATGCTCCCAGCATTACAGGGACTCCTAAGCAAGTTCAATTGCAGTTCAATGTGGTCAGTCAGGAGCTGTAGCTGGACACATTTCCCACAGCTATAATCACCAGGGACACTGGAAGTTTCCTTAATCTCCCCCATTCTGTTGGAGGAGTATACGACTGCAGTACCTGCCCTCTCCTAACTACTTCTCAACTACAGAGGAAAATAAAAGATCTAACCTTATCACTGTTCAGCCTTCTTACCAAAGCCTCTCAAGACAAAGACTCAAAATGTACTTTTTTGAGAATCTTTGTCTTGTAGCTCAGCCATTAGTCACGTGACTCTGTTGCAGTCTCTTAGCAACCAATTTTCATGTCAATTTCATCTCTTGGGCATTATAAAGGATCAATTTTTTATGATTTGTTTAAATTTTCACCTGGGTTTTTCTCAGCCTTCTGGTGAGTGCTTTTATTTCCACAATCATCATTCCACACATTCAGAACCATTATGAAGAAAGACAACAGAGAGCACCAGGTGAGTCAGACTACATTTGAAGTGCTGTAATAGTCCTTGTGGAGACAAAATCCCAACTTCACACTGAGGACCTCCTCCATTATATAATGCAGCACTACAAATGTGCTAAAGTGGATACACTTAGAACTGGGTATCCATTGTGCACTGAGGACCAACAGCAACAACAGAAAAGTACATTTGTACAGTCTGTAACTTCTTGGCTTGGATCTTCCTCAATCAAGCATTACTATCACACCAGGCTCAATGAGCACAGAAGATGAGACAATGTATTCCAGGTACTCACCACACTCTGATCCCTCTAATTCTCTTACCCTAAATCTATGTCCTCTCGTTTTGTCTACCTCTGAAAAGGGAAAAAAAGTCTTGCAGTCTACTCCATCAATACCCCTTATAATTTTATATACCACAATCATGTCCCCTTTCAGCTGGTGACCCTCACATTAGTAGTACGGAAGCTATTGGAGAGGATTCTCAGAAATATGCCTTATAAGCATTTGGAAAGCCACAGCATGGTTTTGTGCAGGGCAGGTCATGTCTTACAAACTTGATTGAGTTTTTTTTTGAGGAGGTGACAAAGGTGATTGATGAGGGTAGGGCTGTGGATCTTCTCCATATGGATCTCAGTAAGGCATTTGATGAGGTCCCTTATGGTAGGCTGATCCAGAAGGTTAAGATACATGGGATCAAAAGTGTGTTCCTGTACTGTAGTGTTCTTATGTTGTACCACTTGATCTATCTGTGATGCCAACTTCAGGTATCCTTGGACTTGTACATCATGAAGTCATAGAGTCATATAGCAAAGGAACAGGCCCTTAAGCCCAACTGGTCCATGCCGACCAAGATGCCAATCCAAGCTCAACCCATTTTCCTGTGTTTGGCGCATACCCTTCTAAACCTTTCCTATCCATGTACCTATGCAAAACCCTGGGAAGAAGACGAAGTGCATTTTCCCTATCTATGCCCATCATGATTTTATACACCTCTATAAAATCACCTCTCAATCTCCTATGCTCCAAGAATAAAATGTTCCAGCCTATCCAACCTCTCTCTATAACTGAGTTCTGGCAACATCTTTGTAAACCTTCAGGGCACTCTTTCCAATTTAATAACATCTTTCAGAGAGCAGGGTGGCCAAAACTGAACACAATACTCCAAGTATGGCCTCATTAACATCTTGTACATCTGCAACTTAACCTCCCAACTTCTATACTCAATGCCCTGACTGATGAAGACCAGCGTGCTAAATGCTGCCTTCACCACCCTGTCTACCTCCACTTTCAGGGAACCATGTACCTGAACTCCAAGGTCCCTCTGTTCTACAACACTCCCCTGGGCCCTACTGTTCACTGTGGAAGACCTACCTTGATTTGATTTTCCAAAATGCAACACTTCACACTTATCTGAATTAAACTCCATTTACCATTCCTCAGCCCACTTACCCAGCTGATTAAGATCTTCACTATAATTCTTAATAACTTTCTTATGATATCACCTATCATAGTGTCAACTGCAAACTTCTAAACATGCCTTGTACATTTTCATCCAAATTGTTGATATAAATGACAAACAACAATGAGCCCGACAATGACCCCTGAGGCACAACACTAGTCACATGCCTCCGAGAAACAATCTTGCATCATCACACTCTGCTTCCCACCATCAAGCCAATTGTGTATTGAATTAACCAGTTCTCCCTGGATTCCATGTGATCTACCTTCCAGAGTGGCCTACCATATGAAACCTTATCAAAGACCTCACTGAGGTCCATATATACTACTTTTACCACCCGGCCCTCATTGACCTCCATGTTACTCTTTTTCCCCTTAATATACTTTAAAAAAATCTCTTTGGATTCTCCTTAATCTGCTCTGCCAAACTTATCTCTGTCCCCTTTTTGCCCTCCTGATTTCTTTCTTGAGTATATTTCTGCATCCTTTATACTACTCCAGGGATTCACTTGATCCCAGCTACCTGTACCTGACCCATGTCTCCTCCTTTTTCCTGGCCAGAGCCTTCGTAGAACCACACATAAGAGATGAGGAAGGAGTGTTATGGAAGCCCGATATCATTTTTGTTAAAGACAACAGGGTGGCAGTAGTGGATGTTACCATCAGGTATGAAGACAATCATAGTTCGATCTCTCGTGCCTGGGTCGAAAAGCACGATACAGACACCTCACTGGACAAGTCAAGAATTTAACGGGGGCGTTGATCGTCGAGTTCTTTGGACTCGTGATTGGCGCCAGGGGCTTATGGGCCAAAGATAATGAACATCTATTGAGATTTCTGCAAATCGAGAAATTCAAAACATTTGCTGCAGAGACTTGTAATTACACGGTGAAACAAACGATCAGACTGTTACAAATATTTATGGACAATTAAACATCATTGGCTATTTCATAGCAAGTCAACTGCTATAACTGTTCCCTTATAATTAGGGCGGGACCCGATCTCGTTGTCGGATAACACCAGGTGGACGCAACACCCGAAACTGCGAAAAGTGCACCAATCCCCCTACTCCTGCTAGCCTTGCCCTTCACTCTAACAGGTACATAAATTCATAGGGTAATACAACATGGAAACAGGCCCTTCAGCCCAACTCATCTATGCCAACTATTTGCCTGTGTTTGGCTTGTATCCTATAAACCCTTCTTATCCATGTACTTATCCAAATGAATATGTGGACCTTGAGCTTTTGCTATCTTACTGTTAAAAACCTCCCACATGCCGGAAGTTCATTTGTCCAGAAACAACCTACTCCAATCAACCTTTGCTAGCACGTGTCTAATACTGTGAAAATTTGCCTTGCCCTAATTTAGAACTTGAACAAGTGGACCAGTTATGTCCCTTTCCATAACTATTTTAAAACTGATAGAACTATGGTCACTGGTCCCAAAGTGACACCTCAGTCACTTGCCCTGACATATTTTCCAAGATTAGGTCACGCTTTGCCCTCTTTGCATTTCCTGAACACACTGAACAAATTCCACCCCATCTTATCCCTTAACACTATGGCAGTCTCAATCTATGTTTGGAAAGTTAAAATCCCCTACTATGATAACCCTATAATTCTTGCAACTTTCCAAAATCTTTTTGCGTATTTGTTCATCTAATTCAATTGATTATTAGGGGGCTTATAATACAACCCCAACATTGTGGTCACTCCATTCTTATTTCTCAGCTCCACCCATAAAGCTTCACTGGATGATCTCTCAGTAATTTCATCTCTGACTACTGCCATGATGTTCCCCTTAATCAAAACACAACTCCTCCTCCTCACTTTCCTCCTCCCCTTTTATCTCACCTAAAGCACCTGTACCCAGGAACATTAAGTTGTCAGTCCTGTCCCTCTCTTAGTCATGTTTCTGTAATGGCTACATTATCCCTGTCCTTCGTATCAATCCATGTTCTGAGTTCATCAAGGTCCCTCTGTTCCACAATACTCACTAGGACCCCACCATTCATGCTGTATGTCCTAGCCTCATTGTAGTCCCAAAATGCATCACTTTATGTTAATCTAGATTAAACTCCTACTATTTCTCAGCCGATTTCACCAACACATTGATCTCACCCTGTAGTCTAAGACTATCTTCCACACTATCAGCGTCTCCACCAATCTTTGTCATTTGAGAAGTACTGATCATGCCACCTACATCCAGATCCAAATCATTCATGTATATTATAAACAGCAGGGGTCCCAGCACCAATTCCTGTGGAACACCATTAATCACAGGCATCAAATCACAAAACAACATTGTACCTTTATCCTCTACCAAATTGCCAAACCAATTTTGGATCCAATTTATGAATTTACCCTGGACCCCAAGGGCCCTAACCTTTTGGACCAGTCTCCCATGTGTAACCTTGTAAACGAAGTCAATGCAAACTATATTCACTGCACTGCCAAGATCAAACACTTTACCTCTTCAAAAAGTTCAGTCAGATTGGTCAGACAGGATAGGTCCTTGGCAAAGCCCTGATGGTGATTTCTAATTAGTCCCTGCCTTTTCAAGTGATTATCAAAACTGTTCCTTAGATATTTTTTCCCCAATAACTTCCTTACTATGGATGCTAGGCTCACGGGTCTGTGATTATCAGGCTTTTCCCTATAGACCTTCTTGAAAAGGCGGACCACATTTTTGGTTGTTGGAGGTCAAATGTCCCTGCCACAGGACACCACTGCAGGAGTTTTTAGGGCAGTATTCTAGACCTATCCAACTTCACTGTGAATTACACGATGATGCTGGAGGAACACACCAGGCCAGGCAGCATCCATGGAGAAAAGTAGGCAGTCAACATTTCTGATCAGGTCCCTCCTTAAGGACTGAGTCCTGAAGATGAGTTCTGACCAGAAAAGTTGACGTTTGTAAGTGTTTTAAAAGTTTTTTCTAACTGGTCGAGTGGGGGCTGGACTGCGCAGGCACGGCACGGGCAGCTTAAAAGAGGAGAGAGGGAAAAAAAACTTCGGACGACTCGAGGGCTTCGGTTCGGAGGACTTCGGAGCAGCTAAGTTTTTTCTTTTTATCACTTCTATTAGGGTTTTAAGTGTAAGGGTTAGTTTTTGTTACGGTAAGGGTTAGATTTTTTATAACTTGCTTTTGTAAGTGTTTTAAAAGTTTTTTCTAACTGATCGAGTAGGGGCTAGACTGCGCAGGCACAGCACGGGCGGCTTAAAAAAGCAAACAGCCTACAGAGAAGGCAGCGTCAGAGCGGGCAGCAGAGTGAGAGGCAGCAGAGTGGTCGGGCTTTGGCTCAAGGGGCTTCGGCGTGAAGGGGCAAGGAGGGTAAGTAGCTGGTAAGTAGGTAAAGGTAAGGTTTACCTGTTGTCTATTATAGATTTGTAGGTGGGATTAACTAGGGGGATAAAAAAGGTAGTCAGATGGAGGACATGGTCATATGCTGCAGCTGTTTGATGTGGGAACTCGTGGACCTTGCTGCGGTCCAAGATGGCCACATCTGCAGTAAGTGCTTGAGGCTGAAGGAACTTAGACTCAGAGTTGATGAGCTGGAGTCGCAGCTACAAACACTGCGCAGCATAAGGGAGGGAGAGAGTTATGCAGCCACGGTCCATCAGGAGACAGTCACCCCCCTTACAGCGGGTACATCTGAGGTTCAGGATGCAGATAGAATGGTGACTGTCAGGGGAGGGAAGAGGAAGAAGTCAGGCAGGCAGACAAAGCAGGGAACCCCGGAGGCTGTTCCCCTCGGAAACAGGTTTTCCACCTTGGAGGCTGTTGAGGGGCATGACCTGCAGGGGTCTAGCTGCAGTAACCAGGTCTCTGGCACTGGGACTGGTACTGCTGCTCAGAAGGGAAGGGTGGGAAAGAGACATGTGGTAGTGATAGGGGACTCGATAGTCAGGGAAAGAGATAGGAGGTTCTGTGGCAGTGAGCATGAATCCCGGATGGCATGTTGCCTCCCAGGTGCCAGGGTCCGGGATGTCACTGATCAGGTCCACAGGATTCTTGAGCAGGAGGGAGAGCAGTCAGAAGTTGTGGTCCATGTTGGCACCAATGACATAGGTAGGAAGGGGGATGAGGTCCTGAAGAGGCAGTTCAGGGAGCTAAGCAGAAGACTGAGGAACAGGACCTCAAGGGTAGCAATCTCGGGATTGCTGCCGGTGCCACGCGATAGTGAAGGCAGGAACAGGAGGAGGTGGCAGATAAATGCATGGCTGAGAAGTTGGTGCAGGAGTGTGGGTTTTAGATTTCTGGATCATTGGGATCTCTTCTCGGGAAGGTGGGACCTGTACAGAGAGGACGGGTTACACCCGGACCAGAAGGGGGCCAATATCCTTGCGGCTAGGTTTGCTATGGTGGTTCAGGAGGGTTTAAACTAGTTTGTGAAGGGGAAGGGAACCAGAGGAGTAGGTCAGAGGAAGAAGAGGATGGGGAAAAGTTATATTAAGCAGGTAGAGAGGATTTGGGGAAGGAGAAGCAGAATACAGGCTATAAAAGTAGTAAGGTAGATGGACTGAAGTGTGTTTACTTAAATGCAAGAAGTGTCAGGAATAAGGGAGATGAACTGAGGGCTTGGATAAGTATGGGGGACTATGATATTGTGGCTATTACTGAGATGTGGCTGACATCAGGGCAGGAGTGGATATTGAATATTCCTGGTTTTTGGTGTTTTAAGAGGGATAGGGAAGTGGGGAGAAGAGGAGGAAGGGTGGCGATACTGGTCAGGGACACTGTCACGGCAGCGGAAAGGATGGATGTTGTAGAAGGATCATCTCTAGAGTCTGTAAGGAACAAGAAAGGAGCAGTTACTCTACTAGGAATATTCTATAGGCCCCCCGGTAGCAGTAGAGATATAGAGGAGCAGATTGGCAGGCAGTGTTTGGAGAGAAGCAAAAATAACAGGGTTGTTATAATGGGAGACTTCAACTTCCCAAATATAGACTGGAACCTGCTTAGTGCCAAAGGTTTAGATGGGTCGGAATTTGTTAAATGTGTCCAGGAGGCATTCCTGATGCAGTATGTCAACAGGCCGACTGGAGGGAATGCCATGCTAGATCTAGTTTTAGGAAATGAACTGGGACAGGTGAAGGATCTATTGGTGGGTGAACAATTGGGGGACAGTGACCATTGCTCCATAACCTTTAAAATTGTCATGGACAGGGACAGGTGCAGAGAGGACAAGAAGATATTTAATTGGGGAAGGGCGAACTATGAGGCTATAAGGAGAGAACTTGGGAGTGTAAATTGGGATGTCCTTTTTGAAGAGAAATGTACTATGGAGATGTGATCGATGTTCAGGGATCTTATGCAGGATGTTAGGGATAAATATGTCCCGGTGAGGAAGAGAAGGAATGGCAGGGTGAAGGAACCGAGGGTGACGAGAGAGGTGGAATGACTAGTTAGGGAGAAGGTGGTAGCATACATAAGGTATAAGCAGCAAGGTTCAGACAGGGCCCGTGAGGAATATAGGGTAGCGAGGAAGGAACTTAAGGAAGGGCTGAGGAGAGCTAGAAGGGGACATGAAAAGGTGTTGGCTAATAGGGTTAAAGAAAATCCCAAGGCCTTTTTCACTTACGTGAAGGGTAGGAGGATGGCTAGGGTAAAGGTAAGTCCGATTAAAGACAAAGGTGGGAGAATGTGCCTGGAGGCGGCGGAAGTGGGAGAAGTTCTCAATGAATACTTCTCTTCGGTATTCACCAAGGAGAGGGGTCTTGATGACGCGAAAGGGAGTGCTGGGAAGGGTAATGTTCTCGAGGTTGTAGATATCAAGAGAGAGGATGTGTTGAAGTTGTTACATAATATCAAGACAGATAAATCTCCGGGGCCTGACGGGATATTCCCCAAGCTGCTTCGAGAGGCGAGGGAGGAGATTGTTGAACCACACTGGTAAGGATCTTTGAGTCCTCACTGTCCACGGGGATGGTGCCGGAGGATTGGAGGGTGGCGAATGTTGTCCCCTTGTTCAAAAAAGGTAGTAGGGATAGTCCAGAGAATTACAGACCAGTGAGTCTCACGACTGTGGTAGGTAAGCTGTTAGAAAGGATTTTAAGGGATAGGATTGATGAACACCTAGAGAATCATGGACTGATTAGGGACAGCCAGCATGGCTTTGTGAAGGGAAGATCTTGCCTCACAAGCCTGATAGAGTCCTTTGACGAGGTGATGAGGAAGATTGATGAGGGTAGTGCGTTGGATGTGGTCTATATGGATTTTAGTAAGGCCTTTGATCAGGTAGGCTTCTTCAGAAGGTCAGAGGCCAAGGGATCCAGGGAAGCTTGGCTGTGTGGATTAGGAATTGGCTTGCCTGTAGAAAGCAGAGGGTTGTGGTGGAGGGAGTGCCCTCGGATTGGAGGGCAGTGACTAGTGGTATCCTGCAGGGATCGGTTCTGGGACCTCTACTTTTTGTGATATTTATAGATGACTTAGATGAGGTGGTGGAAGGCTGGCTTAGTAAGTTCGCGGACGACACTAAGATCGGCGGTGTCGTGGATAGTGTGGAGGGCTGTCGGAGCTTACAGGGGGATATTGATAGGATGCAGATCTGGGCTGACAAGTGGCAGATGGAGTTCAATCTGGAGAAGTGTGAGGCGGTACGCTTTGGAAGGACAAACTCCAGGGCAGAGTACAAGGTAAATGACGAGGTACTTGGCAGTGTAGAGGAGCAGAGGGATTTGGGGGTTCATATTCACTGTTCACTGAACGTTGCCTAACAGGTGGATAGAGCAGTTAAGAAGACCTATGGGATGTTAGCTTTCATAAATTGTGGGATTGAGTTTAAGAGCCGCAAAGTGGTGATGCAGCTTTACAAAACTCTAGTTAGACCACGCTTAGAGTACTGTGTTCAGTTCTGGTCGCCGCATTATAGGAAGGATGTGGAGGCGTTGGAGAGGGTGCAGAGGAGATTTACCAGGATGCTGCCTGGATTAGAGCATATGGAATATGCGGAGACGCTTAAAGTGGTAGGGCTTTATTCACTGGAAAGGAGGAGGATGAGAGGAGACATGATAGAGGTATATAAAATATTGAGAGGAATAGATAGAGTAGACAGTCAGCGCCTCCTTCCCAGGGCACCAATGCTCAAGACGAGAGGCCATGGCTTTAAGGTTATGGGTGGGAGGTTCAGGGGAGATGTCAGGGGGAGGTTTTTCATCCAGAGAGTGGTTGGTAGATGGAATGCACTACCTGGGGTGGTGGTGGAGGCAGATACATTGGACAGGTTCAAGAGTTTGTTGGATAGGCACATGGAAGAATGTGAGATCACAAGATCACAAGACAAGGAAGCAGAAGCAGGCCATTCGGCCCATTGAGTCTGCTCCAAGGAAAGGGTAATAGAAATGAGAAATGGGGAATGGGGGAAGAAAAAAAACTATTCTAATCCCAATTTCCAGCCTTATCCCCATATCCCTTGATATCCTGACTATTTAGATATCTATCTATCTCCTCCTTGAATGCCCCCACTGATCTGGCCTCCACTGCTTTACGTGGCAAGGAGTTCCACAAATTCACCACCCTCTGGCTAAAGAAATTTTTCCTCATCTCTGTTTTGAAACTGTACCCTCTAATTCTAAGATTGTGCCCTCTTGTTCTGGACTCACCCACCAAGGGAAACAGCCTAGCCACATTTACTCTGTCCTTTCCTATCAATATTTTAAATGGCGCTATGAGGTCCCCTCTCATTCTTCTTTACTCCAGTGAGTACACTCCAAGAGCCGACAAACGCTCCTCATACGTAAGCCTTTTTATTCCTGGAATCGTCCTCGTAAATCTCCTCTGAACCCTCTCCAACGTCAACACATCCTTCCTAAGATGTGGGGCCCAAAACTGCGTACAATATTCCAAATGAGGCCTCACTAGTGCCCCGTAGAGCCTCATCAACACTTCCTTACTTTTATACACTATACCTCTCGAAATGAATGCCAACATAGCATTCGCTTTCTTTACCACTGATCCGACCTGGTGGTTAACCTTTAAGGTATCCTTCACGAGTACCCCCAAGTCCCTTTGTACTTCCGTGCTTTGGATTTTCTCTCCTCCTAGATAATAATCTGCCCGCTTATTTCTGCTTCCAAAGTGTACAACTGCACATTTCCCTACATTGAATCTCATCTGCCATTTCCTTTCCCATTCTACTAAATTGTCTAGGTCCCTCTGCAACCTTCCTATCTCTTCAATACTCCCTACTCCTCCCCCTATCTTGGTGTCATCCGCAAACTTAGCCACGAAACCATTTATTCCATCATCCAAATCGTTAATGTACAAGGTAAAAAGGAGCGGTCCCAACACCGACCCCTGTGGCACACCACTAGTAACCGGTAACCAACCAGAACGAGATCCTTTTATTTCCATTCTTTGCTTCCTGTCAACCAGCCAATGCTCCACCCATTTTGTTATCCTACCCGTAATTCCATGACCTCTCATCTTATTAATCAGTCTCTTGTGAGGCACCTTATCGAAGGCCTTTTGAAAGTCTAAATACACAACATCTACCACCTCTCCCTTATCCACCCTACCTGTGATTTCTTCAAAAAACTCCAATAGGTTGGTCAGGCAGGATCTTCCCTTCACAAAACCATGTTGGCTAGGACCTATCTTGCCTTGCGCCTCTAGGTATTCCGTAACCCCATCCTTGAGGATAGATTCCAATAACTTTCCCACCACTGACGTCAGACTAATAGGTCTGTAATTTCCTTTATGCTGCCTCCCACCTTTCTTATACAATGGAACTACATTTGCAAACCCTCCAGTCCTCCGGAACCATGCTGGAATCTATCGATTTTTGGAAAATTATCGCCAATGCCTCTGCTATCTCTAAAGCCACCTCATTCAGAATCCGGGGATGCATCTCATCCGGTCCGGGAGACTTATCAGTCTTTAGCCCATTTAGTTTTCCTAGCACCTTCTCCCTAGTAATCTTAACTGAACTCAATTCCATTTCATGAGACTCCTGACTAACCAGCACATTGCTGATGTCCTCCACGGTGAAGACCGATGCAAAATATTCATTCAATTCCTCTGCCATCTCTCTATCGTCCATTATAATAGCTCCTGTACCGTTATCAATTGGTCCTATATCAACCCATGTCTCTCTTTTACACCTTATGTATTTAAAAAAACTCTTAGTATCCTTTCGAATGTTATCCGCCAACTTCCTTTCATAATTCATCTTTTCTTTCCTAATGACCTTCTTAGTTTCTCTCTGCAGGTTTTTAAAAGCTTCCCAGTCTTCTGTTTTCCTACTAATTTTTGCTTCTTTGTACGCCGCCCCTTTTGCTTTTATTTTAGCCTTCACCTCTCTCGTTATCCACATTTGTGCCTTTTTTCCATTCAAAACCTTTTTTCTTGGAATATATCTATCCTGCAATTTCCTTATTTCCTGTAGAAATTCCTTCCATTTCTCCTCTGCCGTCCCTCCAGCCAGCTTACTCTTCCAATCAATTAGGGCCAAATCCTCTCTCATACCATTGTAATTTCCTTTGTTCCACTGAAATATCGATACACCAGTTATCAGCTTTTCCTTCTCAAACTTGAAACTGAACTCAATCATATTGTGATCACTGGTTCCCAGTGGTTCCTTTACCTTTAGTTCCCTAATCACCTCCGGTTCATTACACAGCACCCAATCCAAAACAGCTGATCCCCTAGTGGGCTCTTCAACAAGTTGCTCTAGAAAAACGTCCCTTAGACATTCCACAAACTCCCTCTCCTGAGTACTACTGCCATTCTGGATTTCCCAGTCCACCTTCATGTTAAAATCCCCCATGATTATCTTCACATTGTCACTCTGGCATGCTTTTTCTATCTCAAACTGCAACTTATCGTCCACTTGCTGACTGCTATTTGGGGGCCTATATATGACTGCTACTATTGTCCTTTTACCCTTGCCATTTCTTAGCTCCACCCACAAGGATTCCACCTCCTCTGACCCAATATCCTTCCTTTCTATTGATTTTATATCACTACTAACCATCATGGCCACACCTCCCCCTCTGCCTACCCACCTATCCTTCCTATACACTGTGTACCCCTGGACATTCAGTTCCCAATCACATCCATCATAAAGCCATGACTCGGTGATTGCCACAATGTCGTATTTATTAACCTGTAGTTGTGCCACTAGGTCATCTACTTTATTCCTAATGCTACGTGCATTTAAATATAGTACGTTTAGTCCGGTATCTGCTATTAATTTTGTTGTACTTCTATTGTTCAGCAGATTATCCTGGCTTTCCACCTGTCTATCCTTCTTACCTTCTTCACTACATACTACCTTAGACATGTTTCTATATACCTCATCCCCTATCCTAACATTCTGTATCCTAACATCCTGACTTGTTGTACTTCTATTATTCAGCAAAATATCCTGACTTCTCACCTGCCTGTCCTTCTTGCCATCCTCATTGGACTTTCTTCTATAAACTTCCTCCTTTACCCTAGCATCTTGTAACCTAACATCCTGGTTTCCATCCCCCTGCCAGATCAGTTTAAACCCTCCCCTACAACTGAATTAAACATTCCCGCCAAGATATTGGAACTTTTGGAGTTTAGGTGCAACCCATCCTTAGCGAATAGGTCATGCCTCCCCCAAAAAAGGTCCCAATTATCCAAAAATCTGAAGCCCTGCCCTCTGCACCAGTCACTCAGCCACGCATTCATCTGCCAGAGCTTTCTATTCTTCCTATCATTGACACGTGGCACAGGTAGTAATCCTGAGATTACTACCCTTGAGATCCTATTTCTCAACCTTCTCCCCAATGCCTTGTATTCCTCCTTCAGGACCTCTTCTCTTTTTCTACCTATGTCATTGGTACCTACATGTACCAAGACTTCTGGCTGCTCACCCTCTCCCCTCAGAATATTCTGGACCTGGTCGGTGATATCCCGTACCCTGGCACCAGGGAGGCAACACACCATCCGAGACTCATTGTCACTATCGCAGAATCTGCTATCCGTACCCCTTACTATAGAATCCCCAATAACCACTGCATTTCGCTTCCTCCGCTGGACCACAGTACCAGGCACGGTGCCAAGGTCCCGGTTGCTGAGGTCTTCCTCTATCAGGTCATCCCCTCCAACCGAATCTAAAATGAGATATCGGTTTTTGAGGGGGACTGCCACAGAGGTGCTGTCTACAAACTCTTTATAACTCCTGTCTATTTCCTGCTCACTCTCCCTAACCAACCAAAGGTCATCGAGCTGCAGCTCCAGACTCTCAATCCGTTCCTTGAGGAGCCGCATCTCGGTGCACTTTGCGCAGATGTAGTTATCGGGGAGTCTGGTAGTCTCCCAGGGTCCCCACATCTGACACTGCAAACATAAGACCAAACATAAGATAGAGGGATATACGGGAGGAAAGGGTTAGATAGTGTGAGGGTGGTTTGATGGACGGCACAACATGATGGGCCGAAGGGCCTGTTTTGTGCTGTACGGTTCTATGGTTATGCACCATAGAAAGTATCCTATGAAACATTTTTGTCACAAAAATCACAGGCCATGGCCGTCTCAGCAAGAGGCAGTTTAACCACCAACCCTTAAAAGTTCAATGCCATTACCATTGCCAATTCTCCTGCCACCAACATCCTGGCGGGGGGGAGGGGGGGGGTTGGTGGGAAGGTGGGTGGGGGTGGTGGGGGGAGGGGTTGCCACTCACCAAAAATTGGATGAGCCACAGAAATCAAGTGGCTAGAACACCCCAGGTTAGAAGCTGAGTGAGCAGCAACTGACTCACCTGATGACACCCAAGGCCTTTCCACAAAGCCCAAATCAGGAGCGTGATGAAACATTCTCCATTTGCATGGCTGGGTGCAGCATCAACATCACCATCTAGGACAAAGCAGCCTGCTTCATTGGTGCTCCTTCAATGGCCCTAAACATTCATTCCTTTTACTGGTGGTGTATAGGGACTGCAATATTATACCATTTAGAACACAGAACATTACAGCACAGTACAGGTCCTTCGGTGTTGTGCTGATATTTTATCCTGCTCTTAGATCTATCTAACCCTCTATCATTCATGTGGCTATCTAAGAGTCTCTTAAATGTCCCTAATGTATCTGCCCTCACAACCTCTGCCGGCAGTGCGTTGCACGCACCCACCACTCTGTGTAAAAAACTTATCTCTGATATCCCACTTATATCTTCCTGCAATTACCTTAAAATTATGCCCCGTGTTAGCCATTGTCGCCCTGGGAAAAAATCTTTGACTGTCCACTCAATCTATGCCTCTTATCATCTTGTACACCTCTATCAAGTCACCTCTCATCCTCCTTCTCTCCAAAGAGAAAATCCCCAGCTCACTCAACCTATCCTCTTAAGACAAGCTCACCAATCCAGGCATCAACGTGGAAAATCTCCTCTGCACCCTCTCCAAAGTTTCCACATCCTTCCTGTAATGAGGCAGGCAGAACTGAACACAATACTCCAAGTGTGGTCTAACCAGAGTTCTATAGAGCTGCAACATCACCTCACGGCTCTTGAACTCAATACCCTGATTAATGAAGGCCAACACACCATACACCTTCTTAACAACCCTATCAACCTGCACGGCAACCGTGAGAGATCTATGGCTGTGGACCCCAAGATCCCTCTGTTCCTCCACACTGCTAAGAGTCCTGCCATTAACCTTGTATTCTGCTTTCAAATTCGATCTCCTGAAGTGTATCACTTCACACTTATCCAAGTTGAAGTCCATCTGCCACTTCTCAGCCCAGGTCTGCATCCTATCAATGTTCTGTTGTAATCTACAGCAACCTTTTACACTATCCACAACACCACCAACATTCATGTCATCAGCAAACTTACTAACCCACCCTTCCACATCCTCATCCAAGTCATTTATATAAATCACAAAGAGCAGGGGTCCCTGCGGAACACCACTGGTCACCGACCTCCAGGCAGAATACGCTCCGTCAACCACCACTCCCTGTCTTCTATGGGCAAGCTAATTCTGAATCCACACAGCCAAGTTTTCCTGGATCCCATGCCTTCTGACTTTCTGAATGAGCCTTCCATGAGGAACCTTATCAAATGCCTTATCAGGAACCAAATCCACGCATACCACATCCACTGCTCTACCTTCATCAATGTGCTTTGTCACATCCTCAAAGAATTCAGTCAGGCTCGTGAGGCACGATCTGCTCCTCACAAAGCCATGCTGACTGTCCCTAATCAAACTATGCTTCTCCAAATGCCCATAAATCCTGTCTCTAAGAATCTTCTCCAGTAATTGCCCACCACTGAAGTAAGACTCACTGGCTTGTAATTCCCAGGGTTATTTCTACTCCCTTTCTTAAACAAAGGAACAACATTTGCCACCCTCCAATCATCTGGCACTATTCCTGTGGCCAGTGAGGACACAAAGATCATCACTAAAGGCGGAGCACTCTCCTCCCTCGCTTCCAGTCATAACCTTGGATATATCTTGCCGGCCCCGGTGACTTATCTATCCTAATGTTTTTCAAAAGTTCCAGCACATCCTCTTTCCTCACATCAACATGCCCTAGCGTATAAGCCTGTTGTACGCCATCCTCACAATCATCAAGGTCTCTCTCACTGGGGAATACTGAAGCAAAGTATTCATAATGGACCTCCCCTACCTCTTCCGACTCCAGGCACATGTTTCTTCTTTTATCCCTGATCAGTCCTACCCTCAATCTAGTCACCCCCCTATTCTTCACATACCTGTGGAACACCATGGGTTTTTCCTTGATCCTACTCGCCAAGGACTTCTCATGCCCCCTTCTAGCTCTCCTAATTCCATTCTTATGCTCCCTCCTGGTAACCTTGTAACTCTCCAGAGCCCTGTCTGATCCATGCTTTCCAAACCTTAGGTAAGCTTTTTTCTTCCTCTTGACAAGATATTCTACATCTCTTGTCAACCACGGTTCCTTCACTCTACCCTGCCTCAGTGGGACAAACCTATCCAGAACCCCATGCAAGTACTCCCTAAAAAACCTCCACATTTCCACTGTGCACTTCCCCAACGACATCTGTTCCCAATTTATGCTCCCAAGTTCCTGCCTTACAGCATCAAGATTCCCTTCCATGAGGATTAAATACTTTCCCATATCGTCTGCTCCTATCCCTCTCCAAGGCTGTGGTAAAGGTCAAGGAGTTATAGTCACTGTCTGCAAAATGCTCTCCCACCGAGAGATCTGAAACCTGATCAGGCTCATTGTCTAGTTCCAGGTCCAAAATGGCCTCTCATCGGCCTGTCCACATACTGTGTCAGGAATCCTTCCTGGACACACCTGACAAACTCTGCCCCATCCATCCCCTTTACACACTGGAGGTGTCAATCAATATTTACAAAATATATGACTCTCCTTTTGCCTTCCCAAAATTTAACTGTCCATTTTTCATTTTATGACAAAGTTTTGAAAGATGTCATCTTCTGAAAATTGAAGGAAATTCCAATCCTGACATTGCAGACATTAGATCAGTCTTATGGAGTGTGAACCCACGGAAGCATTTGGCCTGGATGGGGTCCCGGGCAGTGTCCTTAGATGCTGTGTGGATCAGCTGGCGGGGATATTTACAGACATTTCTAACTTCTTCCTACTTCAATCTGAGGTTCCCACCTACTTGAAGAAGACTACTAATCATCCCAGTACTGAAGAAAAATAAGATAATGTGCCTTAATGACTACTACCCGGTAGCTCTGGCATCCACCATCATGAAGTGCTTCAAGAGGCTGGTCATGGCATACATCAACTCCAGCCTCCCAGACCCACTGTAATTTGCCTACTGCCAAAACAGGTCTACAGTGGACTCCATCTCCCTGGCCCTACACTCATCTCTGGACCAGGTGACTAGCAAAGACACCAATGTTAGACTACTAATTATTGTCTACAGCTCTGCCTTCAATTTCATAATTCCAAGCAAACTCGTTTCCAAACTCCTAGACCTAGGACTCAACACCTCCCTTTGCAACTGGATCCTTGACTTCCTGACCAACAGATCGCAATCAGTAAGGATAGGCAGCAACACCTTCGCCATGATTACCCTCAACACTGGTGCCCCAGAAGGCTACGTCCTCAGCCCCCTATTTACTTCCTATACATTCATGACTGCATGACCAGATTCTGCTCTAACTCCATCTACAAGTTTGCAGATGACACCACTGTTGTGGGCCAAATCTCAAATAACAGTAAGTCAAAGTACAGAAAGGAGATAAAGAGCCTAGTGGCATGGTGTCATGACAACAATCTTTCCGTCGATGTTAGCAACACAAAAAAGCTGGTCATTGACTTCAGAAAGTGGAGCTGTGCACATGCTCCTGTTTACATCAATGGTGCTGAGGTCAAGGGGGTTGAGAGCTTCAAGTTCCTAGGAGTGAACATCACCAATAGCCTCTCCTGGTCCAACCATGTAGATTCCTCTGCTTCCTCTGGAGAATAAAGAAGATTGGCATGTCCCTGTTGACCCTCACCAATTTTTATAGATGCACGATATAAAGCATCCTATCTGTATGCATCACAGCTTGGTATGGCAACTTCTCTGCCCGAGACCGCAAGAAACTTCAGAGAGTTGTGGACACACTCAGTACAGCACAGAAACCAGCCTCCCCATCATAAACTCTGTCTATACTTCTTGCTGCCTCGGTAAAGCAGCCAACATAATCAAAGCTACCACCAACCCAGTCATTCTCTCTTCTACCCCTCCCATTTGGCCAAAAATAAAAAAGCCTGAAAGTACGTACCAGCAGACTCAAGGACAGCTGTTCCCCCACTGTTATAAGACTATTGTACAGTCCCCTTATACAATAAGATGGACACTTGACCTCACAATCTACCTCATTATGGCCTTGCACCTTATTGTCTGCCTGCACTTTCTCTGTAACTGTAACAATTTATTCTGCATTATGTTATTGCTTTTTCTTTGTACTACCTAAATGTACTGATGTGATGAAATGATCTGTATAGAGGGGCATGCAAAACAAAGTTTTTCTCTGTACTTCGGTACATGTGACAATAATACACCAATTTACCAAGTTTTACAGTCTAAGAAAAAAACAAGAAAAATGAACATGTTAGTGTAATATCCCTTCTCCACAAAGTAAATTTGATGTTCATACATCAGGTGACTTGGAAGGATGGTTGTCTGGGTGGGGTGGAAGGTACTAAAATTTATGCAGAAAATTTAACAACATATATTAAATGTGGAAACTTTGGAAAAGGTACAGAAGTTTACCAGGATGCTGCCTGTATTAGATGGTTTGAGCTATAAGGAGAAGTTGGACGAACTTCTGCTGTTTTCTCTGAATGTCGGAGGCTGAGGGGAGTTCATAAAATTATTAAAGGCATAGATAGAGTAGAGAGTCAGAATTCTTTCCTAGGGCAGAAGCATCAAGTATTAGAGAAAATGCATGAAGTTGAGAAGGGAAAAGTTTAAAGGAGATGTGCGGGGCAAGGATTTTTTTTTATACGCAGGGTGGTATTTGCCTGGAACTGGATAGTGGTGGAGGCAGATACGTTAGTGGTAGATTGACACATGAATATGCAGGGAATGGAGGAATATGAATCATGTGCAGGCAGAAGAGTTGGTTTAATTTGGCATCATGTTTGGCACAGACGTTGTGGGCCAAGGGGCCTGTTCCTGTACTATGTATAATTTTGCAAGACATCTGAGATAAAGCAATATTTTTATGGTTATATACAGGCATAATCACTTACAGATTCTATCCCAAGGTTTTCTAACTTTTCAGCCAAACTTTGCTCAACTATTTTATGCAATTCTTTCACTACAGTTGGATTTTTTTGCAAGACTTTTCTAAGATCTTCATTGCAAATTGATATTTCTGGTAGATGTTTAATATCTGAAAAAGAAAACATTTTAATGATTGCTTCTCACCCAGCTTATAGTATGACAGATGAATGCAATAAAGTCAATTCTAGTTAGGAGAAGCAAATGGGATTTGGTGCTGGTGGTACAGTGGGAACTAATCCCATGAGTTGAATATCATATAACAATATATAGATATGTAAATAGTTAATCTTACATCTATTTTATTGCCAATTCTGTTTGCTTCTTCCTTGATAACTTAGCCTGTTTTCACCCCTGCCCCAACGACAAAATCCCTCATGACTTTCACCCCATTTGTCACCTCCAGACTTGACTATTCCATTGTTGTCCTGACTGGACTTAATTTTTTCCTTTTTCCAGAAACAAGAGCCCTGCTGCATTTGCAGTTATATTCCAACTCAATCAATTATCACATATTCAGTGATTACTGATGTACATTGGCTATTGTTCAATCAAGACCTACAGTTTATAATTCTCATCATTATGTTTAAATAAGCTTATAACCTTAAGTACACAAGGAAATAGGAAACCATACAAAAAAGGAAAAGAGAAATCAAGAAAATAGGGGACAAAGCTTATTGGTTTCTGAAAACAAGCAGGAAGAATGGTTTCATGCCATGATCACATTAGTGTGAAGCTAGAGTGGATAAAACTCCAAATACGCATTGAAACATTTAGTGTTTGGCATCCAGCATCCAAACAATATGATTGGATCTTCTGTCCTCACACCAGCACTAATGCCAGGACTTGCTTGTGCTTCACTGGAGTCCAGCAGCGCAGTCCCAATTTCCAGGTCTGGGAAGTCTGCTCAATAAGTCTGCATGTGCAGTAGTCCCATTTAGTATGAGTTTGGAATTATGTCAATTGTTTAAGAATATTGCCCAGAGAGATGGCACAATGCTGCTGCTTCACAATTCCAGCAACCTGGAATTGATTCTGACCTCTGGTGCTGCTATGAATGGAATTTGCATGTTCCCCCTGTGCCTGTGTGGGTTTCTCCCAGTGTCCAGTTTCTTCCCACATCCTAAAAGGATGCTTTTTGATGGGTTTAACTGATTACCCATAAACTACACTGAATGTGGGTGTGTGGTCAGAGAATCAGGGTGATATTGACCAGCACGTGAGAGAGAAAAGGTTAAATACAGGGAAATGACTGGAGAAATGAAATTGATGTAATTTCCCTGAGTGCCAGGATAAACACCGTGGCCTACTTCAGTATCATAAAGAAATATGTGATGGGATGATTTGGGTCATGTTGTTCCACATAGAACCAGTCATTGGCTAGTCACAACAAAAGTATGTTTTTATGTCACAAGTTCATTAACACACCTTGCACAAATTTCTGCAGTCAACTATAGAAGACCTTAGAAGCTGATTGCTGATTACACTATATCTGATGACCACAATGACTTTGGTTGAGGTCAAACATCCTTAACACAGTAAATGCCTCCTTACATGTGTCTCTGTGATAGATCTATGATGGTGCTGTATGGGCTGGAGCTGTAGGACAAAAACTGTTCTTATCCATCTGGGGTAAACAGGGCCCCACATTAATCTTTGGGGAGTAATGTCTCCAGAGGTTAAGATTTCCTAACTAGTGAGAGAAGTCTGTGATCTTCCATGGACACAGATTCAGTAACACAATCCTGCTTGCACTCCTCTGCATGTGGAGATCAATGCCACTAACATCTTAGTTTTCTAGCTTCTGGATCACTCCAGATGATAATGGCAGCTAATCCATGCTATATTTCACAATTTACTGCCTACCATACCTTTGAAGTCTCCAATGTTCTGAACTCAGGGAAAAGGAACTTTGTCCATTTTTTCTATAGATGAGAACCCGAGGCTGATAGGCTGCAAAGATTTGCTAGCAAAGTGGACTTTCAGAAGATTCAGGTGCTTCATGCTCTCCTTCAGAACCTGGAATTCTCCAAGAATCACATGAGCCATGATTCCTGAACCTGGTTGAACACGAACATGGACTTTAGCAGGACCTTCAACAAGGTCCTGCATGGTAGGCTGGTCAGGAAGCTTAGGTCCCATAGAATCTAGGGGGATTCAAAATTAGCTCAGAGGTAGGAAGCAGAGGGTGGTGCTTGGAGGTTGTTTCTTGGAATGGAGGCTGGTGACTAGTGGTGTGCCACAGGGATCAGTGTTAGGACCCTTGTTATTTCTTCTTTATATAAATGATTTGGATGTGAGTGCACAGCTTGATCATTAAGTTTGCAGGTGACATGAAATTAGGAGGGGTTGTCAATAGTGGAAAAGGTTATCCTCGATTACAGGGGAATCTTGATCAGTAATGAAAGTGGACTGAGGAGTGACAAATGGATACCAGTACAGAAACGTGTGAGGTGATGTACTTTGGAAAGTCAAACCAGCGTAGGACTTATGCTATGAATGGTAGGGCACTAGGGAGTGTAATGTGACAGAGGAACCTAGGAATACAAATGCATAGTTCATTGAAAACAGTGTCACAGGTAGTCTGGGTGTGATGAAAGCATTCAGCACACTGGCTTTCATAGAATCATAGAACAGTACAGCACAATACAGGGCCCTTTGGCCCACGATGTTGTGCTGACCTTTAAACCTCGCCTAAGACTATCTAACCCCTTCCTCCACATATCCCTCTATTTTAAATTCCTCCATATGCTTATCTAGCAACCTCTTGAATCTGACCAATGTACCTGACTCCACCACCACCCCAGGCAGCAGTCAGGGCACTGAGTATAGGAGTTGGGACACTATGTTGCAGTTGTATAAGTTGTTGGTGAAGCACACTTGGAGTACTATGTACAGTTTTAGTCACCCTGTTATAGGAAAGACATGGTTAAACTGGAAAGATGCAGTAAACAGTTACACGCATGTTGCCACAACTTGAGGGCCTGAGCTATAGGAAGAGGTTGGCCAGGCTAGGTCTTTATTTCTTGGAACATAGGAGAATGAGGGTCGAATTATGAGAGGCATAGAGTAAGGTGGACGGTAACAGTCTTTTCCCCAGGTAGCCGGATCCAAAACTAAGCAGCATAGGTTTAGGGTGAGAGGGGAAAACTATTTTAAAGGGACCTGAGAGGCAACTTTTCACTCAGAGGGTGTAAGTATATGGAATAAGTTGACAGAGGAAGTGCTTGAGGCAGGTACAATTAAGAAGCACTTGGATAGTACATGGGGGGGGGCTTGGAGGGATATGGGCCAAACACAGGAAATTGGGATTAGCTGGGTGGGCACTGTGGTCAGCATGGACTTGTTGGGTTGAAGAGCCTGTATCTGTGTTGTATTGCTCTATGGCTCTTTGATTATCTACATGCTGATTTAAGAAACTTAATTGGATTCACCAAACAAATTCTACCCTATCTAACCCCTTTTGCAGTAAGGAGGGTCCCAGTCTATACTGGGGAAGTTGAAGTTGAAGTCATGCACTACGACAACGTTGTTGTTTTGCACCTTCCCTAATCTTCCTGCACATCTGTCCCTCAATGTCCCTGTGGCTGTTGGGGCTCTGTAGTATAATCCCACAAGTGATTGCAACTTTCTTATTTTTGGTTCTGTCCATATAGACTCAGTGGATGAGCTCTCCATTGTGTCCCCTCTGAGTGCAGCTGTGATAGTGTCCCTAATTAGTAGTAGAATTCCTCCTCCTCCTCTTTTACCTCCCTCTTATCTCTTCCAAAACATTGAAACCCTGGAACATTAAGCAGCCAGTCCTGTCCCTCTCTCAACCAAGTCTCTGTAATGGCAACAGCATCACAGTTCCATTGACCCATGTTCTAAGTTCATCACCCTTATTCTTAATGTTCGTTGCATTAAAATAAACACACTTCAAACTTTCCACCCCATTACCTTGCCCCTTGCCTGTCCTTCCTTACAGATGTGCTAGTCATGATATCTACCTACCCCTCAATCCCTCCACTTTCTGACCTAGTGCTCTGGTTCCCATTCCATTCTGTATTAACTTGCACACTCCTATCTGCCTCACTGCTGCTTTGGATCCCACCCACTGCCAATCTAGTTTAAACCCTCCCTAGTATCACTAGCAGATCTGCCCGCCAGAATATTGGTTCCCCCTCCAGTTTACATGCAACCTGTCCCTCTTGCACAGGTCACCTTCTGTCCCAGAAGAGATCGCAATGGTCCAATATCTGAATCCCTGCCCCGTGCACCAACCCTGCAGCCATGCATTCATCTGCCTTATCTTCCTTTTCTTATCCTCACTAGCTCATGGCACAGGGAGTAATCCAGAGATTACTACCCTCGAGGTCCTGCTTTTTTAATCTCTTTCCTGACTCCCTATATTCATGCCGCAGGGACCTCATCCCTTCCACGACTTATGTCATTTATGCCAACATGCACAATGACTTCTGGCTGCTCCCCCTCCCCTTTGAGAACGTTCTGCAACTGCTCAGGGACATCCTCGAGCCTGGCACCAGGGAAGGCAACACAAGAATACCTTTTGGGCCACAGAATCTCCTGTCTGCCCTCCTAACTATCGAGTCTCCTATCACTAGATTCCTGTCTGCCTTCACCCTTACCCACTGAGCCTCAGAGCCAGTTCTGGTGCCACAGACCTGGCCGCTGCTTTCTCCTGAACAGTCACCAGCCACCCCACCACACTAAAACTCTTATCAGTGATGTTCTTGGATGCTCCCGGATGATCTAAGTGTGTCCAGCTCCAGCTCCTTAACGCGATGAGCCGGAGCTGCAGCTGGACACACTTCCCACGGGTGTAGTCCTCAGGGACATAGGAATTTCCCTGATCTTCCACATCTTGCAGGACAAGCATACCACTGCCCTAATTGCCATCCTGACTCACTAAGTGTGAAGATTAAAGTTGAAACACCTTACTTGTGCTTACCCCTGCTCTGTCTTTTCCCTGAAGCCTCACAGCCAAAGCCTCGGCAATTGACCTCAAACACAATACAGCATTCAAACAAAGCCACTATCAAAATGGCTGCTCTGCTAGACCCTGCCTTCTAGCTCTTACCTTAATGGCTGCTAAAGGACTTGTAAGGACTTATTTCCTTTTTTTAAAAGCAAGTCCTCACCTGCAAAACAAATTGCAAGCAGTGCTGGCTCCTCCCCTTAATTCACAAGATATTGGAGGTAAGGTTGGATATGGATAAATAAGTTTTTGGACACAGGAACAAGAATAAAGAATAACTGGGTCTCTTTTCAAGTGGCAAGAGATGACTTCAAGTGGGGTACCACTGAGACTAATACTGGCATAGTATCCATGCACGATATACATTAATGATTTGGATGAAATAATTAAATATAATATCTCCAATGCAGATAACACAAAGCTGAGGATGCAGAGAAGGGAGGGAGTGGGTTGATACTTGTGGATACCATGTGGATAATTGTGAAGTTATCTACTTTAATGGAAGGTAGATTATCTGAATGGCAATAAATTGAAAAGGGGGGGGGGAAGAGCAAAATATTGCTCCCAAAGGTCTCTCTGTACATCAATGCTCCTAAGGTCCCTGCAGTGATCTCTGTGGTGAACCACTTATTACAGACTTCTAATCAGAAAAAAAACACTCATCCACCAATATCCTCTGCCACCTACCATCAAGCCAACTTTGGATCCAACATGCCTCGGATCCCTTGTGCCTTTACCATCTGGAACCATCCTCCACACAGTTCACTGTACTTCCAAGTTTAATATCATTTGCAACTTGGCAACTGTGACCTACACACCCAAGTCTAAATCACTAATCTATATTAAAGGAAAATCAATGACCTTATTACTGACTCCCGGGGAACTCCCAGTTGCTTCTCTCTGCTCTGAAACAATCTTTCATTCTTGCTCTCTGTTTCCTGGAAATTGGCAATTTCTCCAGCTGACAGCTTCTTTTATTCCATGGGCTTCATTCTTGTTGACAAAACCTATTATGTGCCATCTTATTCAATGTCCTCAGGTTAATCTAGATATAACACATTGATCTCCTCTGTTAGAAGACTGTAACATCTGCAGCTTTCTCAGTCATCGAGCTATAGATCGGAAACAACACAGAAACAGGTCCTTTGGTCCACCATGTACATGCTGAACATTTGCCCATCTGCACCAATTCCATTTGCAAACATTAGGGCCATATCAGTCTATGCCTTGCCTATTCAAATGCCTGTCTAACTACCTCTTAAATATACTGATTGTAGCTGACTCCACCACCTCTCTGCAGCAAGTTCTGGATATCAACCACACTCTTTGGGGAAAAAAAAATCTTTCCCTCAAATCTTCTTTAAAACTCCTCCTTATCACCTTAAATGTGTGCCCTTTTGTTTCTGATACCTCTACCATGAGAAAAAGGTTCTGAATATATATCCTATCGATGCCTCTTATAACTTCATATACCACATTTCAGCTTCCTTCCCTCCAGGAAAAACAAACCTAACCTGTCCAATCCAGGCAACATCCTGGTGAATTTCCTCTGCACTCTTTCCTGTGAACCACATCCTCAGGTTCCACACCTGAATCAATAGGTATACGGCAGATTATTGCTGCGGTCTCTGTGGGTAGCTTCAACTTCCCAACATTGACTGGGAAACTCCTTAGTGTAAAAGGTTTAGATGGGGCAGAATTTGTTAGGTGTTTCCAAAAGGGTTTCTTGAAGCAGTTTGTAGATAGTCCAACCAGACAGGAATCTATACTGGATCTTGTACTGGGGAATGAGCCTGGCCAGGTGACTGACCTTTCAGTGGATGAACGGTTGGGAAACAGTGATCACAACTCCTTAAGCTTTAAGATATCTATAAATAAGGATGAATCAGGATAGGAGTGGATCTTGCAGGGAAAGTATTAAATTGGGGGTGGGTAAATTATGAGGGCATCAAACAGGAAGCTAGGAAGAGTTAATTGAGAAGAGATTTTTTTCAGGCAAATTCATATCTGACATGTGAAGGGTTGTTTAAAGACCAGCTGCAAGGTACAGGAAACTTGGATGATGAGACACGTAGTTAATTTAGTCAGGAAGGATGAAGTTGGAATCAAACAGGACACTTGAGGACTATAAAGGAGCCAGAAGGGAACTCAAGATGGGATAGTACCGCTAGAAGGGGTCATGAAAAGTCCTTGTCTAGTAGGATTAAAGGGAATCCCAAGGCATTCTGCACATACATCAAGGGCAAAAGGAAAACTAGGGAAAGGGTAGGGATTGCTCAAGGATAAAGGGAGGGAACTTGCGCCTAGAGGCAAGAGGATGTGGACGAGATCCTAAATGAGTACTTTGCGCCGGTATTTACCAAAGAGAAGGATGTAGAGGATAGTGAGATCGGGGAGGAGCATGCTGAGATTCTAGGCCATTTTGAGATTAGGTCCCTTGAAAAATATTAAGTTGGAAAAGTCTCCAGGGCCTGATCAGATATACCCCATGTTATTGAGAGAGGTGAGAGATGAGATTGCTGGGGCCTTGGCCAAGATCATTATACCTTGTCTAACCACAAGTACGGTGCCTGAGGACTAGCGAGTGTCTAACATTGTTCCTTTGTTCAAGAAGGGAAATAGGGATAATCTCGGTAATTATAGACTGTTGAGTTTCATGTCAGTAGTAGGGAAACTAATGTCCTTAGAAATAGAATTTATGAGTATTTAGAGAAGAATGGTCTAATTAGAGACAGACAGCATGGCTTTGTGTGGGGCAGGTCTTGTCTGACTAATCTGATAGAGTTTTATGAGGAGGTGATGAAGATCGAGCAGTGGATGTTGCATACATGGATTTTGGTAAGGCATTTGATAAGGTCCAACATGATTAGCTCATCTAGAAAGTTAGGATGCATTAGGATTCTATGTTCTAATATTCATCAGCATCTTCAGATGCATCCCATCTGGACCAGGTGATTGATCCATTTTAAGTTTGAATAGACTTTTCAACGTGTTCTTTATCAATTCTCAGCCATCCGAGAACTTCAATTACACTTCTTTTGTTCAGAATCCAGCATCTTCTTCCTTTTAAAGTGCTCATTTAATACCTGCAGCCATGCTCTTTGCCTCCAGAAGTAAATTTTCTTTCGGGTCATTTCCTTCTTACAACATTTTACCCATCCACGATCATTTAACCTAGAAGAGTTCAGCACAGGAACAGGCCCTTCAGCCCACAATGTCTGTGCTGAACTCAGTGTCAAATTTTTCATACTTTCTTTTATTTCATCTTTTACTTCTGGTCTGAGCTTCCACATTTGGCCTAGTTTGGAACTTTGGAATATATCCTCTTATCTGCTTTCTTTGTTCAACAACTCATTATCATTTTGGTCAACTCTGGCTTTAATTTCCTAACTCTCTTCCAGTATGGGGAATGTACCTGGACTGTGGCTGAAACATTTCCATCTTATAATATTTAGATAAATTTTTTGGATGCCAAGTTTTGATTACAATTTGCTTACAAGACCTGCTGCACACAAAGCCAGATCCAAAGCTCATTGAAATTCACTCTTCTCCAACTATTTTTTTATTATTAAGTAGAGTGTCTTTTTCTTTTCCTGCAGCTACTTAAAATCTTATGTTCAGTATTTCCTTGACATGCTCCACTGATACATGTTCCTCTTGGCCTGGCTCATTTCCCAGAACCAAGTCCAACCACCTTTCTTCTTAGACTGGAAACATACTGATCAAGGAAGTTCTGAACACACTCAGAAACTCCTCCCCTTTGCTCCTTATGTTAATTTTATTCCAAACTACATTTGAATAGTTAAAGTTCCCATTGTTACGACTCAATGGCTTTTCCACATCCTGGCACTTTGGCTCTCTTATTGGCTCCTTTGTAACAGGTCCAGTGGAAGCTGCTTTTCAATATCTTCTTGCCTTGCTGCTCCACTTCTTCCTCCTCCTGATGAGAAGTTCCTGGGCAAGGAACATGTACATTATTATAACTTTGTGGAACATGCAGCAAGCCATGTTGCAGCGAGAGACCCACTTTAGAGGGTATGGATGGAATAAGCCTCCAAGTTAGTCCAGGCATCTAAATGTTTATTCATTCCAGTGGTGGTCTCCATTGTACTTTTTGGCACTGAATATTTCTCACTGAGTGCTTTTCTTATTTGTGCAGATGTGGCTAGAGGTAGTAGCCATTGGTTTTTCCAGCAGTCACATTATCATGCTTTGGTCTAGTCTGGCTGCAGGGAATATGGGCACCACTCTATACTGAGGGTAGTCTACAAATTGCAAGATGTTTGAAGCTCCTGCTTGAAAGGAGCTCATCGCAAAAATGTCAAGGATCATTGGGATCTTAATTATCACAGACTCAGCTCCAGATCTCTGCAAACATCTGCCTGGTAAACTTTAGTCCCATGAGCATTGCTTCTCAATAAGGTGAATAAATGACCCATTACTGAATATTACATAGAACAGTACAGCACAGGCCCTTCAGCCCATAATGTTGTGCTGGACTAATTAAACCAGTGACTCCTAATTAATCAAATCCCTCTTCCCCGCACATTGACCATATCCCTCCATTCTCTGCTTATTCACGTGCCTATTTAAGAGTCTCTTAAAACCCTCCTGTGCTATCTGCCTCTACCACCACCCCCTGGCAGTGCATTCCAGGCCTCGACCACTAAAAAAAAGTTGCCTCACACATCTCCTTTGAACCTACCCCCCCTCACCTTAAATGCAAGCCTTTAGTAACAAGACAGTTCAATCCTGTGGAAATAGTTATTGGCTGTCTACTCTGTCTATGTTTTGCATAATTTTGTAAACTTCTTTCAGGTCTCTCTTCAGACTTCTACAACTCTAGAGAAAATGGCTGAGGTTTGTCCAATATCTCCTTATAGCAGGTTACAGAGGTTGTAAACTGGATTCAAAATTGGCTGTGTGGGGAGAAGACAGAGTGGTAGTGGATGATTGTTTCTCAGACTGGAGGCCTGTGACTAGTGGTGTGACTCAGGGATCTGTGCTGGGTCCATTGTTGTTTGTTGTCTATATCAATGATCTAGATGATAATGTGGTAAATTGGATCAGCAAGTTTGCTGATGACACTAAGATTGGAGGCATAGTGGACAGTGAGGAAGGCTTTCAAAGCCTGCAGAGGGTTTCTGGACCAAATGGAAAAAATGGGCCGGAAAATGGCAGATGGAATTTAATGCAGACAAGTGTGAGGTGTTGCATTTGGAAGGACAAATCAAGGTAGGACATACACAGTAAATGGTAGGGCACTGAGGATTGCGGAGGAACAAAGGGATCTGGGAGTTCAGATACATAATTCCCTGAAAGTGGTGTCACAGATAGACAGGGTTGTGAAGAAATCTTTGGCATCCTGGTATTCATAAATCAAAGTATTGAGTATACAAGTTGGGATGTTATGGTGAGGTTGTATAAAGACATTGGTGGGGCCAAATTTGGAGTATTGTGTGCAGTTCTGGTCACCTAACTATCAGTAAGATTGAAAGAGTGCTGAGAAGATTTACTAGAATGTTGTCGGGTCTTCAGGAGTTGAGTTACAGGGAAAGATTGAACAGGTTAGGACTTTATTTCTGGAGCACAGAAGAATGAAGGAGATTTGATAGAGGTTTACAAAATTATGAGGGGGTATAGACAGCAAATGTGAGTAGGCTCTTTCCACCTAGATTAGGAGAGATAAGTACGAGAGGACATGACTTTAGGGTGAAAGGGGAAAGATTTAAGGGGAACTTCTTCAATCAAGAGAGTGGTAGGGAGTGTGGAACAAGCTGCCATCTGACATGGTAAATGTGGGCTCACTCAAGCTTTAAGAATAAATTGGATAGATATATGGATGGGAGAGGTCTGGAGGTTTCTGGACTGGGTGCAGGTCAATGGGACTAGAGGAAATAAAGTTTTGGCACAGACTAGAAGGGCCAAGTGGCCTGTTTTCTGTGCTGTAGAGTTCTATGGTCCTCCAAAACAGGCATCATTCTGGCAAGCCTCCTCTGCACCCATCTCCCAAGCCTCCACTTCCTTCCTATAATGAGATGACCAGAATTGAGTGCAATACTCTAAATGTGGCTTAACCAGAGTTTCAATAAGCTGCAACACAACTTCCTAACTCCTGAACAAAATACCTCGACTAATAAAGGCAAGGACACTATATACCTTCTTTACCAACCTATCAAACTTGTGTAGCCACTTTCAGGGAGTTATGGATTTGGACCCCAAGATCCCTCTGTACATCAATGCTGTCATTAACTGTACTTTCCCTTTACATTTGACCTCCCAAAGTGCAACATCTTAACCTTGCCTGGATTAAACTCCATCTGCCATTTCTCCACACATATCTGCAACTGATCTATATACCACTGTATTCTTTGGCAAATTCTATGGGTAAACTAATTCTGAATCCAAATGGTCAAATCACCATGGATCCCATGAACCTCAATCTTCTGATTGAACCTACCATGAGAAACCTTGTCAAATGCTGAACTAAAATCCATATAGACAAATCCATGTAAGTGCAGGGCAGGGCTTAGAGGTTATTTGGGCCGAACACAGGAAATTGGGACCAGTTGGGTGGGACTGTGGTCAGCATGGGCTCATTGGGCCGAAGGGCCTGTCTCCCTGCTGGATTAGTCTATGACAACGACCTTCATCAATCACCTTGATCACCTCCTTGAAAAACTCAATCAAGCCAGTAAGACATGACCTGCCCTACATAAAGCCTTGCTGACCGTCCCTAATTAGGCTATGCCTATCCAAATACTGAGAATCCTCTCCAATAGCTTCCCCACCACTGACATGAGACTCACTAGTCTATAATTTCCCAGGATTATCTCCATTCCCCTTCTTGAGCAAAGGAACATTAACTACTCGCCTGTCCTCCAGGACCTTGCTTGTGGCAAGAGAGGACAAAGTTCCAGGTAAAGGCCCAGCAATCTCAATTCTTGCCTCTCTCAATAGCTGGGGTTATATCCCATCAGGAACCTGGGGACCTATGCATCTTAACATCAAAGGACACAACACCACCCCTTTCTTCATCTCTAAAATGCCCTTGCATATTATCATGCTCCACACTGACCTCACTATCCTCCATGTCCTTCTCCTTGGTGAATACTGACACAAAGTACTCATTTAGGACCTTACCCACATCCTCCAGCTCCAAGCACATATTCCTTCCTTTATCCTTGAGTGGTCCTACCCTCTCAGGAGTTATCCTCTTGCTCTTGATGTACGAATAGAATGTCTTGGGATTCTCTTTAATCCTACTTGCCAGGATTTTTCATGGCCCCTCCTAGCTCCCCTAATTCCTTTCATAATGTCTTTTCTGGCATCTTTACATTTCTCAAGGGCCCCATTTGATTTTAGTTTCTGAACATTCCTTTTTTCTTTACTAAATTCACAATGTCTCTCATCATCCAAGGTTCCTTTACCCTGCCATCATTGTCTTTCCTTCCTACTGGAACATACCAGTCCTGTACTCTATGCAGATGGTCTTTAAACACCCTCTGTCAGATGTGGACTTGCCCTATTAACTTGCCATAGCTCCTGCACAATACAATAAGTTGCTCTTCCCTAACAATACTTTTCAACAAGGTCTATTCATATCCTTCTTCATAGCAATCTTAAAACTTCGGGAGTTGTGATCAATGTTTCCTAAATGTTCTCCCACTGACACCTGGTGAGGCTCATTTCCCAATACAAGGTCAAGTATGGCCCCTCCTCGTAGGAAGGATGTGAAGGCTTTGGAGGGGGTGCAAAAGAGGTTTACCGAGATGCTGCCTGGATTAGAGGGCATGTGCTAGGAGAGGTTAGACAAACTGGGGCTGTTTTCTCTGGAGCAGTGGAGGCTGAGGAGAGACCTACGTGAAGTTTGTAAGATTAATGTGAGGCATAAATAGTGTAGATAGCTGGTACTTTTTCCCCTTAGGGTCAAAATGTCTGATACTAGAGGGAGAGGGAGAGGGAGAGGGAGAGGGAGAGGGAGAGGGAGAGGGAGAGGGAGAGGGAGAGGGAGAGGGAGAGGGAGAGGGAGAGGGAGAGGGAGAGGGAGAGGGAGAGGGAGAGGGAGAGGGAGAGGGAGAGGGAGAGGGAGAGGGAGAGGGAGAGGGAGAGGGAGAGGGAGAGGGAGAGGGAGAGGGAGAGATGGAATGCACTGCTAGGGATGGTAGTGGAGGCAAATATGATAGAGGTGTTTAAGAAGCACTTAGATAGGCACATATATGGGCATTGTGTAGACAGAAGGGATTAGTTTATTTAGGTATTTAATTAGTTTGGTACAACATCATGGGCTTAGTGATCTGTTCCTGTGCTATAATCTTCTATGTTCTTAACTCTGCTTTTCTTTCCAGAGGCTGACTTGCTGAGATTTTGCAGCGTTTTCTGCTATCATTTTAGCTTTTACAGCTATTGATTTTTGTTAAATATTTCTTTAATTTATTCTAGAAAACCACAAAATTTTCAAGCTGTAAAACAGAGGACAGCTCATTGAGAAATGGACAAGTATACAAAATATGAAGTTATCAATGAATAAAAACTACAATTTAACATACCCAATTTTATTGATAAGAATCACATTTGACAGAGTTGAAGGGAACCAAGAAATTCTAGCAAAAAGAAATTCCTTAACTTTGTTGACGTGTGTTGTGGTAATACCCTGCAGGCACCCCATCTCAGGCTATGAGGGTACCATGTTTTATTACCTAAGCATAGCGTATGGTAGAACAAATTCTGCACACGTAATTGTGAAAAAGAGTTCTTTTCTGTGATAATCTACTCAGTGTGGTGATGGTGGAGAAAGTGACAGGGGATTTAGGTTAGAATGAATGATCATTTAAGAGCAAATTAACTTTCAGGTTAGCTTTAGATAAGGATAGGTATGGGGCTAATGGGAGACAAATTGGAGCAGGGCTAATTATGAAGGCATAAAGAACTAGGTAGAGTAAACTGGGAACACCTTTTTGTGGGCAAGTCCATGTCAAACATGTGGAAAATGTTTAAGGATCAAATACATAGGGTACAGGATAGGCGTGTCCCAATTAGAAGGAAATGAATGGCAAAATAAGGGAATCTTGGATGTCTAGAGAAGTGATGAACTTAGTCAAGAAAAAGGACGAGTATGTAGACTTCAGAAGTTAGGATCAAATAGAGCACGTGAGGACTATAAAGAAGCTGGAAATGAACTCAAGAAAGGAATTAGGAAAGCCAGAAGGTGCCATGAAAAGTCCTTAGCAAGTAGGATTAAGGAGAATCCAAAGGCATTCTGTACCTACGTAAAGAATAAGAGGATAACAAGGGAAAGGGTAGGACCACTTAAGGATAAAGAAGGGATTCTGTGTTTGGATGCAGAGGATGTGGGTGAGGTTCTGAATGAGTATATTTCTCCAGTATTTACACAGGAAAGGGACATGCAGGACACAGAAATTGGAACTGAATGTGTAAACATGTTAGGGCATTTTGTGGTCAAGGAGGAAGGTAGTGTTAGGTCTCCAAAACAGTATTACAGTAGACAAGTCCAAGGCCCAATGGGATATACCCCAGGTTACTGAGGGAGATGAGAGGGGAAATTACTGGGAACTTGACCAGTGTCTTTGTGTCCCCTTTGACCATGGGTAAGGTCCTGGAGGACTGGCAAGTGGCTAATGTTGTTCCTCTATTTAAGAAAGGAACAGGCGAAAATCTGGGGAACAATAGACCAGTGAGTCTCACATCAGTCGTAGGGAAATTGCCAGAGAAAATTCTTAGAGTTAGGATATACGAGCATCTGGAATCCAATGGTTTGATTAGGGAAAGCCAGCATGGCATTGTGTGGGGCAAGTTGTGTCTTACTAACCTGGTTGAGTTTTTGACAAGATGACAAGAAAGACTGATGAAGGTAGAGCTGTGCATGTCATCTATATGGACTTCAGTAAGGCATTTGACAAGGTCCCACATAATTGGTTAATCAAGAAAGTTCAGATACATTCGCTGTGTGGATCCAGAACTGGGTGGTAGTTAAAGGGACTTATTTGGGTTGGAGGCCTGTGAGTAGTGGTGTTCCATAGGGATCTGTACTGGGACCTCTGTTGTTTATGATGTACATAAATGACTTGGATGAGTATGTTGATGGGTGGGTTAGTAAGTTTGCAGATGATACCAAGATTGGTGGAGTTGTGAATAGTGTAGAAGACCGGTGACAGAAATAGAGTGATATAGATCAGCTGCAGATGTGGGCAGAGAAATGGCAGATGGAGTTTAACCCACATAAATGTGAGGTGTTCACCTTGGTAGGACTGATGTCAACAGGCTGTACACTCTTAAGGGCAAGGCCCTTAACAGTGTTGAAGAGCAGAGCCACCTTGGGGTACAAGTCCATGGCTCATTGAAAGTGGCTACACAAATAGATAGGGTGGTTAAGGCGGCTTATAAAATGCTTGCTTTCATTTATCGAAATATTGAGTATAAGAGTCAAGAAGTTATGATGCATCTCTATAGAACTCTGGTTAGGCAGCATTTAGAGTATTGCATGCAATTCTGGTCCTCTCACTGCAGGAAGGATGTCGAGGCTTTAGAGGGTGCAAGAGGTTTACTAGGATGCTGCCTGGATTAGAGAGCATGTGCTGTCAAGAGAGGCTGGACAAACTTGGGCTCTTTTCTCTGGAGCTGCAGAGGCTGAGGGGTGATCTGTTGGAAGTGTACTAAATTATGAGGCATAGATAGGCTGGACAAGCAATATCTTTTTCTCCATTATTGAGTGATCCAATACCAGAGGGCATGCATTTTAGGCGAGAGAGGTTAGGTTCACAGGAGACAAAAGCGGTAAGTTTTTTTTTTACTCAGAGTGTTGGATGCTGGGAATGCATTGCCTGTTAGGGTGGTAGAAGCAAATTCATTGGAGGCTTTTCAGAGGGGCTTGGATGGGCACATGAATGAGGGGAAAATGGAGGGATATGGGCATTCTGTAGGTAGGAGGGATTAACTATGTTGGCACAACATTGTGGGCTAAAGGGCCTGTTCTGTGCTATACTGTTCTATGTTCTTAATAATTGACAGAAGATTGGCAGGGGAAAAGATAATCCGGGTAGGTCATTCAGGGTGAGGAACATGGGAGATGAGATCAAGCAAAAATAATCAGGGAAAAATCTGGGTTGTAGGAAATGATCAGAGTAGCAGTCGTTTTGAATAGGAGACCAGAGATTAGGGCCAATGAAGAGGGGACTAGAGAGAGATTAGCTGAAATTCTGGAAGACTAAATTATTGAAAAGAAAATTGATAGGGTTAGAGGTATGGAAAGAGATCTTTGATACAAAAACATTTCATAGATATATTGTACAAATAGATCTTACATTGAGGTTCCATGATCTTCTTTGGTGACTTGACAGGACATGCTTTCAGCTGTTTAAAAAAGGCAAATAGGAATTTGGAATTTTAGACCTGATTTTGACTAGGTACACTTTCAGGAATTCAGGGTTCCCAAATGAAATGCTTAATTGTAACCTCAATCCTACAGCATTAGCAATTAAATGAAGTGATTAAGCTTGTTCAAGATCAATGTGTAACAAATGTTAAGTACCAGTTTTCAAAATGTATGCTACAGATGCACAATGAATTGAAAATTATGTGAAGTACAGAAAGACAGTGATTTCCCAATGAGCATAGTTGCAACATGTATTCAGAAAACTGCTCTACCAAATAGCTTTATGGTCCAAGATAGTAGTTAATTGTTTCATTCTAAAATGTCAAGAAACAAAAGATTGGATTCTAATTTACTTTGTTCTTTCTACCAATGTTGCTTGACCTGCTGAGTGCTTCCAGCATTGTTTTTGTTTCAAATTCCCAGGATATGCAGTTTGTTGATTTTCAAAAAGATACTAAAATAGATAAGTATTTTTTAAAATTATTAACATTTGAAATGCCTAACCAAAAACATAACTAAAATCATTACATAACCAGCTCCTTGAATGTGGCTGCAGAGATTGATTGGATGGGAAAGGTGGCATATGGTATGCTTGCCTTTATTAGTTGAGGCACTAAGTTCAAGAGTCGGGAAGTTATATTGCAGCTTTTTAAACCTCTTGTTAGGCAGCATCTGGAGTATTACATTCAATTCCGGTCATCCCCTTCATAGGAAGGATGTGGAGGCTTTGGACAGGGTGCAGAAGAGGTTTACCAGAATGCTGCCTGGATTAGAGGATAGACAAACTAGGGTTGTTTTCTCTGGAGCAGCAGAGGCAGAGGAGGGACCTGAGAAGTTTAAAAGATTATGATAATAAGGCATAGATATAGTAGACAATTGGTATCTTTTCTGAAGGCATGCATTTAAGGTGGGGGAGTTGGAGTTCAAAGGAGATGTGCAGGGAAAGTTTTTTTAAAAAAAATCAGAGAATAGTGGCACCAGGTGCTGCCAGGGGCAATAGTGGCAGCAAATATGATGGAGGCGTTTAAGAGGCTCTTAGATAGGCACATGAATGTGCGAAGAATGGAGGGATATGGAAATTGTGTAGGAAGAAGGGATTAGTTTAGTTAGGTATTTAATTACTAATTCAATTAGTTCAGCACAACATTGTGAGCTGAAGGATCTGTTCCTGAGCTGTAGTGTTCTACATTCTGTGTTAACCACAGAAAGGTTACATGCACCCCATTAAGTCATGCCAACTCTATGGAAGAACAGTTTAGCTAGTCCCATTCCCAAGTCCTCTCAAACCCCTTCATTTTTTCTATTCCTTTCAAGTATCCAGTTCCTCTTGGACACTATCACTGAATCTATATTCACTACATCCAATACAAGGTATTCTTGATCACTGTAGGATGTTTTATTTATATTATTTTTGGTTCTTCACACTTCCACTAACAAGTACAGTTTCTATTACCTACTCGGTGTAAACCCTTCTTGATTTTAAACACCTGTATCATATCTTGTCCCAACCTCTTCTAGCCCAAGAAAAACACTGACCCCTCCAGTCTACCCAAATAACTAAAACCCTTCATTCTTGGAATCATTTATGCAAATCTCTTCTACAGCCTCTCTATAGACTTCACACCTTTCCAACAGTATGACGCAGAGAACTGGACACACTATTGTCACCAAACTTTTACTTTACAAATGTTTGTTATGACTTCCTTGCTCATGCACACTCTGCTTCTATTTATAAAGGCACCGATTCCTCACATTTAAATTATATTTCAACCTGACATCCCAATTGCAATGATTTATGCACAGATACTCCGCTTTTACATTATAAATTTTACCGTCACTGTCTACAAGGGATCTACATTTGCCCCTGCAGGTCCTTTGTCCAACACCCCCCCCCCCACATCTATTGAAACTTTTACAGTCTATTGTTATATTTATTGCCAGTTTAATCTCATCCAATTTCCCTTTATCATTTCCCTAATCCTCCTTTGCTGGGTTCTAAAATTATGCCAATCCTTTGGCCTCCTATTTCTGGCAACTTTATAAGCTTTATCCTTTGAATGAATAATTTTTAATTTCTTTTGTTAGCCATTGATAGAGTACATTTTTTAGTTGTGATTTTGGACTCAGGGAATTTTTTTTTTGCAAATTTGCTTTGCAAATCATGTACTCCTTTAAATTCTAGCCATCATATTAACATAATTAATGTAGTCTCCCAATTAACTCCAGTCAACTCACCCCTCATAACTTTGTGGGTTTCAGTTTAGATTTAAAACATCAATATTTGATTGAACCACATCACTGAATTCAGTATTAAATTCTACCATCTTATGGCCACTCTTCCTTCAAGGCCCCTTTACAACATGATTGTGCAATGAGAGAGTTGGTCAACGAAGTCCTTTTCTCTAGTTGCTTCTTCAACTCTTTGATCTTGAAAACAATTTTGTATACATTTCATTAAGTTTTCCTCCACCTTATCATCATTTGTTAGGTCTTTATGTAGATTAAGTTCTCCCATGAATACCTGTTACATCTTCCTACAATTTCCTGATTTACACCTTGCCCAATACTACAACTACAACTTGGTGGTCTTTTAATAACTCCTGCAAATGTTTTCTGCCCTTTATCATTTCTTAACTCTAATCCAACTGGTTCTAATTCAACATAATGATCTGACAAGGCAAGATATTTTCTCACCATTTACTAATCTCATTTCTTATTAATATACCAGCCCACTACCTTTTCACCTATCCTTCCTAAATGTCAAATACTCTTGAATCTTCAGCTCCCAGCTTTGTAGAACCTATTGTCAAATTTCCATGAAGGTAATTAGATAATTGCTGTTTTAATTTCTTGTTTTCTTATGAATGTGAGTGAATGACAAAGCAGAATACATCTCACCTCTTCCTTTGGGCGAGTTATTAATTGACGTTGATTATGTAGTCTTTGACCTAGATTTCTAATCTTTTTCTTGTAGTAACAAGTGCTTGCCTTCTGACTTTTTGTAACTGATGACATCAAACTTTCTATTTCAGACTGGAGCTATAAAGCACAAATAACGTTATTGGAGAAATCTTCCAAGAAATGTTTTAATGTTTGAATAATTCAAATAATTTATCAATTATTATTCAGATGCAAGACAAAGCATATTTTTGCACATTAATTTTAAGCTTTCTTCTATAATTTCCAGAAAGCCATAAAATCATTAAAAGGAAATTCATTTTTGTCATTATTCAGAATATACCTTGAAAGATCTTTGTTAAGGGGCTAACAAAGTGACGAAAAATTTCAAATGCTCCCACCTACATCTTTCTCTTCAGATGTGGTGGAAAATAGGTGGGCAATTAAAATGCCAATAACAATTTACTTCCTTCATGTGGTTGAAGTTTCAACATGATCTTTTGACCAGGCAAGAAAGCTATTCTTATTAAAGATGTAATCAAACCCTCCTTGAATTATACCATGATCTGCACAGAGCATGTGTCAAGTTTTCCTCAGTAGATTGGTCTACTTCCAGGAGTTTTCCTTCCACTTCTTCCAGGCATCTCTTCCCTTCCAAACCACAAGCATTTATCTGAGTGCTGAAATCATTCCTTAAATCCATTTGTGAATTCATGGCATCATAAATTTTACTCTCGTTAGAGCAGACTGATTAGATGCAAGATGAGAGCCACAAATTAAAATCCACACAATTCATGATAGAAAGTTAAAATTCCAGCTTAAAAGTTAGCTTGATCCTTAAATTTTTGTTGGTGTATGTAAAAACAAAATGGATTTGAAACAGAAAGATGCTACAGTAACCATCTTGCAAATCATATGCATCGAGACAAGAAACTGCAGATGCTGAAATCTGGACGAAAAACAAGCTGCTGGAGGAACTCAACAGGTCAGGCGCCATCTGTCACCAACCACCAGTAGTGTGCATTTTAGAGTTATGGAATTATACAGCACAGAAACAGGCCCTTCAGCCCAACTGATCCATGCTGACCAAGGTGCCCCATTTGTCAGTGTTTGGCCCATAACCTTCTAAACTTTTCCAATCCATGTACTTGTACAACTGTCTTTTAAAAGTTGTTGTTATTATCCCTGCCTCAACCACTTCCTCTGGCAGCTCATTCCACATGGATACCACCCTTTGTGTAAAAAAGTTGCCCCTTATGTTCCTCTTAAATCTTACCCCTCTCAGCTTAAACCTATGACTTCTAGTTCTTGATACTCCTACTCTGGGAAAGATTTAAGACCGAGTCCTTTCAACCTATCTATGCCCCTCATGATTTTATACATCTCTATGAGATCATCTCTCAGTCTCCTACGCTTTAAGAAATAAAAGTCCTAGCCTGTCCCTATAACTCAGTCCCTCAAGTCCTGGCAGCATCCTTGCAAATATTTTCTGCACTCTTTTCAAGTTTAATAACATCTTTCCTATACCAGGGTGACCAAAACTGAACACAATACTCTAAGTACGGCCTCATCAGTGTCCCGTACAACCGCACCACGTCCCCCCAACTTTTATACTCAATGCCCTGACTTATGAAGACCAGTGTGCCGAAAGCCTTTTTAGTTCCTTAAAGATTCCAATCAAGAAATTTCCATGGTACCATCCTCGATTAGTCTATCTGCAGAAGATCATTTGTATTAGCTTGGAACAACTTTTCAAAAGAATTAAAAACCCCTTACATTAACCTTACTGAGAATGGGAGCTGACCCTGTGGCCCACCATATTCATGCCAAACTTTTCCATTTGCCCACATTTGGACCATATCCTTTAATGCCTTGCCGATGTAAGGACCTGTCCAAATTCTTTTAAACATGGTAATTGTATCAGATTCCACCACCTCCTGCCTGATAATGCTGTAATTTGTCTTTTCCCAATTTAGCACTCCAGCACCCCCCCACCCTGAGGTCCATACTTACCTCCTGTGGCAGCACGTTGCAGATATCAACCACTCACTGTTAAAAAAAACTTATCCCTTTGACCCCTTTAAACCTCCTACCTCTCAACTTAAATGTAGATATTCCAACCAGGGAAGGTTCTACCTTGTATTGGGAAATGAGCATGGCCAGGTGATTGGGGTTTCAGTGGGAGTGCATTTCACAACCAACTCCTTAAGTTAAGATAGTTATGGATTAGTACAAGTATGAACCTTGGGGTGGCGCAGGGGGCTGGTGGGGTGCTAATTTGGGAAAAGACAAGAGAAAGTAGATGGGGAGCAATTGTTATTGGGCAAATCTACATCTGATATGTGGGAGTTATTTAAAGACAAGTTGATCAGAATACAGGACTGGTATGTTCCAGCAATGAACAAAGACAAGGATGGCAAACTGCAAGAACCCTGGATGATGAGAAAAACGAAGCACGTGTGAGGTTTCAGAAGTCAAAATCAGACAGGGCCGTTAAGGAATATAAAGCAGTAAAGAACTCAAACAGGGAATCAAGGCAGCCAAAAGCAGCCATGAAATGTCCTTGATGAGTTGGATTAAAGAGAATCCCAAGGCATTTTATATAAACATTAAAAACAAGAGGGTCACTAAGGAGACGATAGGACCACAAAGACAGGAGGGAATTTATGCCTGGAGCCAGAAGTGGGAAAGTACAAAATGGTAAATACAGATGCAGAGGACTCAAAGAAGAGCATGGAGGAGAGTGAGATTAATGTGGGGTACGCTAATACTCTAGGGCATATTGATATTAAGGAGGTGATGGTGCTGGGTCACTTGAAGAACATCAAGTTGGATGTCCCCAAGGCCTTGACCTTGTATCCTCTCTAGCCACAGGCAAGGGCCCAGAGAACTGGAGAGTAGCCAATGGTTAAGAAGGGCAATAGAGGCAAATCAGCAAATTATAGGCTAGTGAGCCTTACATCAGTGATAAGGAAGCATTGACAGGATTCTTAGGGATTGGATTTATGAGTATTTAGAAAAGCATGAGTTTATTAGGGACAGTGAGCATGGTTTTGTGCAGGGCAGGTTATGTCTTACAAAATTGATTGAGTTTTTATTTTGAAGAGGGGACAAAGATGATTGACTAGGGTAGGGCAGTGGATTTTGTCTACTTGAACTTTAGTAAGGTATTTGACAAGGTATCTCAGAGCTGATCCAGAAGATTAACACTGATAGATTGGTGACTCAGATTAGATTCAAAATTGGTTTGGCCATAGAAGACAGAGGGTAGTGCAGGACGGGTGTTTCTCTGATTGGAGGACTGACCAGTGGTGTTCTGCAGGGATCAGTGTATTCTGCTGTATCACTTGAGAACCTTCCTCACCATCCACAACTCCAAAACTGGTAGAGTTATGGACAGTGAGGAAGGTTGTCAAATGATACAACAGAATAAAGATCAAAGACCCCATCCATCCCAGACATTCTTTCTTCTCTCCTCTTCCATCAGGGGAAGATACAAAAGCCTGAAAACACATACTGTGAGGCTCAAGGACAGCTTCAAAACTGCTGTTATAAGACTATTGAACGGTTCCCTAGTACGATAACATGGACTTGACCTCACAATCTACCTTGTTATGACCTTGCACCCTATTGTCTATCTGCACTGCACTCTGTTGCATGTTATTCTGCATTCTATTATTCTTTTTCCTTGTGCTACCTCAATGCATTATGTAATAAGTTGATCTGTATGAACAGTGTGCAAGACAAGTTTTTCATTGTACCTCAGAACATATGACAATAATAAACCATTTCCAATTTAGAAATTTGGGTGACAAAATGGCAGATGGAGTTTAATCCAAACAAGTGAAATGCAAGAGGAAAGTATACAGTAAATGGAAGGACCCTTAAGAACATTGATGTACAGACAGCCATGTTACAACTGTACCAAACTTTAGTTAAGCCACAGTACAGTGAAGGAACTGATTCTTCGGCCAATGTTTGCCAGCTGTGATACCAATCCAAACTAACCTGATCTGTCCACACAAGGTCTTTTTCCCTCTATTGCCTGCCTGCTCATGTGCCTGTCTAAATGATTCTTAAACTTCACTACCTTATCTGCTTCTGTCACCTCCCCTGGCAGTGCATCCCAGGCACCTACAATTCTACATACAACAGTACAGCACAGAACAGGCCCTTCTGCCAAAATGTTGTGCCAATAAAGCTATTCCTTCCTACCTACAGAGTGCCCATATCCCTCTATTTTCCTCTCATTCATGTGCTCATCCAGGCGCCTCTTAAAAGCCCCCAATGATTTTGCCTCCACCACCCTGTCAGGCAATGCATTTCAGGCATCCACCACTCTCAGTAAAAAAAAACTTACCCCTCATGTCTGTTCTGAACCTACCCCCTCTCGCCTTAAATGCATGCTCTCTGGTATTGGATTGCTCAATAATGGAAAGAGATATTGCTTGTCCACCCTATCTATGCCCCTCATTTTTATACACTTCCAATAGATCACCCTTCAGCCTCTGCTGCTCCAGAGAAAAGAGCCCAACCTCTCCTGATAGCACATGCCCTCTAATACAGGCAGCATCCCAGTAAACCTCCTCTGTACCCTCTCTGCAGCGAGGCGACCAAAATTGCACAGAATACTCTAAATGTGGCCTAACCAGAGTTCTATACAGATGCATCATAACTTCCTGACTCTTATACTCAATACTCTGATTAATAAGTGCAAGTATTCCATAAGCCTTCCTAACCACCCTGTGTAGCCTCTTCCAATGAGTCATGGACTTGCACCCCAAGGTCTCTCTGCTCTTCAACACTGTTCAGGGTCTTGCCCTTAAAGTGTACAGCCTCTTGACATTAGTCCTACCAAGGTACAACACCTCACATTTATGCAGGTTAAACTCCATCTGCCATTTCTCTGCCCACATCTGCAGCTGATCTATATCACACTGTTTCCATCGCCAGTCTTCTACACTATTCACAACTCCACCAATCTTGGTATCGTCTTCAAACTTACTAACCCACCCATCAACATACTCATCCAAGTCATTTATGTACATCATAAACAGCAGAGGTCCCAGTACAGATCCCTGTGGAACACCACTACTCACAGGCCTCCAGCCCATATAAGTCCCTTCAACTACCATCCTTTGTCTTCTACAGGCAAACCAGTTCTGGATCCACACAGCCAATTCCCCACTGACTGCATGTCCTTGTTGTCCACGGGAATGGTACCAGAGGATTGGAGGGTGGCAAATGTTGTCCCCTTATTCAAAAAAGGTAGTAGGGATAGTCCAGGGAATTATAGGCCAGTGAGCCTTATGTCTGTGGTGGGCAAGCTGTTGGAAAGGATTCTTAGAGCATTTAGAAAATCATGGATTGATTAGGGACATCCAACATGGATTTGTGAAGGGAAGATCATGTCTCACAAGCCTGATAGGATTCTTTGACGTGACCAGGAAGATTGATGAGGGTAGTGCAGTAGATGTGGTCTACATGGATTTTAGTAAGGTTTTTGACAAGGTTCCACATGGTAAGCTTCTTCAGAAGGTCAGAGGGCATGGAATCCAGGGAAACTTGGGCGAGTGGATTCAGAATTGGCTCACCTGTAGAAAGCAATGGTTATGGTGGAGGGGGTGCATTCAGATTGGAGGGCTGTGACTAGTGGTGTTCCACAGGGGTCAGTTCTGGGACCTCTACTTTTCGTGATATTTATTAATGACTTGGATGAGGGGGTAGAAGGGTGGGTTAGCAAGTTTGCAGATGACACAAAGGTCGGAGGTGTTGTGGATAGTGTGGAGGATTGTAGGAGATTGCAGAGGGATATTGATAGGATGCAGAGCTGGGCTGAGAAGTGGCAGATTGAGTTCAATCCAGAGAAGCGTGAGGTGGTACACTTTGGAAGGACAAACTCCAAGGTGGAGTACAAGGTTAGTGACAGGATTCTGGGTAGTGTGGAGGAGCAGAAGGATCTGGGGGTTCATATCCACAGATTCCTGAAAGTTGCCTCACAGGTGGATAGGGTAGTTAAGAAAGCTTATAGGATGTTAGCCTTCATAAGTCAGGGGATCGAGTTTAAGAGCCGCGAGGTAATGATGCAGCTCTACAAAACTCTAGTTAGACCACACTTGGAGTACAGTGTCCAATTCTGGTCACCTCATTATAGGAAGGATGTGGAAGCATTGGAAAGGGTGCAGAGGAGATTTACCGGGATGCTGCCTGGTTTGGGGAGTATGCATTATGAGGAGAGACTAAGGGAGCTAGGGCTTTACCCTTTGGAGAGAAGGAGGATGAGGGGAGACATGATAGAGGTATACAAGATATTAAGAGGAATAGATAGAGTGGACAGCCAGCACCTCTTTCCCAGGGCTCCAATGCTCAACACAAGAGGGTGTGGCTTGTAATGGGTGGGAAGTTCAAGCGAGATTTTTCACCCAGAGTGGTTGGTGCATAGAATGTGCTGCCTGGGGTAATGGTGGAGGCAGGTATACTGGTCAAGTTCAAGAGATTGTTAGATAAGCATAATGAGGAATTTAAAATAGGGAATATGTGGGAGGAAGGGGTTAGATAGTCTTAAGTGAGGTTGAAAGGCCAGTACAATGTGGCACGCCAAAGGGCTTGTATTGTGCTGTATTGTTCTATCTGAACTCTCTTTATTAAACTATTATGTGGTACCTTGTCAAATGCCTTACTGAAGTCCATATAGACAACATCCACAGCTCTACCTTCATCAATTTCTCTCGTCACCCTGTCAAAAAACTCAACTAGGTTAGTAAGACATGACTTGCCCCACACAAAGCCATGCTGGCTTTCTCTAATCAAGCCATTGGATTCCAGATGCTCATATATCCTACCTCTAAGAATTTTCTCCAGCAGTTTCCCTGCAACTGATGACAGACTCAACTGATCTATAGTTCCCCAGATTTCTTAACTAGAGGATCAACATTAGCCACTTGCCAGTCATCTGGGACCTCACCCATGGTCAAAGAGGACAAAGATACTGGTCAAGGTCCCAGCAATTTCCTCCCTCAGTAACCTGGGGTATAACACCATTGGGCCCAGGGACTTAGCCACCTTAACACTGTTTAGGACATCTAAACTTGTCCTCCTTGACCTCTAAATGCCCTAACATGTTTCCACCCTCAGTTCCAATTTCTGCATCCTGCATGGCCCATTCCTGGGTAAATACCGAAGCAACATACTCATTCAGAACCTCACCCACATCCTCTGCATCCAAACAAATTCCCTTCTTTATCCTAAAGTGGTCCTACCCTTTCCCTTTTTATCCTCTTATTCCTTCTACCCATATAGACTCTGTATCTGAGCCCTCCATTATGTATCCCCAGAGTGCAACTGATATATTATCTCTAATTGGTATTGCAACTCTTGCCCCTCTTTTATCCCCAACCCATTCTTCCTAAAACTTCAAAACCCTGGTACTTCGATAACCCACTCCTGTTCCTCCCTCAACCAAGTCTCTGTAATGGCCACAACATCATAGTTCCATGTACTGATCTATGCTTTAAGTTCATCACTCTTGCCCATAATACTCTGAGCATTAAAGTACAAACACTTCAAACCATTTGTCCCATCACATTTGTTATTAGGAATCTGCTGAACACTGTTCTCCAACATCAGCCCTCCTCCCTGTTCCCTCACTTACTGAGGTTTCTGGATCCCATCCCCCAGTGAAGCTAGTTTAAATGTTTCCCAGTAGCATTAACAAACCTCCCTGCCAGGATAATGGTTCCCCTCCAGTTCAGGTGCAACCCATCCTTCTTGTACAGGTCACCCCTTCCCCAGAAAAGGTTCTAATTATCCAAGAACTTGAAACCCTTTACCATTGCCCCAGCCACTCATTTATCTGTGCTATCATCCTGTTCTTTCCTTCACTAGCTCACTACCTAATTCTGTGAAAAAAACATGCATATCATATGTCCTTTAAACTCTCCCCATCTCACCTTAAGCCTATGCCCTCTAGTATTTGATATTTACATGCTGGGAAAATGACTCAAAGATATCTACTCTATTCATGCTGCTCAATTTTATAGACTTCTATCAGATCACCCTCAGCTGAACCTCCAGCTAAAGAGGAGATGAAGATCTATCAAGGACCCTGCAATCTCCTCTGTTGCTTCTCCCAAGATCCTGGGATAGAATGGAGTAGGTCGTTTGCCAGCAAAGGGACCGCCGGCAAGAGGGAGGCTTTTAAAAGTAAGATAGTGAGAGCTCAAGGTTTACATGTTCTTTTCAGAGTGAAAGGCAAGGCTGGTAGGAGTAGGGATGACCAGAGATATTGAGGCCCTGACCAGGACAAAGGAGGCATGGATCAGGTACAGGCAGCTGGGATCAAGTGAATCCCTGGAGTAGTAAAGGGTTCCAGGGATATAGTTAAGAAGGAAATCAGAAGAACAAAAAAGGGCATGAGATTGGATTTTCCTTAATCTTCTCTACCAAACCCAAGAGATTATGTAAATATATTAAGTAAAAAAGAACAACTAGAGAGGTTAGGGCCCTTCAAAGGCCAAGGGGGACATCTTTGTGTGGAGCTGCAGATGAGGGAGGTCCTTAAATATTTCTCCTGTTTTTACTGGGGAGAAAGACGTGAAGACTTCAGAACTAAGAAACATTAATGGGGAGGTCTTGGGTATAGTCCACAATGCAGTAGAGATGGTGCTGGACATCTTAAGATGTATGATGGTAGACAAATTTCCAGTGCCTGACCAGGAATATCCAAGAACACAAGAAATAGGAGTAGGCCATCTGGCCAGTTGCACCTGCTCTGCCATTCAATAAGATCATGTCAGCTCCACAACTGCCTTTTCCCCCATAACTGTTAATGCCTCTACTATGCAAAAATCAATCTAACTGCCTTAAAGATATTTATGATGTAGCCTTTACTGCTTCTCTGGGCAGAGAATGCCACAGACTCACTACTCCTTGGGAAAAGCAGTCTTAAATCTATTTCTCCAAATATGTCCCCTAGTTCTAGTCTCACCTACCAGTGGAAACAAATATCCTGCCTCTCTCTATTCCTTTCATAATTATGTTTTGATAAGATCCCCTCATTCTTCTGAATTCCAACAAGTATAGTCCCAGGCAGTTCACTCTCTCCTCAGGCTAACCCCCTTATCTCCGCAATCAACCTGGTGAACCTTCTCTGCACCACCTCCAAAGGTAGTATGTCTTTCCTCAAGGAGACCAGAACTGCACACAGCACTCCAGGTATGGCCTCACCAGTACCCTGTACAGTTGCAGCACAACCTCCTTGCTCTCAAATTCAATCCCTCTAGCAATGAAGGCCGACATTCCATTTGCCTTCTTGGTAACCTGTTACACCTGCAAACCAACTTTGTGATTCATGCACAAACACTCCCAAGTCCCTCTGCACAACAGCATGCTGCAACCTTTCACCATTTAAATAATATTCTGATCTTCTGTTTTTCCTACTAAAGTGGTAAATACAAGGTCATCCAATGTTGTACTCCATCTGCCAGACCCTTGCCCACTTAACCCATCTGTATCTCTCTGCAGACTCTCTGCATAATTTTCTTTTCCACTTAGTGTCATCAGCAACCTTAGATACACTAAGGTAAGTCTCCTCTTCCAAATCATTAATGTACATAGTGAACAGTTGCAGGCCCAGCACCAACCCCTGCAGCACCCCACTCACCTGATTGCCAACCAGAGGAACACCCATTTATCCCAACTCTGCCTTCCATTGGTTAACCAATCCTCTATCCATACTAATACATTACCCCCAATTCCATACATCTTTATTTTATGAATGTCTTTCATGCAGCACCTTATCAAATGCCTTCTGGAAATCCAAGTATATAATATCCACCTGTTCCCATCTCTCCACTGAGCTCATTTCTCCTCAAAGAACTCCAGTAAGTTTGTCAAACAGGACCTGCCCTTCCTGAATCCATACTGTGTCTGCCTGCACTTCTATCCAGATGTCTTGCTATTTCTTCCTTAATGATCATTTCAAGCATTTTCCTGACCACAGCAAACAATCCCTCTAGGATATTGATCCCAATCCTGCCCAGGTGTAGACCATCCAGTTTGTTCTGGTCCCATCTCCACCAGAACCAGTTCCAGTACCCCAGGAATCTAAAACCCTCCCTCCTGCTCCACTGTTCAAGCCACATATTCATCCTAACTATGCTGCTGTTCCTACTTTGACTAGCATGTGGCACAGGTAGCAATCCTAAGATTATTACCTTTGAAGTCCTACTTTTTAAATCTCCAAGCTCCCCAAATTCAGCTTGCAGGACCTCATCCCATTTTTTTCCTAAATTGTTGGTATCTACATGCACTATGACAACTGGCTGTTCATTCTCCCCTTCCAGAATTCTCCACAGCCACTCAGAAATCCCTGACCCTTGCACACAGGAGGCAACACACCAAACAGGAGTTCCATTTGCAGCCACAGAAACTCCAGTCTATTTCCCTTACCATGGAATCCCCTATCACTATAGCTCTTTTCCCACCCTCCTGTGCAGCAGAGCCATTCATAGCACCATGATCCTGGTTACTGCTACCTTCCCCAACAGTATCCAAAGTAGTATATCTGTTTTGGAGGGAGATGACCACAGGGGACTCCTGTACTACTTTCCTGCTACTGGTCTGCCTGTTGGTCACCCATTCCCTAGGTCCTTAAACTGCAGTGTGACCAACTCACTAAACATGTTTTCCACAACATTCTCAGCATTGCAGATGCTCCAAAGTGATTCCATGCCTAGCTCCAGAGCTGTCATGCAGTCTGTCAGGAGCTGCAACTAGACACACTTCCTGCACATGTAGTCATCAGGGAAGTTGACAACTTCCCTGAGTTGCCACATTGCACAGGAGGAACATGACACTGATCTGAGGTCACCTGCCATGATTAAGAAGTTTTGAGGGAAAATAAAACAGAACAAAATAAAAACCTACCCTCACCTTAGCATTGCTTACCCTCCTCACCAAAGCCCACACTTTGGCTATCAGCACCATTTTGACTGGACAACAACACCTCTCAAGATGGCTACTCTACATCACCCTAACTTCTTTTTATTGGCTGCTGATAATAAGCTAATAAGCCAATCACCTGTTAACTAACAATTAGCTGGCTTACCTCTTAAATTCCTGCAAGTGAAACTCCCAAACAAGCGAAACTCCCAAACAAGCAACAAGACTCACCTCTTTTCAATTCTCCCGCTCTCACTCCAAGTCCTGATTCCTGTAAGTGAAACTTGAATGTTCCTTGATCCCTTGCATCTCACAGGAGGTTCTTCCCACTTTATTGACTATCATTTCTGCCCCTTTAACAACTAGTGAATTAAGGGAAAGGAAAAATCTTACTTTTCCTTACATTATTGCTGTTCACCTTCCTCACTGAAGCCTGGTGTTCACCAAAACCCGCACTTTGACCTCAACAGCAGCACTTCATCCTCAAGACAGCCTTTCTCAAAATGGTCACTTTGCTAGACCCTGCCTCCCTTTCAGTACCAAATCAAACAGATGCTTGTTTCTAACTCACATTTTTAAACAGTCACTGCTCCTCCTCCTCACTGCTAGATCTCTCAGCATAGATCAGGTAGATAGTCAAAGTTTTTTCCCAAGATGGAAAGGTCAAATACTGGAGGCCGCAGATTTAAGGTCGGAGGGGGGGGTGTGAATTTAAAGGAGATGTGCAAGGTAGGTAGTTTTACACAGACAGTGTAGTAGATGCCTGGATTGTGGTGCCAGGGGAGGTGAAAGAAGCTGATATGATAGCAGCATTTAAGGGACTTTTAGGCAGACACATGAACAGGCAGGGAATGGAGGGATACAGACCATGTGCAGGCAGATGTGGTTACTTTAGATTGGCACCATGGTTGGCTCAGATGTGGTGGGCTAAAGGGCCTGTTCCTGCACTGTGCTGTTTTATAGGGTCAGACTGCACAAAAACAGGCCCTTCGACCCAACTGGTCCATGCCGACCAAGATGCCCATCTAAGCTCGTCCCATTTCTTTGCATTCGGCTGATATCCATCTAAACTATTTTAAAACAAATAGAATTATTGTCACTGGTTGCAAAGTTCTCCCCCACTTAAACTTCTATCACTTGCCCAGCAGCAGGTTAAGTGTTGCCCCCTCTCTAATAGGACTACCTATATACTATGGTCAAGAAAAAGAAGATGGCATACAACAGATTCAGGCAAAGAGGGAATAAGTAAATCCCACACACAGAGTGTGGTGTGTCTATGCCAGAGAAAGTAGTTAAGGCAGGTACAATTATGACATTTAAAAGACATTTGGATAAGTATATGGGTAAGAAAGGTTTTGGAGGTAAATGGGCCAAATGTGAACAAATGAGACACATGGATGTGTTGGGCCAAAGGGCCTGTTTCTGTGCTGTATGACTCTATGAATACACTCCAGAAATTTGTCCTCGTCAGTATCAGAACAGAGAACTTAGAACGCTACAGCACAGTACAGGTCCTTCAGCCCACGAAATTGTGCCGGCATTTTATCCTGCTCTTAGATCGATCTATCCCTTCCCTCCTACATAGCCCTCTATTTTTCTATCATTCATGTAGCTTTCTAAGAATCTCTTAAATGTCCCCAATGTATCTGCCTGCCAGCAGTGCATTCCACACACCTACCACTCTCTGTGTAAAAAAAACTTGCCTCTGCCATCCCCCTTATATCTTCCTCCAATCACCTTAAAATTATGTCCCCTCATGTGATCCACTTTCACCCTTGGAAAAGGTTTCTGACTGTCCACTCGATCTATGCCTCTCATCATCTTGTAGACCTCTGTCAAGTTACCTCTCGTCCTCCTTCTCTCCAAAGAGAAAAGCCATAGCTCGCTCAACCTATCCTCATAAGACATGCTCTCCAATCCATGCAACATCCTGGTTAATCTCCTCTGCACCCTCTCTAAAGCCTCCACATCCTTCCTATTATGAGGAGACCAGAACTGAACACAATACTCCAAGTGTAGTCTAACCAGAGTTTTATAGAGCTGCAACATTACCTGGTAGCTCTTGAACTCAATACCCTGACTAATGAAGGCCAACATACCATACGCCTTCTTAACAACACTATCAACCTGTGTGGCAATCATGAACATGGACCCCAAGATCCCTCGGTTCCTCCACACTGCTGAGTCCTGCCATTAACCTTTATTCTGTCTTCAAATTCAATCTTCCAAAGTATATCACTTCACACTTTTCTGGGTTGAACTCCATCTGCCATCTGCCAGATCTGCATCCTATCAATATCCTGTTGTAACCTACAGCGACCTTCTACATAATCCACAACACCGCAACCTACATGTCATCTGTAAACTTACTAACCCACCCTTCCACTTTCTCATCCAAGTCATTTATAAAAATTACAGAGAAGGGTCCCAGAACAGTTCCCTGCGGAACACCACTGGTCATCGACCTCCAGGCAGAATACCCTCCATCTACAGCTTATGCTTCTCCAAATGCTCATAAATCCTGTCTCTAAGAATCTTCTCCAGTAATTTGCCCACCACTGAAGTAAGACTCACTGGTCTGTAATTCCCAGGGTTATCCCTACTCCCTTTCATGAACAAAGGAATAACATTTGCCACCCTCCAATCATCTGGCACAACTCCTGCGGCCAGTTAGGATGCAAAGATCATCACCAATAGCGAAAGTGCTTCTCCCCTCCCTCCACCTTCTTATTCTGGATTCTGCCTCTTCATTTCCAGTGCTAATGAAGGGTCTTGGCCCAAAATATTGACTGTTTATTTCCCTCCAGCACTTTTTGTGTATTGCTCCAGCTTCCAGCATCTGCAGAATTTCTTGTGGCCTCACCTCAAGTTGGCCTGTCCACATACTGTGTCAGGAAACCTTCCTGGTCACACCTAACAAACTTTGCCCCATCTATCCCCTTTACACTAAGGAGGTGCCAATCAATATGACTGAAGTTGAAATCACCCATGACAACAACACTGTTATTTTTGCACCTCTCCAAAATCTGCCTCCTGCTCTGCTCCTCAGTGTCTCTGCTGTTATTGTGGGTTCTGTAGAATACTCCCAATATTCCACAGAGTGATCACTCCCTTCCTGTTTCTGACTTCCACCCATACTGACTCAGTAGACAATCCCACCAGGACCTGTACTGTACTGAAGGACCTGTACTGTGCTGTAGTGTTCCATTTTCTAATACTGTCGAGGACAAATTTCTGGAGTGCATTCATACAGCAGAGAAACAGGCCCTTTGGCCCAACACATCCATGCCAACCAAGATGCCCACCCGCACAGGTCTCATTTGCTTGCATTTGGCCCATTTACCTCCAAATGTACTTTGGAGATGTGGTCGATGTTCAGGGATCTCTTGCAGGATGTTAGGGATAAATTCGTCCTGGTGAGGCAGAGAAAGAATGACAAGGTGAAGGAACCATGGGTGACAAGAGAGTTGGAACAACTAGTTAGGAAGAAGAAGGCAGCATACATAAGGTATAAGCAGCAAGGATCAGATAGGGCTCATGAGGAATATAGAGGAAGGAACTTAAGAAGGGGCTGAGAAGAGCAAGAAGGGGACATGAAAAGGCCTTGGCGAGTAGTGTTAAGGAGAATCCCAAGGCTTTTTTCTCAAACGTGAAGAGCAGAAGGATGACGAGAGTAAAGGTAAGTCCTATTAGAGACAAGGGTGAGAAGATGTCCCTGGAAGCTGTGGAAGTGAGTGAGGTTCACCAAGCAGAAGGGTCTTGATGATGCTGAGGACAGTGTTGGTAAGGTTAATGTTCTAGAGCATGTAGATTTCAAGAGGGAGGATGTGCTGGAGCTGTTAGAAAATATTAGGACAGATAAGTCCCCGGGGCCTGACGGAATATTTCCCAGCCTGCTTCGCGAGGCGAGGGAGGAGATTGCTGAACCGTTGGCTAGGATCTTTGAGTCCTTGTTGTCCACGGGAGTGGTACCGGAGGATTGGCAAATGTTGTCCCCTTATTCAAAAAAGGTAGTAGGGATAGTCCAGGGAATTACAGACCAGTGAGCCTTACGTCTGTGGTGGGCAAGCTGTTAGAAAGGATTCTAAGAGATAGGATCTATGAGCATTTAGAGAATCATGGACTAATTAGGGACAGCCAGCATGGCTTTGTGAAGGGAAAATCTTGCCTCACAAGCCTGATTGGGTTCTTTGAGGAGGTGACCAGGAAGATTGATGAGGGTAGTGCAGTAGGTATGGTCTACATGGATTTTAGTAAGGCGTTTGAAAAGGTTCCACGTGGTTAGGCTTCTTCAGAAGGTCAGAGGGCAAGGGATCCAGGGAAGCTTGGCTGTGTGGATTCAGAATTGGCATGCCTGTAGAAAGCAGAGGGTTGTGATGGAGGGAGTGCATTCAGATCAGAGGGCTGTGACTAGTCGGGTCCCACAGGGATCAGTTCTGGGACCTCTACTTTTCGTGATATTTATTAACAACTTGGATAATGGGGTGAAGGGTGGGTTAGCAAGTTTACAGATGACACAAAGGTCAGTGGTGTTGTGGATAGTGTGGAGGGCTGTCAAAGCTTACAGAGGGATATAGATAGGATGCAAAGCTGGGCTGAGAAGTGGCAGATGGAGTTTAATCTGGAGAAGCGTGAGGTAGTACACTTTGGAAGGACTAACTCCAAGGCGGAGTACAAGGTTAATGGCAGGATTCTGGGAAGTGTAGAGGAGCAGAGGGATCTGGGGGTTCATATCTGCAGATCATTGAAAGTTGCCTCACAGGTGGATAGGGTAGTCAAGAAAGCTTATGGGATGTTAGCCTTCATAAGTCGTGGGATCGAGTTTAAGAGCCACGAGGTAATGATGCAGCTCTACAAAACTCTGGTTAGACCACACTTGGAGTACTATGTCCATTTCTGGTCGCCTCATTATAGGAAGGATGTGGAGGTGTTGGAAAAGGTGCAGAGGAGATTTACCAGGTTGTTGCCTGATTAGAGAGTATGCATTATGAGGAGAGACTAAAGGAGTTAGGGCTTTGCTCATTGGAGAGAAGGAGGATGAGGGGAGACATGATAGAGGTATACAAAATATTAAGAGGAATAGATAGAGTGGACAGCCAGCACCTCTTTCCCAGGGCACCAATGCTTTATACAAGAGGACATGGCTTTAAGGTAAGGGGTGGGAAGTTCAAGGGAGATATCAGAGGGAGGTTTTTCACCCAGAGAGTGGTTGGTGCATGGAATGTACTGTCTGGGGTTGTGGTGGAGGCTGATATGTTGGTCAAGTTCAAGAGATTGTTAGATAAACGTATGGAGGAATTTAAAATAGAGGGATATGTGGGAGGAAGGGGTTAGATAGTCTTAAGTGTGGTTTAAAGGTCGGCATAACATGGTGGGCCGAAGGGCCTGTATTGTGCTTTAAGGTAACGGGTGGTAAGTTCAAGGGAGATATCAGAGGGAGGTTTTTCACCCAGAGAGTGTTGTATGTTCTGTGGTTCTATGGTCTTGTTCTATGGTTCTATGGTTGAAACCTTTCTTACGCATATACTTATCCAAATGTCTTTTAAATATCATAATTGTACCCACCTTAACTACTTCCGCTGGCATAGACACACCACACTATGTGTGTGGGATTTACTTATTCCTGCTTTGCCTGAACCCATTGTATGCCATCTTCTTTTTCTTGACCAGAGTATATAGATAGTCCTATTAGAGAGGGGGCAACACTTAACCTGCCGCTTGGCAAGTGATAGAAGTTTAAGTGGGGGAGAACTTTGCAACCAGTGACAATAATTCTATTTGTTTTAAAATAGTTATGGAGAAAGATAAGACTGGTCCACAAATTAACACCCTAAACTGGAGCAAGAGAGATTTTGAAAACAGTAGACAGGAATTTGCAAAGGTTGATTAGGAGTGTCTATTTGCAGGTAAAGGGATGTCTTGCAAGTGGGAGGCTTTTAAAAGTGAGTTCAGGAAAGTTCAAGAATAGCATATTCCTGTTAGAGTGAAGGTTAAGGCTTGCAGGGGAACCCTGGTTATCACAGAACACAGAACAGGAATGATGTGCCAAACTAATTAAACCATTAATTAAATGCCTAACTAGACTTGTTTTTTTCTGCCTACACAAGGTCCACATCCTTCCATTCTTCGCGCATTCATATGTCTATCTAAATGCCCCTATCATATTTGCTTTCACTACCACCCCTGGCAGAATATTCCAGGCACCTACCACTCTCTGTGTGAAAAAAAACCTGCCCTCCACATCTGCTCTGAACTTATGCCTCTTACCTTAAATGTATACCCTCTGGCATTAGACATTTCAACCATGGGAAACAGATACTGGTGGTCTACTCTATCTATAAGAATATGAGAGGCATAAACTGCTATCAGGTCTCCCCTCAGCCTCTGCTACTTCAAAGAAAACAACCCAAGTTTGTTGAACATCTCCTTATAGCACATGACCTCTAATCCAGGTAACATATACCTCTTCTGATAAACCTCTTCTGCACCCTCTCCAAAGTTTTCACCCATCCATCCTTTAATGGGGTGACCAGAATTTAGTGCAATACTCCAGATGTGGCCTAGCTAGAGTTTTATAAAGCTGTAATATAACTTCCTGACTCTTAAACTCAATGCCTTGACTAATAAAGGCAAGTAAGCCATATGCTTTCTTTACCACCCGATCAACTTGTGCAGCTACTTACAGGGAGCCCTGGACTTGAATGCCAAGATCCCTCTGTATATCAATGCTGTTAAGGGTCCTGACATTAACTGTCTACTTTCCTTTTACATTCAATCTCCCGAAGTGCAATACCTCACATTTGTCCAGATTAAACTTCATCCGCCATTTCTCTGCCCATACCTGCAACTGATCTACATCCTGCTTTATCCTTTGACAATCTTTTATACTTCCACAATGCCACCAATCTTTGTATTGTCTGCAAACTTACTACCCCAACCCCCCATCCATTTTTCCATCCTAGTCACTTATCCTGTGCAACACCATTAGTCACAGATCTTCAGGCAGAATAAGTCCTGTCAACCACTACCCTCTGTCAAGCCAATTTTAAATCCAAAGGACCAAGTCACTGTGGATCCCATGCATCTTAATCTTCTGGACAAGTCTACCATGAGGGACCTTGTCAAACACCTTACTAAAATCCACCAAGAGAACATCTGCAGCTCTACTTTCATTGATCACCTTTGTCACCTCCTCAAAAAACTTAAATCAGGTTAGTGAGCCATGATTTGCCCCACACAAAGCCATGCTGACTGTCCCTAATTGGGCTGTGGCTTTCCAAAGGCTCATAAATCCTATCCCTAAGAATAATCTCCAATAGCTTCTCTACCACTGACATGAGGTCTATAGTTTCCAAAGATAATCCCTATTTCTCTTCTTGAATAAAGAAAAAACATTAGCTACTCGCCTGTCCTCTGGGACCCCACCTGTGGCTAGACAGGATATGAAGATCTTGGTCAAGGCCCCAGCAATCTCATCTCTTGGTTCTCTCAATAACCTGGGGTATATCCCATCAAGCCCTCTGAACTTATCCACCTTAACATTTTTCAAGAAACCCAACACTACATCTTTATCTCAAAATGCCCTGGCATATTAGTACACTCCACACTGATCTCACTATCCTCCATGTCCTTCTCCTTGGTAAATACCAACACAAAGTACTCATTTATGACCTCGTTCATGTCCTCCGCTTCCAGGCACATATACCCTCCTTTATCTTTGAGTGGTCCTACCCTCTCCCTAGTTATCCTTTTGCTGTTGATGTATGTAAGAGAATACCTTGGGATCCTTGTTAATACTACTTAACAGTGTCTTTTCATGGCTCCTCCTGGCTCTCCTAATTCCCTTCTTGAGTTCTTTTCTAGCTTCTTGTAACTTGATGGGGGGGGGTCTCATCTATTTCATTGTGATCAAGATGAAAATATTACCATTTCTGAGCAGCGGTAGAAAGGGTGAGCAGCTTCAAGTTCCTGGGAGCCAATATCAAAGAGGATCTATCCTGGGCCCAACACATTGATGCAATTATGAAGAAGGCACAGCAGCAGCTCTACTTTGTTAGGAGTTTGATGAGATTTGGTCTGTAACCAAAGACTCTTACAAATTTTTATAGACGTACAGTGGAGAGCATTCTGACTTACAGCCTGGTACGGAGCCTCCAATGCGCAGGACCGCAAAAGGCTGCAGAGGGTTATAGAATCAGCCAGCTCCATCACAGGCACAATGCTCCCCACCATCGAGGACATCTTCAAGAGGCGGTGCCTCAAGAGGGTGGCATCCATCATTGAGGATCCTCACCATCTGGGACATGCCCTCTTCTCATTACTACCATCAGGGAGGAGGTGAAGACCCAAACTCAATGACTTAGGAACAGCTTCTTCCCCTCTACCAGCAGATTTCTGAATGAACCATGAACCCATGAACACTACCTCATTATTTCTTTTTCTTCCACTATCTATTTTTGTAATTTATAGATTCTTATGTCTTTGCACTGTACTGCTGCTGCAAAACAACAAATTTCATATCATATGTCAGTGATAATAGATCTTATTTTGCTAAGTGGTGTTTCCACTGGATTTGCACCTTATTTAAGTTGGATATCTTTGCTTAGAGATCACTTATTCTTCTAAACATGAATCCATTTCCCATTAATTCTCTCCTTTTTAAATCTTTTCATCCATCTCTACAAACATTCATCATTCCATCTCTACAAATGTAAGATATTTTACAAAATTAACATCTCTGGTTGCCTTATTTTTAGCTCCTCCTTATCTTCCCAAATTTGGATCTATATTTGACAATATCAATGTTATTTTGAAACTAACTTGCAGTATATCAGGAATCCAAAGTGACATGTTCAAATGTTTTTCCTTCCACCTTCCATCCAATCAGCAGCTAATGACATAGTAATGACAGAGAACTCATTCAGTCTTCACCTTACAGACTGACTATCATTTTGCAAAAATATTAATTAATGACCAGATTGGGGTTACCAAGATGACAATCCTAATTCAAATATCACATTACTCACATGGGCAAAGGACATTGTGCTTCCTATATTTCCAGGTTGAATATTAAAGGTATCAAGGGATTATTTCTTATGATCCAACAAGCAGAACAAATTCAAAAAAATTACCATGAATCCTGATCACTTGGCCAACAGCAACAGGGTGCCAGCCTTCAAGTCATTGGTACTTTGCCCAGATTCAATCAGATTTCTACATCATACATGCAATTGTTGTTAATTACAACATTGCAACAAGGATACACATTACAAAGCAGTTGGTAAAATATGGTCACGACTACTTGCTTTGATTTTCTGAGCTGCATAACATTTGATTGTTATCTTGTTATATGTCATGTAAGTACTATTGCTGTTAACAAATAATGTCATCGATCTATTGTGATGTCATAAAGATTGGAAATTTACACGTTGCCAACATCTACAAGCAATTGGAAATTTTCCTGGCACTAAGTCCGCCAGAGTAATTTCAAAAGCAATCTTTCCCTTCAGGTGTACAAGGAATTTGATATCAATGCTTCTGGAATGGCCTTCCAATAGAGTGCCTGGCTTAAACACAACTCATAGCATTACAATAGATTTACTCCGTCTGTATGAGTCATGACTTCAAGCCCAATCTCTACTAGGTTATTTCCATGAGAATCCATCCTTGCTAAGCATCATGCACAATATTGAATGGCTTTCGCCATGATCAACTTGTGAATCTATGCTAGGCTGCTGCATCCAATAATCAGAATATACAGAGGTCCAGGGAGGTAACATTTTCACTCAGTATTAGAAACTGTGTAGTGTGGTAAGTTCTTTCAAATGAGTACAAAAACACATGCCAGCTGCACAATTAGGTGTACCTAAAAATGAGGATCCAACTATCAAGGTTGCAACACAGGACTGCATGAACTTCAAAAGCAAAAACAGCATTCAATCCCACAATAAAAACAAATACTGGCAATACTCAACAGGTCAGGTCACATATGTGGGAAGAGAAAAAGAGTAAATGTTTCAGGTCAGAGATGGTTCGTCATAATTCAGAGAAACTCAGTTCTGATGAAATTCCTTCAACCTGAAAAGTTAACACCGTTTCTCTTCCGACGGATATACAGTAGCTTGACCTGCTGAGTATTTCCAGCACTATTAGTTGTTATTTTAGATTCCCAGCATCTCCAATTTTTTTCCATTTTCGTTCAACCCCATAAATCACATCTGTAGTCCTGCCACATGAACATAGAGTAAGAGACACATACGGTGAGGCCACACTTGGAGCATTGCATACAGTTTTGGTCACCCTGTTATAGGAAAGATGTTATTAAACTAGAAAGTGCAGGAAAGATTTACCAGGATATTGCCTCGACTTGGGGGCCTGTGTTATAAGGGGAGGTTGCGTCAAGTAGGACTTTATTCCCTAGAACATAGGAAATTGAGGGGTGACCAGATAGAGGTATACAAGATCATGAGGGGCTTAGACAAGGTGAAAGCACATTGTTGTTTGCCCAGGGTGAGGGTGCTAAGACAAAAGGGCATAGGTTTAAGATCGGAGGTGAGGGCTTTAAAGGGGATATCAGGGGCAGTTTCATCACGCAAAGGGTGGTGCGTATTTGGAATGAGCTGCCAGAAATTATGGTTGAAGTGGGCACATTAAACAATGTTTAAAAGCCATCTACCTAAGTACATGGACAGAAGAGGTTTGGAGTGCCATGTGCCAAACGTGGGAAGATGGGACTGCCTCGCTGAGCAAAACAGTCGGCATGAATGAGTTGGGCCAAAGGGCCAAAGGTCCTGTTTCTATGACAATGACTCTATCTTTACAGGGGACCCCGAGTATCTTTGAAAAAATCAATGACTGAAACATTAGCTCTGTTTTGTTCTACACTGATGCTACCTATTCTGAGTGATTCCAGTATTTTCTGCTTTGATTTCAGATTTCCAGAATGCACATATTTGCTTTTGTGAATGAAATCTTTACTGAAACACTTGTGCCAAAAAACTCCTTTGCACAACTCCAAACAAAAATAGCATTACGCTACTTTGAAAACAGGCTTAATCTTTAGAAGTGTGAGAAGTGTGCACTTCTCTGGGTGTCATAGCACCCAGCAGGAAATTTGACTCTGAATTTTAGGCAGAATCTTTGTTGATCATTACATCTTTTCTCCTGTATGAAACATCTCCAAAATATATCAACAATAACGCAAAACTATTGTTTCAAATTCATTTCCAAAATGATTTTCAACTTATTGGTCCAAAACACAATTTACTCAAAGGACAATTGGCTTTCACTAATTATGTTTCCCTTGTAGCTTTCCTCTCAAAAGTGCTTTTTTTTTTTGTCCTCACTAAGGACTTCCTGTGACCTCAAATGCAGGCTGACATATCTGCCTTGAATGCTATGCCTGTGGAAGTCATTGTCACAAATGCAGTCACAGTCATTCTCAACCTCTTCAGGATCTTGCTAAGCTACCAATGTTTATATCTGCACATACATTTGCTGTTCAGTTTTGCTTTAGAGAGGTCACTCAAACTCCATAATCAAGGAAAGATAACTTCATTTACCTCTCCTTCGGTTCAGAGAGCATGCACAGAGATTTGGCTTCATTACGGACTTCCCTAAAGTGCTGAGGTTCATAGCACTCAGTTAACCTCTTCCCAGGAATGGCTTTATGTGGTCCTGTCGAGGTGGTATGGTAGCATAGCGGTTAGCATAACGCTATTACAGCACCAGCGATTGAGTTTCAATTCCCGCTGCTGTCTGCAAGGAGTTTGTACGTTCTCCCCGTGACTGCATGGGTTTCCTCTGGGTGCTCTGGTTTCCTCCCACATTCCAATGACGTATGAGTTAGTAGGTTAACATGGGTGTAATTGCGCGGTGTGGGCTCGTTGGGCTGGGAGGGCCTGTTACCATGCTGTATAAATAAAGTTTAAAGTTTAATAAAATGTTACTGCAGCCAGGTTACTGGGTGGTTGATAGTCGCCATGGACTCAGTGGACCAAAGTGCATCTATGACTGCGACTCTGACTAGTCTTGGTGGCTCTCAGTGTTTCCCTCAGAAGAAATTCCTCTTACAGCACATAATTCACAAGGGGCAAGATGAGCAGCCAGAGATCATTGCACATATTGATAGCAATGACACATGTAGAAAAATGGATAAGGCCCTGCAGAGTAAATATAGGGAGTGAGGCAGGAGGTTTAAAAGCAGGACCTTAAGGGTAGTAATCTCTGTATAACCAGCAGTGCCATGTGCTAGTATGAGTAGCAATAGGAGGATAGGGCAAATGAATGCATGGCTGAGAAACTGGTGTAGATGGTAGGATTTCAGATTTTTGGACCATTGGAATCTCTTCTGGGGAGAGATGACCTGTATAGCAGGGACAGTTTGCACTAGAACTGGAGGGAGACGAATATCCTGGCAGAGAGATTTGCTGAAGATAATCCTGCAGCTTTAAACAAGTCAGTGTATTGTGGAGGGTTGTGTCTGTCACGTGACATCAATGCCCCCTACCTGGTCAGATGACAGCACTGCCCCCCACCTGGTCGGAAGACACACCGCTGCCAATCAAGGTTTGGCCCCACCCCACCCATCAGCGCATACCTGACCATTGGCCTTTGTAATCGATTAGTCCCTGCTGGCACTGGGCCATTGGCCTTTGTAAATCACCTGGCTGGACCCCCCAGCCCTTCAGCACTATAAAGAGTGCCACATGTGCTTGGCTCTCTCTCTTTGTCTGCTTCAAGGGTTCACCCTGCTTCACTCCAGGCCGAGCACTGTGAAACGGCTCTGGAGAAATCATTGGTGAGGTGTGCACTGTTAAAGGGTTGGGAGCATTTTAGTTAGTGTCCCTAGTAGCATAGAGGCACTGAGTCAAGGGTGGTGGTTATCGTATTGTTTCTCCTTGATTGTATGTACCTCGTTCACTGTGTGTGTGTGTGTGTGTGTGTGTGTGTGTATGTGTGTGTGCGTGCACGTGTGTGTGTGTTTTACCCCCATTGCGATTTTCCCACGCTCGCTATAAACTGTGTGTGTTATCCCCATTACCATTTTCCTATGTTCGTCTTTTGTAAATAAATCATTTATTTCCAGACTGTGTTCAGAGTCCTTGCCTTCTGGGACCCCGAATCTGTTTCACAACATTTGGTGCTGCGAGCAGGGTCTCAAAGGTCTTGGGTGAACACAGACGCAGGGAGGGATGTTCTGGAACAGGGGCAAGAAAGCCAATGCAGGCACCGAGGATAGGATTCCCGGGTGGACAGACGAGAGGGAGGGATTTGGAAGCTTGGCCTACATGTTGGCGGACCCTGGTAAACCAGTGGACTGGGCCAAGCAGTTAGACCCTGTGGTGAGAAAATGGGGCATCATGTGGTCGGCCTCCTCCAGAGGTCGGGGTTCCCTAAAGTTAAGGGGAGTCAAAGGGGTGCCTTCTGGCTGTTTGCGTCCCTCCTGAGATGCCAGGTCAGGATTACTGGTCAGGTAAAAGATATGTGTCATCAAAAGGCAAAGAGATAGAGGTGATCCAGCAGCGCTGCTGTGCGCTGCAGGAGGCAGTCCAGGCTGCCCAGACCCAAGCAAACGACCTAGAGGCCAGAGGTACCGAGGTCGTCTGCAGGCTGATCCAAATGCAGCAGGCGCAGCCAGACCTGCTCAAAATTCGAGCCCTGGTCCGGCACAGCGACAAGTTGGACGCATGGTTGGGGGATGGGGATATATGGATGGGTAATAATGAGGAGGGGGTACCCAAAGAGCCTGGGTCCCATCACACCTGCCCTCCCCCCTATGCACCCAAACCCCTGCATGCTTGACCTGTCACCATGCGGTCCCAGGTCCGCCACAGAAGGGAGGTGAGTGAGGATGAGGGCTCCACAGGGGAAAGTGCCCGTTGTCCCTCCGAGACTACGGAGACCTGGGATTTCTCAGCCAAGGAGTTGACCCAGCTGACGGATCGGTACCACCAGTGGCCAGGCAAGCACTTGGCTGCACGGCTGCTCGGACTGTGGGATGAGGAGGCCCCCAACATGGAGCAAACACCCTGGGGAGCCTGTCTGACCAGCAGAGTGTCAACAATACCCTACGGGCACCACAGGAAGGGATCCAGGACGGCACTACCCTATGGAATCAGGTAGTGACCGCCTTGAGGGTCCGGTACCCTACCCTTCTAGAGTGGGATTTATACAGGGGACCGCAATGGAGCATGGTCAGTGAGGACACCAGGGTCATTAGGGAGTGGGCGCTGGTGAACAGCATTTATGAGGGAGCCCGCGATCGCAACTTTTTAGAAAATACCAGGGTGACCAGCGCACTAGCGGGATACCACCGCGTGCCCCGATTTGAGGCCAGTGGTCCTGCCCCTCATGGGACCAGCCAATGGGAAGACCATGCGGGATACCATCACCCTCCTGGAAGGGCTAGAGTAGGGGTGCCCACCCAGGTCCGTGGGGCGAAGACAAGGGCTGGAGACACAACCCCTCGTTTTACGTGCAAACGGCTATACTTTGACCTGCTGCACGCAGGGGTGGACCACGCCAGCATAGATGGGATCCCGACTTCCACCATTTGCGCGCTGTGGAAAGAGCTTTGTTGTGGGGATATCTGGCCAGAGGAAAACCCACAACCGCCCTGGGATCAAGCCCGACACAGGGGGCGCCACCAACCTCCGGACCACACGGGCTGCCCCCACTGACACTGCCTCTGCCCCTCCCCCACGGAACAGTCTCTCCTGCCCTCAAGGCTGAGCTCCAGGACCTGCTGAGACAGGAAATGGCCCATCTCTGCCAGCAGGAACCTTCACCCACGGGGTGGCATACCTCCACCCCCCTCCCACAAGATGAAGGCCAGGGCCCCCGGTGCATTTGTTCCATCGCCCTCTCCTGCTCGGGAGACCTGAGGCCACATATACCTGTAGCTGTACATTGGGGAAGGGGGAGCATAAAGAGGTGGATGGCACTCATCGACACAGGTGCCTAATACACCATCATCCTGGGCGACCCTGCCAGATGGAAAGGGACACATGCAAATAGAGGGGTTAGGGGGTTCCTTTTTACCTGTGAGGGAAGTCACGATCCACATGGCCATTGGGAACCAACCTCCTCGACCCATAACAGTTTTGATAGCGGCCTCGCCTGAGTGCGTCCTAGGAATCAACATTTTAAAGGGACAGTCCCTTCATACTAACCGGGGCAAGTTTACGTTCGGGGTTGCACGGGCTACAGTCGTAGTTGGGGCAGCCAAATGGGAACCAGTTTTTGTTCCCCCTCCCTCCAAGGTCGTCTGTGGCCGATAGTACAGAGTGCTGGGAGGACACCAAGATATCACTGAGGCCGTCCAAACCCTACTGCGGGAGGGCGTCATTAGACTCGCAGCCTCTCCCTTCAACAGTCCCATCTGGCCTGTCTGCAAAAAGAATGTGATGTGGTGCATGACAGTGGACTACAGACACCTCAACAAGTCTGCACCCACTCTTGCTGCCGCCATGCCCGACATAGTCACCCTAGTGGAGGACATTGCGGGGTGCCCAGACAAGCCTTGGTATGCAGTGGTGGATTTAGATATCAATAACCCCACTATCTGCCACAGTTTAATCTCCCGAAAGAAAACCACATTCTTATAGGGACCCGAACAATGGGCTGCTTTTGAAACAGCAAAGCAAGCTGTTGAACAAGCACTGCCTCTTGCTCACCGCCAGTCGTTTTTGAATTACAGGTCTCGGCCAGTGAGACGGTCGCCGAATGGAGCCTCTGGCAGAGGATCCAAGGGTGCAGAGTCCCGCTCAGTTTCTGGACCAAATCTCTACCCAAAGCTCTGCCACTTTACGCCGATCTCGTGGGATGACTTTCAGATGAACTGCTTGCATAGACTTTTTGCTCCTGTGGGTTTTGGCATATCTGTTTGGGGGAGCCCGAATGGCAGTCCCCCACCACTCCCCTCACCACTACATAACATCTCTTCCAGTGATCCCCAATGGGATGGGTGTTTCCTCCCTGGTATTTCCCTCCCTACAGTTTGTCCTCCACCCGAGTCCCAACTTTCAGGGTCATTCCACATCCAGTGAGCAGACCTAAGGAATGCTGGTGCAAGCTCCCGAATGAGCACGGTTCCACCCTTTCAGTCGGTCACAGCGACTGCGAGCGAGACTGGTGCCCCAGTGACCACTGCCGATGGTGCCGCTAAGCTGGGGGCTCCCTGGACTTTGAATGGGACCCACTGGATTTGTGGCCACTGTACCTACCCATGGCTCCCTGCGAGCTGGTACGGTTGCTGCTTTCCAGCGTTTGTGATGCCCTACATCCACGTCCTAGACGACCTTGGGGAGCACCCGGTACAGCAGCCACCAGGACAAGAGGACCGTTACAGAGGTGGAGAGGTTTTGGATGATAGCCTTTCCCACGTTTGGCAGGCTGGATTGTCCCATTAGGTCATCCAGATGACCAGCGTGCTCAAGATGCTGGCCAACGAAACAGCAGTGGCACTGAAACACACTGAAGATGCCCTGACATGGACAGCAGCAGAGCTGACGGCCATCAGGATGCTCGCCCTGCAGAATTGAATGGCCCTGGATTACGTACTCACTGCTGATGGTGGTACCTGTGCAGTGATTGGTAAGGAGTGCTGCACATTTATCCCTGATGAGTCAAGGAACATCACCCACTTGGCTGCTCACATTCGGGACTCGATGGCTAAAATTCAAAATGTGAGGGACCAATTCCTCCAGCATGACACCTCATGGGGAAACTGGTGACCATTTGGGTCTCTGGGGGGGATGGTGGGCAACTGTCATCCACTGGGCGACTGCTCTCACTCTCGTTGTTATTGCTGTCTGTATATTATGTTCTGCTTGCCAGATTATCAAGAGTACCTCTGCCTTTCATTAGGGCTGTATATTAACCTAAAGCTTTAAGTTGCTTCTTAATCAATAACTTGTGGTGCTCAGACGTGGTGGTCCTGGCAAGCTCCTGCTCACCCAGCCTGGCACATCTAACGGTGAAGTGTCAACCATTCTATCTGCCAAGGGAGTTTGCTTCAGCTATCCTGATGGCAGTCTACATCCCACCACAGATGGACATAAAGCCTACACTCAATGACCTATACTCCGTGGTCAACAACCTTGAGACAGGATATCCTGAGGCCCTCTTCATCATCGCAGGGGACTTCAATCAGGCCAACCTCAAGAGTGTGTTACCAAAATACTATCAGCACATCTCCTGCTCCACCAGGGGTGCCAACGCCCTTGACATCAAAGATGCCTACAACCATCAAAGATGGCTTCTGAGCCACCCCTCATCCTCACTTTGGGAAATCAGACCACCAGGCTGTGCTCCTTCTCCCTGCATATAAGCAGAAACTGAAACGGGAGGATCCAGTACGGAGAGTCGTGCAGTGCTGGTCTGAGGAAGCAGATGAGCTCCTACGTGACTGCTTTGAGACATTGGACTGGTTCATGTTCAAAGACTCAGCTGCCAGCCTTGATGAGTATGTCACCACCATCACAGACTTTATCAGCAAGTGTGTGGAGGACTATGTACCAAAGAAGACAATACGGGTGTTCCCAAACAGGAACAGGGAGATCCACTCCCTACTAAAGGAGAGGACTGCCGCACACAAATCTGGTGATCCTGATCTATACAAGGAATTGAGGTATGACCTTCAGAAAGCTATCAGGGATGTCAAGAGGCAATACCGACTCAAAATAGAGTCCCTGACCAACTGCCAGTTATGGCAGGGCTTGCATGCCATAACAGGCTACAAGACGAAGTCGGGCTGCATAGTTAACAACAGCGAATCCCTTCCTGATGATCTTAACGCATTCTATGCGCGTTTTGAACAAAAGGGAAGTGGATTGTCACCATCCACCCTGACAGCCACCAATGCAGCTGAACCTGTGATCACAGTGGAGGACGTAAGATCAGTCTTCCGGAGAGTGAACGCGAGGAAAGCACCTGGCCCAGATGGTGTCCCGGGCCGCGTGCTCAGATCTTGTGCTGATCAGCTGGCAGAAGTATTTGCGGACATATTCAACCTCTCCCTGCTTCAATCTCAGGTGTCGACCCGCACTTCTGTAAAAATCAGACGACAGCAGAACCAAAGAACTTACGATAAATGCTTCATTAGCTTTCGCTAGCGGGAATGGGGGAATACAGAGAGAGAGTAAACCATGTAACCTAACTCTATACTGAAACCCACTCAAAGAAGACTCAGCTACAGTGTACCTTTATACACATTTTCATGAGAAAACTAGGTGAGAAGTTACACTTACACAGGCAATTCTTTACATAAAGTTTCTAGCATAACAAGTTATGTCTAAAAAAATACTTCTTTCCCACTTGCATCTGACATTGAAACTAGACAAAACTAAATCACACCATACGTGAGATCATTCTTTACCCTGGGAGCCCCTTTACAATGAGAAGCATACTAAGAAGCATACTATTAACTCTTACACTGCCAGTCATAAGAAAAGCAAGGTAACATGCCTCAATGACTACTGACCAGTGGCTCTGACATCCACCATCATGAAGTGCTTTGAGAGGTTGGTCATGGCGCACATCAACTCCAGCCTACCAGACCACCTGGACCCATTGCAATTTGTCTATCGGCGAAACAGGTCTACAGCGGATGCCAGCTCCCTGGCCCTACACTCAGCTCTGGAGCATCTGGACAGTAAAAACACATACGTTAGACTTTTGTTTATTGACTACAGCTCTGTCTTCAATACAATAATTCCAAGCAAGCTTTTCAACAAACTCTGAGACCTAGGACTCAGCACCTCCCTCTGTAACTGGATCCTTGACTTTCAAACAAACAGACCGCAATCAGTGAGGATAGGCAGCAATTCCTCCGGCATGATTACTTTCAACACTGGTGCCCCACAAGGCTGCATCCTCACCCCTCTACTATACTCCCTATACACTCACAACTGTGTGGCCAGATTCTGCTCTAACTCCATCTACAAGTTTGCAGATGATACCACCGTTGTAGGCAGTATCTCAAACAACGATGAGTCGGAGTACAGGAAGGAAAGCGGTGGAATGTTAGTGGAATGGTGTCATGACAAGAACCTTTCACTCAATGTCAACAAAACGAAAGAGCTGGTCATTGACTTCAGGAAAGGGGGTGGTGTACATGCACCTGTCTGCATCAATGGCGCTGAGATCGAGATCACCTAGATCACGTAGATGCCACAGCCAAGAAAGCTCACCAGCGCCTCTACTTCTGGAGGCTAAAGAAATTTGGTTTGTCTCCTTTGATTCTCACCAACTTTTACCGATACACCATAGAAAGCATCCTATCTGGATGTATCACGGCTTGGTACAGCAACTGCTCTGTCCAGGACCACAAGAAACTGCAGAGAGTTGTGGACACAGCCCAATGCATCACGGACACCAGCCTTCCCTCCTTGGACTCTGTCTTTACCTCTCATTGTCTTGGCGAAGCAGCCAGCATAATCAAAGACCCCACCCACCCAGGACATTCTCTCTTCTCTCCTCTTCTTTTGGGCAGCAGTTACAGGAGCCTGAGGGCACGTACCACCAGACTTAAGGACAGCTTCTACCCCACTGTGATAAGACTATTGAACGGTTCCCTTATACAATGAGATGGACTATGACTTCATAATCTACCTCGTTGTGACCTTGCACCTTATTGCACTGCACTTTCTCTGTAGCTGTGACACTTTACTCTGTACTGTTATTGATTGTTACCTGTTCTACATCAATGGACTTTGTACTAACTGAATGTAACTGCACTGTGTAATGAATTGACCTGTACGATTGGTATGCAAGACAAGTTTTTCACTGTACTTTGGTACAAGTGACAATAAATCAATACCAATACAATTACAACATTTAAAAGACAGTTGGACAGGTACATGGATAGGAAAGGTTTAGAGGGATATGGGCCAATCACTTTCCCTTTGCAAGCTTTTTCAATCCTCATGGATAGCTAACCCACCTTTGTGGATCATCTTCAAATTTGGCTGCAGTACCTTTTTGTCCCTTCATCCCAATCAATAATTTAGATTATAAACAGACGAGGCCCCAACACTGATCCCTTTGGCAACCCACTAGTTACTGATTACTATTTAGCTAAAATCTGTTTTCTGTTAGTTTCATATCTACTATATGTGCCAATGGATTACCCCAACACCCTGTGCTCTTATTTTGTGCAGTAACCTTTTATATGGCACCTTATCAAAACATAAAATTATGTTGACTCTGCTTGATTGTTATATTTTCTTCTAAATATCCTGCTATTACGTCTTTAATATTTTCCCAATTGCTGATGTTGGACTAACTAGCCTATAGTCTTCTGTTTACTGTTTCCCTCCTTTATTGAATTGTGGTGTTATATTTGCAGTTCTCCAATCCAATGGGACCTTACAATGATTCTACTGTACCTGCCTCAACTACTTCCTCATACTCACCACCCTCGACATGGAAAAAGTTGCCCCTAAGATACCTTTTCTTTTTCTTTTTACAATATTTTTATTAAATTCATGAAAAAAAATACAGAGTACATGCATCAAGAAAGAGAGTAAAAATACTACTGAATACATTGTGTTAAATCGTATTTAGGATTACAATACTCTAAATCAATAATCACATATAGTAGTTAGTTAATAAAGGAAGAAAAGATTGAAATATTTTATTACAAAAAAAATCTACCCCCACTACCAAAACCCGAAGCTGCTAGATAGAAGAAACAGCAAGGAAAAACCTTAAAAAACATGAAAGTGTCAGCCAATGTCTGCATTTTAGTCCCCAAATCAGAGATTTTGAAAATAATTCAAAAAATGGTCCCCACAGAGTTTGAAAGTCTAGGTTAGATTCAAAAACTGAACAGCGAATCTTCTCTAGATTCAAGTATGACATAACATCCCATAATCATTGAACATGCGTAGGCAAAGTAGCTTACTTCCATTTAAGCAATATTGCTCTCCTGGCTATAGAGAAATAAAAGCCAGAATATGTAAATCAGAAGCCTTCAAAGTTATATTTTTATCTCCAACAATCCCAAATAGTGCAGTCAATGGATTAAGTTTAAAATTTATTTTAAAAAGTACAGAAAAAGTATGAAAGACCTCTGTCCAATATTTTTTAAGACTCTGACACGTCCAAAACACGTGAATTAAGGAAGCCACTCCGTTATTGCATTTATCACAATAAGGGAGATATATCAGAATAAAAACGGGATAGTTTATCTTTAGACAAGTGAGCTCTATGGACCACTTTAAATTGAAGGAGAGAATGACGAGCACATGATGATGAAGTATTAACCAACTTGAAAATTTCATTCCAAGTTTCCTCAGAAATTGACATCTGCAAATCTTGTTCCCAAGCATTTTTAATTTTATCTAGTGGCACCTTACTCATTCCTAATAATCCATCATAAATATTAGATATTGAGCCATCCTGAAAGGGTTCCAAATTAAAAATTACATCTAATAAATTCTTATCAGGACACAAAGGAAAAGAATGTAATTGAGATCGAAGAAAATCTCAGGTTTGTAAATATCGGAAAACATGAGTTTTTGGTAAATTATACTTGGTAGACAATCGTTCAAACAAAGAAAGGTTTCCTCCAACAAACAGATCTTGAAAACAAGTAATACCTAATTTGTCCCACTCTTTAAAAACTACGTCAGTCATAGAAGGTTTAAAAAACTAATTAGAGAAAATGGGACTGGACAATGAAAAGCTCAATAAACCAAAATATTTTCTAAATTGTAACCAAATCCTCAAGGCATGTTTAACTACTAAATTATCTGTTAGTTTATTTAATGATATTGGAAGTGAAGAACCCAGCAAAGATATAATAGAAAATTTTTTAACAGAGTTAATTTCCAAAGAGACCCATACTAGACAAGCCTCTTGATTAATGTAATGAAACCAAAATGTAAGCTTTCGTATATTGACTGCCCAGTAATAAAATCTAAAATTAGGTAAGGCTAAACCTCCATTCTTTTTAACCTTCTGAAGGTGAACTTTATTTAATCTAGGATGTTTATTATTCCATATGTACATATTCCATATGTATTCCATATGCACGGTGGCGTAGCGGTTAGCGTGACGCTATTACAGCGCCAGCGATTAGGGTTCGATTCCCGTCACTGTCTGTAAGGAGTTTGTACGTTCTCTCGTGTCTGCGTGGGTTTCCTCCGGGTGCTCCAGTTTTCTCCCACATTCCAAAAACGTACGGGTAGGTTAATTTGGGTTTAAAATGGGCGGCGCAGACTCATTGGGCCAGAAGGGCCTGTTACCACGCTGTAAATAAAATTTAAAAAATAAAAGAAGATATAATTGACTCAAGAGAGTCAAAGAAGGATTTAGGAATAAAAACAGGTAAAGCCTAAAATAGATATATAAATTTAGGTAAAATATTAATTTTAATAACATTAATTCGGCCAATCAATGATATAGAAAGGGGAGACCAACTTAATAAAACCCTTTTCACATAGTGTAGTAAGGTGAAAAAATTTTCTTTATATAAATGCTTATGATTTTTAGTAATTGACACCCCCAGGTAGGTAAAATGATTTCTTACAATTTTAAAAGGAATGTTAATATCAAATGGTACCAAGTTATTCAGAGGAAAAAGTTCACTCTTGTATAAGTTCAATTTGTAGCCTGAAAAATGACTAAAGCGAGAAAGTAGAGAAAGCATAGGAGGTAACAAGGCTTCAACATTAGATATAAAAAGTAATAAATCATCAGCGTATAGAGAAACTTTATGGTTAATACCTCTTCTGGAGATACCAAAGATAACTCTAGATTCTCGGAAAGAAATAGCTAAAGGTTCTAAGACCAAATCAAAGAGCAAAGGGCTCAAAGGACATCCCTGTCTGGTTCCACGTTGAAGTTTAAAAGGTTTAGAATTTTGAAAATTAGTACGAACTCGAGCAGAAGGGGATAAATAAAGTAATTTAATCCATTGGATAAAATCAGGCCCAAATTAAATTTCTCTAGGGTTTTAACTAAGTAATTCCATTCAGTCCAATCAAAGGCCTTCTCAGCATCTAAAGATATCACACATTCCGATATTTCCTTAGAGGGAGAATAAATAATATTCAATAAATGATGAATATTAAAATGAGAATATCTATTTTTAATAAAACCAGTCTGATCATCAGATGTAATTGAAGGTAAAATATTTTCCAATCTACGAGCTAGAACTTTAAATAAAATTTTAACATCCACATTAAGTAGCGAAATTGGTCTGTATGAAGCACATTCTGTTGGGTTCTTATTTTTCTTAAGAATAAGTGAAATAGAAGCTTCCTAAAAAGATTATGGTAATCTACCCAATTTGAAAGAATCCGAAAAGACAGCACATAAATGAGGTACAAGCAAAGAGGAAAAGGCCTTATAGAATTCTCCAGAAAATCCATCTGGACCTTGAGTCTTTCCAGAATGTAAAGATCGCACAGCCTCGGCGACTTCCTCATATGTAATAGATTGATCCAACTGTTTTCGATTTTCAGTGGAAAGTGTAGGAACATTTAATTGGTCAAAGAAATTATCCATTACAATATTATCTCTGGGAAAATTAGAATTGTAAAGTTTAGAATAGAATTCTCTAAAAGTATCATTTATTTCTGAAAGATCAGCTGTCCTCTGGCCATTGGTTTTCGAAATTTCTTTAATTTGCCGTCTAGTTCTGGAAATTTTTAATTGGTTAGCCAGTAATTTACCTGTTGTATCTCCATGAATATAAAATTGACTTTTATCTTTTAAAAGTTGACTTTCAATTGGATAAATTAAAAGAAGATCATATTTAGTTTTAATTTCAACTCACCTTTTATATAAAACTGGATCAGGATCCAAAGCATATTTTTGATCTAATAGTTTCAATTGATCAACTAGATCAGGTCTTTCTCTATCAGCTTTTTTCCTAATGCTTGCCGTATAAGAAATAATTTGACCTCTAATAAAGGCTTTGAAAGTATCCCAAATGATGACTAGAAATCTCTTCCGACAAATTCTCTTTAAAAAAAAGAGTAATTTGTTTCTCCATAAATTGGAAAAAATTTTTATCAGATAACAAGGCTAGGTTAAAACGCCAAAATCTATTTGTCTGTGGGAGCCTAGGGAAACTTAAAGAGAGAAGCACAGGAGCATGACCTGAAAGAGCAATTTCTTTATAATCACAGGATCAAACTGATGAAATCATTTGGTTATCAATAAAAAAGTAATCAATCCTGGAATATGGATGGTGAATATGAGAGAAAAAGGAATATTCCTTATCCTCTGGATGCAAAAAACGCCTGATGTCAATAACCCGTTTTCATTAAAAATGATTGAAGAAATAAAGCTGATTTATTAGGAGCCGCTAATTTAGTAGGTGACCTATCTAATTTGGGATCTAACCAGAGATTAAAATCTCCTCCCAAGACCAAAGAATAAAAGTTCAAGTCTGGTAGAAATGACAAAAATAGTTCAACAAATCCTGGGTCATCTGTATTTGGAGCATAAATATTAGCCAATACCATTGGTCTATTATTTATTTTCCCTGATATTATAACGAAACAGCTATTAGTATCAGTTATGACCTTCTGTTGGTCAAATGGATCTGTTTTATCTATAAGAATTGAAACCCCTTTAGATTTAGCTTGAAGAGAAGAATGAAATTGGAGCCCATTCCATCAATTAAAAAGATGTGAAATATCACAATTGCAAATGTGAGTTTCTTGCAGAAAGATAATAAAGCCTTTAAGATTTTTAATACAGGCAAAAATCTTTTTTCGCTTTAAAGGATGATTTAAGCTTTTTACATTAAAGCTAAGTAAATTAATAACTCGATCCATTATAATATTATTTAAATGTAGGTAAAAAAGAATGATAAACAAACCATTGAAAAAAACAGTAAAAAGTACTACGGTAGAATTACAGATAAAGTAACTAGGCAGCAGATTTGGTTGTCAGCCCAGAACAGCTTCACAAGAAACCCCCCCACCCCCCTCCCAACACCCAAAGAAAAGAAGCCAGTTTAGAAGCAGCTGGCAGTTACCTACAGACAGCATAACCCCAAATTATCTCTGCTAATTAACTTCAAGGTTAGTAAAGTTCCAACCCAGACATAACAATGAGATAAACAATGAAACCACAATTAACAAATGTAAAAACAAGTGTTCTTAGTTCAATGCAACTTAAAATGTTGCTTTTTTCTTATTTCAAGCTATATTGAAGAAAAATGATTCAAAGAAAAAAGAACAAAACAGAAAAGAATCAAAAAAAACAAAATCATCCCAAAAATTAGTAAGTGGTTACTAGAAAAAAACCTGAAAGAAAAAAAAATAGAAAACAGAAAGTGTTCATAACGAGGAATGTGAAATCATTCAGTAGGAGTTTCCAGAAAAATCTGGGTTTCTTCCAAGGATCGAAACCATTTTTGCGAGCCGTTTTTAAGTATGATCCTGAGCCTTGCTGGGAATCGAAGTGACGGCTTGTACCCTTTCTGATACAGATCCGACATAACCTTTTTGAATTTAACCCATTCCTTCATAACCTCTGGTGAGTAATCTTCAACAATTCTAATTTGACAGTCTTGGAAATTAATCATCCCTCTATGACGTGCCTCCCGAATTAGAAGCTCCTTAGTTTGAAAGTCATAGAGAGAGATGATAATTGATCTGGGTTTAACTGGCATAGGAGGTTTGAAACCCGACTTGAAATCCTTCCTTTTCACCCTTGGTAGTAAATTTAAACGTGATTATGAATATAAGGGGTGCTAAGGCTATGAAAACCACTAAGGAAGATGTTCCTCCTGTAACTCTGGAAGCTATTTTCAAGTAGCTTCAACACATTAATGCCAAACTTGATTCTTTTCAAAGAAGACTGGAAGATCATGAAGGAATTGAAGTGAACGAAGCCTCTCTTTCGGTTTTGGATGGGAAAATCCAAAGACAACGAAAGATTAAAGCTGAAGATTATTGACTTAGAAAACAGGAGCAGAAGATCCAATCTTCGTATTCTAGGATTACCAGAGAAGAGTGAAGGTCATCAACCTATGGAATTCTTTGCAAAGCTTTTGGCTCAATTATTCCCTGGTATTCTAGAATCTTTGCCCAAGATACCTTTTAAATTTTTCCCCTCACAGCCAAAACCTATGCCCCCTAGTCTTGGACTGCCCTACCCTGGGCAAAGACTGTTACCATCCACCTTATCTATGCCTCTCATAATTTCCCTTCTCTCAGTTTCTCCTTCTCCGCTGCATCTGTTCTCATGATGAGGCTTTTTGTTCCAGGACATCCGAGATATCCTCTTTTTCAAGAAAACAGTGTTTTCCCTCCACTACTATTAATGCAGCCTTCATCCACATCTCTTCCATTTCCTGTACGCCTGCCCTCACCCCATGCCCCCCCAATATAGGGTGCCCCTTATCCTCACCTACCACCCAACCAGCCTCCGTATCCAACATATCATTCTCCGCAACTTCCGTCAGCTCCAATGGTATCCTACCACCAGATACATTTCCCCCTCCCCTCTCTCTTTCCACAGGGATTGCTCTCTCCGTGACTCCCTTGTCCGCTCATTACTCCCCACCAATCCCCCTCCAGGCACTCATCCCTGTAACTGTGCTAAGTGTTACACTTACTGCTACACCTCCTCCCTCACCACCATTCAGGGCCCTAAACAGTCTTTCCAGGTGAGGCAGTCCTTCACATATGAATCCATCTACATCGTGAGGCCAGATGCAGATTGGGGGAATCGCTTCGTCAAGCACTTTCGCTCCGTCTGCTGGAACAGCCAGGATCTCCCGGTGGCTGGCCATTTTTCATTCCACTTCCCATTCCCACACTCACGTGTCTGTCTATGGCCTTCTCTACTGCCAACTTGAGGCTAAATGCAGGTTTAAAAACAACACCTCATATTCTGCCTTGGTAGTCTCCAACCTGACGTCATAAACATCAATTTCTCCAACTTCTGGTAACCACTGCCCCCCCCCACCGACTCTTCAGTTTTCCCTTATCCCTCTGGTCTCTTAAGACTATACAGCTTCTACCCCACTGTGATAAGACTATTGAACAGTTCCCTTATACAATGAGATGGACTATGACTTCACGATCTACCTTGTTGTGACCTTGCACCTTATTGCACTGCACTTTCTCTGTAGCTGTGACACTTTACTCTGTACTGTTATTGTTTTTTTACCTGTTCTACATCAATGCACCCCGTACTAACTCAATGTAAGTGCACTGTGTAATGAATTGACCTGTACGATCAGTATGCTAGACAAGTTTTTCACTGTACCTCGGTACAAGTGACAATAATAAACCAATACCAATACCCCTTCTCTTTCCCCTCCCAACCTGCCCCTCACCCGCGCCTTCCTCCCTCTGGTTCCATGGTCCTCTCCTATCAGATTCCATCTTGTTCAACCATTTACCTCTTCCACCTATCACCTCCCAGCTTCTCATATCATTCCCACTCCCCCCTCCTCCACCTACCTACTCCCCCCTCACCTGTATGACCTATCACCTGCCAGCTCATGCTCCTTCGCCTCCCACCCGCTCCTTTTATCCTGTCTTTTGCCTTCTTTCCTTCAAGTCCTGGTAAAGGGTCTATTAGGTCACCCCTCACTCTCCTGCGTTCCAAGGAATAAACACATAGCCTGGCCAACCTTTCTCTACAGCTGAAGCTCTCTAGCCCTGGCAACATCCTTGTAAATCTTTTCTACACAGTTTAACCATGTCTTTCCTATAACAGGGTGACCAAAACTGTACACAGTGCTCCAAGTGCAGCCTGTGTTCTGGTGATAAAGATAGTTTCAAGTACATCCCTCCTATAACTCCTTGATTCTCTATTATTATGGGGATGTTTTTAGTATCTTCCAACATGAAGACATCCAAATTTACTATTTAGAATCTGTCATTTCTCTTTTTCCCATTATTAATTTCCCCATTTTTGTTATCTAAAGGACCAAAGTTGACTTTAGAACTCTCCTTTTACATACCTGTAGAAGTTCTTCATGTCTATTTCTATAGATTAATCTCATGCTCTATCTTCTCCAACCTTATAATTCTTTTCATTATTCACAAAATTGTCATTTACAGATTATCTATTATTACATTAATAGAAATGATAGTAATAGGTTTCCTTGAAGACACATAATAGAGAGCAATAATTCATAAACACAACCCAAAGCACAACTGAAGCACATAAGCTTATGATTCATTGTGTCAGTTTCACAGAATAGTACAGAGTTAAGCAGAAATCATAAAGTTCACAGCCGAACAGTATACAAGATTAATGAGTAATGCTACAATCAATTTTAGTGTTCTTTATTGAAATATAAATAGAAGAATATCACCAAAAGAGGGACTAAAATGAATCTTTTGTGGGGGCTGAGAATATGGTCTTGATACTTGGTGAGTACTTTTCATATGTCTTCACGGATTTAAAGAATACTGCAAATATTGTAGCGAAAGAGCATGTATTAGAGAAATTGAAAGAGATTAAAATAAATGTGCCTTGAAATTGTTGCATGGCACACTATTTGGCATCAAACTATTTATTGTATAACAACAAGTGTGGATTCCCATAACTGCAATGTGAATTTCATTCAGCAGCTATGAAAGTATCTGTTTCCACCCCCCTCTCAGACAACCCTATCGAAAAAAAATCTTTCTCAGATCCCCTCTAAACCTCTTATCCTTCACTTTAAACTTATATTATCAGGTTTTAGACACCAAGGGAAAAGTTTCTTAGCGTCTACCCTATGTCCCTCATAATTTTGTATATTTCTATCAGGTCTCCCTCAGCCTCTTCCGCTCTGAGGAAAATAGAACCAGCCCATCCAGTTTCTTCTCGTAAATGAAAGACTTTATGCCAGGCAACATTTACATTCAGATCAGCCATGATCTTTTGAAACAGTGGAGCAAGTTTGCAGGGCTGAGTAGTTTATCCTGCTTTAATTTATATGTTCATATGATCCTTGTTCAATTTGACTTATTGGTATCAATACCAGTCACAGTCTCGCTGTTCACCCACCCCCTCTTGAATGTTCTACAGTTGCTCAGTCTTCAGAGTCAGATTTATTATCACTGACATATAACATGAAATTTGTTGTTTTGCACCAGCAGTACAGTGAAAAGACATAAATGTCTATGTACCAAAATAAACAAGAAGTGCAAAAAAAAGGAATAATAGTGTTCATGGGTTCATGGATCATTCAGAAATGTGATGGAGGATTGGAAGAAGCTATTCCTAAAATGTTGAGTTTGGGTCTTCAGGCTCCAGTACCTCCTCCCTGTTGGTAGTAATGAGAAGAGATGGTGAGGGTCCTTAATGATGGGTGCCGCCTTCTTGAGAGACCACCACTTGAAGATGTCTTTGATGGTGGGGAGGGTTGTGCCCATGATGGAGCGAGCTGAGTCTATAACCCTCTGCAGCCTCTTGCGATCCTGTGCATTGTATCCTCCATACCAGGCTGTGATGAAAACAGTCAAAATGCTCTTGCCATACATTGTAAGAGACTTTGGTGACATACCAAGTCTCCTCAAACTCCTAATGAAGTAGAGCTGCTGGCATGCCTTCTTCTTGATTGCATCAACGTGTTGGGCCCAGGATAGATCCTCAGATGTTGACATCCAGGAACTTGAACTGCTCACCCTTTCCACCGCTGACCTCTCAATGAGCACTGATGTGTGTTCTCCTGACTTCTCCTTCCTGAAGTCCATAATCAGTTCCTTGGTCTTGCTGATGTTGTATGTGAGATTGTTATTGTGACAGCACTCAACCAGCCGATCTAGCTCCCTCCTGTAAGCCTCCTCATTACCATCTGAGATTCTACCAACAACAGTGAATTTATAGATGGCGTTTGAGCTGTGCTTAACCACACAGTTATGAGTGTAGAGAGATTAGAGCAGTGGGCTAAGCACACATCCTTGAGGTACGCTTGTGTTAATAGTCAGCGAGGGGGAGATGTTATTACCGATCTGCACTGACTGTGGTCTCCCTATAAGGAAGTCAAGGATCCAGTTGCAGGAGGAAGTACAGAAGCCCAGGTTTTGAAACTTGGTTATTAGTACTGAGGGAATGATGGTGTTGAATGCCAAACTGTAATCGATAAACAGTAGCCTGATGTATGTCTTGAGGTTGTCTAGGTGCTCCAAAGCAGAGTGGAGAGCCAGCAATCTTGTGTCCGCTGTATACCTTTGTGGTGGTAGCCAAATTGCAGTGAGTCCAGGTACTTGCTCAGGCAGGAGTTAACTCTAGCAATAACCAACCTCTCGAAGTGCTTCATTACAGTAGATGTGAGGACAACCAGGCAATATTTGTTGAGGCAGCTCACCTTGCTCTCCTTGGGCACCAGTATGATTACTGCCCTTTTGAAGCAGGTGGAAACCTATGACTGCAGCAGAGACAGGTTGAAAATGTCCTTGAACACTCTAGCCAGTTGGTCGGCACAGGTTTTCCATACCCGGCCAGGCACACTGTCGGGGCCTGACGTCATTCACTCTCTTGAAGGATGTTCGGACATCGGCCTCCATGACAGAGATCACAGGGTCGCCGAATGCTGTGGGGATTCACAGAGCTGTAGTGTTATTCTCCCTTTCAAAGTGTGCATAAAAGGTGTTGAGCTCATTTGGGAGTGAATCATCACTGCCATTTATGCTGTTAGGTTTTGCCTTATTGGAAATAATGGCATGCAAACCCTGCTGCAACTGTCGTGCATCCGATTGCATGTTAGCTTCACTCTGAATTGCCTTTTCACTCTCACGATGGCCTTCCGTAGGTCATACCTGGACTTCTTGTAGCATTCTGGATCACCGGTCTTGAACTCCACAGATCTAACCCTCAGCAGACTGTGAATCTCCTGGTTCATTCAGAGCTTATCCTTGACCCCAGCACCAGGGAGACAACAAACTATCATGTGATCACACCTGCAACTGCACAGAAACCTGTCTGTTCTTCTAGCTAAGAATCCTCAATAACTATTCATAGAGTCACAGAAACCACCCTTTGAGTGACCATGTCTAGGCTGATAATCAGCTCTGTATCTACACTAATTACCAGCACTTGCTCTGTAGCCTACTATGCCTTAGCAATTCAAGTGCTCATCCAGATGCTTCTTAAATGTTGTGAGAGTACCTGCATCCACCCCCTTCTCAAAGAGTGCTTTCCAGACTTGAATCACCTTTTGGGTGAAAGTATTCTTCCTCAGATCCTTTCTAAACTTCTTTGACCTCTCCTTAAACCTATGCGCTTAGGTCTTAGGTACCTCTGCCATGGCCATAAATTTCTCATTACCTACCCTATGATAATATTGTACACTTTTCTCATATGCCCCATCAGCCTCTTTTGCTCCACAGAAAACAAACCTTTCTTCATAACTGAAATGTTCCATCCCAGGAACTTTGTGCATTCATACCTGGAAGGAGCATTTGGCTGTTTTGTATGGTTCCCAAAGATGCAGACAACAGAGACAATATAGACACAGCACCCATATGTTGTTTACATCAGGAAGTTGACTCCTGCATGCACTGTACTTGAAAAACTTCTGTAGGTTTCTCTGCACCCCATCAGGACTTGACCACACCTTCTCAGCATTAAAGCACACACTCATTCTTTGCAAGCATTCCCCATTACCTGAAAGAGTAGAAATTGAATTGTGGCATGTCCTTTTAAGAACTACTTTGTGTTGCTCAGCTTGCAGCAAAAAAGAATTTAACTCAAAGTAAACCAACATTAAAACATTAACTGAAAAATTCTGCCCAAACATACCACGAGGAACAATGGGACTTCTAAAGCAATTATGTCACATGGGTAACCTTGATTTCCACCTTAGGACTTTAAATTCCAGTCTATCCATGTTCTTTTCAGTGACAACCTTAAAATAAATAGAGTCATGGTCACTATCCCTGAAATGCTCTCTCATTGACACTCCGTCTACTTGCCAGAGATTAGCAAGTAGGATTGGCAAGTAGGAGTAATGAAAACAAGGCATTCTATTCATACATTAAGAACAAGAGGATAACAAGGGAGAGGGTAGGACCATTCAAGGATAAAGAAGGGAACATGTGCTTAGAGGTGAAGGAAGTGGACAAGGTCCTAAATTAGTACTTTCTGTCAGTATTTACCAAGGAGAAGGTCGTGGAGGATCGGGAGATCAGTGTGGAGTGTGCTAATATGATAGGGCATTTTGAGATAAAGGAAGAGGTAGTGTTAGGTCTCTTGAAAAACATTAAGGTGGATAAGTACCCAGGGCCTGATGGGATATACCCTAGGTTATTGAGAGAGGCAAGAGTCAAGATTTCTGGGGCCTTGACTAAGATCTTAGTGTCCTTTCCAGCCACAGATGAGGTCCCGGAGGACTGCGAGTAGCTCATGTTGTTCTATTATTCAAGAAGGATAATCCTGGTAGCTATAGACCAGTGAGTCTCATGTCAGTAGTAGGGAAATGACTGGAGAGGATTCTTCGGGATTGGATTTATGAGCATTTGGAAAACCATGGCCTAATTAGGGACAGTCAGCATTGCTCTGTGCAGGGCAAGTCGTGTCTTACGAATTTGATTGAGTTTTTCAAGGAGGTTACAAAGGTGATTCCATGTTGTCTACATGGATTTTAGTAAGGCATTTGACAAGGTCCACATTGGGATGCTCATCCAGAAGATTAAGATGCAAGGGATCCATGGTGAATTAGCTGTTTGGATTCAGAATTGAGTTGCCCATAGAAGAGAGACGGTAGTGGTTGATGGGGCTTACTCCGGTTGGAGGTCCATGACTAGTGATGTTCCGCAGGGATCCATATATATATATATATAAAAATAACCTGGATGAAGATGTAGATGGGTGGGTTAGTAAGTTCGCAGACAATACAAAGATTGGTGGTGGTGTGGATAGTGTAGAAGATTGACAAAGGATATAGTGGGATATAGATCAGTTCAAGAGACAGGGGAGAAATGGCAGAAGCAGTTTAATCCAGCCAAACGTGAGGTGTTACACTTTTGGAAATCAAATCTAAAGGAAGAGTACACTGTTCATGGCAAGACCGTTAACAGTGTTGAAGTACAGAGTGATCTTGGGATCCAAGTCCATAGGTCCCTAAAAGAGGCTGCAGTTTGATTGGGTGGTAAAGAAGGTGTATGGCATACTTGCCTTTATTAGTTGAGGCACTGATTAGCTAATGGAGAATGGAGGAATGTGGACATTGTGTAGCAAGAAGGGATTAGTTTAGTGAGGCATTTAATTAGTTTGGCACAACATCATGAGCCAAAGGGCTTGTTCCTGTACTGTACAGTTCTATGTTTCAATATTAGTTTCATTAGCAAATTTACTAATCATGCCGCCTTGATTCTAATCCAAATCGTTAATATACATGGCAAACAGCAAGTGACCCAGCATCAATCCCTGCAGCACACCACTGGTCACTGACCTCCAATTTGAATAACAACCCTCCTCAACTGCTCTCTGACTCCTTCCACCAAGCCAATTTTGTATCCATCTGGCTAGCTCATCCTGGATTCAATGATCTCACATTCTGGATCAGCCCACCATGCAGATGGACAAGAGCTCTGGGCCAATAAATACTGCTTTGAGCAACTGTTGTTTGAGAGATAGTAATTGTATTGATAAAAACTCTGAGTTACTTACCGTCTCTAATGCAGGATTCTTTTCAGTGATTTATTTAAATACCTCAACAAACATTTCCTTCATTTTCTCCATCTCTCTCTTCAATTTAATTTTTTCTTCTTCCTTCCATCTCTCAAATCTTTCTAAGTTTTCTTTTTTCATCATTCTAATTTCATGTTCCTACAATACATAATGCAATGTTAAGTCTGTAAAATCCAATATGGGTTCAGAAGTTTATTCTGTTAATTTCAAAAGGAGACAAAATCAGTCTCAGCCAACCCGTTATCCACCCATGTCTACAACTTCCACCTCACCTCCACAATAACAAGTGAACAATTTTCAGAATAATTGCATTACAGTAACGCCAAAATTACATAGATATAGACATAGACATAGAAAAACTACAGCACAATTCAGGCCCTTCGGCCCACAAAGCTGTGCAGAAACATGTCCCTACATTAGAAATTACTAGGTTTACCATAGCCCTCTATTTTTCTCAGCTCCATGTACCTATCCAACAGTCTCTTAAAAGACCCTATCGTATCCGCCTCCACCACTGTTGCCAGCAGCACATTCCATGCACTCACCACTCTCTGAGTGAAAACTTGCCCTGACATCTCCTCTGACTCCACAGCACCTTAAACCTATGTCCTCTTGTGGCCACCATTTCAGCCCTGGGGAAAAGCCTCTGACTATCTACCCAATCAATACCTATCATCATCTTATATACCTCTATCAGGTCCCCCCTCATCCTCCATCGCTCCGAGGAGAAAAGGCCGAGTTCCCTCAACCTACTTTCATAAGGCATGCTCTGCATTCCAGGCAGCATCCTAGTAATCTCCTCTGCACTCTTTCTATGGCTTCCACATCCTTCCTGTAGTGAGCGACCAGAACTGAGCACAGTACTCCAAGTGGGGTCTGACAAGGGACCTATATAGCTGCAACAGTACCTCTCGGCTCCTAAATTGAATTCCCTGATTGATGAAGGACAATACACCATATGCCTCCTTAACCACAGAGTCAACCTGCGCAGCTGCTTTTGAGCATCTATGGACTCGGACCCCAAGATCCCTCTGATCCTCCACCACTGCCAAGAGTCCTACCATTAAGACTATATTCTGCCATCATATTTGACCTACCAAAATGAACCACTTCACACTTATCTGGGTTGAACTGTATCTGCCACTTCTCAGCCCAACTTTGCATCCTATCTATGTCCCTCTGTAATCTCTGACAGCCCTCTAAACTATCCACAACACCCCCAATCTTTGTGTCATCTGCAAACTTACTAACCCACCGCTCCACTTCCTCATCCAGGTCGTGAGAATGTGTATAAGGAAAGATTAGGAGAGTAAAAGATTGTGAGCCCTGAGACGTGAATTAAAGGGTACATCACTATGGCTGTAAATAGACTGCTTGAAATAGCTGTGTTTCACTTTGCAGTGCTTTGCTTCAGAGATTTTGCTTGCTTCAGCTAGTTTTCTTCAGCCTTGAGGTATGATAATACCAAGTACAATCAGTTCCTGTCTCAGCAAGTCTGCACAATTGACTTTTGCTCCACTAAACTGACCCTGAGCCCACCATGAGAAACCTTATGTATACAAAGATAACCGATGGAACAAGATGGTCTGAAAAGATTAAGGAACTATAGCTTTAGTAACTTTTTTAAAGTAAATTCCTTTGTCTGTAACCAATCACGATGTAGAAAATACATGCCATGCTGCCTGACTAATGCATGATCATTCCTTGTATGGTAATTGTTTGCACCTCTGAAAAAGTATAAGAATGTATGTAGATCCATATATCTCAGAGACCACCTGGTCCAGAACGTAGGTGCCTGGCTTGGCGCTCTCTCCTCAGATCAAGTAATAAAGAGATTGAACGAGAACAGTGGTCTTTTGAGTCTTCTCTCCGACCAAGTTCGACAGTCGTTTATAAAAAAATCACAAAGAGCAAGGGTCCCAGTTCAGATCCCTGAAGTACACCACTGGTCACCAACCTCCACGCAAATACGACCCTTCAACGACCACTCTTTGCCTTCTATGGACCAGCCAGTTCTGAATCCACACTGCAATGTCCCCTTGGATCCCATGCCTCCTTACTTTCTCAATAAGCCTTGCATGGGGTACCTTATCAAACGTTTTGCTGAAATCCATATACACCATATCTACTGCTCTCCCTTCAACAATGTGTTTAGTCACATCCTCAAAAAATTCAATCAGGCTCGTAAGGCAGGACCTGCCCTTGACAAAGCCATGCTGACTATTCCTAATCATATTATACCTTTCCAAATGTTCATGAATCCTGCCTCTCAGGATCTTTTCCATTAGCTTACCAACCACTGAGGTGAGACTCACCAGCCAATAATTCCCTGGGCTTTCCCTACTCCCTCTCTTGAATAAGGGAACAACATCTGCAACCCTCCAATCTTCTGGAACCTCTCCCATCTTCATCGACGATGCAAAAATCATCATCAGAGGCTCCGCAATCTCTTCCCTCGCCTCCCACAGAGGCCTGGGGTACATCTCATCTGGTCACGGCGACTTATCCAACTTGATGTTTTGCAAAAGTTTCAGCACCTCCTCTTTCCTAATATCTACATGCTCAAGCTTTTCAGCCCGCTGCAAGTCCCCACTACAATACCACAGATCTTTTTCCGTAGTGAATACTGACGTAAAGTATTCATTAAGTACTTCCGCCATTTCTTCCAGATCCATACACACTTTCCCACTGCTGCACTTGATAGGCCCTATTCTTTCGCATCTTATCCTCTTACTCTTCACATACCTGTAGAATGCCTTGGGGTTTTCTTTAATCCTGCCTGCCAAGGCCTTTTCATGCCCCCTTCTGGCTCTCCTAATTTCCTTCTTAAGCTCCTTCCTATTAGCCTTATACTCTTCCAGATCTCTAACATTACCTAGCTCTCTGTACCTTCTGTAAGCTTTTCTTTTCCTTTTGACTAGATTTATTATAGCCTTTGTACACCACGGTTCCTATATCCTCTCGTGACTCCCCTGTCTCATTGGAACATGCCTATACAGAACTCAACACAAATATCCCCTGAATATTTGCCATATTTCTTCTGTATTTTTCCCTGAGAACATCTGTTCCCAATCTAATCTTCCAATATCCTGCCTGAGGGCCTCATATTTCCCTTTACTCCAAGAAAACGCCTTTCTAGTCTGTCTGTTCCTATCTCTCTCCAGTGCTAACGTAAAAGAGATAGAATTATGATCACTATCACCAAAATGTTCACCCACTGAGAGATCTGACACCTGACCAGGTTCATTTCCCAATACCAAATTAAGCACAGCCTCTCCACATATTGTGTCAAGAATCCTTCCTGAACACACTTAACAAACTCCTCCCCATCTAAACCCCTCACTGTCTGGAGATGCCAGTCGATGTTTAGGAAATTAAAATCCCCCATCACAACAACTCTGTTATTCTCACACCTTTCTAGGATCTGTTTCCCTATCTGCTCCTCAATATCCCTGATACTACTGGGCAGCCTATGAAAAACACCCAGTAAAGTAATTGACCCCTTCCTGTTCCTAACCTCCACCCACAGAGACTCCGTAGACAGTCCCTCCACGACATCCACCTTTTCCACAGCCGTGACACTATCTCTGATCAACAGTGCCACTCCCCCACCTCTTTTATCTCCCTCCCTGTCCTTTTGAAACATCTAAAACCCGGCACTTGAAGCAACCATTCCAGTTCCTGAGCCATCCAAGTCTCCATAATGGCCACCATATCATAGCTCCAAGTATTGATCCAAGCTTTTAACTCATCCGCCTTGTTCACAATACTCCTTGTATTAAAATAGACACATCTCAAACCTGTCTGAGCACGTCCCTTCTCTATCACCTGCCTATCATACCTACTACAAGCTTTCTCTATTTGAGAGACAAACACCTCTTCCCCAGTCTCTCCAGTTCTGATCCCACCCCCCAACAATTCTAGTTTAAACCCTTCCCAGTAGCCTTAGCAAACCTCCCCACCAGGATATTGGTCCCCCTGGGAGTCAAGTGCAACCCGTCCCCTTTGAACAGGTCATACCTGCCTCAAAAGACACCCCAATGATCCAGAAATCTGAATCCCTGCTCCTTACTCCAATCCCTCAGCCACACATTTAACCTCCTCCTCATTCTGTTCCTATACCCACTGTCACTTTGAACCACTTCTTTGCATGTAGTGCAGCAGATTTCAAAGTGCAGGTTTTGGTGACTGAGCAAGGGAAGTACACATTATTTGATTCATAAACCAAACTACGCCAGTAGGCCCATTGTTTCTGCCTGCTCCTGCCCTACCAAACTTTTATCCTTGTATATCGACTCCATCTTGTCCCCCTTGGTTCAGTCCCCTCCCACCTACATCTGTGACACCTCACATGCTCTCCACCTCTTCAACAACTTTTAGTTCCCTGGCCCCAACTGCCTCATTTTCACCATGGACGTCCAGTCCCTGCACACTTCAATCCTTTATCAGGAAGGCCTCAGGGCTCTCCGTTTCTTTCTGGATAACAGACCCAACCAGTTCCCCTCCATGACCACCCTCCTCCATCTGGCAGAATTGTTGCTTACCCTCAACAACTTCTCTTTCAGACAACTTCATTGGTGCCGCTTCCTGCACCCATGTGGAGCTCGTCAATTTCATCAACTTTGCTATCAATTTCCACCCCGCCCTTAAATTCACTTGGTCTCTCTCTGACAGTTCTCTCCCCTTTCTTGATCTGTCTCCATCTCGGGACACAGGTTATCCACTGACATCTTCTACAAAACCACTGACTTCCACAGTTACCTAGAAGATGCCTCTTCCCACCCTGTCGCTTGTGAGGATGCAAGACCCATTTCTCAGTTCCTCTGTCTCTGCTGCAACTGTTCTCATGATGAGGCTTTCTACTACAGGACATCTGAGATGTCCTCCTTTTTCAGAAAACGGGCTCCCCTCCCCCCACTGCTATTGATGCAGCCCTCACCCGCATCTCTTCTATTGCCCTATCCCCTCCCCAGACATAACATGCATAGAGTTCCCCTAGTCCTCACCTACCACCCCATGAACCTACACATCTGACAATCCAACATGTCATTCTCTGCACCTTCTGCCATATCCAATGGGATCTCACCTCCAGGCACATCTTCCCTTCCCCTCCCCGCTGCACTTTCTGTAGGGAGTGCTCTCTCCATGACTCCCTTGTCTGCTCATCCCACCCCGCTGATCCCCCTCCAAGCACTTATCCCCGCATCTGCACTAAGTGTTACATCTGCCTGTACACCTCCTCTCTCACCACCATTCAGGGCCCTAAACAGTCCTTCAAGTGAGGCAGTCCTTCACTTGTTAATCCATTGGTGTCATTTATTGCATCTTTTGCTGCCAGTGTGGCCTCCTCTACATCGGTGAAGACCGATGCAAGTTGGGGGATCACAACGTTGGGCACCTTCATGCCAACCACCGTACCAGCTGGGATCTCCTGGTGGCTAGCCATTTTAATTCCACCTCTTATTCCCACACTGACATGTTGTCTATGGCCTCCTCCACTGCCAAGTTGAGGCTAGATGCAGATTTGAGGAACAGCACCTCATATTCCACCTTAGTAGTCTCCAACCTGATGGCATGAACATCAATTTCTCTAACTTCCAGTAAACACTCTCCTTCCCAATATTTTCCCCTTCTCTGCCCTCTTAATCTGCCTATCACCCACACATTCCTTCCATTGGTTCCCCTCCTCACCTCCTTCCCTTTATTCCATGGTCCACTGCCCTCTCCTATCAGATTCCATCTTCTTCAGCCCTTTGTCACTTCCACCTATCACCTCCCAGCTTTTTACATCATTCCCACTCTCCCCCCCTCTGCCCACCTCACCTGGATCTAACTATCACCTGCCAACTCTTGCTCCACCCTTTCCCCCCATCTTTTTATACTGGCTTCTCCCCTCTTTCCAGTCCTGATGAAGGGTCTCATCCCAAAATGTCAACTGTCCATTTCCTTCCATTGATGCTGCCTGGCCCACTGAGTTCCTTCAGTGGTTTGTGTATTGCTCCAGATTTCCAGCATCTGCAGTCTCTTGTGTCTCTATGTATTATTTTATTATGTTTATTGTTAGTTAACAGCCAAAGCTATAGTAATTTTTTTTAAACAGTTAAATTCTTGGAGTATTTTTTTAGCTGAAACTTGCAGATTTAGGTGAGCCAGGTAAACAAGGCACTCGAGTGAGAACCTCCCATTGTAATTGTGACCTTTTAAATTAAAGTCAATTAAGTTCAGCTATCTGGGTGAGAGCTGTTTGAGTGAATCTCAGTGAGGGCTTGAATTAGGTGAACAGTGAGTAGCAACAGCTGGGTACCTTTCTTTACTACTTTCATTCACTGAAATAAAGGTAGGGACTTCAGATTGTTACAAGTTAAGAGGGACTGAGTTATGTAGAGGGGTTGAACAGGCTGGGACTTTATTTGGAGCATAGGAGAATGAGGGGTTGGTGATCTGTATAAAATCATGAGGGGCACAAATAAGGTGTGCCACTCATGATTTGGTCTTTTTATCAAGGTGGGGGAATCAAGAACTAGGTTTAGGGTGAGAGTAGAGGGATTTAATAGGAACTTGAGAAGCACCCTTTGCACTGAGAGGATGGTCTGTATATGGAATGAGCTACCAGAGTCCACGCTCGGTGGACCCCTTGGGATCGCGTGTGTCATGGACGGTACGAACGTGATTCTTATTTGAAGTGTCGGGTGTTGTGTTAACAGGTGTAACGTTGTGTGTGTGTTTCGTTAGTATTAGTTTGCATTCTCTACCGTAGTATGTCGTTGCTTAGTTTCTTCTTTTCTGTATTAGATGTAGTGTATTGACACTGGTTGTCTTTTTGTAGTGCTTTTAGTGAATAAACGTTTATATATATATAAAAAAATGAGCTACCAGAGGAAGTAGTTGAGGCAGGTACATTAACAATATTTAAAAGCCATTTGGACAGGTGCATGGATAGGAGAGGTTTGGAGGGATATGGGGCAAATGTGGACAAATGGGTAGATGGGTGTCCTGGTTGGCATGGACCAGTTGGGCCAAAGGGCCTGTTTTTGTGCTGTATGACTCTATGTTGTACATAGAGTGGAATTAACCCATTGTGTAATGAATAATTCAAAGTTCATCCATGGCAGTGGAATTCAGACCCATGAAATACTCCTCATGTTAAATCATGTGGGAAATCAGGGAGACGTTCAGAGTCCATGGTGACTATGTGTGCAGGAAGGGTGTCCTGCTGCAGTTCCCGAATGACTGCAAAACACTGTAGAAACTGTGGATTGACCCACGTTGGAGCATTCATGATGCTAAGAACATTGTGAATTGCATGTTTGGTGAGCTGGTCACAACACATGCAACAGCTGTGCCAGTGTAAAAGCAGTGGGTGGGGAAGAGTAGATTGGCAATGTAAAAGACCCTTGAGGCCATTTGCTTCTCAAGCAGATATACTGTGTTGGACACTGTTGGGGAGGGGGTGAAATTACTCTTCAGGGTAAGAAGCGACAGCCAGGTTTGTGGCACCAGAATTGGCTCAGTGACATAACATAAAAGACTAGATAGAAACAAAGTTGCAGCAGGGAAAAGAGCCCTTCAGCCCACCGAGTCCGTGCTGACAAACAAACATCCATTTATTGTTAATCCCACATTAATAATGAATTTTTTCATTCTTCCCACATCAACTCTCCCAGGTCCTGCCATGTACCTACACACTTAGGGGGAATTTAGTGGCTAATTAACCCACCAATCTCCATGTCTTTGGAATTTGGGAGGAAGGAAACAGGAACACCTGGAGGAAACCTACACAGTCACAGGAAGAATGTGCCAGTTCCATGCAGACAACACTCAAGGTCAGGTCTCCAGTATTGTGAGGCTGTGGCTCTACAAGCTGTGCCACTGTGCTGTCACAAGAGATACAATGATAGAACACTTGACTGAAAGGGGAGCACATGAGTATGTGTGAATGCAGGAGCAAGACTCCAGAATGATATTATACCCCTGGTGCCAGGGTCAGGTATGTCTTAAATTGTGTAAAGAACATTCTAAAGGGGGGGTGGGGCGAGGGGCATGAAAAGCCAGTAGTTGTGGTCAATGTTGGTAACAACAATATGGCTAGAGAAAGGCAGGAGGTCCTGCAACATGAATTAAGGGAGTTAGGCAGTGGATTAAAGAACAGGACCTCTCAAACTGTAAACTCTGGTTTAATTCCAGTACTACATGCTCCTGAGTACAGGACTTAGAAGATGGGTCAGATGAATATGTGGCTAGAGGGATGGTGTAGGAGGCAGGGCTTTATATTTTTGGACCATTGGGAATGATTCTGGGATAGGTAGAACCAGTAAAAGTAGGAAGGGTTGCATCTGAACTGGAATGGGTTGAGTATACTTGCTAGGTTCACTTGTGCTTTGTGGAAGTTTTAAAATACTTTCTCAGGGGGTAGACACAAGAGATGTATAGTTGGGGGTGAAGTTCAGCAAAATATAAAAGTCCAGTAAGCAGAGCAGACATGGGCATGATAAGGTACATGTGCGCATTGGAAAGCTAAGTTGTATCTGAATAAACTTAGATCCTTGATCAGCAAATGGAAATTTGATACTGTTGCAATCACTGAGACATGGTTGAAAAGAAGGACTCAATATTCCAGGGTAGAGGTTTCACACGTGATAGTAGAGGATGGAAAGGAGGGTCAAGAAGACCATCTCTGCAGACATGACGGAGGATGTCTTAGAAGGCTCTTCAAATGAATGTATAGTACTTGCGGCTAGGGTGGTTCGGGAGGGTTTAAACTAGTTTGTGAGGGGGAAGGGAACTGGAGGAGTAGGTCAGAGGAAGAAGGGGATGGGGAAAAGTTAGATCAAACAGGTAGAGAGGCTTTGGGGAAGGAGAAGCAGAATAAAGCCTATAAAAGTAGTAAGGTAGATGGACTGAAGTGTGTTTACTTAAATGCAAGAAGTGTCAGGAATAAGGGAGATGAACTGAGGGCTTGGATAAGTATGGGGGACTATGATATTGTAGTTATTACTGAGATATGGCTGACGTCAGGGCAGGAGTAGATATTGAATATTCCTGGTTTTTGGTGTTTTAAGAGGGATAGGGAAGGGGGGAGAAGAGGAGGAGGGGTGGCGATACTGGTCAGGGACACTGTTACGGCTGTGGAAAGGATGGATGTTGTAGAAGGATCATCTCTAGAGTCTGTATGGGTGGAATTAAGGAAGAAGAAAGGAGCAGTTACTCTACTAGGACTATTCTATAGGCCCCTCGTAACAGTAGAGATATAGAGGAGCAGATTGGCAGGCAGTGTTTGGAGAGAAGCAAAAATAACAGGGTTGTTATAATGGGAGACTTCAACTTCCCAAATATAGACTGGAACCTGCTTATTGCCAAAGGTTTAGATGGGACAGAATTTGTTAAATGTGTCCTGGAGGGATTCCTGACGCAGTATGTTGACAGGCCGACTAGAGGGAATGCCATGTTAGATCCAGTTTTAGGAAATGAACCGGGACAGGTGAAGGATCTATTGGTGGGTGAACATTTGGGGGACAGTGACCATTGCTCCATAACCTTTAAAATTGTCATGGACAGGGACAGGTGCAGAGAGGACAAGAAGATATTTAATTGGGGAAGGGCGAACTATGAGGCTATAAGGAGAGAACTTGGGAGTGTAAAGTGGGATGTCCTTTTTGAAGGGAAATGTACCATGGAGATGTGGTCCATGTTAAGGGACCTTATGCAGGATGTTAGGGATAAATATGTCCCAGTGAGGAAGAGAAGGAATGGCAGGGTGAAGGAACTGTGGGTAACGAGAGAGGTGGAACGACTAGTTAGGGAGAAGAAGGTATAAGGTATAAGCAGCAAGGTTCAGACAGGGCCCGTGAGGAATATAGAGTAGCGAGGAAGGAACTTAAGAAAGGGCTGAGGAGAGCTAGAAGGGGACATGAAAAGGCGTTGGCTAGTAGGGTTAAGGAAAATCCCAAGGCCTTTTTCACGTACGTGAAGGGTAGGAGGATGGCTAAGCTAAAGGTAGGTCCGATTAAAGACAAAGGTGGGAGAATGTGCCTGGAGGCGGCAGAAGTGGGAGAAGTTCTCAATGAATACTTCTCTTCGGTATTCACCAAGGAGAGGGGTCTTGATGATGTGGAAGGGAGTGCTGGTAAGGGTAATGTTCTCGAGGTTGTAGATATCAAGAGAGAGGATGTGTTGAAGTTGTTAAATAATATCAAGACAGATAAATCTCCGGGGCCTGAAGGGATTTTCCCCAGGTTGCTTCAAAAAGCGAGGGAGGAGATTGTTGAACCGCTGGTAAGGATCTTTGAGTCCTCGTTGTCCAAGGGGATGGTGCCAGAGGATTGGAGGATGGCAAATGTTGTCCCCTTATTCAAAAAAGGTAGTAGGGATAGTCCAGGGAATTACAGACCGGTGAGCCTTACATCTGTGGTGGGTAAGCTGTTAGAAAGGATTCTAAGGGATAGGATCTATGAACACCTGGAGAATCATGGACTGATTAGGGACAGCCAGCATGGCTTTGTGAAGGGAAGATCCTGCCTCACAAGCCTGATAGAGTTCTTTGAGGAGGTGACAAGGAAGATTGATGAGGGTAGTGCAGTGGATGTGGTCTATATGGATTTTAGTAAGGCGTTTGATAAGGTTCCTCGTGGTAGGCTTCTTCAGAAGGTCAGAGGGCAAGGGATCCAGGGAAGCTTGGCTGTATGGATTAGGAATTGGCTTGCCTGTAGAAAGCAGAGGGTTGTGGTGGAAGGGGTGCCCTCGGATTGTAGGGCAGTGACTAGTGGTTTCCCACAGGGATCGGTTCTGGGACCTCTACTTTTTGTGATATTTATAGATGACTTAGATGAGGTGGTGGACGGCTGGGTTAGTAAGTTTGCGGGCGACACTAAGATCGGCGGTGTTGTGGATAGTGTGGAGGGCTGTCGGACCTTACAGAGGGATATTGATAGGACGCAGAGCTGGGCTGACAAGTGGCAAATGGAGTTCAATTTGGAGAAGTGTGAGGTGGTACACTTTGGAAGGACAAACTCCAGGGCAGAGTACAAGGTAAATGGCAAGGTACTTGGCAGTGTAGAGGAGCAGAGGGATCTGGGGGTTCATATTCACAGTTCACTGAAAGTTGCCTCACAGGTGGATAGAGCAGTTAAGAAGGCCTATGGGATGTTAGCTTTCATAAGTCGTGGGATCGAGTTTAAGAGCCGCAAAGTGACGATGCAACTTTACAAAACTCTAGTTAGACCACACTTAGAGTACTGCGTTCAGTTCTGGTCGCCACATTATAGGAAGGATGTGGAGGCATTGGAAAGGGTGCAGAGGAGATTTACCAGGATGCTGCCTGGATTAGAGCGTATGGAATATGAGGAAAGGCTTAAGTTGCTAGGGCTTTATTCACTGGAAAGGAGGAGGATGAGAGGAGACATGATAGAGGTATATAAAATATTGAAAGGAATAAATAGAGTAGACAGTCAGTGCCTCCTTGCCAGGGCACCAATGCTCAAGATGAGAGGGCATGGCTTTAAGGTTATGGGTGGGAGGTTCAGGGGAGATGTCAGGGGGAGATTTTTCACCCAGAGAGTGGTTGGTGCATGGAATGCACTGCCTGGGGTGGTGGTGGAGGCAGATACATTGGACAGGTTCAAGAGTTTGTTGGATAGGCATATGGAGGAATGTGAGATAGAGGGATATGCAGGAGGAAAGGGTTAGATAGTGTGAGGGCGGTTTGATGGACAGCACAACATGGTGGGCCGAAGGGCCTGTTTTGTGCTGTGTGGTTCTATGGTACTTAAAAACAAAAAGAGCAGTCATTTTTTCTGGAATAATACTTTGGGCATTAAACAGTCAGTAGATCATAGAAACCGGCAAATCATAGAAAGCTGAAAGATGAATTGAGTTGTAATAGGGGATTTCAATTTCCCCAATATGAACTGAGATCACATTACTATGAGAGAACTACACAATGTGAAATTTTTAAAGTACATCCAGGAAAACTTTTTTTCTGTGCCAGTACATAGATAGCCCTTCTAGGTGTGAGGCTAAGCCGGACCTAACCTAGGAAATGAAGCCAGGGAAGTAAAATGAAATGTCAGGGGGCAAGTACTCGGGGATAGCGATCACAGCTATAAGTTTTAAAGCAGTTATAAAAAGGAATAATGTGGTAATATAGCAGTATTTAGCATGTCCACATACATGTTATTTAGTGTGTCACAATATGTTTAATATGGTATTCACATTATTAAAACCCTATTTGCTGAGAGAAGTGCAGTATCAAGGAGTGATCATTCTAATGACTATGTGAAATACGAATGGTAGAGTCAGTGGAGTTGAACTGCATAATAGTACTGAAAAAAAAGACATGTTTACTGACCATTAAAGAAGTGTGTATCAGGTGACATGCTGTTTGTCATGTTACTGTGAGGCTGATCAGTGAATAAAAGTGGAGCATGTAAAGATGCTAGGGCATTTCGAGATTAGGGAAGAAGTAGCATTGGGTCTCTTGAAAAACGTTAAGGTGGGTAAATCTCCAGGGCCTGACAGAACGTACCCTAGGTTATTGAGAGAGGTGATAGAACATAAGAACATAAAAAATAGGAGCAGGAGTAGGCCATCTGGTCCATCGAGCCTGCTCTGCCATTCAATAAGATCATGGCTGATCTGGCCATGGTCTCATATTCACCTACCCGCCTTTTCTCTATAACCATTAATTCCCCAGGTATCCAAAAATCTATCTAACTGTTTTAAATATATTTAATGAGGTAGCCTGTACTGCTCCCCTGAGCAGAGAATTCCACAGATTCACTGGTCTCTGGGAAAAGCAGTTTTTCCCCAACATTCTAAATCTATTTCCCTGAATCTTGAGGCTATGTCCCCTAGTTCTAGTCTCACCTACCAGTGGAAACAACCTTACTGCCTTGATCTTATCTATCCCTTTCATCATTTTATGCTGTAATGGCATTACATTAACTGCTACACTACCATGTGACCCATACCCCATTTCCTGTACTGTGGCAATCACTTGAACCATCTTCTGTTTCATATGGAGATACAGGATGGAGCTTGTCAATCAGATCATGATATAAACATCTCCAGAGAAAGGAGAAGGGAGGAAAACATAGCATCATGATCAGAACATCATGCGCTGAATGGCCTGTCCAGTGCTGTACTGTTCTATGTTGTATGTAAGAACCACAACACCTCCTCCTTCTTAATAACATGCCCTAGAATAACAGTATACCTCTCTCTGATCTCATTAACCTCAATGTCCTTCTCCTTGGTGAACACCAATTTAAAGTGCTCATTTGGTACCTCATCCACATCCTCTTGCTCCAGGTATAAATCCACTCCTTTATCTTTGAATGGTCCTACCCTCTTCCTTGTTAACTTCCTGTTTCTTCTCTTTCTATAAATTGCTCCCAATCCACCTTTGCCAGACCCTGTCCTATATGATTGAAGTCAACCATACCCAGTTTAAGACTTTAACTCTCGATCCAACCCTTTTCTATGACTACTTGAAAGCTTTTTGAATTGTGGTCACTGTTCACAAAGGGTTCCTCTGCAGATACCTCTGCCACTTCCTTAGCAATTGGGGGTGACCAACTGAGGAACAGTGACCACAGCTCATTAACTTTTAGGATAGCTATAGCTAAGGATAGGTATGGGGCTAGCAGGAGGGTTTTAAATTGGAGCAGGGCTAATTATGAAGGCATAAGGCAGGAACTAGGTAGAGTAAACTGGGAACACCTTTTTGCTGGCAAGTCCACATCGAACATGTGGAAAGTGTTTAAGGATCAAATACATAGGGTACAGGATAGGTATGTCCTGATTAGAAGGAAGGACATGAATGGCAAAATAAGGGAAACTTGGGTGTCCAGAGAAGTGATGAACTTAGTCAAGAAGAAAAAGGACAAGTATGTAGAGCTTCGGAAGTTAGGATCAGACAGAGCACGTGAGGGCTATAAAAAAGCTAAAAATGAACTCAAGAAAGGAATTAGGAAAGCCAGGAGGGGCCATGAAAAGTCCTTAGCAAGTAGGATTAAGGAGAATCCAAAGGCATTCTATACCTATGTTGGGAATAAGAGGATAACGAGGGAAAGGGTAGGACCACTTAAGGATAAAGAATAGAATCTATGTTTGGTTGCAGAGGATGTGGGTGAGGTTCTGAATGAGTATTTCTCTTCAGTATTTACCCAGGAAAGGCACAGGCAGTATGCAGAAAATGGATTTTCAGAGGGGCTTGGATGGGCACATGAATGAGAACATTATGGGCATTCTAAAGGTAGGAGGGATTAGATATGTCGGCACAACATTGTGGGCCAAAGGGCTTGTTCTGTGCTGTACTGTTCTATGTTCTATCCTTCCTAAAATACAATGACCAGAACTGCACACATTACTCCAAATGTGGCCTAAATAAAGTTTTATGCAACTAATATACAGATTGTACAGATCCTTAAGGTAAATACTTCTTTCTGCAGCATTTTAAAAATTGATTTTGCAGGTAAGGACTTGTGTTTCCAGTCCCAGCAGCCTAAGCAGCAGAGAGCAGGAGCCAGCAGTGTTTTCAAAGCAGTTTTTGCAGAATAAAAGAGAGGCAGGCTCCAATGGAATTTGATCTGTGATCAATGAAAATTGATCTGTGAGTGTAGTGTTTGAGTATAAGTGCTGAGGCTTTGGGTTGAGAGGATTTGGTGAGAGGAGGCTGAGCAGAGAAATTGAATAAGTGCAGATAATGTTCCTATTGGAATTACTCTTCCTATTAGAGTAGCTAGGATGGCAGTTAGGGCAATGGCATGCTCCTCCTGCAGGATGTGGAAGATCAGGAAGAATGCCAGTGTCCCCGATGACTTCACCTGTAGGAAGTGCACCTAGCTGCAACTCCTGGTTGACCACATTAAAGAACTGGAGCTTGAGTTGGATGTACTTAGGATTGGCTGGGACGCTGAGAGCATCATAGACAAGAGTTTTAGCTGGATGATCACACCTAAGGTTGGATGACCACCAGGAGAGTTAGAAGGAGAAGGCAGATAGTGCTGGATTCTCCTGTGGCCATTCCTTTCAACCAAAATATATCCCTTTGGAGACTGCTGGAGGGTGATGACCTATCAGGGCACAGCATCCGCAGCCAGATCAGTGGCACTGTGGCCGGCCCTGAGGCTCAGCGGGAAGGGTTAAGTCAGAGATAGCAATAGTGATAGGAGACTCGATAGTTAGAGGGACAGACAGGAGATTCTGTGGCCACAGAAGAGATAACAGGATAGTGTGTGGCCTCCCAGATGCAAGGGTTGAGAGTGTCTCAGAGCAGCTGCAGAACATTCTCAAGGGTGAGGGTGAGCGGCCAGAGGTTGTGGTGCACATTGGCACCAACAACATAGGTAGAAAGGGGGATGAGGTCCTGCACAGTAAGTATAGGGAGTTAGGAAGGAGGCTGAAAAGCAGGATCTCAAAGGTAATAATCTCTGGATTACTCCTGGTGCCACTTCCTAGTCAGGGCTGGAATGAAAGATAAAGCAGGTGAATGTGTGGCTGAGAAGTTGGTGCAGGAGGCAGGGTTTCAGGTTCTTGGATCATTGGAACCTCTTCTTGGCCAACCTGTACAAGAGGGAAGGATTGCACTTTAACTGGAGGGGACCCAATATCCTGGTCAGGAGGTTTGCTAATGCAGTTCTGGAGGGTTTAAGCTAGTTTGGCAGGAGGATGGGAATCAGAGCACCAGGTCAGAACGTGGAGGGATTGAGAGAAGGTTGATGCCATGACCAGTAAGTCTGTAAGGAAGAACAGGCAGGAGCAAGGTAATAGACGTGAATTGTCAGACGGGTTGAAGTGTGTTTATTTTAATATCAGGAGTATTAGTGCAAGGGTGACGAACTTTGAGCACGGATCAATACATGGAACTATGATGATGTGGCCTTTGCAGAGACTTGGTTGAGAGAGGGACAGGACTGGATGCTTAATGTTCCAGGGTATTAATGTTTCAGAAAAGACAGAAAGGGAGGTAAAAGAGAGGGAGGATTTCCACTATTAGGCAGGGACAATCTCACAGCTGCACTCAGAGGAGACATATGGAGGGCTCATCCACTGAGTCTGTATGGGTAGAACTTAACAATAAGAAAGGTGCAATCACTCTGATGGGTTTATACTAGAGATCCCCCAATAGCCACTGGGACATTGAGGAACAGATATGCAGGAAGGGGGTAGATACAGCAGGGTTGTTGTTGTGAGTGACTTTAACTTCCCCAGTATAGACTGGGACATCCTCAAGGCAAGAGGTTTTGATGCAGTAGAATTTGTTTCGTGCATCCAAGAGGGTTTCTTAAACCAGCATGTAGGTAGTCCAACGAGAGAAGGGGCCATACTGGACCTGATTTTGTGATATGAGCTTTGCCATGTGACTGACATTTCAGTGGGGGAATAGTTCCAGAACAGTGATCACAACTCCTTAACTTTTAAATTTGCTTTGAATCCGGATAAATATGGACCTTGCGGGAGAGTATTAAATTGGAGCAATTGCAGAAGTATTGGGCAGGAAATAAGGAGAGAGACACAATAGATGCTGGAGGATCTCAGCAGGTCAGGCAACATCTATGGAGGGAAATGGACTGTTGATGTTTCGGATCGAGACCCTTCACCTGGACAAGGAAAGGACAGGTATGTTCCAGTAAGGACGGACGGACAAATTAAGGATGATGAGAGAGGTGATAAATTTAGTCAAGAAGATAAAGGAAGATTGAGGAAGCCAAGTTCAAACAAAGCCCTTGAGGATTATAAAGAAACAGGAAAAGAACTCAAGAAGGGAATTAGGAGAACCAGGAGGGGCCATGAAAAGTACTTGGTAAATTGGACTAAAGAGAATCCCAAGGCACTCTATACATACATCAAGAGCAAGAGGATAACTTGGGAGAGGGTAGGACCACTCAAGGATAAAGGAGGAAGCAGAGGACATGGGTGAGGTCCTAAATAAGTACTTTGCATTAGTATTTACCAAGGAGAAGGATATGGAGGATTGTGAGATCAATGTGCAGCATGATAGTATGCTAAAGAATATTGAGATAAAGAAAGAGGTAGGGTTGGGTCTCTTGAAGAACATTAAGCTGGATAAGTCCCCAGAGTCAGATGGGATATACAGCAGGTTATGGAGAGAGGCAAGAGATGAGGTTGCTGGTAACTTGACCAGATTTTCATGTGCCCTCTAGCCACAGGCGAAGTCCCAGAGGACTGGTGAGTAGCTAATGTTGTTTCATTATCTAAGAAGGGAAATAGGGATAGTCCTAGACCAGTGAGTCTCACATCAGTGGTAGGAGAGCCATTGGAGAGGATTCTTATGGATAGGATTTATGAGCATTTAGAAAACCATGACCTAATTAGGGACAGTCAACATGGCTTTATGTGGGGCAAGTCATGTCTTACTAATGTTACGGACTAGGTTACTAATTGGTGAATGTCCCTTTAAGATAGGGCATTGTGTGTGTGTGTGTGTGTGTGTGTGTGTGTGTGTATGGGGGGGGCATGCTTACGTCAACAGAAGATAAAGGACGTAATGAAGTTGTTGAAGGAGTCAGTCGGAGAGAGTCAGAGAAGAGGATGGATGAGAAACAATAACTGTGTCTGTCACTACAATCCACGTATGGATTATTTGGAGTAATCCAGTGGAGTCCACTTTGTCGTTAACCTGTGGAGGGAAACAGGTATTTGTGTGGACGGCCACGATTCGGATGCTTTTCAGGATGAGGAAGTCACTACCAAGTAAACACTGAGGTGTCATTTGGGTTCCATCGTGGAACATATGGATCTCGTAATTACTGTCTATTTTCTCTCTCTATCTACGCCTTATCTTCAGACAACAGTGGTTGTTGAAGAAGCCTTTGCTCATGTTTCACCTTGCGGCTTGCTGAACTGAAATTTAAGAACCATTCCTGGACTTGGAGTTTGGGAATTTGCCACACACACATGAAGCGTTTAGTTTTGGGGTTAATGTTCAAGGTTTAACATTTTTACTTCTAACATACTAACATTTTTACTTTTATTTTTCTTATTATCATAAGTAGCTATTAATAAAGTAGTTTTTTAACACTGAATCATGACTCTGTGTGTTTCTTTTGTTGCTGGTTCGTAACACTAACTTGATTGAGTTTTTTTGAGGAGGTGACGAAGGTGACTGATGAAGGTAGAGCTGTGGATGTTGTCAATGTGGATTTTAGTAAGGCATTTGACAAGGTCCCTCATGGGAGGCTCATCCAGAAGATTAAGCTGCTTGGGATCCATGGTGACTTGGTCATTTGGATTCAAAATTAGCTTGCCCATAGAAGACAGAGGGTAGAAGTCAATGGGTTTTATTCTGGCTGGAGGTCCGTGATGAGTGCTGTTTCAGAGGGATCCATACTGGGACCTCTGCTGTTCATGATAAATATAAATCACTTGGATGAAAATGTAGATGGGTGGGTTAGTAAGTTCGCAGATGATACAAAGATTGTTGGTGGTGTGGATAGTGTAGAAGATTGCCAAATGATACAGCAGGATATTGATCTGTTGCACAGGTTTACCAGGATGCTTCCTAGATTAGAGTGCATTCCCAGGGTTGAAATGTTCAATACAGAGGGCATGCATTTAAGGTGAGTGGGGGTAAGTTCAAAGGAGATGTGCAGGGCAACAATTTTACGCAGAGAGTGGTGGGTACCTAGAATGCGCTGTCAGGGGTGGAGGCAAATACAATAGAGGCATTTAAAAGCACATATTTATAGGGAATGGAGGGATATGGACATTTTTTAGACGGAAGGGATTAGTTTAATTTCACATTTAATTAATAGTTTAATTAGTTTGGTGCAACATAGTGGGCCAAAGGGCCTGTTCCTATGCTATACTGTTCTATGTTCTATGACCCAAAACATTGACTGTGCATTTCCCTCTGCAGATGCTGCCTGACCCACTGAGTTCCTCCAGCGGTTTTTGTCCTGTTCCTGTGCTGCACTGTTCCATGCTCTATGATCCACTTGTAGGATGATTACATAAATTGTATTTCCTTACACACTGTGGGTGCATTAAAAATACCTACGTGTAATCTGGTGTTTATGTCGCTTGCTGTAATATCATTTCTTAAACTGATGCAAAACCTTCATGCAAATAAGAAGTACCTTTGTTATACAGCATCTGTCTTATAAATGAACATTCAAAGCACTTCTTAAAGCACAATCAAGTCAGTGACCGAGAGAACTAGGACACCCTGTTGCCACATTACAAAACACTGGTTAGATCACACTTGGAGTGTTTCATGTGGTTGCACTTTTAAAGGAGGTTTGAGAAGTTGTTTCTTTTAAAAACATAGAGTTGTTAATATCGGGAACTCACTGCCAGAGGAGATGGTGGAGTCAGATACAATCAGTATGTTTAAGAGACAATTAGACAGACACATAAATAGGCAAGACACAGAAGGATACAGATTTGATGTGGCCAACTGGGTTAATGTAGATGGGCAAAAATGTCAGCATGGACGTGGTGGGCTGAACAACCTTATAACTTCATGACTGAATTTCAGTACCAGATTTTTTGATCAGTACCAAACTTCGCAAGGTGACAACAACTACGAAAGTAGTAGAGAGAACACAAAAAAAAAGTTTTTGAATGTTCATTCTGAAAATGCGTGAATAAGTTTGCTTAGGAATGAATGTTTTTAGTAGCATATGCAGCCATGACTTTTGTCACGAACCAGCAACAAAAGAAACACACTGAGCATGATTCAGTGTTAAAAACTATTTTATTAATTATTACTTATGATAATATGTAAAATAAAAGTAAAAATGTTAGTATGTTAGAATTCAAAAATGTTAAACCTTGAACGTTAACCCCAAAACTAAACTCTTCGTGTGTGTGTGTGTGTGTGTGTGTGTGTGTGTGTGTGTGTGTGTGTGTGTGTGTGTGTGTGTGTGTGTGTGTGTGTGTGTGTGTGTGTGTGTGTGTGTGTGACAAAGTCCAAAACTCCCAGTTCTGGAATGGTTCTTGAAGTTCAGTTCCGCAAGCCATAAGGTGAAACATGAGCAAGGGCTTCTTCAACAACCACCGTTGTCTGAAGATAAGACGTAGACATAGAGAAACAGAGAGAGAGTAAATACGAAATCCAAATGTTCCACGATGGAACCCAAACGACACTTCAGGGTTTACTCGGTAGTGACTTCCTCACCCCGAAAAGCATCTGAATCGTGGTCGTCCACACACAAATACCCGTTTCCTTCTACAGGTCCACCGGATTACTTCCAACTTCCATACATGGATTTCAGTGGCAAACACAGTTATTGTTTCTCATCCATCGATAGAGAAAACTAGCAGGCTGGTGTCTCTCTCCCTTCTCTCTCTCTCTCTCTCCTTCTAACTTCTTCAACAACGTCATTACGTCCTTTATCTTCTATTGACGTAAGCACGCCCCACACACACATACACACACACTCTCTATCTTAAAGGGACTTTCACTTTCTAACACAATTCTAACATACTAACATTTTTACTTTTATTTTATGTATTATCATAAGTAGTAATTAATAAAATAGTTTTTAACACTGAATCATGCTCAGTGTGTTTCTTTTGTTGCTGGTTTGTGACAAAATTGGGGGCTCGTCCGGGATCCAATCCAAAGATTAACGAGTGTCGTCTGGGATCGTTCCCCAGATTGACGAGATTTGTTCGGGATTCAATCCAAAGATTTTTGAGGGAGGTCTGATAAATTATTTTTAATTGGCTTGTGTGTGTGGAAACCAGCAGCAATGGATATTAAGGCATTTTTGGAGTCACCAACCCAAAAGGGATTGGAGGTGGCGAAAAAGGATGGTCTGATAAAGATTGCTACAAAGTTAAACCTTACAGAAGGAAAGCAGTCTATGAGAAAGGCAGATATTCAGAGACTGATAGCTGGCCATTATGTGGAAAAGAAGGTGTTTGAGAAGGAAGTGTTAAAACAGTTTCCTGGCAGTGAAATAGCAATTTCTGAGGCACAGGTGCAGCTGGCAAAGATAGAGGCTGAACGAGAGCAAAAGAGATTAGAGGCCGAACAAGAGGAAAAGAGATTAGAGGCCGAACAAAAGAGTTAGAGGCTGAACGAGAACAGACCCAGTTAAAGATAGAGGCCAAATGAGAGAAATTAGAGGCCGAACGAAAGATAACTCAGATGAAGGTAGAGGCTGATCTAGCAATAAAGCAGATGGAATTGAAGAGGATGGAGCTGGATAGTGAGGAGAAGGAGAAACAGAGGCAGCATGAGTTACAAGTGAAGCGAAAGAGTTCGGAATCTGATTCTGATGTTGGTTTTTCAGCCAGCAGGGAGGTTTGATTAGTCCCTCCTTTTGAGGAAGATCAGGTTGATCAGTATTTCCAACATTTTGAAAAGGTTGCTGTGAGTTCAAACTGACCAAGGAAAGGATGGGCTCTTATGGTACAGAGTGTGATTAAAGGTAAAGCTCAAAAAGCTTATTCTGCTTTGTCTGCTGAGGATGCAGCTGATTATACCAAGGTAAAACAAGCTATATTGAAGGCCTATGAATTGGTACCGGAAGCTTATAGACAAAAATTTAGAGACTTGAGGAAATCTGCAGATCAGACTTATATGGAATTTGCCAATGGAAAGAGAATATGTTTTGAACGATGGTACATGGCTAAAAATGTAGATGAGGATTTTGATAAATTGAAAGAATTGATACTAGTGGAAGACTTTAAAAGATGTGTTCCAGCTGAATTAACAACATATTTAAATGAAAAGGGAGTGGAAACTTTAGAAGAAACTACTAGGTTGGCAGATGATTATGCTTTAACCCATAAATCCAAATGGGGACAACCTAAAACCTTTCAAAAGAGTTACAAGGACAATCCAGGTAAACCGGAGATTAAATTGGGAGGTAATCAAAAAGGAAAGGATGAAAAGAAGCCAGGGCTGGAGAAACCTCTTGAGCGTATTTGTTATTACTGTAGGAAACCTGGCCACATGATATCTAATTGTGCCCTTTTGAAGAAAAGGAAGGAAGCTGTGCCCAATGCTTGCTTTCAGGCAATTAAAAATCAAAAAGGTTTAAGAGATGCTGTTAAAGATCAGTCCTTGCAAGAGGTAAAAGCAGAAAAGTTGGAGGAGGTGAGAAAGGAATTCCGTTCTTATGTATCAGAGGGTTTTGTTTCACTGAATGATGAGTCACCCCAGGTGCCAGTGAAAATTCTTAGAGATACTGGGGCTTGTCAATCTCTCTTGCTGGACAGTGTTTTAAATTTTGGTGAAGAAAGTGACACTGGTGAGGTAAATCTAGTGCGAGGCGTTACAGATGACACCATATCTGTCCCTTTACACAGGGTGATTTTAAAGTCAAAGTTCGTAGAAGGACCAGTCGAGATGGGGATAAGACCTAGGTTACCAGTGGAAGGAGTTTCTTTGTTATTGGGAAATGACCTTGCAGATGGAGAAATTGTTCCTGTGGTATGGTTAACGACCAAACCAAGGATTGATGAGTCTGAGAATGATCCAGATGTTTACCCATCATGTGCGGTGACTCGAGCTAGAGCTAGAGAATTAGCCAAGACAGACAGTCCGGTGCAGTCTGATGTGGTTCCTTGTGACAGTCCTAAAAAGGAAGAAAATTATGATGCCTTATTTGAGACTTTTCTGTCTTCACTGGAGGATCAACATCCTTATAGTGAGCCTGAATTTAAAGTCAAAAGTATTTTAATCAGTGGCTTTTTTTCAAACGTATGCTATTTTGAGTTTGCTAATGTTTTATTCATGGATGAATGCACCTGTATTATGTTTCATGTACTTCTAGCCATGTAGTCTTAAACTCACTGAAAAACTATTGTCTAGAAATTGGATTGCAACTTTTTGGTGCATCGAAACATCATTGTATTTAGTTCCAGCACCAAATTGGAACTCTTCTAAACAAAATATGAAATTAGTTAAAAATAAGTCTGTAAAAATGTTAGCATGTATTACACTCAGAAAGAGAAAATACGACTCTAAATGTTGTTAAATGTTATTGCAGATGCCAAGCAGATTAAATTTAGTGCAGTTGCTTATACTTTACTGCATACCAATACTTAAAAGGCAACCAGAAAAAAGAAAAACACACTCTGCCTAACAGGAAGGAAAATTCCCAGACTTACAGAAAGAGATATAGACATACTGATCAGTGAAATTCATACCAAGAAGATGTCCTGTGCGCCAGAGGGCCAGGATACCCACCAGTGCCACCATAATTGATGCATCTTCAGCGAGTGAATCTGCACTCAAGAGTACTGTGATGAGGTCATGAAATTTCCTGTAAGATATGTCAAGGTGAGCTCAAAACCACCAAAAATAATTTTTAAACAGAGATGCATCCAAAAATAGACATACAGATGCACTCTTTCATAGAAATTATGACTCAATCCCCACAACACCACCTTTCTTTTCCCACTACAAGTGGAGACCAACCCGCCAAATCTGGGATAGTGAAAAGTAAAAGCAAAAGCCCCTCATTTCCTCCATTTAGGCCAAAACATCTGGGAATAGGAGGGAGACCACACAGGCTAGAGGGGTTCTAATCAAAAGCAGCACTCACCAGGCTGGAGGCAACGTTCTTCCTCCTCACAGTCTAAGAGACCACTTCTTGAGTAGAGGTTATACAAAATCTGCTTGACATCCTCATCAACTATGCTTATTGAGAGTACTACATCCCTATTGTATTGATGAATAAAATACATCTTGCTACTCTACTGAGATATCCCTTCAAGTTATGCCCACTTTTCTGTGAGACCCTCTCGTTCTGCTCCCCCTGTGATTTCTGCTGTTCTCTTGCTCTTTGACCACACTCTCACCCAGACTCGCTACTACAGCCACATATCCTTCCTGGATACTTCAATCCACCGCCATCTTATCCCACGTGGCTTCCAACTCCACTTCCAGGCCTCCCAGTTTGGCCCAAGCCAGGATCCAAGGTATTTACATCCTCCTATCAGATCCCATCATTTTTAGCCCTTTGTCACTTCCACCTATCACCTCCCAACTTCTGGCACTATTCCCCCACCTGCCTATCACATCCCTCACCAGGGTCCACCTATTGCCTACCATCTCTTGCTCCACCCCTTTATACTATCTCTCCTCTATCTTGGGTCTTGAACTGAAATGTGGACTGTCCATTTCCCTCCATAGATGCTAACTGACCTGCTGAGTCCCACCAGATTTTGCATTGCTGGGGGAAAAGAAATCTTCCCCAGATCTTCTCTAAACCTCATCTAAAACATACACCCTTGTCTTGGACCCTTTCTGCCATGGAGTAAGGTTTCATGCCATTACTTTTTCTATGCCACTCATAATTTTGTATACCTCTATCAGGTCCTCCATTAGTTTCAAGGAAACAAACCCAGCCTATTCAGTGTCTCCTCATACTGAAGGGTTCCACCCAAGGCAACATCCTGGTGAATATCCTCCACACACTATCCACTGCAATCATATCCTTCCAAGAGCGTGGAAATCAGAGGTGAATACAATATGGTTAGGCTACAACTAGCAAAGTTTTAGGAAGTTGCACCATGACCTCCCCATTCTTGTACTCTATACCCCAGCTAATGAAGGTAAGCATCCCATGTCCCTTCTTCACCATCCTGGAACAGTATAGCACAGCAACAGGACCTTTGGACCACAATGTTCTGCTAAACTAATTAAACCAGTAACTAAATGTCAAACTAAACGAATACCTTCTGCATACATAATATCCATATCCCTCCGTTCTCTCCCCATTCATGTGCCTATCTAAGAGCCTCTTAAACACCTCTATCATATTTGCCTCAACTACCATCCCTGGCCGTGCATTCAAGGCACCCACCACTCTGTGTACAAAACCTGCCCCTTTGAACTTACCCCTTCTCACATTAAGTGCATGCCCTTTCAGATTAGCCATTTGGACCCTGGGAGAAAGATACCAGCTGTCTATCTATGCCTCTCATAATTTTATAAACCTCTATCAGTTCTCCCCTCAGCCTCCACCGCTCCAGAAAAACAAGCAAGTTTGTCCAACCTCTCCTTCTAGCACATGACCTCTAATCCAGGCAGCATCCTGGTTAAACTCTTCTGCACCCTTTGAATTGGTTTATTATTGTCATTTGTACTGAGGTACAGTGAAAACTTGTCTTGCATACCGTTCATACATATCAATTCATTATACAATGCACTGAGGTAGTCCAAGGTAAAACAATACAAAATGCAGAGTAACAGCCACAGAGAAAGAGCAGTGCAGGTAGACAATAAGGTGCAAGGTCATAATGAGGTAGATTAAGAGGTCACAAGTCCATTTTATTGTACTAGGGAACCATTCAATAGTCTTATAACTGTTACATACCAGCAACTAAAGAAACACACCAAGTCATGTACAAATGTTAGAAACTATTTTATTAATAACTACTTATGATAATAAGAAAAATAAAAGTAAAAATGTTAGGTATCAAACAGTAACCCCAAAAACTAAACACGAAGTGTGTGTGTGTGGCAAATTCCCAAACTCCAAGTCCAGGAATAGTTCTCAAAGTTCAGTTCAGCAAGCCATAAGGTGAAATGTGAGCAAAGACTTTTGCAAAACCACCATTGACTGAAGAGAAGATGTACAGAGAAAATAGAGAGAAATTACAAAATCTAAATGTTCCACGATGGAACACATACTGTCACAGATGATTTTCACTGCTTTGTTCCAAAGTATCTGCCACCCCAAAAGGCATTCGAAACATGGTTGTCCACACAAACACCTGTTTCCTTCTACAGGTTAACGAAAAAGTGAACTCCACTGGATTATTCCAAAAATCCATATGTGGATTGTAGTGACAGACACAGTTATTGTTTTCCATCCATCGATACAGAGAGCAGCAGGCAGGGTGTCTCTCTCTCCCCCTCTCTCTTCTGACTGACTGCTCTAAAACGTCAGCACGTCATTATCCCGTTGTTGTCGTAATCACGCCCCACACGCGCACGCGCGCACACACACACACACATACACACACACACACACACACACACACACACACACACACACACCACTGTGCTATGTCTTAAAGGGACATTCACCAAATAGTAACCTAATCCGTAACATAACAGCGGGATAGAAGCTGTCCTTGAGCCTGGTTGACCCTCTCCAAAGCCTCCACATCCTTCCAATAACTGGGTGACCAGAATTGAATTGAATAATTGTAGTATGAAAGGCCAGGGGTCAGATGACCGTGACAACACTACTGACCCCCATGGTCAGATGATAGCATTGCCTATCAGGTCGGAAGCTACACCACTGTCAATCAGGGGTCCGGCTCCGCCCTACTCATTAAGAGTACACCTGAGGCCTGGCTCATAACCCACCTTTGTTCTTGACCCTGAATCATTGGCTCATTTCACCTGAGCGAGCTCCACCCCACTACAGCCCTATAAAGGATGGTACATGTGGGTTCTCTTTCTCTTTCTGATTGCTGCTGGGGTTGAGACCACAGGTGAGAGGGTGCACTTCCACAGGGGTCTAGGACCGTCCTGAGTAGATTCCCAGTAGCATAGAGCCATTGTTTGTCCCAATTCAGGGGGTCCAGACAACGTATTTGTTCATTCCCTGATAGTTTGTATTAGTTAGTTGCGTGTGTGTGTGAGAGTGTGTGCACTTCACCCCTGTTGCCACATCCCTCCAACGTTTCGCAGTCACCCTAGTGTGAGTGTGCGAGTGTGCATTTGTTCCTTCACATTCTGTTCCCGCGTCGGTCTTTGTGAATAAAATCCTCTTTTTAAAGCACAAAGACTGTGTGTCCAGATACCTTTTATCTTTAAGATACCAAAAGAACCTTTCTCATAACAATAATCCAGATGTGGCCCAGTTAGAATTTCATAAAGCTGCAATGAAACTTCCCAACTCTTGAACTCAGTGCCTCGACTAATAAAGGCAAGCATGCTTTATGGCTTCTTTATCACCCTATAAACCTGTGCAGCCACTTTCAGGGAGCCATGGACTTGTACAGTTAAGGGTTTTGTCGTTAACAGTGTACTGTCCCTTTACATTTGACCTCCCAAAGTGCAACACCTCACATTTATGCTGATAAAACTCCAGCTGCATTTTCTTTGCCTATATCTGCAACTGATCTATATCCTGCTGTATCCTTTGGCAATCTTTTACACTATCCACAATGCCACCAATCTTTGTATCATCTTCGAGTTTACTAACCCACCCATCTACATTTTCATCCAGGTCATTTATCACATACATTACAAACAGCAGAAGTCCTAATACAGATCCCTGTGGAACACCACTAGTCACAGACATCCAGCCGGAATAATCCCATCGACCATTACCCTTTGTCTTCCAAGGGCAAGCCAATTTTGAATCCAATCAGCTATGTCACCATGGATCTCATGCATCTTAATCTTCTGGATGAGCATCCTATAAGGGACCTTGTCAAACACCTTACTAACATTCACAGCTCAGCCTTCAGCGATCACCTTCGTCATCTCCTCAACAAACTGGATCAAGTTAGGAAGACACGATTTGCCCCTCACAAAGCCATGCTGATTCTCCCTAATTAGGCCATGGTTTTCCAAGTGCTCATAAATCCTATCCATAAGAATCCTCTCTAATAGTTTCCCTACCACTAACATAAGACTCAACAGTCTATAGTTTCCAGGATTATCCCAATTTCCCATCTTGAATAATGGAACAACATTAACTACTCACCAATCCTACAGGACCTCACCTGTGGCTAGAGGACATGAAGATCTTGGTCAAGGCTCCAGCAATCTCATCTCTTTCCTCTTTCAATAACCTGGGGTATATCCCATCAGGCCCTGGGGATTTATCCACCTTAATGTTCTTTAAGATACCCAACACCACCACCTCCCTTATCTCAAAATCCCCTAGCATATTAGTACATTCCACACTGATCTCACTATTCTCCATGGCCTCCTTGGTGAATACTGACACGAAGTACTCATTTAGTACCTTGCCCACATCTTCTGCCTCCAAACTTATATTCCCTTCTTTATCCTTGAGTGGTCCTACCCTCTCCTTAGTTATCCTCTATTGCTCTTGATGCATGTATAGAATGCCTTGGATTCTCTTTAATCCTACTTGCCAAGGACTTTTCATGGTCCCTCCTGGCTCACCTAATTCCCTTCTCAAGTTCTTTTCTAGCTTCTTTATAATCCTCAAGGGCTTCATTTGATTTTAGCTTCCTACACCTTATGCTGCCTTTTCCTTCTTGTTGAAATTCACTACCTCTTTCAACATCCAAGGTTCCTGTACCTTGCCATCCTTGTCCTTCCTACTTACTGGAATATCCCTGTCCTGTACTCAATACAGTTGGTCTCCTAGCATTAAAAATAAACACACTTTAACCCATCCGTCTCATTCTGTCTATAACCTTGCTCCTGCCTGTTCTTCCTTACAGACTTGCTGGTCATGATATCTACCTTCCTCTCGATCCCTCCACTTTCTGACCTGTTGCTGTTTCCCATCCCCCTGCCAAACTAGGTTAAACCATCCCGAGTAGCTCCAGCAGACCCCCCAGCCAGGATATTGGTTCCCCTTTAATTAAGGTGCAACCTGTCCTTATTTTGCAGGTCGCCCTTGCCCTAGAAGAGGTTCCAATGATCCAAGACCCGAAACACGGCCCCCTGCACCAGTTCCTCAGGCATACATTCATCTGTTCTGTTTTTCTATTCCTGCCTTGACTAGCACATGGCATCAAGAGTAGTCCAAACATTACTACCTTCAGGGTCCTGCTTTTCAGTCTCTTTCCTATCTCCTTACACTCATTACACAGGACCCCTTCCCCCTATGTCATTGGTGCCAATGTGCAACATAACCTCTGGCTGCTCACCCTCCCCCTTGAGAATGTTCTGCAGCCGCTCTGAGACATCCTCGACCCTGGGACCCGGGAGGTAACATACCATCCTAGCCTTTCTTTTACGGCCACATAATCTCCTGTCTGTCCCTCTAACTCTTGAGTCTCCTATCACTATTGCTTTGCTTGACTTCACCCCTCCCTGCTGAGCCTTAGAGCCACCCACAGTTCCACTGACCTGGCTGTTGCTGCTGTGCCCTGATAGGTCATCCCCCCCAACAGTATCCAAAAGGGTATACTTGTTGCTGACAGGAATGGCCTCAGGGCCAGCCTGATCTGCCTGCTCCCTCAACCTCTCCTGGGGGTCACCAAACTATCTGCTGCCTGCACCTTAGGTGTGACCACCTCGCTAAAACTCTAGTCAATGATGCTCTCAGCATCCCAGATGATCTTAAGTACATCCAACACCAGCTCCAGTTCCTTCACGCAATCAGGAGCTGCAGCTGGATGCACTTCCTACAGGCGAAGTCCTCAAGGACACTGGCAGTCTCCCTGATCTCCCACATCCTACAGGCACCTACCACTGCCCTAACTGCAATCCCAGCTACTCTAATAGGGAGAGTACTGCTGAAGAAAACCTTACTTGCTCAGCCTCCTCTCACCAAAGCATCCTGACGAAAGCCTCAGCACTTATACTCAACCATGGCACTTACATCTCAAACACAGCCACTGCCAAAAATGGCCAATTCACAAGAGCCCACTTCCCTTTAATACTTTCAAAAAAAACTTTAAAAAAGCTGCTGGTTCCTCTCCTCTGCTGTTCTGACTGGGACTTGAAATGCAAGTTCTTCACTGAAAAACTAGTGAAGGAGGTTATCATAGATTACAGGGGGATCTTGATCAGTTAGGGAAGTGGTCTGAGGAGCGGCAAGTGGATTTCAATACAGATAAGTGTGAGGTGATGCACTTTGGAAAGTCAAAACCAGTTTAGAATTTATATTATAAATGGTAGGGCACTAGGGAGTGTAATAGAACAGAGGGACCTAGCAGTAAGATAAAAGATATCTTTATTAGTCACATGTACATCAAAACACACAGTGAAATGCATCTTTTGCATAGAGTGTTCTGGGAGCATCCCGCAAGTGTCGCCCTGCTTCCGGCGCATAGTTCAGGTATAGTGTTGGATGGCACGGTAGCGTAGCGTTAGCACGACGCTATTACAGCGCCAGCAATCAGGGTTCGATTCCCGTCGCTGTCTGTAAGGAGTTTGTATGTTCTCCCATGTCTGCGTGGGTTTCCTCCAGGTGCTCCAGTTTCCTCCCACATTCCAAAGACGTACAGGTAGGTTAATTTGGGTTTAAAATGGGCGGCGCAGACTTGTTGGGCCAGAAGGGCCTGTTACCACACTGTAAATAAAATTTAAAAATTTAAAAAGATTTTTTAAGAAGTGCATAGTTCTTTGCAAGGGGCATCACAGGTAGACAAGGTGGTGAAAAAAGTGTTTATCATGTTGGCCTTCTGTCAGGGCATTAAGTATAGGAGTTGGAACATTATATTTCAATTGTATAAGTCGTTGGCGAGCCCACACTTGGAGTACTGTGCGTAGTTTTGGTCACCATTACAAGAAAGATGTGGTGAGTGCAGAAAAGATTTACGAGAATGTTGCCAAGACTGGAGGGCCTGAGTTATAGGGAGAGGTTAGCCAGACTAGGTCTCTATTCCTTGGAACATAGGAGAATGAGGGGCGACCTTATAGAAGTGTTTAAAATTATGAGAGGCATAGATAAGGTGGATGGTAACAGTCTTGTCACCAGGGAATGGGAATCCAAAACGAGGAGCCAGAGGTTTAGGGTGAGAGGGGAAAGTTTTAAAAGGGACCCAAGGGCAACTTTTTGACACAGAGGGTGGTGAGTTTCTGGAAAGAGCTGCCAGAGGAATTGGTTGAGGTATCATTTAAGAAGCAATTGGATAGGTATATGGAGGGGCTGAGCTTGGACAGATAATGGCCGAACTCAGGACGTTTCACCAGGACATTGGACCACCCTGATTCAAGTGAACCCCATCCCAATGGAACAGCTCTCTCTTTCCCCAGCACAGATGCCGGTGTCACATGAATTAAAACCCATTTCTCCCATGTCAATCTTTGAGCCATGCATTCAACCTTACCTTATTGACTCAATGCCAATTTGCATGTGCACAGTGGGAACCCAACAATTTAACCTTTGCGATTTTGGCTTTTTTTTGCTCAGAACTGAATTCTACCAATGTTATTTGCTTCCAAATGGACCATATCTGGATCTTACATATCTGAAATTACATATCTGGATCTTTCTTCTCCAAGTTGCTCCTCAGCTTCTCACAAAAATTAAAGAAATGATGCATAGAGTCTCAGCAACCTCTCTAATGCTGACAGTCATGACTGGAGCTTTGAGGTCTGTTATGCCAGTATTGGCTAGAAACATCCCCAGCATGATAACTTTACTCCTTGGAGCGTAGAAGAATGAGGAGAGATTTGATAGAGGTTTACAGAATTATGAGGGGTATAGACAGAATAAATGCAAGCAGGGTCTTTCCACCTAGATTAGGAGAGATAAGTACAAGAGGACATGGCTTTAGGGTGAAAGGGGAAAGGTTTAGGGGGAACATCAGGGGGAACTTCTTCTCAGAGAATAGTGGAAGTGTGGAATGAGCTGTCATCTGGCGTGGTAAATGTGGCCTCACTCTTCAGTTTTAAGAATAAATTGGATAGATACATGGATGGGAGAGGTCTGAAGGGTTATGGACTGGGTGCAGGTCAATGGGACTAAGTGGAATGAAGTTTCAGCACAGATTAGAAGGCCCAAATGGCCTGTTTTCTGTGCTGTAGTGTTCTATGGTTCTATGATGTCATTACTGCTCTTTTGAAAGCATCAAGTATGCTTACATGAATCATAATACTAGGTGTGCAGTTCCACAATTGACAGGATTTCTACTGAAAATGATCACTAAACAACTTACTCATGGCGAAACTTATTTTGGTTTCCATCATGCTTAAAAACATAAGCACCATGTTGTCCAATTTCTAGGCAGAAACTCCTTCGGTTTAGTGTCTGGAAATTTCTTTACCTTTGGTTGAAATCCTGGGAATATCACAGAAAAATTAAGGCAGTATGGGAAAACTTTAAGAATCATAGAGTTATGCAACATGGAAACATGCCCTTCAGCCCGACTTGTTCATGCTGAACATGATGCCTATCTAAACTTATCCCATTTGCCTGCATTTGGCCCTCATCTGTCCAAACCTTTCCTATCCATGTACCTGTACAAATGTATTTTAAATTTTGTAAATATACCTAACTCTACCACTTCTTCTGGCAGCTCATTATATAGAGCCACCACTTAAGGTATAGACCCACCACCAAAGGTAAAGAAAACTTACCTCTCAGGTCCGCTTTAAATATTTCCTTTCTCGCCTTAAACCTATGCCTTCTAGACACCCACATTCACCTGTGGGAATCTGATACCGGCTATCTACCCTACCCATGCCTTTCTTAATTTTATATACCTCTAATATGTCATTTCTCAGCCTCCTTCACTCAAGGGAAAACAGACCTAACCTATCTACTCTCTCCTTACATCTCAAGCCTTCCAGTTCAGGAACATATTTGTAAATATTTCCTGCACCCTCCCTTGCTTAATCACATCCAGAGTGCCAGGGTCCAGGATGTCACAGAATGGCTACAGAATATTCTCAAGGGGGAGGATGAGCAGCCAGAAGTCATTGTGCACACTGGCACAAATGACATAGGTAGAAAAAGGGATGAATCCCTGCGGAGTGAATATAGGGAGCTAGGGAAGACGTTAAAAAGCGGAACCTCGAGGGTAGTAACCTCTGGATTACTTCCAGTGCCATGTGCTAGTGAGGGTAAGAATATGATGATACAGCAAGTGAATGTGTGGCTGAAAAATTGGTGTAGGGGGCAGGAATTCAAATTTTTGGAACATTGGTATCTCTTCTGGAGCAGAGGTGACCTGTACAAGAGGGACAGATTACACCTGAACAATAACCTGGCTGACAGATTTGCTGGTGCTACTAGAGTGGGGTTAAACTAGATTTACAAGGGGATGGGATCCCAAGAATCAAGGAGGCAAATGAGAGGCTGGAAAGTGATGCAGAGTCAGTGACAGCAGGTTGAATAGGTATGACAGGCAGGAGAATGGCAGGAAGAAAGAAAAGCCAATTGGATTGAATTAGATTTATGTCAATGCAAGAAGTCTGACAGGTAAGGTGGATAAATTTAGGGTATGGATAGCTACTAGTGAGACTGGGATATTATAGCCATTACAGAAATGTATCTAAGGGAGGGACAGGACTAGCAGCTTAATGTTCCGAGGTACAGAAGGATCATCCAGTGAGGCTTTATGGGTGGAGTTGAGAAATAAGAAGGGGGTGATCACATTGTTGGGATTCCACTATAGACCCGCAAATAGTCAATGGGAATTAGGAGAATAAATATGCAGAGAGATTGTGAAGAGTTGTAAGAATAATAGCATGAGGTTTTAAATTTCCTAACATAGACTGGGACTACCATTCTGTTAAGGGCTTAGATGGGGTGGGATTTGTTAAGTGCATGAGTTGTAAGAATAATAGCATGAGGTTTTAAATTTCCTAACATAGACTGGGACTACCATTCTGTTAAGGGCTTAGATGGGGTGGGATTTGTTAAGTGCATTCAGGAAAGTTTCCATGGTCAATATATGGAGGGCCCTACTAGGGAGAGGGCAAAACTCGACCTACTGCGGGATAATAGGATTGGGAAGAATACTGAGGTGGCAGTGGAGGAGCACTTTGGCACCAATGAACATAGTTCTATTAGTTTTAAAATAGTTAGGGAAAGGGACAGAACTGGTCCACAGGTTCAAGTTCTAAATTGGGGCAAGGTGAATTTTGAAGGCGTGAGAAAGGAGCTTGCAAAGGTTAAAATGGGAGTAGGTTGTTTGCGGGCAAAGGGGTCACAGGCAAGTGGGAGGCTTTTAAAGGTGAGATAGTGAGAGCTAAAGGTCTGCATATTCCTGTTAGAGTGAAAGGCAAGACTTGAAAGAATAGGGAACCCTGGATGACAAGGAATATTGAGACCCTGGCTGGGAACAAGGAGGAGGCATGGGTAAGGTACAGGCAGCTGGGATCAAGTGAATCCCTGGAGGAGTATAAGGAGATGCTGAAGTGTACTAAAGAAGGAAATCAGGAGGGGAAAAGGGAGGCATAACTTTTGCAGAGAAGATTAAAGGAACTCTAAAGAGAATTTCTAAGTATATTAAGGGAAAAGATTAACTAAAGAGAGAATAGGGCACCTCAAAGACCAAAGGGTACACCTTTGTGTGGAGCTGCAGGAGATGGGAAAGGTCCTTAATGAATATTTCTCTTCTGTTTTTACTGTGAAGCAAGACATGAAGACTTCAGAACTAGGGAAAGTAAATGGGAAGGTCTTGGGGATTGTCTGCATTACAGTAGGGGAGGTGCTGGATATCTTAAGAGGTATAAAAGTATACAAATCTCCAGGGTCTGACGAGGTTTATCCAAGAACAGCACAGGAGACTAGAGAAGAAATTGCATGAGACCTGGCTAAGATATTTGCATCATAATTAGCCACAGGTGAGGTGTCGGTAAACTAGAGGGAGGCAATTGTTGTGCCTTTATTTAAGAAGGGTGGTAAAGAAAAAACTGGGAACTTTTGGCCAGTTTAACATCTGTGGTAGGTAAACTACTGGAGAAGTTTCTGAGAGATAAGATATATGTACATCTGGAAAGACAGGGGGTGATTAGGGGTAGTCAACAATGGCTTTGTGCTTGGGAGATCATGTCTCACAAAGTTGTTTGATCTTTTTGATGAGGTAACCAAGAAAAGTTGATGAGGCACAGGGCGGTAGACATGGTTTGTATGGACTTCAGCATGCCTTTAATAAGGTTCTAGATGGTAGGCTGACCTGGAAGGTTAGATTGCATGGAATCCAGGGAGAGCTGGCTAATTGGATACACAATTGGCTTGGTGATAGAAAGCAGACGGTGATGGAGAAGGTTGTTTCTCGGACTGGAGGCCCATGACTGGTGGTGTGCCTCAGGAGTCAGTGTTGGGCCATTGTTTGTCATTTATATCAAGGATTTGGATAAGAATGAACAAGGCATGGTTAGCAGTTTGCTGATGACACTAAAATAGGTGGTATAGTAGACAATGAAGAAGGTTATCGAAAATTACAGGAGGATCTTGATCAGCTAAGTAAGTGGGCTGAGGAATGGCAAATGGAGTTTAATTTGGATAAGTGCAAGGTGTTGCATTTTGGAAAGTCAAATCCAGGTAGGACTTTTACAGTGAATGGCAGGACCCTGGAGAGTGGTGTAGAACAGAGGGACCTTGGAGTACAAGTAAGTGCTTCACTGAAAATGGAGTCACAGATAGACAGGGTAGTGAAGAGGGTTTTTGGCACACTGGCCTTCGTCAGTCAGGGCATTGAGTACAAAAGTTGGGAGGCCATGGTGCGGTTGTACAGGAAGCTGGTGAGGCTGCACTTGGAGTATTGTGTTCAGTTTTGGCTGCCCTGGAATAGAAAAGATGTTATTGAACTGGAAAGTGTACAGAAAAGATTTACAAGGATGCTGCCAGAACTTAAGGGCCTGTGCTAATGGGAGAGGTCGGACAGACCAGGCCTTTATTCCTTAGAGCGTAGGAGACTGAAAGATGATCTTATAGAGGTGTATTAAATTGCTAGGGGCATAGATAGGGTGAATGTATTTTGTCTTTTTCCCCAGAGTTGGGAAATTAAGAGCTAGAGGACATAGTTTAAGGTGAGAGGGGAAAGATTTAAGAGGAATTTGAGGGCAACGTTTTAACACAAAGAGTGGTATCTATGTGGAATCAGCTGCAGAAGAAGCGGTTGAGGCAGTTGGAATAATAACTTTAAAAGATGGTTGGACAGGTACATGGATCGGAAAGGTTTAGATGGTTATGGGCCAAACGCTAGAAAATGGAACTAGCTTGGATGGGGCATCTTGGTTGCTATTGACCAGTTGGTCCGAAGAACCTGTTTCAATGCTCTATGATTCTATGACATCCTTCTTATAGCCTGGTTTCCAGAACTTCACACAGTACTCCAAGGGCAGTCTGATCACTATTTTGTCCAATTTAATATTATATCCCAACTCTTGGACTCAACACCAAGGCTGAAGGGAAGCATGCTGTACACTTTCTTCACCACCATGTCTACCTATATTGCCACTTTCAAGGAACTATTTCCTTGTATCACAAGATCTCTCTGTCCAACAGCACTCTCTAGTGCCCTGCCCTTCCCTGCATATGTCCTGCCCCAGTTTAACTAGAATTAGGCAGGATCTAGCAGAGGTCAATTGGGTGAGCCTGTTTGAAGGGAAAGGAATGACATCCACTGCCCTACCGTCATCTACCTTATTGGTTACCTCTTCAAATAACTCTAAGAGGTTTATCAAGCAAGACGTTTCATTCACAAAGCCATGTTGACTCCTCCTAATCTGACTATCTATCCAAATGCTGGTAGATCCTCTCCCTCAGAATTCCCTCCAGTAACTTCCCACTACTGATGTGAGGCTGACCCTGGCTTATCCTTGGTACCCTTCTTAAATAACAGAAGAACATCAGCCATCTTCCAGTCTTTGGGAACTTCGCCAGTGGCTAATGATGAAGGAATTATCTCCACAAGGGCCTCCGCAATTTCTTCTCTAGCCTTCCACAAAGTCTGAGGATGCATTTGGTCAAGCCCTGGGGATTTATCCACCTTAATGTGCTGCAAGGCTGCAAATACCTCCTCCCTGGTAACATGAAGGATCTCCACAGCATCTCCACTTATTTCTCTTATCTCTTCAGCAACAATGATTTTCTCCTCAGTACACACAGAGGAGAAATATTCATTAAAAATCCCACCCATCTCCTGCAGCTTGAGACGTAGGTGGCCCTGCTGGTCTTCAAGGGGACCTACTCTCTTCCTAGTCACTGTTTAAAATTAATATAGTGAAAGAGATTTTCCTTAACCTTACCTGCCAGATCCATTTCACACCATCTCTTTGCCCTCCTGATTTCCCTCTTAAGAGTCTTCTTAATCTTTTTATTATCATCAAGGGATTCACATCCCTGACCTCCTAATCCCAACGTATGCTTCCTTCCGATCAGGGATAAAACAGGAAATGTGCCTGGAGTCGGAAGAGGTAGGGGAGGTCCTTAATGAATACTTTGCTTCAGTATTCACCAGTGGGAGAGACCTTGACGTTTGTGAGGATGGCGTACAACAGGCTGATACGTTGGGGCATGTTGACGTGAGCAATAAGAGGATGTGCTGGAACTTTCAAAAGACATTAAGATAGACAAATCACTGGGGCTGGACGGGATATATCCAAGGTTATTACAGGAAGCTAGGAAAGAGATTGTTTCACCTTTGGCAATGATCTTTGCCTCCTCACTGGGCACAGGAGTAGTGCCAGATGATTGGAGGATGGCAAATGTTGTTCCTTTGTTCAAGAAAGGGAGTAGGGGATAACCCTGGGAATTACAGGCCAGTGAGTCTTACTTCAGTAGTGGAGAAGATTCTTAGAGACAGGATCTACAGCATCTGAGAAACATCGGCTGATTAGGGACAGTCCAGCATGCTTTGTGAGTGGTAGGTTGTGCCTCACGAGCCTGATCGAATTCTTTGAGGATGTGACAAAGCACATTGATGAAGGTCTATAATTTCCAGGATTATCCCTATTTCCTTCTTGAACAAAGGAACAGATTATCTACTCACCAGATCTCACCTATGTCTAGACAGGGCACAGAGATCTTGGTCAGCCTCCAGCAATTTTATCGCCTGCCTCAATAACCTGGGATATATCCCTGGGGATTTGTCCACCTTAATGTTCTTCAAAAGACCCAACCCCTCCTCTTTATCTCAAAATGCCCCAGCATATTAGCACACTTCACACTGATCTCAGTATCCTCCATATCCTTCTCTTTGGTGAATACTAATGCAATCTTCATTTAGGCCTTACTCACGTCCTCTGCCTCCAAGGACATTCTCTCCTTTATCCTTGAGTGGTTCCACCCTCTCCCTATGTATCCTCTGTATAGAATGCCTTGGGATTTTCTTTAATCTTACTTGCCAAGGACTCTTCATTGCCCCTCCTGGCTCTCCTAATTCCCTTGGAGTTCCTTACTGGCTTCTTTATATTCCTCAAGGGCCCTGTTCGATTTTAGCTTCCTAAACACATACACTTCCATTTTCTTGAGTAAATTCACAACCTCTCTTTTTGTCCAAGGTTCCCTTACATTGTCCTTCCTATTTAATGGAGCATTCCTGTCCTATACTCTGTGCAGTTGGTCTTTAAACACCTACCACATGTCAGATATGGACTTACCCAAAAACAGCTGTTCCCAATTAACTCCCCCTAGATCTTGCCTAATACTGTCGAAAATTGCCCTCCCCCAATATGTATGGACCTCCCGCAAGGTCCATACATATCGTTATTCATAGCTATCTTAAAACTGGAGTTATGTTCACTGTTTCCTAAATGTTCCTCAACTGAAATGTCAGTCACCTGTCCAGCCTTATTTCCCAGTACAAGGTCCAGTATGGCCCCGCCTCCAGTTGGACTATCCACATATTGTTTCAAGAAACTGTCCTGAATGCACTTAACAAATTATAACCCAACTAATTCCTTTGCACTGACGAGGTCCCAGTTAAAATTGGGGAAGTTGAAGTCAACCACTACCCTGTTGTTTTTGCACCTTTTCCTAATCTCCCAATGTCCCTGTGTCTCTTGGGTGGTCGATGGTATAACTTCATCAGAGTGATTGCACCTTCCTTGTTTTTGAGTTCCATTTCAACTCAGTGGATGAGCCCTCCATTATGTTCTGAGTGCAGCTGTGAATCTGTCCCTGATTAGTAGTGCATTTCCTCCTCCTCTTTCACTTCCCCCTCTATCCCTTCTAAAAGATCAAAACCCTGGAACATCAAGCAGCCAGTCCTGTCCCTCTCTCAGTCAAGTCTCTGTAATGGGCACAACAACATAGTTCCATGTATTGATCCATGCTGTAAGTTCATCTTCCTTACTCTTAATAATAGTTGCATTAAAATAAACATACTTCAACCCTTCCTTCCAAGGTGTATATTACCTTGGTCCTGCCTATCCTTCCTTACAGACTTACTGGTCATGGACATCTACCTTCCCCTCAATCTCTCCACTTTCTGACCTGGTGTTCTGGTTCCCATTCCATTCTGTATGAATTCCACCCTCCCATCTGCCTCACTGCTGCTTTGAAATCCCACCCCCTGCCAATCTAGTTTAAACGCTCCATCGTAGCACTAGCAGATCTGCCTGTGAGGATATTGGTCCCCCTCCAGCCTATGTGCAACCTGTGCCTCTTCTACAGATCACCTCTGTCCCAGATGAGATCCTAATGGTCCAAAAAATCTAAATCCCTGCCATCTGCACCAAACTTCTCCAGCTACGCATTCATTTGCCAGACCTCCTATTCTTATGAGCATGTGGCATTGGGAGTAATCCAAAGATAACAACTCTTGAGTTCCTGCTTTGTAACCCCTTTCCTAATACCCCATATTCACTCTGCAGGACCCCATCCCTTTTTCTATCTGTATCATTTGTGCCAATGTGCATGATGACTTCTGGCTGTTCCCCCACCCCCTTGAGAACATTCTGCAATCGCTCAGATACATCCCCAACCCTGCCACAGGAGAGGCAACAAACCATCCTAGAATCCTTTTACAGCTACAGAATCACCTGCCTGCACCCCTACAATACCATGAGTTAATTAAGAATCTCATTTCCAGGAACCACAGAGAGCAACCATAATATGACAAAGTTTCATGTCACTTTGAAAGCAATACAGTTCAATCTGAAGGAAACTATGGAAGTGTAGGGGTCTGTTTGCTGTGGCAGACAGGGGCTAATCTACAGAGTATTACAGTAGATAGATAATCGCTAGCATTTAAAGAAATAGTACATGATTTGCACATAAACATTCCTTTCATGCACAAAGACCCATCGTTTACTGGAGAAATTAAAAGATAGCATTGATTTGAAGAAAAAGGATTAAAGTTGCCAGAAAGAGTACAAAGCCTGAGATTTGGGAGTTTTAGAGTTCAGCAAAGGATGACTGAAATTAACCAAGAAAGAACAAATAAAGCAGCAAGAAACAAAAACACACTTGCATAAACTGCTACAGGTACGTAAAAGGTAAAAAGCCTGTGGGTCTCCTGAAAGGCCAGGAGAACTTAAAGGGGAATAAGGTGACAGTAAGGAATTAAACACATTTTTGCATCCATCTTCATAATAAGACACAAAAAACCCTCCCAGAAATACTGGACAGTTAAGGGTCCAGTATGAAGAAAAAAGTACAACAAAGTAGTATTAATAAAATAAACATGTATAGAAATGTTAATGAGCCTAAAAAAAGTTAAATCTCAATGATCGGACGATCTAACCTTTCAGAGTTTTGAAAAGGAGTGGAAATGGAATACTCTAGTTATCTTCTTCTGAAGTTCTCTGGATTCTGGAATGGTTCCTGAAGTTACACAACTAAAAAAGGGGCAAATGAAAACTAACTTATAGCCTGACAATGGTAAGTTGGAAAATACTGGAGTTCTGATTCTTTTTTCCTTTCAGGATCTGGACATCACTGCCAAGGTCAGCATTTATTGTCCTAACCCAAATTGCCTTGACTTCCTAAACCACACTGCAGTTCTTCTGAAGGTAGGGCTGGCAAAGATTTAGATCTGGAAATGATGAATGACTGGAAATACATTTTCAAGTCAGGTTGGAGGGGAAACTTCAGATGATGTTGTTCTCATGAATCTGGTGCCATTGTTCTTCTCAGTGGTTGAGGTCACAGGTTTGGGAGATGCTGGAGTGGCCTCAGTGGATGACTGTAGAGCATTTTGTGGATGATGTACATTACAGCCACAGCATGCTGGTGGTGGAGGAGATGAACGTTTAGGGTGGTTGATGGGGTGCCAATCAAGCAGACTGTTTTGTCCTGGATGCCGACCTTTAAGTGTAGTTGATTGCTGCATTCATTCAGGAATCCAATCACACTCCCAATTTGTAACATAGATGTGGAAAGCTCTTAGGGTATTAGGGGGTGAAACACTTGCTTCAGGATACCCAGTCCCTTAATTGCTCTTGTAAATATGGTATTTATGTGGCTGGAGTAACACACAAAGGAGCTGGAAGAATTCAGCAAGTCAGGCAGCATCTATGGAGGGAAATGGACAGTTGATGTTTTGGGTCAAGAAGCTTCATCAGAACAGGAAAGAGGAGAGATATCCAGTATAAAAAAAGGTGGTGGGATGGGGGGGAAGGGTAGAGCAACAGCTGGGAGGTGATAGGTCGGTCCAGGTGGGGGGGGGGGGGTGGTGGTGATAGGCAGGTGAGGGGGGGGAGAGTGAGAATGATGCAAGAAGCTGGGCAGTGATGGGTGGAAGTAACAAAGGGCTGAAGAAGATGGAATCTGAGGAGAGAAAGTGGACCATGGAATAAAGGGAAGAAGGTGAGGAGGGGAACTGGTAGGACGAATGTGTGGATGATGGGCAGATCGAGAGCCAGAGGAGGAGAAAGAGATGGGGTGATGGGGCTGGTGGGATAAGGGGAAAAAGGGACAGAGGGGAGTGATTACCAGAAGTTAGAGAAATTGATGTTCATGCCATCAGGTTGCAGACTACCAAAGCAGAATATGAGGTGCTACTCCTCTAATCTGCATCTAGCATCAACTTGGCAGCAGAGGAGACCATGGACAGACAGGTCCATGTAGACATGTAGACAATACTTGTAGACCAAATATTGTTCCATCAAAACTAAAAAAAACAAAATATCCTGGAGAACCTTGAAACAAAGTTGGACCATTTACAAGTTTCACAAAAACATACAGATGCCTACATTGACGACTTAGTGACAGGGAATGATACATGGGAGAATCACATCTCTGCGTTAGAAAGGTTGTTTGAAAGACCTTCTAAAGCCAACCTTACAGTTAACGGCTAAAAGTGAATTCAGCCATGCCACTGTGACGTATCTTGTTTATGTGGTAGGTTAAGGCAAGTTAGCTCCTGTTCAGGCAAAAGTTCAAGCAATATCTGAGTTCCCCATTCCCACAGGTACAAGAACTGTTGGAAGATTTTTGGGAATGTTTGGATATTATCGTAAATTTTGTAAAAATCTTGCTGATATTGCTCTTCCCCTAACTAATCTTCTGAAGAAGGGAGTGAAGCTTGTTTGGACAGATCCTTGTCAAGAAGCATTTGAGAAGCTGAAAGCCATTTTATGCTCCCATCCTGTGCTCAAATCACCAGACTTTGAACAGCCATTTTCATTAGCAGTAGATGCCAGTGACGAAGCTGCAGGAGCTGTGTTGTTGCAGAAGGGTGACATCGATGATATTGACCATCCTGTAGCTTACATTTCATATAAATTTAATGAGCATCAAAAGAATTATTCCACCATAGAGAAAGAATTACTGTCGTTTGTTTTAGCCTTGCAACATTTCACTGTATATGTTTGCATTGCTCAGAAACCATTGACTGTGTATACAGATCATAACCCACTGGTGTTTCTGAGCCGAGTGAAAATCAAAAATAGAAGGCTGTTAAACTGGAGTTCAATTTTGATCTCATGATAACTCACATTAAAGGCAAAGATAACGTGATTGCTGATTGCCTTTCCCAATGTTAAATGGGAGACATATATCCTTACTAATCTGATATTCTGTAATTGTGTAGAATGATAATTAACATTACTAACTGTATGCGCGGTTGAATTTTTTTCTTAGAAAAAATTCTTTTTAGGTGGGAGGTGTTATGGACTAGGTTACTATTGGTGAATGTCCCTTTAAGATAGAGCATAGTAGTGTGTGTGTGTGTGTGTGTGTGTGTGTGTGTGTGTGTGTGTGTGTGTGTGTGTGTGTGTGTGTGTGTGTGTGTGTGTGTGTGTGGCGTGCTTACGTCAACAGAAGATAAAGGACATAATGACGTTTTTGGAGCAGTCAGTCAGAGAAGAGAGAGGATGGAGGTGGGAAGTGAAATTAAAATGGCTGGCCACCAAGAGAACCCAGCTGGCACAGCAGACTGAGTGAAAGTGCTTGATGAAGCAATCCCCCAATCTGCGTTAGGTGTCACCAATGTAGAGGCTGCACCAGGAGCACCAGATGCAATAAATGACGCCGATGGATTCAGATGTGAAGAACCGTTTCATATTTTATGTGGCTGGTCCATTTGAGTTTCTGGTCAATGGTGATCCCATTTATGTGAGGGACCCAACAACAGTAATGCCACTGTGGTTAGACTCTCTTTTATTGGGATGATCATTCCTGGCACTTCTGCGGCATGAATATTACTGGCCACATATTAGCCAATGCCCAAGTACTGTCCGCCCTTGCTGCATGCATGGGCAGACTGCTTCATTTACAAAGGATTTGAATATTGTACAATCATCAGCAAACATCCCCACATCTGACATTAAAATAGGTCATAAATAAAGCAGCTGAAGACAGTTGGGCAGTGATGTCCTGGGACCAGGGATTGACCTCTGACAACCACAACTATCTTCCTTTGTCCATGGTCTAAACCCAACGACTGACGTGTCTCCTCTAATGCCCATTGACTTGATTTACCTGGTTACTTGTTGCAACTACTGCTTTGTAGTTATGGGCAGTTATTCTTAACTCACCTCCAGAATTCAGATTTCTCATCAATATTTGGACAAAAGCCATGATGAGGTCCAGAACCAAGTTATCCTCATAAAATCAAAACTGGGTATTGGCAAGTAGGTCACAGGTGAGTAACTGCAGCTTGATAGCACTCTCGATAATGGCTTCATTCACTTCGCTAATGATCAAATGATTATTGTAACTGTAGTGTAACAGCTTGGCTCGAGGAGCAGCTAATCCTGGAACATAGGTTTTCAGTACTTCAGCTGGGATATTATCTGGTCCCAGAGCTTTTGCAGTATCCACTACTCTTAGCTGTTTCTTGATATCACGTGTAGTGAATCCAATTGCCTAGAAATTCACTTCTGTGGTCATTGAATTGTACAGTACAGAAATGGGCCCTTTCAGCCCACCTAATCCATTGTGACTATGATGCCTACCTACACCAATCCATTTGCCTGCAATAAGCCTAATATTCTCAACGCCTTCCCTACCCAAGTGCCTTTTAAACATTGTAATTATATTTGTGTCTACCACCTCCTCTGGCAGCTGGTTCCAGTTAATCACCATCTTCTATGTGAAAAACTTGCCCCTCACATCTCCTTTAAATTTCTCCCTTCTCACTTTAAACCAATGCCCTCTAGCTCTAGAGTACCCCTGCCTTGGGAAAAAGATTCTATTTATGCCCCTCATAATCAGCCGAGTCTCAGTTCCAGGCAACATCCAAATGAATCTCTTCTGCATTCTATTGCAACCATATGCTACCTATAATGTGATAGAATTGTACAAAATATTTTATGTGCAGTCTAATGATTGTACATCTGCCTTTATCATTTCCTTAGTTATTTCCTCAAAAAATTTATATTTGTGAGAAATATGAATTTATGAGGTGGAAATGAGGCAGCACGGTAGTGTAGCGGTTAGCATAAAGCTATTACAGCGCCAGCGACCTGGGTTCAATTCTCACCGTTGTCTGTAAGGAGTTTGTACATTCTCCCCGTGTCTGCGTGGGTGTCCTCTGGGTGCTCTGGTTACTTCCCACATTCTAAAGATGTACAGGTTAGGCATTGTGGGCATGCTATGTTGGTGCCAGTAGTGTGGTGATACTTGCGGGCTGCCCCCAGCATTCTCAGTAACGCAAAAAGATGCATTTCACATGTGACTAAAAAATAAATATCTTATCTTATACCTTATCTAAATGATCTCCCCTGCAAAATACCATGCTGACTTCTTCTGATCAGTCCCTCCCTTTCCTGTCTCAGTCATTGAACAGGAAACTACAGATTCTTGGACATTACAGGAATCATGCCATATGGGTATAGGGCAGGAAAATATTATTGAGATCAAAAACAGGCATTATCTTGTTAATTAGAAGAGCATGCTTATGGGGCCAAATGGGCTACATCCCTCATACATCCTATGGCCTTATAGATCAAGAATCCAGTCTAGGAATTTGATTTGCACAGGTTTAATCATTTTACCTCCCCTATAGCATTGTCATGTCAAAACATGTGGGAGAAGGTCATGACAAAAATAGCATTAATCCCATTGGTAGTTCTGATATTTGTCCCCTTTTGAAGGATGAAGGATTTAATAGCCTTCTGAATGGAGGTCTGTGACTAGTGCTGATTTGGATGAAAATGTGGTAGGGTGGGTAAGTTTGCAGACCACACAAAAATAGGTGGCGTTGTGGATTGCATAGAAGGTTGCCAAAGAATACAACAGGATCAGTTGCAGATATGGGCAGAGAAGTGGCAGATAGAGTTTAATCCAAGCAAGTGTGAGTACACATTAATGGCAGGATCCTTAACAGCATTGATAAACAGAGGGATCTTGGGGTCCAGGTACATGGCTCCCTAAAAGTGGCCACATAGGTCGATAGGGTGGCAATGAAGGCATATGTCATGCTTGCCTTTATTAGTCGAGGCATTGAGTTCAAGAGCCAGGAAGTTATGTTACAGCTTTATAAAACTCTGGTTAGGCCACATTTAGAGTATTGCATTCATTTCTGCTCACATTATAAGAAGGATGTGGAGGCTTTGGAGAGGGTGCAGAGGAGGTTTACCAGGATTCTGCCTGGTTTGGAGGACATGTGCTATGAGGAGAGGTTGGACATGCTGGGCTGTTTTTTCTAGAGTGGCAGAGGCCGAGGGAAGATTTGAATAGAAGTTTATAAGATTATGTGAGGCATAGACAGACAGCCAGGATTTTCCCAGGATTGAAATATCTAGTACTAAAGGCCATGTATTTAAGGTGAGAGGGGGAAAAGTACGAAGGAGATGTGTGAGGCAAGTTTTTAATATAGAACATATACAGAACACTACAGCACAGTACAGGCCCTTTGGCCCACAATGTTGTGCCGACGTTTTATCCTGCTCTAAGATCTATCTAACCATTCCCTTCCACATAGCCCTCCATTTTTCTATCATTCATGTGGCTATCTAAGAGTCTCATAAATGTTCCTAACGTATCTGTCCCCACAACCTCTGCAGGCAGTGCGTTCCACGCATCCACCACTCTCTGTGTAAAAAAACTTACCCATGACATCCCCCTTATACCTTCCTCCAATCACCTTAAAAGTACGTTCCTTCGTGTTAGCCATTGTCGGTCTGGGAAAAAGTCTCTGACTTTCCACTCCATCTATGCCTCTTATTGTCTTATACGCCTCTATCAAGTCACCTCTCATCGTCCTTCTCTCCGAAGAGAAAAGCCCGAGCTCACTCAACCTATCCTCATAAGACATGCTCTTCAATCCATGCAACAGCCCAGTAAATCTCCTCTGCAACCTCTCTAAAGCTTCCACATCCTTCCTATAATGAGGCAACCAGAACTGAACACAATACTCCAGGTGTGGTCTAACCAGAGTTCTACACAGCTGCAACATCACCTTGAGGCTCTTGAACTCAATACCCCCAACTAGAGAAAGCCAACACTCCATATGCCTTCTTAACAACCCTATCAACCTGCACGGCAACCTTGAGGGATCTATGGACTTGGATCCCTTCACGTACGTGTTTTAATTTATTATATATGCCGGTAAATGGTCAATGTGTGGAGAAGAGGATTTAGATTAATTAAGACTCATTGGTTTAAGTAGTGTGGTACATCATTGTGGGCCAAAGGGCCTGTCCTGTTCTATATAACCAAGTACACAATGCAAATTTTGAAACTTTATTTAAAAAGTCCTCTGCACTTTCAGTGGACCAAAATGCCACTCTTGGAAGGGTAGCACTGACATTCCCATTTCGATGTCAGCAAATGTTTTTACGTTCCATCAGTAAAGAGACAAACCATATACAGTTCTATGCAATCTACCAACAGTACAAAGGAAGAGATCAAAGAGATGACTACCATCTCATTAGCTTTTTCTTCCCCCCTCCACTACAGGATCTAGAAGTGTTTACGATTCAATTCATTTGTATTCAACTCCCTCAGTGCAAACATAAAATGTTCATTTAAGGCAAAATATGCACATTGGTTTACTTTTGTTTATTAAGCTTTAGATTTCCTAACTTCATGAACTGGCAACACAAGTGGATAGGGTGGTAAAGAAGGTATAAGGCATGCTTGCCTTCATCAGTTGGGGCACTGAGTATAAAAATCGGGAAGTCATCACCACATTACAGCAAGGATGTGGAGGCTTTGGAAAGGGCGCAAAAGAGAATTATCTGGATTAGAGAGTATTAGCTAAAGGACATTAGCCAAACTTGGATTGTTTCCTCTGGAGCATAGGATGCCAAGAGGCGACCTAATAGAAGTATATGAAATTATGGGAGGCATAGAGAGGGTAGTCTTTTTTTCGGGGTGGAAATGTCAAATTCTGGAGGGCATAGGTTTAAGGTGAGGAGGAAAGTTCAAAAGGATATTTACAAGGCAAGTTTCTTTTCTTTTACAGAGTGGTTGGGGCCCGGAGCACATTGCCAGGGAAGGTGCTAGAAGCAGACAAGATAGCAACATTTGAGGCATTTGGACAGACACATGAACAAGCAGAGAATAGAGGGATACTGAACGCGTGCAGGCAGATGGAACCAGTTAGCTTGGCATTTTGGTCGACATGGGCATGTTCCTGTGCTGTGTTCTAACAAAAGCACTGTCAGAATAATTTCAATTAACTAAAGTCTATACCTTATGGTAATTATAAGCGCCAGACTGCAACATCACTTGTTGGGTCGAAATCAGCTGCTTTCTGCGTTTACATTCCTGTTTCTGGGATTTCACCTCATCAACTAACTTATAAAGTTCCTGTTTAATTTGTCCTTTACCAAATTCTGATGCTTGTAATTTTTCTTCATACATCTTCATACACATTATGTACAAGATATTCCTGAGAATGTAGAAGATATTCTATAGTGAGCTGTGCTAATCTGAATGCTTTCAGCAGGCCAGGATCCAATGGGTTTTGACAATAAGGAAATTTTTCAGCATTGATGTTGCAAAAGGTAATATTCATTATTTTTTCCTGCAAAATGACAAGGTCAATGGCACTAATTCATCTCCAATCCAGAGTTTCATGATGACTTTTGAATTTAAAGAGAGGAAGGTGACCACTGCATGCATTTTCTGTTAAAGCTGATGGAAATGGGGTGCTGTCTGAAAGCAGATTGAGAGAAAATTGTTCTGCTGATTTCCCATTCGGCCTCATCATAGAATCTGGAAAGAGAAAATAATTAAAACTATTAATAGATTGAAACTGAAATCTAATATTTGAAGTTTTTCATTTTGTTACTGAATTTGTGTTCACTGTATTCAGTAAAACACAGAAATGTAGAAAAGTACAGCACAGGAACAGGCCTCTCACCTTAAAGCTATGACCTCTGGTAATTGATATTTCCACTCTTTGCCAACCATGTTGCCAAATTAAACAAATCAAACCTGCCTGCACGTAGTCGTATACCTCTGTTCCTTGCCTGTTCATGCGTTTATCCAAATGCCTCTTAAACATTGCTATCATATCTGCTTCTACCATCTCCCCTGACAGTGCATTCCAGGCACCTACCACTGTGTAAAAAAAAACTTGCCTTATAAATCTCCTTTATACTTTCCCCTCTCACCTTAAAGCTAGCCCTCTGGTATTTGATATTTCCACTCTGGGGAAAAAGACTGACAATCTGTCCTATCTGCCTCATAAGTTTGCATACAAGTTACCCCTCAGCCTCCAACGCTCCAGAGAAAACAATCCAACTTGTTCAACCTCTCCTGAAAACTAATACACCCCAATCCAGGCAACATCCTGATGAACTTCTGACCCTCCCCAAATCTTCCACATCCTTCCTGTAGTGTGGTGACCAGAACTGTACACAATATTCCAAATGTGGCCTAAAGTTTTATACAGCTGCAACATGACTTACCAACTTTTATACTCAATGCCCCCACTGATGAAGGCAAGCATGCTGTATGCCTTCTTTACCACTTCATCTACTTGTGTTGCCACTTTCAGGAAGCTATGGACTTGCATCCCAAGATCCCTCTGTACATCAATAGTCCTGAAGGTCTTGCCATATACTGTTTACTTTCCTCTTTCATTTGACCTCCCAAAATGCAAAATACACATCTGGATTAAATTCCATCTGCCATTTCTCCACAACACCCACGACCTTCCCCCCTCAACCCCCCCCCCAACATTTCCAACTGACCTGGAGTAGATAGTTTCAGAGACGCATAGCACAAAAACAGGACCTTCGGCCCACCGAGTCCATACTGACCATCAACTACCCTGAAACACTAATCCTACACATCCCACTTTTTGAGGCTTGACTACACCTCTTCCAACCCTGTCACTTGCAAGAATGCCATTCCCTTCTCTTAGTTCGTCTGCCTCATTTGTTCTCAGGATTAGCCTTTCCATTCTAGGACATCTGAGATGCCCTCTTCTTTTCAGTAAACAGGGCTTTCCCCCCCCCCCCACTACTATCAATGCAGCCCTCACCCATATCTCCTCCATTTCCCACACGTCTGACCTCACCCCATCTCCCCCTCAACACAACAGGGAGAGGGTTCCCCTTGTCCTCACCTACCACCCTACGAGCCTCCACACCCAATACATCATTCTCCGCAATGTCCACCATCTCCATTGGGATTCCACCACCAGGCACATCTTCTCCTTCCCTCCCCTTTCCACAGTGATCGTTCTCTCTGCGATTGCCTTGTCCTATCATCCCTCTCCATCGATCACCCTCCAGGCACTTATCCCTGTAACTGTGCTAAGTGTCACACCTCTTCCCTCACCACCATTCAGGGCCCCAAAAGTCCTTCCAGGTGAGGCAGTGCTTCACATGTGAAGCCTTCGGAGTCATTTATTACATCTGGTGCTCCCGGTGTGGCCTTCTCTACATTGGTAAGAGCCAATGGAGACTGGGGGACAGCTTCGTCGAGCACCTTTGCTCTGTCTGCCGCAACAGCCAGGTCCTCCCAGTGGCCAGCTATTTTAATTTTACTTCCCATTCCCATAGACATGTCTGTCCACAGCCTCCTCTACTACCGTGTTGAGGCCAAATGTAGGTTTCATCTTGGTAGTCTCCAACCTGACATCAATATTGATTTCTCCAACTTCCGGTAACCTCTCCCCTCTGTTTTCCTCCCCCCCCCCATTTTCCCTCATTCCTGTGGCCCCTTCACCCCTCCTCTTTTCCCTCCCCCACCTTCACAACCTGCTCACCTCTTTCCCTTTATATCATGGCCTACTGTCCTCTCTAATCAGATTCCTTCTTCTTCAGCCCTTTGCCTCTTCCACTTATCACCTCCCAGCTTCTCACATCATTCCCTTTCACCCCTCCCCCCACCTACCTATCTTCCCACTCTCACCTAGGCTCACCTATCATCCACTAGCTCCTGCTCCTCCCCCTACTCTTTTATTCTGGCTTCTACCCTCTTCCTTTCCAGTCCTGGTGAAGAGTCTCGGCCCAAAACGTCAACTGTTCATTTCCCTGCATAGATGCTGCCTGACCTACTGAGTTCCTCGAGCATTTTGTGTACGTTGCTCCAGAATTCCAGCATCTGCATTCTCCCCAGATTCTACCATTCACTTAAGCACCAGGGGCAATATACAGTAGAAAATTAACATCCAACTTCAGGTCTCTGGGATGTGGGAGGATACTGGAGCACCATGGAGTCAGAGGGAGAACGTGCAAACTAAACACAGACAGTAGAGGTCAGTATTGAGTCTGGGCCTCTGCACTGTGAGGCAGAAGTATATTATCTGGGCCTACTTCTTTGAAAAATGCTCAAACCTTTGACAACCTTCCTCGCTGCCCACAATTCCATCTATTTTCATTCTTCCAAGTTTACAGCTAAAAATGAAACCAAACTCTTATGGATGTAACATGAACCTGAAATAAGCCAATTTCAAAAATCTTCTAAAAACTAGTTTGTTGTACATTTGCCCTTTTATGGCATCAATTTCATTTTTGCCTTGATATGAAATCTCTTTTTACTGGCAATTATTAGGCCAGGTGATGCAAATTTCAAAGCTTTATAAATACCCTGACTCCTCAAATCTTGTCCCAACAATCAGCAGCCATGGGCTCCTTTAAGCAGCTGCCTAGCACTCTGAAAATTAAAATAAATGATGCCCACAAAGCAGGAGAAGGCTATATGAAGATAGCAAAGCGTTTTCGGGTAGCCGTTTGCTCAGTTCCTAATGTAATTAAGAAATGGCAGTTAACAGGAACAGTGGAGGTCAAGTTGAGGTCTGGAAGACCGAGAAAACTTTCTGAGAGAACTGCTCGTAGGATTGCTAGAAAGGCAAATCAAAACCCCCGTTTGACTGCAAAACACCGTCAGGAAGACTTAGCAGACTCTGGAGTGGTGGTGCATTGTTCTACTGTGCAGCGACACCTGCACAAATATGACCTTCATGGAACAGTCATCAGAAGAAATCCTTTCCTGCATCCTCACCACAAAATTCAGCATCAGAAGTTGGCAAAGGAACATCTAAACGAGCCTGATGCATTTTGGAAACAAGTCCTGTGGACTGATGAAGTTGAAATAGAATTTTTGGCAGCAATGAGCAAAGGTATGTTTGGAGAAAAAAGGGTGCAGAATTTCATGAAAAGAACACCCCTCCAACTGTTAAGCACAGGGGTGGATCGATCATGCTTTGGGTTTGTGTTGCAACCAGTGGCACAGGGAACATTTCACTGGTAGAAGGAAGAATGAATTCAATTAAATACCAGCAAATTCTGGAAGCAAACATCACACTGTCTGTAAAAAAGCTGAAGATGAAAAGAGGATGGCTTCTACAAGAGGATAACGATCCTAAACACACCTCAAAATCCACAATGGACTACCTCAAGAGGCACAAGCTGAAGGTTTTGCCATTGACCTCACAGTCCCCCGACCTAAGCATCATCGAAAATCTGTGGATAGACCTCAAAAGAGCAGTGCATGCAAGACGGCCCAAGAGTCTCACAGAACTAGAAGCCTTTTGCAAGGAAGAATGGGCGAAAATCCCTCAAACAAGAATTGAAAGACTCTTAGCTGGCTACAGAAAGCATTTACAAGCTGTGATACTTGCCAAAGGGGGTGTTACTAAGTACTGACCATGCAGGGTGCCCAAATTTTTGCTTCGGGCCCTTCTCCTTTTTTGTTATTTTGAAACTGTAAAAGATGGAAATAAAAAAGTAGTCTTGCTTAAAATATTAAAGAAATCTTTAACTTTATGCCTTTTGGAAATCAGGTGATCTTTTACTCACTTAGCTATTCACAGTAACAGAAATTTTGACCGGGGTGCCCAAACTTTTGCATGCCACTGTATATCCAAGAATACTGTGGGAAGCTAGAGAAGAAATTGAGGGAGCCCTGGCTGAGATATATGCATCATCGTTAGCGACGGGTGAAATGCTGGAAGACTGAAGGGTGGCTAATGTTGTGCTTTTATTTGAGAAGGGCTGCAAAGAAAAACCTGGGAACTGTAGGCCAGTAAGTCTAACATCTGTGATAGATAAGTTACTAGAAGGGATTCTGAGGGATCAGATATACAAGCATTTGGAAAGACGGTTGATTAGGGACAGTCAGCATGACTTTGTGCATGGGAGCTCACATCTCATGAATTTCTTTTTCAATCTTTTTATTAATTTTCAAATTAGTACAAAATAATATATAACATATGGTGCAAAGCGATCAGGATAGCAATCATAACAATTAATATATATAATCACAAGAAGTAAAAAAAAGTAACCTAGACCTCCCGTTCTCTTATTAAGTGAACAAATACAAAAGGAAAGATTGAAAAGAAATGGAATTTAATTATATGAAACAAGAACCTCCAATCAAAAAAAATATATAGATAATAAACCAAAAAAAAACAAAAAACTTCAAAAAAAACTGGACTGATATTTCTTCAATTAAAAAGAAAAAAAACATCATGTCATCAACTCCGCTCCTCTGTGTTCAAGGGTTATTGAAAGGGATCTGAAAAAGGTAGGCTTATATGGAAATATTGAATAAATGGACTCCAAAGTTTCTCAAATTTAAGCGAAGGATCAACAGTACCACTCCTAATTTTTTCTAAGTTTAAACATGCTATAGTTTGAGAAGCATCTCATGAATTTGATTGAGTTTTTTGAAGTAGTAACCAAGGAGGTCGACGAGGGCAGGAGGGTAGAGGTTCGCATGATAAGCTGGAAAGTTAGATCACATGGGATCCGGGGAGACCTAGCTCATTGTACACACAATTAGTTTAGTTGTAGGAAGTAGAGGGCAATAGTGGAAAGTTGTCCATGACTCCAGGTGTGCCCCAGGGATTAGTGCTAGGCCCATTGCTATTTGTCATCTCTATCAATGATTTGAATGAAGATGCATGAGGTATGGTTAGTGAGTTTGCAGATGACATGAAAATAGGTGGTGTTGACAGTGAGGATTGTTATCAGGATTTACAGTGGGATCTTGATCAGTGGGGCAAATAGGCCGAGGAATGTCAAATGGCATTCAATCCTCATTAGGTTTGATGATTAATATTATTATTACAATTAATTATTAACTTGTTATTAATTAATTCCCTCCAGTAACTTTCCCACTGCTGATGTCTGGCTGACTGGTCTATAGTTCCCTGGCTTGTCCTTGCTACCCTTCTTAAACAATGGAACAACAGTAGCCACCTTCCAGTCTTCAGGAACTTCACCAGTGGCTAACGATGAACCAAACATCTTCACAAGGGCCTCCACAATTCCTTCTCTGGCCTCCCACAAATTCTGAGGATTCACTTGGTCAGGCCCTGTGGATCTATCCACCTTAATGATCTGGTAATATGAATGTTCTGCAAAACATCCCATTTCTTTCCCTTATCTCCTGAGCAACCATGATTTTCTCCTCAGTAAACACCAAGGAGAAATAGTCATTAAAAATCCCACCCATGTCCTGCAGCTTGAGACATAGGCAGCCCTGCTAATCTCCAAGGGGACCTAATCTCTCCCTAGCCACCCTTTACTCTTAATATACCTATAGAACCTTGTGGGATTTTCCTTAAACTTGCCTGCCAGATCCATCTCATACCCTCTCTTTGCCCTCCTGATTTCCCTGTTAAGAGTCTCCTTAATCTTTTTATAAAGGGATATACTCAGCCCTGACCTCCTAAACCCAATGTATTCTTCCTTCTTTTCCTCAATATCTCTCATCAGCCAGGGTTCCCTACAATTTTTTTTTCAGGTTTATCCTTCATCCTAACAGGAACCTGCTGCCCCTGGACTCTAGATATCACACTCTTAAAAGCCTCACACTTGCTATTCATTCCTTTCCCTTCAAGCAAGCTCACTCAATCGCCCTCTGTTAGATCCTGCCTAATATCCCCCAAAATTAGCCCTGCTCCAGTTTAGGACCCTAACCTGTAGTCCTGTCCTATCCTTTTCCATCACCATCTTAAAACTAATTGAATTATGGTCACTAGACCCACAGTGCTCCCTGACTGCCACTTCAGTTACTTGCCCTGCCTTGTTTCCCAAGAGGAGGTCCAATACTGCACCTTCCCAAGTAAGGCCCTTTATATATTGACTCAGGAAACTATCCTGGACACATTTCATAAATTCCACCCTGTCCAGTCCATTAACACTCTGGGTAATCCAGTTAATACCAAGGAAATTAAAATCTCCCACTTACAACTATGAGCAATTTCTCTACACACCTGCTTCTCAAGTTCCCGCTGACCATGGGGGTGGGGGGAGGTCTATAATACAGCCCCACTAGAGTGACCCTCTCTTTCTTATTTCTAAGTTCTACCCATATGGCCCCACTGGACGATCCCCCAAGAATGTCACCTCTAGGTACTTATGTCCTCCATTATCAAAAAGGCAACAGCCCCTCCTCATTTACCGGTACCTCTGTCACACATATACATCCAGCTTACAAGGTCCTCTTCTGGGCCAACCAATACACTCTTATGTTGCAGCAAGATCCTGAAGATTGGCAGTCCTTCCAGTTAGTTTGGCTCCCAAGAGTTTTTACATTCCAAGCTAACTACCTTAAATGCAACCTGGTGGAACTAAAATGTTAACTCTGTTTCTCTTCCTACAGATAACACCTGATCCAAAAAGTGTTTCCAGCATTTTCTGTTTTTGTTTCATATTTCAAGTACCTGCAGTTTTGACTTTCAAGTGATGTTCATATCTTGTTTCTCACCTCCAAACGGCTACCCAAACTCAGTACCAATACATTAATTGCACTGAACTCCATGATACAGAACTTGTGCAGGCAGATGGGATTAGTTAGACTGGCACACTAGGCACATACATCATGGGCGATGGGCCTGTTCCTGTGCTGTACTGTTCTACCCGGATTTTGGGGATAGGGCTTGAAGATGATATATACAGAATCTCAGCTGAAAACAGAAATTCTTGAAGATTAGATTTTTCAGTGGCTTGTTCTAAAACATTAAAGATGATGGTGCTTTTCATGGTCAGAGAAATTATGGCCAACAAAGCAAGACATTAATCTCGAGTACTGAGTGTAGAAATGGTGGAAAATTTACATTGTTTTAATAATTCATATTTAATCTATAAAATAATTGATGTGAAGTGCTGTACAGTTACATATCGAAAATGCCCACAAGAAGCCAGGACTGATAAAAGGACTGCAAATAGCTAATGTTGTCAAATACATAAAATTATGTTATAACTTGCTACACTTTAAATAAGGAAACACTGTCTGCTTGAAAAGCAAACAAAAATTGCACAAGTTGGGTGGCTGAAATGAAAGCAGAAAATGCTGGAAACACTCAGATCAGTAGCATCTGTAGTGACAGGCTAATGATCTTTTATCAGAATGAGGAAAAGTGGAAAAAGAGTCAAACATGTTTTAATATGCAGAGGAGGAAAAAAAATAATGGAGAGAATTAATGAAATATCTCCGATAGAGACCAGGAGAGAATGAATGAAAAAAGTGGTGTTGCCAGCAAAACCTTATTAATTACATCTGTTTTGTCTACAGGAGATGCAAATGGCAAAAGTTGAATGAAAACAGAGACGGAAGATACAAACGATTCACTTTTGTCAACCTGCCCTCTCTAAACCAATCATAATCTTGTATAACAAATACCTTCAACTCTTTTTTGCTCAGAGAACAAACTCAGTTTCACCAAATTCCATTTCTATAAAATGCTTCCAATAAGTCAGTATTCATGATCCTCATCACCTGATCTGTTTTAACCATTCTCTATACAGTCTTCTGTCATACCCCTCACTCCTCTCCCTGCTATTTTGAAAACAATAACCCTTCCACTTTTGACCCAGTTCTGAGAAAGAGTTCCTGACCCGAATCTTTAACCAGTTTTTCTTTCCACAGATGCCGCTTGACTGGCTGAGTTCTTGCAGCATTTTCTATTTTTGTTTCAGTTGCACCAACAAACAAATCGACTGAAATTCAAATCCCAAGATGCTGTAGTATTCATTGCTGAACTTCTCAAACAGGCTGCAGGCTGGAAAGGAAATCCTGAAGAATTTATTTAAAAAGGAAGTTTTTCTTCTGGTCCCTTGGCACATGGCATTAAAAGTTACAAGTCATTTTTTAGATAACAAAATATCTCCTGTGGCTGTGCCCACCTTCTACAGATGTTCCAATGTGTAAGTATCAAGGGAAAAAAAAACCTCATTAAAATCTTTTAAAATGCTGATAAATATACTCCTCCACCCCCTCCAAGTATTATTTTGTGCTTATGGTTCGACATCAAATATTCTCATATTGGACAATTCATGATCTGTTGCAGGAGAACAGAATGAAGATGGTACAATCAAAAGGGAATGCTGCATCAATTAAATATCATGCGCGATTTTTAAACCACGAATTGAAAGGATCAAGGAAAACAGGAACTGTAGACTGAATTATTCCAGTTAATTTCCCCAGTATTGACTGGCATTCCCTTACTGCCAGAGGCTTAGAGTCAGAGTTATACAACACAGAAACAGGCCCTTTGGCCCACCTCGTCCATGCTGACCAAGTTGCCAACCTCAGCTCATCCCATTTGCCCACATTTGGCCCATATCCCTCTATATATTTCCCATCCATACACCTATCTAAGTGCTTTTTAAACATTGTAATTTTTTTCATTCCTCTACCACTTCCTCCTGCAGCTCATTCGATATACCCACCATCCTGTGTGTGAAAAAGTTGCCCCTTATATCCCCTTCAAATTTCTGCCCACCCCTCACCTTCCATCTCTGCCCTCTAGTTTTAGTCTCCCCTACCCTGAGAATGAGACTGCAACCATTCATCCTATGTCCCTCATGATTTTATCAAGTTCATAAAGGCTCTCTTATTAATTCAAACTTGTCCAAGTGCCCATCAATATTTTCCTTTATCATCATTTCAAAAAGCTTCCCCACATCCATATTTAAACTGGCTGACTTGTAGATTAGTATTGGTTTATTATAGTCACTTGTACCGAGGTACAGTGAAAAACTTATCTTGCATACCGATCGTACAGGTCAATTCATTACACAGTGCAGTTACATTTAGTTAGTACAGAGTCCATTGACGTAGTACAGGTAAAAACAATAACAGTACAGAGTAAAGTGTCACAGCTACAGAGAAAGTGCAGTGCAATAAGGTGCAAGGTCACAACAAGGTAGATTGTGAAGTCATAGTCCATTTCATTGAATAAGGGAACCGTTCAATAGTCTTATCACAGTGGGGTAGAAGCTGTCCTGAAGTCTGGTGGTACGTGCCCTCAGGCTCCTGTAACTTCTACCCGATGGAAAAGGAGAGAAAAGAGAATGTCCTGGGTGGGTGGGGTCTTCACCAAGACAATGAGAGGTAAAGACAGAGTCCAAGGAGGGGAGGCTGGTGTCCGTGATGCGCTGGGCTGTGTCCACAACTTTCTGCAGTTTCTTGCGGTCCTGGACAGAGCATTTGCTGTACCAAGCCATGATACATCCAGATAGGATGCTTTCTATGGTGCATTGGTAAAAGTTGGTGAGAGTCAAAGAGGACAAACCAAATTTCTTTAGCCTCCTGAGGAAGTAGAGGCACTGGTGAGCTTTCTTGGCCGTGGCATCTACGTGATTTGACCAGGACAGGCTGTTGGTGATTTTCACTCCCAGGAACTTGAAGCTCTCAACCCTCTCGACCTCAGCACCATTGATGTAGACAGGTGCATGTACACCACCCACTTTCTTGAAATCAATGACCAGTTCTTTCATTTTGTTGACATTGAGGGAAAGGTTGTTGTCATGACACCATTCCACTAAGCTCTCTATCTCCTTCCTGTACTCCGACTCATCACTGTTTGAGATACGGCCTACAACAGTGGTATCATCTGCAAACTTGTAGATGGGGTTAGAGCAGAATCTGGCCACACAGTCATGAGTGTATCAGAAGTAGAGTAGAGGGCTGAGAATGCAGCCCTGTGGGGCACCAGTGTCGAGAATAATCGTGCCGGAGGTATCGTTGCCTATCCTCACTGACTGCGGTCTGTTGGTTAGAAAGTCAAGGATCCAGTTACAGAGGGAGGTGTTGAGTCCTAGGCCTCAGAGTTTGTTGACAAGCTTGCTTGGGATTATTGTATTGAAGGCCGAGCTGTAGTCAATAAACAAAAGTCTAACGTAGATGTCTTTACTGTCCAGATGCTCCAGAGATGAGATGGCGTCCGCTGTAGACCTGTTTCGGCGATACGCGAATTGCAGTGGGTCCAGATTGTCAGGAAGGCTGGAGCTGATGCATGCCATGACCAACCTCTCAAAGCACTTCATGATGGTGGATGTCTGTCATAGCTAGTAAATGGCAGGGCTCTGGAGAGTGATGTAGAATAGAGAGACCTCCTCAAGATCACCTGTCCAGCCTCTCCTTATAACTCAAACTGTCCAGTCCTGGTAACATCCACATGAACCTTTCAGCATGCTTTCCAGCTTAATGATATCCCTCTGAGAGTTCAGCAACCAGAACTACACTCAATAGCCCAAAATGTGGTCTCACCAATGTCTTGTTCAGTTGTGACATGATGACCCAATTCTTGTACTCAATGCTCTGATCAACGAGGGCAAGGCAAGTCAAACACAAACTACCCTGTCTACCAGTATTGCCACTTTCAGGGAACTATCTGCTTGTACCCCTACATCTCTCTATTCTACATCACTCTCCAAGTCAGTTAGTTTAAATATGGATGTGGGGAAGCTTTTAAAAATGATGATCAGGGAAAATACTAATAGGCATTTGGACAAGTTTGAATTAATAAGAGAGCCTTTATGAACTTGTTAAAGGCAAAATGTGTCTCACCTTTAACAAATCTATAACAGCTCCCCTATTAACCCAATGGAATTTTATGGTGAGGTAATAGTGAAGTTACAATAGATGTCATCCAAGTGGATTTTCTGAAAGCATCTGAAGGTAGTTTCTCTTTAGAGTCAGACTTGTACAGCACAGAAACAGGCCCTCAGCCCAATTCATCCACGATGACCAAGATGTGTCAATCCGAGCTATTCCTACTTGCCTGCATTTAGCCTATATCCCTCTGTTTCTCTCTAGTTACAGCAGCCAGATCAGCAGAGGGGAGGAGTTAGCAGTTTTTAAAAAAGTTGTTTTTTTTCCAGTTGGACGCTTGCTCCTCTCCAGTAGTTTGTTTTAAAAAGTTGTGTCATTGGCTAAGTGTGTGGCAACTCAGCCAATATAAAAGATAAAAGGAAGGTAGGGTAGAGTGCAGTGGCCATTGTGAGAGTGGACCAGTGTGGGAGTGGGAACCTGAGGCTTTGGTGAGGAGGCACAGGTGAGTAGTTTTTTTTATAGTAATTAAATAAAAAGATATCAAATTACAACTAATTAAATGAAGTAGGGATACAGGATTGGGTGATGTGTTGTAGCTGCATGATGTGGGAACTGGTGGATGCCATTGTGGTTCCCGGTGACCACATCTGCAGTAAGTGTTGGTTGCTCGAGGAACTCAGGCTCAAAGCTGATGACCTGGAATCTAAGCTTCAAACACTGACACATCAGGGAGGGGGAGAGTTACCTGGATGCTATGTTTCAGGAGGTAGTCACACCCATTAGATTAACTACTTCAAATTTGGTCTGTGTCAGGGACACGAGGGTGTGAGTGAGGGGTGGAGTGGCTTTGTTGGTAAAAAGTGAAATCAAATCTTTAGCAAGAAGTGGCACAGGATCAGAAGATGTAGAATCCTTGTGGGTAGAGTTAAGAAACTGCAAGGGTAAAAAGACCCTGATGGGAATTATATACAGGCCTCTGAAAAGTAGCCAGGATATGCGGTACAAATTACAAAAGGAGATAAAAAGGGCAATGTTACAGTGGTCATGGGGGATTTGAATATGCAGGTAGATTGGGACAATCAGGTTGGTACTGGATCCCAAGAGAAGGAATTTGTAGAATGCCTATGAGATGGCTTTTTAGAGCAGCTTGTGGTCGAGCCTACTAGGGAAAAGGCAATTCTGGATTTGTTGTCGTGCAATACATCAGATTTGATTTGGGAGCTTAAGGTAAAGGAACCCTTAAAAGGCAGTGATCATAATACAATAGAATTCATACTGCAGTTTGAGAAGAAGAAACTAAAATTCGATGTATTGGTATTACAGTTGAGTAAAGATAACTACAGAGGCATGAGAGAGGAGCTGGTCAAGGTTGATTGGAAGGGGACCCTAGCAGGGATGACAGTACAACAGCAATGGCAGGAGTTTCTGGGAGTAACTGGGAAGATGCAGGATCAGTTCATCCCAAAGAAGCAGCAGCATTCAAAAAGGAGGTTGAGGCAACTGTGGCTGACAAGGGAAGTCAAGGACAGCATAAAAGTGAAAGAGAGGGCATACAATATTGCGAAAATTAGTGAGAAGTTAGAGGATTGGGAAGTTTTTAAAAAGCAGCAGAGGCAACTAAAAAAGCAATAAGGGAAGAAAAGATGAAATATGAAGGTAAGTTAGCCAATAATATAAAAGTTTTTTTTTCAGATATATAAAGAGTAGAAGAGAGGCAAGAGTGGCCATCAGACTACTGGAAAATGATGTTGGAGAGGTAGCAATGGGAAACAAAGAAATGGCGAATGAACTGAATAAGTACTTTGCATCAGTCTTCACTGTGGAAGACACCAGCAACATGCCAGAAATTCAAGAGTCAGAAGGCAGAAGTGAATGTAGTCACTATTACTAAGGAGAAGGTGCTTGGGAAACTGAAAGGTTTGAAGGTAGATAAGTCACCTGGAGCAGATGGACTATACCCCAGGGCTAACTGAAAGAGCTAACTGAAGAGATTATTAGTGATCTTTCAAGAATTACTAGATTCAGAAATGGTTCCGGAGGACTGAAAAATTGCAAATGTTGTTCCACTCTTTAAGAAGGGAGGGAGGCAAAAGACAGGAATTATAGGCCAATTAGCCTGACTTCGGTGGTTGGTAAGATGTTAGTCCATTATTAAGGATGAGGTTTCAGGGTACTTGTAAGCTCATGATAAAACAGGCTGAAGTCAGCATGGTTTCCCAAAGGGGAAATTTTTGCCTGACAAATCTATTGGAATTCTTTGAGGAAGTAACAGGCAGGATAGACAAAGGGGAGTCAGTGATTTTCAGAAGACCTTTGACAAGGTGCTGCACATGAGGCTGCTAAACAAGCATGGTATCACAGGAAAGGTACTAGCATGGATAGAAGATTGGCTGACTGGCAGAAGGCTAAGAATGGGAATAAAGGGGGCATTTTCTGGTTGGCTGCCGGTGACCAGTTGTGTTCCGCAGGGGTCCACTACTTTCCGCGTTATATGTTAATAATCTGAATGACGGAACTGATGACTTTGTGGCCAAGTTTGCCTATGATACAAAGATGGGTGGAGGGGCAGGCAGTGTTGAGGAAGCAGGGAGTCTGCAGAAGGACTTGGACAGGTTGGGAGAATGGGCAAAGAAGTGGCAGATGGAATACAGCATAAGGAAGTGTATGGTCATGCACTTCGGTATAAACAGGGAGCAAATTCAGAAATCAGAGGCGCAAAGGGACTCAGGAGTCCAAAAGCAGGATTCCCTGAAGGTTAACTTGCAGGTTGAGTTGGTAGTAGGGTAGGCAAATGAAATATTAGCATCCATTTCAAGAGAACTAGAACATAAAAGCAAGGATGCAATGCTGAGGCTTTATAAAATGTTGGTCAGATCACATTTGGAGTGTTGTGAACAGATTTGGGCCCCATATCCACGGAAGAATATGCTAGCATTGGGGAGGGTCCAGAGGAGGTTTATGAGAATGATCCCAAGGATGAAAGGGTTAACATACAAGGAGCATTAGATGGCTCTGGGCCTGTACTCACTGAAGATTAGAAGAATGAGAGTGGATCTCATTGAAACCTACTGAATATTGAAAGGCCTGGATAGAGTGGACGTGGAGAGGATGTTTCCACTTATGCGAGAGTCTAGGACCAGAAGGCACAGCCTGACAATAGAATGACATGCCTTTAGAACGGACATGAGGAGGAATTCTTTAGCCAGAAGGTGGCCAAGTCATTGGGTATACTTAAAGTGGAGGTTGATAGGCTATTGATTAGTAAGGGTGTCAAAGGTTATAGGGAGAAGGCAAGAGAATGGGGTTGAGAGGGCAAAATAAAATCAGTCATGATCAAATGGCAAAACAGACTCAAAGGGCTGAATGTCCTAATTCTGCTCCTATGCCTTATAGTCTTAAACATTTCCGATTCTCTTGCAGTAGTTCAGCTTGAAACTATCAGAATGCAGAAAATGAGACAAGGCACAGAGCAGCAAAACACACTTCTTAAAAGTTTATTAAAGCTGAATAACTGCTACAACTAAAATACAACTACAATTAATGACATCAGATCTCTTACCTATAATGTACATCCTCTCTGCACTGTGGTTCAATTACAGCACAGGAACAGGCCATTCAATTTATAATGTCTGTGCTTACCACGATGCCAAACCAAACCAATCTTAGCTGCCTGCATGTGGTCTATATCACTCCACTCCCTGCCTGTTCAGGTGCTTGTCTAAATGTCTCTTAAACATTGTTATTGTATCTACTTCCACAACTTTCCTTTGCAGCATGTTCCAGGCTCTTACCACTATGTTAAAAAAAATTGCTTTGTAAATCTTTAAACTTTCCACCACTCACCTTAAAGCTATGCCATCTAATATTTGACATTTCCATCCTGGAGAAATAAATTCTGACTATCTATGCTTCTCATAATTTTATACTCTTCTTTCAGATCAGCCCTCAGCCTCTGTGCTCCAAAGAAAACAATTCAAGTTCATCCAACATCTCCCAATTGTCAATACTCTCTAATCCGGGGAACTTCCTGGTGAACCTCTTCCACATCCTGTGAAAAGCTTCCACATCCTTCCTGTAATGTGGTGACCAGAACTGCACAATACTCGAGTATGGCCTAACTAAAGTTTTATATAGCTGCAACACGACTTCCCAAATTTTATTTTCACACCCTGACTGATGAAAGCAAGTATGCTATTCACCTTCTTCACCACCCTATGTACTTGTGTTACCACTTTCAGGGGGCTATGGACCCCAATACCTCTGTAAATCAATGCTCCCAAGGGTACTCCCAGTGCCCCCTGCCATTTATTCTATACCTTCCCTCTATATTTGACCTCCCAAAGTGCAACACCTCACACTTTCCCAGATTAAACTCCATCTGCCATTTTGCTGCCCAAATTTTTAACTGGTCTATATCCTGCTGAAGTGTGTCTGTGTGTGTACATATATGAAGATCTGGATGAAAAATACATCAAATAAGAGGGTCCTAGCACCGATGGGTCCCGACACCAATCCTTGCAGAACAGAGCCCTGACACCTCCTCCTTAATATTAATATGCCCTATAATATCAGCATCACCACCCAATCTATCCTCCATGTCCTTCTCCTTGGTGAATACCAACACAAAGTACTCATTTAGTATTTTGCCCACTCAAAGCATAAATTCTTTGTTCTTAAGCGGTCCTACCCTCTCCCTTGTTACCCTTTTGTTTCTAATACATGTATAAAATGCCTTGGGATTCTCTTTAAATCCTACGCAAAGACATCTTACAGCCCTTTTAGCCCTCCCAATTCCCTGTTTAAGTTCCTTCATATTCCTCAAAAGTCCTGTCCAATTTCAGCTTCCTCAACCTTGCATGTGCTTCCTTTTCTTTGACTAAATTTGCAACATTTCTCGTCATCCAAGGTTCCTGAACCTTCACGTCTTTTTTCCCCACAGGAATATGTTGGTCCTGAATTCTGGCCAGCTGGCCTTTGAACAACTCCATGTCAAATGCAGACACCCAATAAAACTGCTCCCAATCTGCTCCCCCAGCTCCTGCCTAATACTGTTGTATTCAGCATTTCCCAAATTTAGCACACCCACTCACCCCCACAGAACACACACCCCTACCCCCTCCACCCAATGTCCAACCTTATCCATAACTATCTGAAAACTTACAAACCTGGAGGTCCTGCTTTTTAAAGATACTGCCTTACTCACTAAAGTCTCTTTGTAGGATCTCATCTCTCTTCCTACCTACTTTGTTGGTACCAATATGGACCACAACCTCTGGCTGCTCATCCTCCCCTTTCAACATGTCCTGTGCCCACTCAGAAGAAATCCTTGACCCTGGCACCAAGGAGGCAACACATCATTCTAGACCAATACACAATGTTGGAGGAACTCAGCGGGTCAGACAGCATCTATAGAGGGAAGTGGACAGTTAACATGTCAGGTCGCAACCCTTCATCTGGATGGGTTGAGGGGAGATAGCTGGTGTAAAAAGGTGAGGGAAGGGCCAGGCGAGGGGAGGGAGGTGAGAGGCAGATGGGAGAGAAAACAGTGGGAATGGCATCAGAAGCTGGGAGGTGATAGATGGAAATGACAAAGGGTTGAAGATGATGGAATCTGATAGGAAAGGAAGGTGGAGCATAGAATAAAAGGGAGGGAGGTGGAGAGGGCAGATGGAAGTAGTGGGTGGAGGTGAACCAGTGGGTGATGGGCAAATGGTGGGGGAGGGGAAAGATACAGTGATGGGAGCCAGATGGATCAGGAGGAGAGAGAAAAGGGACAGGGAGAGTAGTTACTAGAAATTGGAGAATTCAATGTTCATGCTGCCAGGTTGTACACTACCCAGACAGAATACAAAGTGCTGTCCCTTTGATTTGCATTTAGACTGAACTTGACAGTGGAGGAGGCAAAGGACAGAAATGTTTGTGTGGGAATGGGAAAGAATTAAAATGGCTGGCAACTGGGAGATACAAATGGCCACGGCAGATGGAGGGAAGGCGCTCGGCAAAGTGGTCGCCCAGTTTCCATCCAGTCTCAGCGATATACAGGAGGCCACAACAGGAGCACTGGAAGCAATAAATACCATGGGGGGGATTTGCATGTGAAAGATTGCCTCACCTGGAAAGGCTGTTCAGGGCCTGGACAGTGGTGAGGGAGGAGGTGTAAGGGCCGGTGTTACACCTCTTGCAATTAGAGGAGTGCGCCTGGGGAAGGATGACCGGACCAGGGAGCTATGGAGAGAGTGATCCCTGCACAAAGCAGAGAGGCAAAGGAAGAGGAAGATGTGGTTGGTGGTGAGATCCCGTCGTAGATAGCAGAAGTTGCGAAGAATGATATATTGGATGCATAGGCTGGTGGGGTGGTAGGCGAGGACCAGAGGAATTGTATCCCTGTTCTGCCTGTAGAGTGACCACCTCCCCAAAACTCCTACCGATAACACTCTCTGCCTCTATGCTCCTCAGCAAGTGCAACTGCTGCTCTGAGGAAGTAAAGGGTTAAGAAATTGTGACCGTTAATGTAACTAATGAAAAAAATACCACGCAAGCACCTGACTCAAGACCAGGTGGTAATTACTGTGTCCCGGAACTTGATTGTAAACCAATTATACTAAACAATGAGTGTGATGTTTGTCTTTGTATCTCAGGCGCCTGATCGAAACTTGTGTAGCCGCATTGATTAAGTGTGCGTGACAAGGACTGTGTAAATTAATGTCTGCTCCTTTGTATTTTGGAGACCTCCGATAAAGACTCTGTATGAATATTAGAGGAGGATTGTCTCTTGGTATTATGCTGCTAATAAACGTGATTTAACAGAATTATTCCGTGGCACTGTGTGATTTTTCCGCAGGAAGGTGTGGGAATTTAATTTGGGATAACAATTTGGCGATCCAGCGAGGAATTCAAGACGAGGTCTCGGAAGCGGCGTGAGCGGTCGATGGGGATAACGACTACCTGAGACGGAAGGGCCCACAAGGTAAGATTCACCTTGATCCCTCTCAGGGAGTTGCACACCTGATCGATTCCTTCGCTTATCGAATATCCTCTGACGGATTCCTTGTGAACCTCTCTGAGTACCACAGCTAAGAGGAGGTTTGAGTCCTCGGAGTAATAACAGTAAGGGGCTTGAGTCCCCAGTTTTGGGTTTTAAGGTTTTGAATTTTAAGGTTTTGAGTTTTAAGTTTTGTGATCCGTTCTCCTGTACTACCACTCTGCCTGAGACCAGTTCTTAGGAGGTGAAATCCCCCACGGGAAGGTCAGGAACCTGAAGTGGGTGAAGGAAAGAGACCGATCTTATAGATAATTGTAGCGATTTGTACCTTGCCGTTGAAAAATGGGCAAACTCTCGATAAGTCTGGGTCCAATACCCCACAATCTAAATTATGTAAAAACGACCTGAGAAATGAGAATAACTTCCATAAATTATTGGTATGCCTCAATAAGAAATTGGGAAATGAAATATCTCCATTAGGGGGAACTTGGGATGTGGATAAATACTTAAAGGCAGAAAAGGCGATTTGGAAGCGCAATACAGGAGAAAAGTGAAAAATATTAATGTCCACTTGCAGAAAAACGGCCGAAGACCTGAGAAGTAAATCTAAACAGAGCAGTTGGGAAAATAATGCACGTAGAAGGGGGATTAGTGTATGTAATGAAAAAGGAAATCCCAAGAGTTGGGAAGTTCTGAAGTCTCAATGTGGAGACCACGATGCTGAGAAAAGTAGAAGGGAGAGGGAAGGGGTAGACCAGGGAAAGAAGGAAAAATGAAGAAATAAAAGGTAGAAAAATAAGGATTAAAGTAGCGGTACCTCCCTGTACATGTGCTGACTGTAGCCCCCTTGATTATTCCAAGTAATGATACGTGACATAAATAAGGAGGATCGGATGGTTCGACCCACAGCCCCTACTCTAGCCACTCCAATTTCCCTGCCGCCCCCATATACTGTAACTAGTCCTGCCAAACCTTGTTCCCAGTCTTCACCACCAACTGACTGCTGGCCAAGTCCCTGTCCCAAGGACAATGCCTCATGACCCTATTACTGCATCCCTGAACTAGAAATTCAGCTTCGAGGAAGGAAGCCCGCATACACGTGGTTCTTAAGGCCCCAGGACAAGCTGAAGGAACTTTTTGCGGTAGGGAACAGACCTTTAGTCGATCCTCATTCTGACACGACTTATGACTTCCGATTCTACCAGCTGATAATGACTGACCCTAAGATCCCGACCCATCACCTATGTTGAATGAGGTAAAGGGAGCCAAAGCTAAAAGACAGTTCCCCAATAGGAGTGTTCCGTACCCAATCCATCCCAAGCGAGCGCTAATACTGCAATCCAAATCTCCACCCCTTGGAAGCCTCAGGAGATGTGCCTAATCATGTATCAAGCGTCCAACCGTAAAACCAACCCGAGGGACTTTATAGATTATGTGATTGGGTCAATTAAGATGGACCAGGCCACACCCCAAGACCTTTTTCGTCTTTGTTGTATGGCCCTTACAACTAATGAGGTGGAAAGATGGAAAGAACACCTGGGAAACCATGCGGATTGGGCGAGCTTTCACGCGGCCGCCCGTCCTAGGACAAGGTAGGAGCCATTAGGACTGCCCTTTGCAAAACCCTCCAACAGTCTATTGACATAACTAAAGTTTTAGAATGCCGACCGAAACAGGGCGAGGACGGCCCAGATTTTTGGGACCGTTTCTGTTCACTTTATGGTACCTATGCGGGGGACTATGCCTATAACAGAGGCAATGCCTCCCCTCAGTTTAACGTCCTCCTACTACAATGTATCCCTGAGAGAGTGGCATCAGCTATCCGCACTAATAACATGAATTGGCCTGACCATACGCGACAGGCCATGAGGAGGGCCCTAGTCCACTTCTGGAGTAACGGACGCAACTCGAAAGCCACAAGGGTAAAACAGGAAATGGTCCAGAGAGCCCCTTCGTCCCCTACCTGCCTACCCCGATAATACAGGATATCAAATGGAACCAGAGTTTTGCATTCCAAAATGGATTGACCGGTCTGGTAAAGGGTACCCAATACACACCAACGGCCCAAAGACCCCCAATGTACAGGACCCCCTTACATGCGCCACCACCGCCCCCCTTAATTACCCAGGACCCAGGGGACCCCAACAACCTGCGCTAGCGAGAGTCAGGTTGACAGGATGCTACCTCTGTGGGGCATCTGACCATTAGCAGCGGTAGTGCTCCCACCTGCCAACGGCAGGCCAGAACCCCGGTCAACCACAACCTTTCTCAACCAGCAACCCGCTTTCCGCCTGACTAGCTGTGGGAAGTAGTCATTCCATGTACCCTGCGCTCACCGATAACCCGGTCGATGATCCTATCGTCAATTTACTAGTTGAAGGAAAACCGATTCCATTTATGGATGACACGGGGGCCAATACCTCGACCCTCGAAGCTCCTTGTATCGCCCAGCATGATTTTAAACTTTCCACGGCCACGGTTTCATTGAGCGGGCTGGAGGGACAGGAAAGGTTCTACCCATTAACTGAACCTTTACGAGTGGGATTTGGAGATCAGGAATGTCTGATCCAATTCACAGTAACCCCAGATTTAGGGGTTAACTTGGCCGGGAGGGACCTGATCTTCTCCCTCCGACTCAAAATACAATGCCTGGATGAAGGAATTACCATTACTGACCCTAAACTCCATAGGATCCTCTGGATTCACCAGCCTCCTCAGTGGTGGGCGGTGAACTTCAAGAAAAGAGATTTTGACCCACCCTCGAAGACCCCTGAACCACATGTGACGCTAGCTTATGACACCACAGTGGTTTCTAGTGAGCTAGAAGTTTTGTATGCTCTTTACCTGGGTAGCATGGTGACTGTTACTATTTTAGGGGAAGTAGTGGGTAAGGAGGGGGCAGCACTTTTAGTTCAAGTGCCTAATGAATTGTGGAATCAGTCAGGTTTGGTGTCCCCTCACATTACCCTGTCAGTTAATGAGGGTCATAAACTGAAGGAGCTGGGATTCCTAGCCCACCGACTTGAGGTACAGGCAGACACAGGCCTTACGGGGTTCCCCAGATTCTGCCAGTAAGGAACCTGACTTATTAACTCACTCCTTTTTAGGTGACAGGATGTTTACGCCACCATCAGCCCCACTGACTCCCTTCGGATGAGCCAACCCCCGATTTATGGGCCGCGTCGAAAGTTGAGGTAGGGTTCACCCCAGTGACCCCAGTCCAAATCCGTGTAAGACGGGGGTGCACAATTGCCTTCCGTCCCACACAACCCCCTTCGGAGAGAGGCAGTTAACGGAATAATCCATTTAATAGATTCATTCTGCAAACAGAGCATCCTGGTTCCTTGCCAATCACCCTGCAACACGCCAATTTTACCCGTTCACAAACCCGGAAGGACGGAATGGCGCCTGGTACAAGACCTGCGTAAGTTTAATGATATAGTGGAACCACTGCATCCCGTGGTCCCAAACCCGGCCACCATTCTCAGCAATATCCCTGCTGCCATTTGTATTTTACACCTGTGGGCCTCCAGTATGCATTTTCTGCAATTCCCCTATCTCCTGACTCGCAGTACCGGTTTGCTTTCACCTTCCAAGGTCGGCAATACACCTGGACGTGTCTCCCGCAAGGATTTATACACTCTCCGACTATTTTCTCCCAAATTTTGTATAAACAACTTCAAGAGTTCCAACTTCTTGACGAATCCACCGTTGTCCAGTATGTCGATGACCTTTTATTAGCAAGCCCCTCGGAGGCCGCCAACATTGCCGACACCAACAGACTACGTAACGCACTTCATTCTTGGGGATACATAATACCTCCACAGAAAGTAAATCGAACCCAGCGTCAGGTGAAATTTCTGGGCACCCTTTTCAGTGCAACCGAGCGATAGCTCACTCCTGAACGTATTACACCCATTATTGCTGCCCCACTGCGCTCTACACCGAAGGGTATGCGCACCTTCCTAGGTTTAGTAAATTTCTGCAGACAATGGCTACCTAATGTGGCCCTCCTTACTAAGCACCTCACACTCCTGGCTTCAAGACAGTCCGTGGGACCTTTCAAACTTACAGAGGAACAAAAGGAGGCCTTTGAAAAGCTCAAACAGGCCCTTGCCAGCGCCCCAGCCCTGGGACGCCACTATATGATCGCCCATTTCAGCTTTTTGTGAATGTTCTGGAGGACTGTGCTACAGCTGTCCTTCCTCAAACCCACAGGGATAGAAAAAGACCAGTGGCATATTACTCTACTCAGCTGGAACCGGTTGCTAGGGGACTTCCGCCGTGCTCACAGATGCTTCCAGTGATCCAGTCCCTGGTAACAGCAGCCTCCAATATAACCCTTCAACAGTCAGTGGTTGTTTATTCCTGCCATACTGTAATGGTACTCCTGACCTCCCATCAGATGCAACACCTCACCCAGGCCCGCTTAAACAGATACGAGGTAGCGCTCTTAAATAACCCACTCCTCACTTTTGCATACTGCACCACCATTAATCCTGCCACCTTTCTAGAGGCCCCACCTGAGAAGATCTTCCACATGACTGTTTAATACGAAACCACTTTTTGACTACACCCCACCCGGACCTTTCAGATAAGGCCTTCCAGTCAGCAGACTTAAAACCTGTATGTTGACAGTAGTTCTCCGTTTCTGAACAGGAACTCGCCTTTGCGGCTACGCCATAGTAGACGACTCCCATGTCGTGGAGTCTTTGCAGCCCCCAGTCTCTGCCCAAAAATCAGAACTCTTTGCCCTGACCAGAGCTTGGTCAAGGACCAAGTTGGCCAAGGACAAAGTAGCTAATATCTTTACTGATTCCCACTATGCTTTTGGAGTCGCCCATGATTTTGGCCAACTATGGATGCACAGGGGATTTCTGACCTCTACAGGTAGCCCCATACAGAATGTGGCTTACGTAAAGAACCTCCTCCAAGCCATCTCCTCCCTAATAAGTTGGCCATCATTAAATGCTCAGCTCACCTCTCAGACGCCTCCCGAGCAACACAGGGCAATAACAGGGCAGATGCAAAGGCCAAATTGGCAGCACACCAGGGGACTAATATCGTTTTGACTGCAGAAAAACAGGCAGTTGCTTGTAAGCCAAACAATAACAACGCAGGGCACCCAGACATGGTCACTATACAGCACTTACAGGGGGATGTCCCTAACTCAGAAAAACAAGTATGGAAGGCTCACGGGTGTATGCACTCTGCGCCACATGGCCTCTGGACTACTCCAGTCAGTCAAGTATGTATACCTGATACCTTGTTACCAATGCTTATTGATTTTCTGACACCCACCTTGGCAAGGAGGGAATGAGTAACATTTTACTACGTACCTGGTGGCACCCCAAATTGGAGGAAGCAACGCAAGGCAAAATATGATCGTGTTAATATACCAACAAACCATGCTGGGAAAGGGGTGAGGTGCACCCCAGGCAAAACCCCTTGCCAGGTGGTCCTTTTGAATGTATACAACTTGATTTTATTGAATTACCACGTGTAGATTGCTATAAGCACTGTCTTGTTATTGTTGATGTACTTAATAGGTGGATTGAAGCTTTTCCAACCACCATCAATAAGGCCTCAACGGTGGTAAAGTTATTGCTTACAGAGATCATACCAAGGTTTGGGGTACCCCGACAGATAAGTTCAGACAATGGTCCCCACTTCATAGGGAAAATAAATAAGGAGTTGTGTGAGGCACTGCATATCGAACAACGGTTTCATTGCACCTACCACCCTCAGGCAGCGGGCATAGCAGGACAAGCCATTGGCACCCTGAAGAATAAATTAGCTAAATTAGTATCAGAGACAGGTCTAAATTGGCTGAAACTTCTCCCATTAGCATTATACCACATGAGAATTACTCCCCACTTGGCCACCGGGGTGTCGGCTGCCGAAATTGTCTATGGACATCTGGAAAGAACCCCATGGGATGCTGACACCCAGCACCCCACCCAGGTTGACCTTAACATCATGGGGAATAAACTACAAAGGTATTTCAGACAGCTCACGTCCTCTTTAAAGTTTCTTCATTCACAGGTTGAAGAGCGCCTTGAAACCACAGGAAGGATAGGATGTGGAGTTGCCTGACCTGGAAATTGGAGATTTGGGAGCGCCCTAATTTGGGACCTCGGTGGAAAGGCCCCTTCCAGATACTGCTCCAAACTCCTACAGCTGTGAAAGTGCAGGGCCAGGAATGCTGGATTCATCTAAGTGACTGTAAACAATGGCCACCGGAAGGAAAATGATGTTTCTTAGATTTGGACTCCTTACCATTACTGGTACTCTTGCGTTGGCATTACAGGAAAATTTGTTTTATAAAGCACATATGCAGCTACATGGAAATCGCACCGTTTGCTACCCCCTGGCAAAATCAGTGGAAGGTCTTTTTGTAGTCACACCAAGTTGGAGCCCCAGGTCTCTCTTAAAATATGAATATTCAGAAACAAAGTGTATTGGGCAGAAGGGACCTTATGGGAGGGTGTTGCCGGATAAATGTTTGCAAAGAACAATAACAGATCCTAGTAGCACAACTAGCTACCAGACCTTCCCCTACTGCTTTGACGGTAGAGGATGGGGTTGTGGGATAGTGATCGTATGGCACACGATATCATGTGTCACCACCACCTGTATAGAGAGAATATGTGAATTTAGGGGAGGGTGGTTTAGGTGTGAGTGTGCCACCACTAGGTGTGTTAAATTACTTGCAGGGGAGTGATGGGTTTGTGGGGAAGGGAACGGAACCCATGTGAAATTGTCTAATGTCTCTTTGGAATGGTTAACCAGGGAAAATTATCTGAAAAATCATGGAAGGAATGTTACTGGAATCTCTTGGTATTCTCAGATGCCCAGTCCACAGCAAACAGGTAATGTAACCTGTTACTGGGCCAAGGTAGGGCACATGTTCCTTTTCAATGGTACTTATACTACTGACACCCCCACTCTGCCAGCTTTGTTTGCAATAAGAACGATTGGGCCGGTCACGGTCCCCTGCCCCCAGAAGGCTCATGTCTGACAAAGACTTGTGGCGCGATCAGTGAGGAGTTCTGTGAAGAATGGAGGGATCCTGTTATGGTGGACTCCCACTTATCGTCATTAGGCTATGGGTTTCTGAGTACTCTCTCTCTGGGGGATTCGGCAGAAACTATAGCCGCAAAAAACCAGAACTACCTTATTTGTGGACTGACCATGCCGGGAAACAGTACCATAAAGGGCCTGGAGGCAGTGAACCAGGAAATGGAGGAACTTCGACTTTATGCCCAACAGACCCGGTATGTCGTGGACTACCAGTTGGCTCAGCAAGGAGGAGTATGTGCCATAGTAGGGGACAAAGGTGTCACTAATGTTAGGGATGAGTCCTACAATATTTCCCATGCCATTCAGGACATTCAGAAGCAATTAGATAGCTTTAGGCAGGGACTTTCAGGAGGGGGGGGGTTTGTTGAGGTGGCTATTAGGAGGATCATGGACATCATACCTGCTGCATGGAGTAGTAGTGTTAATCGTTATTATTATAGTATGCTGTGTGGTGCTGACCTGTTTAAATACTTGTTGCAAGATCTTTATTAATAAGCTCTCAGCCCTGTTCCTAGCACCCCTGTTGGCTATCATGATATGATAAAAGGAGGGAATGAGGAAGTAAAGGGTTAAGAAATTGTGACCGTACATATAGCTAATGAAAAAAATACCACGCAAGCCCCTGACTCAAGACCAGGTGGTAATTACTGTTTCCGGAATGTGATCGTAAACCAATTATACTAAACAATGAGTGTGATGTTTGTCTTTGTACCTTAGGCACCTGATTGAAACTTGTGTAGCCACATTAAATAAGTGTGCATGACAAGGACTGTATAAATTAATGTCTGCTCCTTTGTATTGCGGAGACCTCCAATAAAGACTCTGAATGAGTGTTGGAGGAGAATTCTCCCCTGGTAGTCTACTACTAATAAACGCAATTTAACAGAATTAGTCTGTGGCACTGTGAGATTTTGCAGCAGGCAGGAGTGGGAATTTAAATTGGGATAACAGCTCTAATCGATCCATTTGGTCTGAGAGGAGCTTGACCACCCTCTGATCTCCCCCATTTCACAGTAGGAGCATACCACTCCACTGACTGCCATTACTGCCCCTTTAGTAAACCAGTAGACTTGAGAAGAAGGGAAAATATTACCTTCCCTCACCTTAATGTTGGTCACCCTCCTCACCGAAGCCAATGTTCACCAAAGCCCACAGGTTAATCTACCAGCAGCGCTTTGACCTCAGAGCAATCCTTCTCAATATGGTTTCTCCTCTAGAGACCACCTCCCTTTCATTTGCTGCTAAGCCTGTCGTGTGTAAAACTAACAGCTGCTCACCTGTAACAGACTGTTCAAACATTCACTGCTCCTCCTCCTCATTGCTAAGCCTGTAAGGAGTAAAACTAAAAGACTGACGAGGAAACCAAGTGAAATTCTAAAGGTTAAGTAATACCAACAGAAGAACATCAATAGAATGAAATTATCTTTTACAAATCACCTTTCTTTACAGTTAGAAATTGTATTTTATGGGTGCCTCAATAATCTCATAATAAATACCACAGTTTAATAAGATCCCATGACCGTCATTAGTTTTGAGAATGCTGGAGTTCAAATTTAAAGATTTTTTTTAAAATGACCGTGTAATAACATCCTTTAATTATCATGGTAACCAGAACCATACAGAGTACTCCAGCTATAGCCTAACCTATATTTAGGTAACTTGTACAAGTTAGGTAAGGTAAGTTGCTCTTATATTCTATGCCTCAGCTAATAAAGGGACAAATCCTGTATGTGTTTGTCACCCCCATCACCCTGTGCTGCCACCTTCAGGAATCCTTGGACTTGCACATCAAGCTCACTGTTCCTTCAGACACAATAAATAGAAGTGCCCTATAGGGATTGTGCCCTATGTTCATAGTCTTCCCAAAGTCCTTGGCCTCACACTTGACAGCATTAAATTCCATCTGCCCTTTTTTTTGCCCATCTTACTAACAGATCAATAAATTAGTCTGTAGTCTGAGTATTATTAACACCACCACCAATTTTCATGACATCTACAAGTTTCCTAATCATACCTCCTACATTTACATCAAATCATTCATGCACATAACAAAAAGCAAGGTTTCTGGGACCAATCCCTGTGACCACACTCCTCCATCATCACCCTCTGCTTCCTATAGCCAAGCCAAATTTCGATCCAATAGGCCCACTTGCCTTTGATCCCACGGCTCAAAACTTTGACCAGGTTCCCACGTGGGATCTTGTCAAAGGTTTACTTAAATCCACTTCTTCAACTACATAACCCTCATCAATATATTCCCCATGCAGCCCCTTGTCACGCAGTTTCTTTCCCTCCCTCACCTTGTTCTATCTGCCCATCACCTATACACTCAATCCCCCCACCACCCCACTGTTCCCATCTCATCTGCCCAACATCCCTCCCTCATCACCTTCTCGTATCAGATTTCATAATCTGTAGCTTTTTACTTCCTTCAATCACCTCACAGCCTCTGTCGCAATCTTCACCCATCCCCCCACCCCTGGCTCCATCCACCCATCAACCCCTCCACACTTAGATGCACTATCAATTGCCAGCTCCTGTCTCACCCCTCCACCTCAACTCTTTATACTGGCTACCTTCCCTTTTACTATTAGCCCTGATGCAGGGTCTCAAGCTGAAACATCAACCATCCGTTTGCCTCCAAAGATACTGCCTGACCTGCTGGGTTCCTCCAGCAGTTTCTTTTTTGCTCGCGATTACAGCATCTGCAGTCTCTTGTGCCTCAATATATTCCGTTGCCTCTATGGAAAAAGTCAACCAGATTGTTCAGACATGCTGACAACCTTTGATTAATACTTGCCTTTCCAAGGACAGATTAATATTGCCTCTCAGAATTTATTTTCCCTCAATAACTTCCCTACTTCTGACGTTCAACCAATCCAGGTGCCCTTCAGTCATTTGGTACCTTACTTGTTGCCAGTGTAGATCTCCAAGTCTAGTAAGATATCTAATACTTACTTTTTATGATAACTTGTCCCAGAATTTCACCATCCCTCCCCCTGCATTGTCCAACCACAATGTCCCTTGACTTAATGAACACATTTAAGATTACATCTGTGTCACCTGGCACCACATAGATTTCCCCTATATTTTGTTTACCCTCAATGCATTTATAAAAAGCTTTGGGACCTCCCTCAAACTTGTCTACCAGTGATATTCCATACCCACTTTTTGACCTCAAGTGCTGTCTTTGTGTAGTTTGCACATTCTCCCTGCAACACAAAGCATAGAACAGTACAGCACAGGATCTTACGGTAGGTATTACAGCGCCAGCGACCCTGGTTCAATTCCAGCCACTGTCTGTAAGGAGTTTGTACATTCTCCCCGTGCGTGGGTTTCCTCCGGGTGCTCCGGTTTCCTCCCACATTCCAAAGACATACGGGTTAGGAGTTGTGGGCATGCTATGTTGGCACCGGAAGAGTGGCAACACTTGCGGGCTGCCCCCAGAACATTCTCAGTAATGCAAAAGGATGCATTTCACTGTGTGTTTCGATGTACATGTTGTGACTAATAAATAAATAAATATATATATAATGGGTTTCCTCCAGGTACTCCAATTTTCTCCCACATTCCAAAGACGTGTGGGTTGTAGGTTACTTGGCCACAATAAACTGTATGTATGCAAATGGTAGAATCTGGGGAAATTGAATAGAAAAGGGGAGGGGGGATTTTTAAAAAGCGATCAATGCAGGATTAGTGCAAATTGAATGGTTGATGGTCAGCAGAGATGTGATGGGCCAAATACCCTGTTCTTGTGCTCTCTCTGTATCCCACTACTTTCTACACTTTAAAGTCCTTCCTCGTTTTTGGTTCTCTGCATTTATGATGTGCTTTTTTTTTTGCAAATACAACCCTCAATATCGCTTAAAATGCAGGATTCCTTGGACTTACAGACCTAACCCTTCACTTTGGCCCTGAATTCTCATTATTTCACTTTTGAATTCCTCCTGTTTGTCGAGTGTAGATTTGCCTGCAAGTTGCTGCCCCCAATCTACTATTGCCAGGTCCCGTCATCCATTAGAAGATTTACTGCGCTTAAAATTTACTTTTACTCATGAGCACAATATAGGTGCTAAACATTCAACGTCGTTCCACCATTTTCCAACACCGTCGTCCCCAGGCAGCTCCTGTGTCGGGGGAAGCAGTACCAATGGTTCCCCCGAAACTTAGTAGTGTTTAACGCACAAGAACAGAGAACAGAAGCCAAATTTAGATGAATATAAGAACACATTTTGAACAGATAATACTGCAAAGGGAAGACGTAAACACACATTATACCCATCGCAACTACTCACCACATAAAAAGCACACACGCCATGCCTGTTTCCACCTCCTGGTTATCAACATTCGTCATTTCTGGATATTTTCTGTTGCTTGGCAATGAAATTTCTCTTTCTGATTGATAATCAAGTGCAAAGTGATGAAAGTGTTTTTCTTTCAAAGAGACATAGATAATAAAATCCAAATGAATCATTGGGGGAATCAGTCGGATTTATCATGCATGGAGCTGACTAGATGAACTGAATGGCCCTGTAACCTTCTTGTTATGCTTCTATCGACCAAAATGAATATAACAGCAATACAGTGCAGACACAGGCCCTATGGCCCAACGAATCCATGCTGACCATGGTGCCCACCCAGCTGGTCCCAATTTCCTGCATTTAGTCCATATCACTAAGCCCCACCCCTCCATGTACCTTTCCAATTGCTTCTTAAATGATGCTATTCTGCCTGCCTTAACACTTCTTCTGGCAGTTCATTCCATATACTCACCACCCTCTGTGTGATAAAGTTGCCCGTCAGCTCCCTTTTAAATCTTTCCCCTCTCACCCTAAATCTATGCCCCCAAGTTTTGGACTCCCCTACCCTGGGGAAAAGACTGTTACCTTCCACCTTATCTATGCCTCTAATAATGTTGGTATGGCGGCCCGCACACGCGGGACTCGAACCGCCATCGGGAGCCGCGGGCAGACACACGGTAGCGCGTTCGGAACTACCCGCTCGGGGTGGACCTTCCGGGGGCAGTCGGACGTCACGTCCGCCCTGCGGGTCACAGAGGCCCATGGGAAGGGAGACTTAAGCGTGCGATTTTGAATCAGTAAAGGCTTTTTGAGTTCAGCACCCTCTGCCTCCGTGTGTTTCTTTAGTAGCGCGTTGCGCGCGGCTACATTGGTAACCCCGACATTCCAGACGGCATCTGGAGCCGGCGACTCAGCGACCAGCCATGAGTTCGAGCAACTAGCACAGCACGGTCTCTCTAAAGCTCTCAACTTTCTGGGCCACTCAGCCCCATGTTTGGTTCAAGCAGGCTAAGGCCCAGTTCAATATCAGAGACATTACAGTAGACGCCACGCGGTACTACTATGTGGTCAGCACGCTCAACCAGGACACGGCAGGCCGGATTGCCGGCTTCCTAGGCCAGTCACCACGGAGGACAGGTACACTAAGCTTAAGGCACTCCCGATCCGTACCTTCGGACTCTCCCGCCGCGAATGTGCCACGCGGCTCCTACACATGGACGGTCTGGGCGACCGCACGCTATCGGAGCTCATGAATGATATGCTGGTGCTCATGGACGGCCATAAGCCATGCCTTTTATTTGAACAGTTGTTCTTCGAGCAAATACCAGAGGACATCCGCCTCCTCCTCATGAGTGAGGATTTCAGCAACCTACACAGGGTCCGCAGCTAAAGCAGACATCCTTTGCAGAGTAAGCAATGTGGAGCAGCCTCCATTAGCCTAGCCACAAGCGCGCATACCAAAAGCCTAGGCCCCGCAACCGAAGCCGTCGAGACCCACGGGGAAAAAGACGAAAGTTTGGAACAATGGTGTTTTCTATCACCAAAGATGGGGTTCAGGTGCGCGCCGCTGCGTCCACCATCTGCTTTTCTGGGAAACACCAGGGCCAGCTATCGCTAATGGCTATGATGGCTGGCCACTGAGACAGCCTCCTGTACCTCTGGGACCGACACTCCGGGTGGCACTTCCTGGTAGACACCAGGGCCGAAGTCAGCGTACTTCCCCCCTCAAACATGAACACTCGTAACGCGGTCCCAGGCCCTGAACTCACCGCTGCAAAGGACACCAGTATTTGGACGTATGGCCCGCGAACTATCTCACTGCGTTTCAGGTCCAGCCGTTTCACTTGGACTTTCACGTTGGCAGTGGTGTCACAGCCACTTCTAGGGGCAGATTTCCTACGAGACAACTGCCTCCTGGTCGCCTAAAGGCTGGCATTTGGTCCCAAACCGAGACGTTCCAGACTTTCCAGCTCAGATAAGCCAAGCTTACTGGCCCTCCACCTGGATTCCGTGACCTTCTCGGGTAATAATTCGCCAGGGTGTTGGCGGAATTCCCTCCATAGTCACCCGCAGTTCTCCAGGGCCGACCCCAAGCACGGCGTGCAGCACCACATCCCCACACAAGGACCGCTGCTGCACGCCCAAGCTCGCAGGCTCCCACCCAACAAGCTCCGCCTCGCCAAGGAGGAGTTCCATAAGATGGAAGAGATGGGAATCGTACGCCGCTCAGACAGCCCGTGGGCATCCCACTGCACATGGTGCCCAGTCCCACAGGAGGATGGAGGCCCTGCGGAGACTACAGAAAGGCTCAACGATGCCACAACTGCCAACAGATACCCGGTACCCCACATCCAGGACTTCACGGCAAACCTGCACAGAGCGACCATCTTCTCGAAAATCGACCTGGTCAGGGGATACCATCAGATCCCAGTGCACCCCGACGACGTGCCCAAGACAGCCCTCATCACCCCGTTCAGCTTGTTCGAATTCCTGAGGATGCCTTTCGGTCTCAAGAATGCAGCCCAAACTTTCCAAAGGCTCATGGAGTTGGTGGGACGCGGCCTGGATTTCATTTTCATTTACTTGGACGATATTCTGGTGGCCAGCAGTTCGCATCAAGAGCATGTGGCACATTTGCGCCAGCTCTGCCAATGCCTGACCGACCACGGACTGGCAATCAATCTGGCAAAGTGCCAGTTCGGGCTGACGGAGATCGACTTCTTGGGCCACAGAGTCAACCGACATGGCACAGTTCTCCTACCAGACAAGGTCCAGGCCATCTGCCAGTTCCCCAAGCCCAGCACGGTCAAGGGCCTGCAGGAGTTCGTAGGGATGGTCAACTTTTATCATTGGTTCATTCCGCCGGTGGCACGCATCATGAGACCCTTGTTCAGCCTGATGGCTGGCAAGGCCAAAGAGGTGGCATGGGACGCAGAATCCACAGAGGCGTTCAAGCAGGCCAAGGAGGTGCTGGCAAAGATGGCCCTCCTAGTGCACCCGAGAGTCGATGTACCTATGGCACTCACAGCCAACACTTCCGACACAGCAGTCGGCGGAGTCCTGGAGCAGCTCGTCGAAGGCCAGTGGTGACCACTCGTTTTCTTCAGCCGGCACCTACGGCCACCAGAGGTGAAGTACAGTGTTTTCGACAGAGAGTTGCTAGCGCTCTATCTAGCTGTCCGGCATTTCCGGTACTTCCACGAGGGAAGGGAGTTCACCATGTATACGGACCACAAGCCCCTCACCTTCGCACTGGCCAAGGTATTGGACCCATGGTCGGCTCGGCAGCAGAGGCACCTGTCCTTTATTTCAGAATTCACCACGGACGTCCGCCACATCGCAGGGAAGAACAACGTCATCGCCGACACACTGTGTCGCCCCTGCCTCCACTCAGCAGGCACATCGTCCTCAGGAATAGACTATGCAGCACTGGTGGAAGCACAATGGTCGGACACCGAGATCCCAGCTTACTGCACCGCCGTTTCAGGACTCCAGTTGGAGGATGTCCCCATTGGCCCGGCAGCAGATCGACTCCTGTGCGACGTGTCTACTGGCAAACCCCGACCCGTGGTACCAGCAGCATGGAGGCACCGGGTGTTCAACATGCTGCACGACCTGGCCCACCCGTCCATCCGGTCATCCATCAAGCTGGTAGTGGACAGGTTCGTCTGGCACTGTTTGCGCAAACAGGTCAGACACTGGGCCAGGACCTATATACTCTGCCAGACCGCCAAAGTCCAGCGGCACATGAAGGCTCCCCTCCAGCAGTTCCAGCCAACGCACAGGAGGTTCCAACACATCCACATGGACATCGTCAGCCCCCTGCCAGTCTCCCGGGACGCCAGGTATATCTTTACCATGGTAGACAGGTTCACCAGATGGCCGGAAGCTGTACCGCTCGCAGACACGTCCACTGAATCCTGCGCCAGGACGCTCGTTGCAAACTGGATCGCCAGGTTCGGCCACCCAACGGACATCACCTCCGACAGAGGGGCGCAGTTCACGTCTGGTTTGTGGACAGCACTGGCGCAGCTCCTAGGCACCCAGCTGCATTACACCACAGCGTACCATCCCCAGTCCAAAGGTTTGGTAGAGCGATTCCACCGGCATCTCAAGTTGGCCTTGATGGTGCTCCTCAGGGGCCCCAACTGGACAGATGAGCTTTCCTGGGTCCTACAGGGCATCCGCACAGGCCCCAAGGAGGACCCGGGCACCTCCTCAGCGGAATTGGTCTACGGCGCCCCCCTGACGGTCCCGGGAGAGTTCATACCAGAGGCCTGAGGTTCGGAAGAAACTCCAGTAGTGGTGCTAATGAGGCTGCAGGACAAGGTAGGGACCCTGACACCGGTCCCGACCTCCAGGCATGGTCCCACGCCATCCTTCAGCCCTAAAGACCTCCCAGTCTGTGAGTATGTTTTTATTCACAGGGGCATGCACAGGTCACCTCTACAGCAGCCGTACAAGGGACCCTTCAAGGTGATCCGGCACAACGGATCCGCGTGTGTCGTGGAGGTGGGTGGCCGGGAAGTGACTTTTACAGTGGACTGCCTCAAACTGGTGCACTTGGACATTGAGCAACCAGTGAAGGTACCCGCACCGTGCCAGCAAGGCCAGCCACCCAGGCAAGCCACACAGACTGGGGGCTCCACTCCCCCGATGGACGTTTCTGGGGGGGGGGGGGGGGGGGTGGTGGTGTGGCGGCCCATACATGCGGGACTCGAACCACCATCAGGAGCTGTGAGCAGACACGCGGTAGCGCGTTTGGAACTACTCACTCGGGGCGGACCTCGGGGGACAGTCGGACGTCACGTCTGCCCTGTGGGTCGCAGAGGTCCATGGGAAAGGAGATTTAAGCGCGTGATTTTGAATCAGTAAAGGCTTTTTCAGTTCAGCGCTCTCTGCCTCCATGTGTTTCTTTAGTAGTGCGTTGCACACGGCTACATTAAGCATTTCTATAAGGTCACCACTCACTCGACTATTTATACAACTGCAATATAATGTCCAACTCCTATACTTAATGCCCTGACTGATGAAGGCCAGTGCGCTAAACGCCTTTTTCACCACTCTGTCTACCTGTGATGCCGCTTTCAATGAACTATGCACTTGTACTCCTAAATCCCTCTGTCCATTACACTCCAGAGTTTTCTACCATTCATAGTATAAGTCTGATGCTGGTTTGAGTTTCCAAAATACATCACCTCACACTTACCTGTATTGAAATCCATTTGCTACTCCTCGGCCCACTTCCCTAACTGATCAAGATCCCCCTGTAATCTACGATAACCTTCTTCACCATCAATAACACCTCCTAATTTCGTGTCATCTGCAAATTTACTAATCCAGCCTTGTGCATTCGCATCCAAATCATTTATATAAATAACAAATAACAAGGGTCCCAACACCAACCCCTGTGGCACACCACTAGTCAGCAGCCTCCTTTCCGAAAAACAACCTTCATCCTCCACCCTCTACTTCCTACCTCCAAGCCAATTTTGAATCCACCTAACTAGCTCTCCCTAGATTCCATGGGTCCCAACCTTCCAGACCAGACTACCGTGCAGAACCTTGTGGAAGGCTTTGCTAAAGTCCAAAAAGCCAACAGCCACTGCCCTACCCTCATCTACCTTTTTGGTTACCTCTTCAAAAAACTCTACAAGGTTCACCAAGCATGACTTTCCATGCAGAAAGCATTGCTGACTCCTCCTAATCAGACTCGGTCTATCCAAATGCTGGTAGATCCTGGCCCTCAGAATTCCCTCCAGTAACTTCCCCACTACTGATGTCAGGCTGAACTGACCTGTAGTTCCCTAGGCTTGTCCTTGCTACCCTTCTTAAACAACGGAACATTAGCCCCTTCCAGTTTTTGGGGACTTCACCAGTGACTAACAATGAAACAAATATCTCTGCAAGGGCAACAGAATCATAGTCATAGAGTCATAGAAGCATCCCATTTACCAGCAATTGGTTCATAAGCTTTCTGTGCCAATGCAATTCAAGTGTTGGTCCAGATACTTACTAAATATTTTGAGAGTTTCTGCCTCTACCAACCCTCAGGCAGTGTGTCCCAAACTCCATCTGCTGAGTGAAAAGTTCCTCCTCAGATGCCCTGTAAACCTCTAGCACCTTACCTTACTTACACGATGTCTTCTAGTTTTAGACATCTCTGCTTTGGGGAAAAGGCTCTTACTGACCACTCTATAATTCACCTCTATCAGGTCCCTCCTCTACTCCAAGAAAACAAACTAAGCCAATCCAATCTCTCCTCATAACTGAAATGTTCCACCTCAGGCAACATCTTGATGAATTCCTTCTGCACCCTATCCAGTGGCAATTGCATTCTTCCAAAAGTGAGGCAACAACCAGAACTGCACACAGTACTCAGCTGTGCACAACTAATGTTTTATGAAATTGTACCCTGACCTCCCTGCCCTGATATTCTATGCCCTGACAAGTATCTTCTCAGTCTTATTCACCACTTTATCTACCTTTGCTGCCACCTTAAGGAATCGTTGAACTTGTATACTGAGGTCCCTTTGTTTCTCCATCCTTCCTGGGCCCTACCATTTATTGTGTATGTGCAATCCTTATTTGATCCAACTAAAACACATTGCCTTACACTTACCATGATTAAATTCCATCAGTGCTCTGCGATCTAACCAATTTTGTGGTTTCTTCCATGAAAAGAGATGCATGGTACTGTTTAATTCCTCTGCCATCTCTTTATTCCAGATTATAAATTCTCCTGCCTCCATCTGTAAATCTGTAGCAATACCTACAGGAAGAGTTACTAACTATACCTACCACAATGGGATTGGGTTACTGTGCAGGCAACTATATAGGCAGTAGTACAGAAGATAGTTTGTGGTGCAGAACCCACAGTGCAATAACCGAGCATGCCCTGAGAGAGCAAAAGTTCTTTAACTAAGTGTATGCAGGGCTCAGCTCTTAGCATAGAGCAGTAAAGAGAAGGGGAAGGATATTCTCATGTCAACTGTTACACTGAGGTTCCTGCTGTTAAGTAAAGATAAAGACATTTTAGAGAATACAGAAAAAGACTTTTTTTGGTTTGGCTAGACAGGGCCTATTGAATACAAAGATAGGTAGGCAGAGATATCAATCCTGCAGAACCCACATTTGCCCTTTTCCTTCTTATTGACCTTATTCTTATTGCTTAAGAGATAAGGGAAACAAGTGAAGATGTTTTGGAGGACATTTGTATTACCAGGGATGAGGTATTTGCAGCCTTACAGCGCATTAAGGTGGATAATCCGCAGGGCCTGACTGAGTGCAATCTTGGACTTTGTGGGAGGGTAGAGGAGAAATTGTGAAGGCACTTGCGGAGACATTTGCTTTATCACTATCCTCTGGTGAATTTCTCAAGACTGCAAGTTGGCTAATGTTGTTCTGTTGTTTAAGGAGGGTAGCAAGGACAAGCCAGGCCATTCACCTTGACGTCAATAGTCGGGAAGTTACTGAGGAAATTCTGAGGTACAGGATCTACCAGCATTTGGATAGACAGTGTCCAATTAGAAGGAGTCGCATGGCTTTGTGTGTGAAAAGTCATGCTTGATGATCCTTTAGGGGCAGGCACAGCACTGTGGCAGTTAGCATAACACTGTTACAGTGCCAGAGACCCAGGTTCGATTCTGGCCAATGTCTGTAAGGAGTTTGTACGTTCTCCCATGTCTGCGTGGGTTTCCTCTGGGTGCTCCAGTTTCCTCCCACATTCCAAAGACATACAGGTTAGGAAGTTGTGGGCATACTATGTTGGTGCCAGGAAGCGTGGCGACACTTGCGGGCTGTCCCCAGAACACTCCACACAAAAATATATATTTCACTGTGTGTGTTTCGATGTGCATGTGACTAATAAAGATCTTATCTCTAGAGTTTTTTAAAGCGGTAACCTTAAAGGTAGACGAGCAGTGGATGCTATCTATTTGGACTTTAGCAAGGCCTTCATCAAGGCCCCACATGGCAGGCTGGTCTGGAAGGTTAGGTCCCATGGAATCCAGGGAGGGCTAGTTAGGTAGATTCAAAATTGGTTTGGAGGCAGGAAGCAGAGGGTAGTGGTTGAAGGTTGTTCCTCAGAACGGAGCCCTGTGACTAGAGGTGTGCCACAGGGGTCGGTGTTGGTACCCTTGTTATTTGTTATTTATATAATGATTTGGATGCAAATGCACAAGGTTTGACCAGTAAGTTTTCAGATGACACAAAATTAGGAGGTGTTGTTGATAGTGAAGAAAGTTATTGTAGATTACAGGGGATCTCGATCAGTCAGGGAAGTTGGGCCGAGGAGTAGCAAATGGATTTCAATACAGGTAAGTGTGAGGTAATGCACTTGGAAAGCCAAATCAGTGTAGAATGGTATGGCACAAGGGAGTGTAATGTAACAGGGGACCTAGGAGTACAAGTGCATAGTTCATTGAAAGTGGCTTCAAAGGTAGACAGGGTGATGAAAAAGGCATTAGCACACTGGACTTCATCAGTTGTATAAGTCGTTTGTGAGTACTGTGTAGAGTTTTGGTCACCCTGTTTTAGTAAAGATCTGGTTAAACTGGGAAGAGTGCAGAAAAGACTTATGAGGATGTTGCCAGGGACTGATGGCCTGAGTTATAGGGAGAGGTTGGCCAGGCTAGGTCTTTATTCCTTGGAACATAGGAGAATGAGGGGTGACCTTATAAAAGTGTTTAAAATTATCAGAGGCATAGATAAGGTGGATGGTAGCAGTCTTCTCCCCAGTGTAGGGGAGTCCAAAGCTAGGGGGCAAATACTTAGAGTGAGAAGGGAAATATTTAAAAGTGACTTGAGGGGCAACTTTTTCACGCAGTGGGTGGTGAGTATATGAACTGCCAGAGGAAGTGGTTGAGGCAAGTACAATAATATCATCTAGGAAGCACTTGGATAGGTACATGCAGGGGGAGTGATTGGAGGGATATTGCGCCGAATGAAGGAAATTGGGACTAGATGGGTGGGCACCATGGTCAGCTTGGACTTGTTGGGCCAAAGTGCCTGTATTTATTGCTCTATGGCTCTATAACGCAGATAATATAAATGTTTTGGAGGAAAATTAGCCAACTGGTTGAAAACCCAAAATACTGGAGATGTTAGGAATCTGAAATAAAACAGAAAAATGCTGGAAATATTCAGTTGGTCAAGCATCTGTGCAGCTCATTGAAGACAAAGATTAAGGTAAATGTGGATGTTGTCTACATGGATTTTAGTAAGGCCTTTGGTAAGGTCTCTCATTGGAGGCTTATCCAGAAGATTAAGATGCATGGGATTCCACAGTAACTTGGCTGTTTGAATTCAGAATTAGCTTGCCCATAGAAGACAGAGGGTGGTGGTCAACGGAACTTATTCTGGCTAGAGGTCTGTGACTAGTGGTGTTCTGCAGAAACCTCTGATGTTTGTGATATCTCTTTGGTTGTTTGGTGCTGTTGGTAGTGTAGAAGACTGCCAAAGGATACAATGGGATTATGGGCATAAAAATGGCAGATGGAGTATAATCTGGCAAAATGTGAGGTATTTCTCTTTGGAAGATCAAATGTAAAGGAACACTACTCTGCTGATGGAAAGACCCTCAACAGTTTTGATCTTGGGGTCCAGGTCGATAGCTCCTGAAACTGGCTGCACAGGTTGATCAGGTGGTAAGGAAGGCATGCGAGTTAGAGACACCATTAATAGAACATAGAACAGTACGGTACAGGAACAGGCCCTTCAGCCCATGATGTTGTGCCAAACTAATTAAACTAGTAATTAAATGCCTAACTAAACTAATCCTTTCAGCCTACATAATGTCCTTATCCCTCCATTCTCTGCATATTCATGTGCCTATCTAGGAGCCTCTTAAATACCACTATTATATCATGGGCTGATGGGCCTGTTCCTGTGCTGTACTGTTCTATGTTCTATTAAATGGTGTCTCTAACTCACATGGTAAGCTACAGATACAAAACTTAAAACCACATTCTTGAACTTCAGGCCTTCTGGCAGAGATATTCCCACATCACTGTTGGGTATGGAGTCCTGGAATCTAGACAATGAAAGAATGGTGATATATATCCCAGTCAGAATGGTTGTGACTTGGAACTTGAAGCTAGCTGCTGGTGGTTTCCAGGTACCTGCTGGCTTTTTCTCTGGAGTTCTTTGGGAACTAATCTTTGACTTCAGAAAGGGGAACTCTGGAGACCATGAGTCAGTTCTCATTGGTTGATCAGAGATAGGGAGAGTTAGCAGCTTCATATTCCTGGGCATTAACATCTTGGGAGACCTGTCCTGGAACAAGCACATAGATGCAGTCATGAAGGAAGCACACCAGCATCTTTACTTCCTTAGAAGCTTAAGGAGATTTGGCATGTCACCAAATACTCTAACAAACTTCTACAGATACACTGTTGAAAGTATTTTCATTGGTTGCATCATGGCCTGGTATGGCAATTCCAATGCCTAGGAATGCAAGAGGCTGCAGCAAGTAGTGGCACAGCCCTCCCCACTATTGAAGTTATCTACACGAGGTGCTGCCTCAAGAAGGCAGCGACTATTATTAGGGATCCTCACCATCTTGGTCATGCCCTCTTCTTGTTGCTACCATTGGGCAAGAGGTACAGAAGCCTGAAATCCCATACCACCAGGATTAGGAACAGCTACTTTCCTACAACCATCAGGTTCTTGAAACAACCTAAACAACTCTAATCTTACCTCAGCAATCGAACACTACGGACTACCTCTTGCACTACTATGGACTTGTCTCTGATTGTGTTTCTTTGCACTGTCTTGTTTTGCAGTCTTTTACTTCTTCATTGCCCTACAAAATTTATGAATAACTTGTGTTCCATGTATTGTTGACTGAATTTACATGCCTGTGATACTGCTGCAGGCAACTTGGTACTGGTATTGGTTTATTACTGTCACTTGTATCGAGGTACAGTGAAAAACTTGTCTGGCATACTGATTGTACGGGTCAATTCATTACACAGTGCAGTTACATTGAGTACAGAGTGCATTGAGGTAGTACAGGTAAAAACAATATCAGTGCAGAGTAAAGTGTCACAGCTACAGAGAAAGTGCAGTGCAATAAGGTGCAATAAGGTAGATCGTGAGGTCAGAGTCCATCTCATTCTATAAAGGGAACCATTCAATAGTCTTATCACAGTGGGATAGAAGCTGTCCTTAAGCGTGGTGGTATGTGCCCTCAGGCTCCTGTATCTTCTACCTGATGGAAGAGGAGAGAAGAGAGAATGACTCAGGTGGGTGGGGTCTTTGATTATGCTGGTTGCTTTGCCAAGGCAGCGAGAGGTAAAGACAGAGTCCAAGGAAGCGAGGCTGGTTTCCGTGACGTGCTGGGCTGTTTCCACGACGTGCTGGGCTGTTTCCACAACTCTTTGCAGTTTCTCACGGTCCTGGGCAGAGCAATTGCCATACCAAGCCGTGATTCATCCAGATAGAACTTGTCCATTGTACCTGCACTGCACCGTCCTTGTGCATATGATGATAAACTCGACGACTTGAGTGCAGTAGTGAGGGTAAAATTAATTTTTTATCAAGGTGGGTGGGAAACCAATAAAGCAAGTAGTCCTGGATGGAATTAAACTTAGTGTTGTCAGACTACAGTGATCAAAACAGGACGTCAAATATTATAAGGCATAGGCATGATGAGAAAAGTTTAATGAAGTTTTGTGAGGCATGTTTGTTTTTACACAGAAAGTGATAGGTATCTGGACACACTGCTAGGGGCGGTGGAGGAAGCAGATATGATAACAATGTTTAGGAGGCATTTAGATAGGTTTGGACCATGTGCAAGTAGGGGAGTAGTTCAGATTAGCATCACTGTTGGCATAGGCATGGTGGAAATGAAGGGCTTGTTCCTGTGGTGTACCGTTCGATGTTCTAAGTGGAATATGTTCCCTCATGCTCCTGATGTGCTGGTAAATAGTGGGAAGACATGATGGTGTCAGGAAGTAAGTCACTTATCATCATAATACCCTGCCTCTTACTAACTTGTAGCCATAGTATTTATGTAGTTAAGGTTATAGAGTCAGGGAATCATATAGTACGGAAACAGGCCCTTTGGCCTAACTGGTCCATGCCGATCAAGATGCCCCATCCAAGCTAGTCCCATTTGCCAGCATCTGGCCCATTAACCTTTTAAATCTTTCCAATCCATGGACCTGTCCAACTGTCTTTTAAAAGTTGTTATTGTGAACCTGCCTCAACCTCTTCCTCTAGCAGCTGATTCCACATAGATACCACCCTTTGTGTGAAAAAAAGTTGCCCCTCAAGTTCCTCTTAAATGTTTCCCCTCTCACCTTAACCCTATGCCCTCTAGTTCTTAATTCCCCAACTCTGGGGAAAAAGACTGAGTGCATTCACCCTATCTATGCCCCCATGATTTTATACATCTCTAATAAGATCACCTCTCAGTCTCCTACACTCGAAGGAATAAAGTTCTAGCCTGTCCAACCTCTCTCTAAACTCAGTCCCTCAAGTCCTGGCAGCATCCTTGTAAATCTTTTTTGCACTCTTTCCAGTTAATGACATTCTTTCCTTTGGCAGGGCAACTAAAACTGAACACAATACTCCAAATACGGTCTCACCAGCATCCTGAACAACCGCACCATGACCTCCCAACTTTTGTATTCAATGCCCTGACGTATGAAGGCCAGCATGCCAAAAGCCGTCTTCACCACCCTGTCTACCTGTGACTCCACTTTCAGTGAAACATTTATTTGTAGTCCAAGGTCCCTCAGTTCCACAACACTCCCCAGGGCCCTGTTGTTCGCTGTGTCCTACCTGGAGTTGACTTTCCAAAATGCAATACTTTGCACATATCTGAATTAAACTCATTTGCTATTTCTCATCCCACTTACTCAGTTGATCAAGATCTCCCTGTAACTTTTGATAACCTTCTTCATTGTCCACTATACCACCTAGTTTAGTGTCATATGCAAACTTACTAACCATGCTTTGTTCATTCTTATCCAAATCATTGGTATAGATGAGAAACAGCAATGGGCCCAGCACTAGTCACAGGGCTGAAGTCCGAGAAACAAGCTTCCACCATCACCCTCTGCTTCCTACCATCAAGCCAATTGTGTATCCAGTTCGCCAGCTGTCCCTGGATTCCATGCAATCTAACCTTCCAGAGCAGCCTACCATGTGGAATCTTACCAAAGTCCTTACTGAAGTCATATAAAGCATGTCTACTGCCTTGTCCTCATCAATTTTCTGGTCACCCTCATCAAAAAACTCAATCAAGTTCAAGAGATATGATCTCTCATTCACAAAGCCACACTGACTACCCCTAATCAATCCCTGTCTTTCCAGATGTACATATATCTTAACCCTCATAGTCCTCTCCAGTAACTACCTACCACAGATGATAGACTTACTGGCCGTATAGTTTCCCAGGTTTTTCTTTGCCGCCCTTCTTAAATAAAGGAACACCATTCGCTACCCTCTAGTCTACTGTCGCCTAACCTGTAGCTAATGATTATGCAAATATCTTAGCCAGGGCTCCCGCAATTTCTTCCCAAGCCTCCTGTAGTGTTCTTGGATTTACCTGGTCAGGCACTAGAGATTTGTCTATGCTCATACCTTTTAAGATATCCAGTAGCTGCTCTACTATCCCCAAGACCTCCCCATTTATTTTTCCTAGTTCCGAAGTCTTCTAGTCTTTCTCCACAGTGAAAACAGAAGAGAAATATTCATTAAGGACCTTGCCCATCTCTTGCGGCTCCACACAAAGGTGTCCTCTTTGGTCTTTGAGGGGTTCTATTCTCTATCTCTCTTTCTTTCTCTCTCTCTCTCTTTTCCTTAACATACTTAAAATCTCTTTGAATTTTCCTTTGTCAAAGTTATCTCATGCCCCATTTTGCCCTCCTGACTTCCTTCCTGAGCACACTCCTGCCCCCCCCCTTGTACTTCTCCAGGGATTTGCTTGATTCCAGCTTCCTGCACCTGACCCACGCTGCCTCTGTTTTCCTGGCCAGGGCCTCAATATTCCTTGTCGTCCTGGGTTCCCTATTCCTTCCACTCTAACAAGATCAAGTAGACCTTGTGCTCTCACTATCTCACCTTTAAAAGCCTCCCACTTGCCTGTTGTCCCTTTGCCTGCAAATAACCTACTCCAATCAACCCATCTCATACTGTCAAAATTTGCCTGGAGACTGGAGCACCCGGAGGAAAACCACGCAGACACAGGGAGAACTTACAAACTCCTTACAGACAGTGGCCGGAATTGAACCCGGGTTTCTGGTGCTGTAATAGCGTTACGCTAACTGCTACACTACCATGCCTGAATTATTTCATTTGCTGAGGAGCTGCAAATAAAATTGAACATTGTGCATCTATCAGTAAATTTCCCCACTTCCAATGAAGGTCAGCTGAAGATGGTTGGACTTAGGATATGTCCTTCAGGAATTCTTGCAGCAACGTCCTTGGGCTGAAATAATTGACCTTCGAAGATCACTGCAATCTTCCTTTATACAACACTCCAACTATCACAGTGGCCCATGCTCATTGATTTAACCAGGGCTCCTTGATGTCACACTCAGGCAACTTCTGTATGTATGTCAAGGGCAGTATGTCACCTCATCTCTGAAATTCAGTCTTTAGTCTATGTTTTAACTAAGCCTGTGATAAAATCTGGAGCCACATGATCCTGACAAAACCCAAACTTTGGCTTCAGTGAGCAGTTTATTGATGACATAGTCATTTTACCAACAGTAATGTGGGAATCCACGGTAGTTTTCTCTTTCCTAATTTGGGAATATGGGATCTTCTGATCTCCATGTCTGAGCTAAGCCTTTGAGAGGACTTATCTGAAATTTTATCATCTTATATTTCTTAAGATGCATGCTACAAAAATTGTCAAAAGGAACTAAATATTACAATCCCTTCCAATGTTTTCACATCAATGTCATCTGAGGCTTTCAAGTGAGACAATAAACTTACCCACAAGTGACCCCTTTCTGCTCAATGTGGGAACTTCAGGCACTTTAGGTCTCCCAGAAGCCCATATTTCCAGGAAGTGAGTTCAGCTGCTCAAGTTCACAGAGTATTTCTGAGGTTTAAAACAGTTGGATTCACTATAGAGCATAAGGGTGTCTGAAATGAACATTTCATCTCAATAAAGCTTAGAACTGCAAGTGAAAGGGTCAGAATTAGTGAAATCCTCAGACTACAGCACTCACACCAATATTAGGCTAATAAAATAGATGCAGCTTAATTGTGTAATTGTGCAAAATATTAGGATGTGGTTGGCTACAGGTGGGAATATGATAATACATTGCCAATAAATCAGCACAAGATCACACCCACTAAAATCTTGCACTGCTCCAATGAAGATCAAATTAGTCTAGGTTATCTCTCTGTTGAACACATCACAACCTTTAGTATTCAACAATATGAGATACTGAGCAGTCTCAGCAACAAACAATCTGCTGGCAGAACTCAGCGGGTTGACAGCATCTGTGTTGGGGGGGAGGAATTGTCTGACAGAGCATTCTCAATTTTATTTTTGATTTTCAGCATTTACTCCACATTTCTTTGAAAATTTCATCTCATTCTGCATTTGCACCTCCTCCTGACTGACATTCCTTTACCTTGCACAATCATCCCTTTTGACACTCCTTCACACATCTTTCCTTCTGTTCTTCAATCCCCCCCCTTTCTGTTTTTTTTCTGTTAATGTTGATAAACTTTCATAAGAAATGAAATTAATTGGAGATAAAATATGTTCATTGGGCTGGATGATTCCAAGATCTCAGGTTGCCTGTCCTTAAAATCATCACTTTTTCCAGTGTTTTGCAGTCTTCTGCTGGGATGCCGAACACAGATATTTTCTTTTAAATTTTTAAAATTTTATTTACAGCGTGGTAACAGCTCATCGACCGGCCCAATGAGTCCATGCCGCCCATTTTAAACCCAAATTAACCTACCCGTACGTCTTTGGAATGTGGGAGGTAGCCGAAGCAGCGTGGTAACAGGCCCTTCCGGCCCAATGAGTCCGCACCACCCATTTTAAACCCAAATTAACCTACCCGTACGTCTTTGGAATGTGGGAGGAAACCAGAGCACCCGGAGCAAACCCACTCAGATATGGGAAGAACGTACAAACTCCTTACAGACAGCGACGGGAATCGAACCCTGAACGCTGGCACTGTGATAGTGTCGCGCTAACCGCTACACTACCGTGTTGCCAATCATTTCATATGGACCACTGTACTTCAGGTCAAGGTGATGCAAATTTCCCAGCATAATCTGCAGGTCTGTATTTGCTGGTCTCCATGAACGTCCATTGATGCAGTGCAAGTGTTCCGGGCTGTTGTCCCCGACTGATGTGTTGGCTTTTAAGCAGAGGATTTGGGGGTTTCTCTCAATCAAATTGCCGGATGTACTGAGTATTTCTAGCATTTTCTATCCTTATTCCATTTACTTTGCGCCTTTAATGTAGAAAAAAAGACTGAGCATCGTTAAAATATTACAGAAAATAAAAAAAATTAATGCTGCTTTTTATTTCCGGAAGAATAAAGTACCAGTGGATAACAGTTATGTTTCAACCAAACACAGCCCCTATTGGACCGCACCTGGAACACCACAAGCTGTTTCTAAGCACCACACCTTAATTTTTTTTTAAATGTAAACTTCCCTCAGTTGTATATACAGTATTGCACTTAGGGGCCACGAAACTTCAGATACACTCGTACCAGAACTCCACGTCTTGAATCTTGTAAATTGTGGGTGGGACCTTGAAGAATCACTGTCGAATCAAATAACTATGTGCGATGCACTCTCTAGTTATCCAATCAGAGCAAACCACGATTGACCAGCGAAATTCCGCGTTGAAGTTGAGGTTCCGAGGCAGGTTTGAGCTTCACATTTGAGGTTGGAAAGGGAAATGTCAGGTGTACATCGATAATTGGATGCGTATGAGTTGCAGCAGATACGAATCTGACACGAATTTGTAGCCACACCACGGGAGAGAAGCTTCAGCGCAAGCGGGATAAGCGCAGGATTCCCAGGAGCAACCGCAACTCTCGGGCAGAGAAGCAAAACTCGTGCCTTGCCTCGTTGTCGGAGGATTTGAACGCGCTCTAGGCCGTTACCTTGCCGTCACTATCGGTCGGGATGGTGGCACCACGAGCGTGTTTGACTAAAGTGTTGTCTTATTTCCCCTTCCTGTTGGTTCTTATTGATCTTCAGTGTGAAGGTAAAGAGGAGGAAATGTCAATTCTGCGGAGGGGGAAGGGTGGGCCTCGTACCGAGTTCTGGAGATAACTTGCGTTATTTATTCAAACTTTTTAATTTCCTCCGATTTAATTCTGTGTGCAGTTTATGGTTCTACGCCATTTGCGGTCCGGTTGTACGAATGATTCAAAATTGAGCCTATGTCGGGAATTTTGTCGGTATAGGGCCCGATGTAACACGATATGAGGGGGACCCATTTTGCTGTTGTAAACTCTGCCTTCCTTTGCCGATGAGCATTAATGTATTGTAATGCCTTCGTGAAGTATGCCCTAATGTCGGGATGGTGGTAACTGAGTCTCCGGATGGTCATTTATCGGTGTACTCTTGCAATATGTAAATCCTGATGCTATGACTTGATATGTTTTTATATGGGGGTTGGTGGAGATGTGAAGAGAAGTTCATTGTTAAAAGCAGCTTAGTCTTTCTGAAGTACGTTTTATAAAAAATTCTTTGGTTTTTGACCATAATACATCGATGCAACAACTGAAAACTCTAATAATTGGTAAAAGTACTTGCTACCTTTGGGTAAATGCGTGGAGGGTATTTTGCACGGACACGGATATATCGCCATGCAAAAGGCTTAATTAGTTGCTTTCTGCCGTCTTTTTGGTAATTATCCTTCTATGGTACATTATGATTCCCAACATTGAAGTTTCTGCCCAAAGTGTGAATAGCCATACTGACTTGGGAGCCATGAAAATAGAACTTGCGTTATTCAGGAGTACCTTAAATGCTGGCAAATATAATGTACTTACAAGTGAATTTTGTAATACCAGATTTGCCATGTAATCATTTTTTAAAACAAAACATGGTAAGACTATTCAGCTCTAACTATGTAGATTTGTATGCTACTGTTGCTTTTTAAATGTGATGTTTTCTGCCTTAGCTGCCTTTTGGGCATTGAATTCTGCATTCCCCATTACAATCTTTGGTGAGAGAATTTTCTCCATGTTCCTTCTAATATCATTTTAATTTCAACTAATTTTAAAATTTGTGCCTTTAGCAATTGACCTCATTGGAATTGGTTCTTTTGTCACATGTACCAAGGTACAGTGAAAAGCTTGTCTTGCAGCTTGCAATGAGTTGCACTCATTTTGCACTCACTTTGGTTCCATCATTGCTGAGGGAAATGCTAAATGTCCTCAAAATTGCTTAATTTTGGACAGCTACAATTTGTTCCAAAGCAAGTATTCTGTTTGTTACCTTGTATTTGATGTGCTACCTTCATATCCTCTGTGCTTTCATCAATTCAAACTTGTCCAAGTGCCCATTAACATTTTCCCCGATCATAATTTCTAAAAGCTTACCCACATCTGTTTAAACTAACTGACTTGTAGATGTCTGTCATAGTAAATCAAAGTTGAGTTTGTCATATGCACAAGTATGTGTATGCATGAGTGCAGTAAAAATCTTAATTGCAGCAGCATCACAGGCATGTAGCATCATTAACAAGAAAAACATAAACATAATTTTTTTTTACAAGAAAACACAATTAGAACAGAAAAAGTCCAATTTAGTGCAAAGTGATCAAAATCATGAGGGACACAAGTGAACAGTTGGAGTCTTAGTCCCAGGGTAGGGGAGTCTAAAACTAGAGGTGAGTAGGAAAAATTTTGAAGGGGATATGAGGGGCAATGTTTTCAATGGAGGATGGTGGGTATATGGAACAAGCTGTGGTAGAGGTATGTAAAATTGCAATGTTTGAAAGACATTTAGACAGGTACATGGATGGGAAAGTTTAGATGTATGTGGGATGAGCTCAGGTTGGCAACTTGGTTGGCATAGATGAGTTGGGCTGAAGGGCCTTTTTCCATGCTGTATAACCCTAAAACTTAATGTATCTTGTCTCTTTATAGAACCATACAGCACAAAACAGGCCCTTCAGCCCACCATCTTGCATTCCCTCTTTGTTATTGCTTGTTTCTTTTGCTGTCATGTCACTCTGCCTTGAGGAATATACTGTACCAAATACAAACACTGCCTATAGTTCAGTCTTTCCTCTTCAATGAAATGTGTTCCTAGGACGTGCCCCTTTCATTAATCAAGGAATGGCTTTGTGTAATTGGAAAGGGACAAACTTGTGGAACTCTGTGCAGAGCTCTTCAATCAATAAGTTCCTAATGTGTGCAAGATTTTGCTCTTCCTGCTGAACAACCTTTTATCTGGTTGCCATTTTTCAATGGACCATTAATAGTGTTGAGAACTTTTAATTTTTGTTTTGCTGCTCCAATGCTTAAAGTTGGAGTACTCAATCCTAACGTCAAGCAAAGTTATTGGAAATTTTAAAGTTTATTTCAAGTCTGTTTTTAATATCAATATAACAGATCTTAAAAATCTGTTACTGATGAGGGTAGGACAGTGATTGCTGTATATGTGGGTTTTAGTAAAGCTTTAGACGAGGTCGCTCATGCTATTCAAGAAAATTAAGGCACGTGGGACCCATGGAGACTTGGTAGATGGGATTCAAAATTAGCTTGGCAATAGATGACAAGGCAGTGGTGGAGGGGTGGTATTCTGAATGGATGTCTGTGACCAGTGGTGTTCCACAAGGATCAGTGCTGGCATCTCTGATATGGAATGATTTAGATGAAAATGTAGGTGGGCTGGTTAGTAAGCTTTGCAGATAGCATGAAAATTGGCCGAGTTGGAAATGTGGGCAGAAAACTGGCAGATAAATTTCTCTGGACTAAATGCTGAGATCTTGCACATTGAGAGGTAAAATGTAAGAGCAAAGTATACAGTAAATAGAGGGAGCATTGATATATGGACAGATCTTGGGGTGTGTCCATAACTCCCTGAAAGTGGCAACACAAGTGGATAGGGAGGTAAAGATGAAGTACGGCTAACCTTTATCAGTCAAGGTGTTGAGTATAAAAGTTAGGCAGCTTGTGTTGCAGCTATACAAAACTCAGTCAGGCCACATTTGGACTATTCAGCATTTCCAGTTGCTGCATTACTGGAAGAATCAGGCGATTTGGAGAGGGGTTCACTAGCACGTTTCCTGGTATAAAGGGAGGTAGGACAAACTGGATATTTTCTCTGGAGTGTTGGAGGCTGAGGGGTGGAGGAAAATATGAAGTCTTGGGAACCTAGCAAAGTTAATGGAAATGTTTTCAAATCAATCCACATTACAGTAGAAGACAAGGTTGCATGTGTTAAGATTTGTCTACCTTCATACATCTTAAGGTTTGGTCTAAGTATATCCAAGAACACTGGGAAGCTAGTAGGAGAAATTGTGGGTGTCCTCACTGAGATATTTGCATTATTGCTATCCTGCTGAGGTGCTGGAAGACTGGAGGATAGTAAATGTTACGTTTATTTAAGAAGGGCTGTAAGGATAGACCCGTTAGCCTAACATTTTGTGAGTCGCTGGAAAGCATTCTGAGGGATAAGATATACTTGCACTTAAAAGGCGGGGATTGATTAGGGGTAGCCAGTATGGCTTCATGTGTGGGAGAGTCTGTCTTATGAATTTGAGTTTTCTGATGAGGAAGATTGACGAGGGCTGAGGGACAGTTGAACAGTATTTTATGGATTTCAGTAACTCTTTTGGTATAAGAGTCTGCATAGTAGGCTGCTCTGGAAGGTTACATCACATGGCATCCAAGGACAGTTAGCAAATTGGATACAAAATTAGCTGGATGGTAGGATGTTTCTCAGACTGGAGGTCTGTGATTTAGTAGGTGCCCCAAGGGTCGGTGCTGGGGCCCAAGTCTGTAAGGAAGAACACAGGCAGGATCAAGTTAATATACACGATGGAAGGACATTTACACTCCTGACATTAAAATAAACAGAATAAGGGTGGTGAACTTGGAGCATGGATCAGTTATGCAGAAACTATGATGTTGTGGCCATTACAGAGACTTGGTTGAGAGAGGGACAGCACTGGATGCTTAATGTTCTCAGGGTTTCGATCTTTTAGAAAAGGTAAGAGGTGCCGGTAAAAAAGGGAGGGGGAATTGCACTATTAATCAGGAGCAATATCATAGCATGTACTTGGAGGGGGACATACTGGACGGCTCATCCACTGTCAATATAGTCGAACTCAAAAGGTGCAATCACTCTCTGAGATTACACTGCAGAACCCCCCTTCCAATAGCCACTAGGACATGAGGAACCGATCTGCAGGCAGATTGGGGAAAGGTGTAAAAACAAGGTTGTTGTCATGACTGACTCTTGATTTCCCCAATATAGACTGGACCTCCTTACTGCAAGAGTGGGGCAGAATTTATTCAGTGCATCTAGGAGAGTTTCCTAAATCAGTATCTTGATAGTCCAACAAGAGGAGGGGCTATACTGAATCTGGTGTTGGGAGATAAGCCTGGCCAGGTGAGTGGGAGAACATTTAGGGAATGTGACCAACAACTCTTATATTTTTGAAATAGTTATTGATGAGCATGAACCTTGTGGGAGAGTATTAAAATGCAGACATAGCAAATTAAGAGTATTAGGCAGGAATGAGGGAGAGTTAATTGAGAACAGCTGTTTTTAGGCAATTCCACATCTGACGTGGAGGGTGTTTAAAGACAAACTACAGAACAGGTATGTTCCAGTAAGAAGAAAGTTCAAGGATGGTAAGGGAACCTTGGATGCCGAGAGTGGTGAATTTAGTCGGGGGGGAAATGAAGCATGTAAGGAGTTGAAAACTAAAATCAAATGGAGCCCTTGATGATAAAGAAGCTAGAAAAGAACACAAGCATAACTAGGGACAGCCAGGAGGGGCCATGAAACGTAGAAAACCTACAGCACAATTCAGGCCCTTCAGCCCACAAAGCCCATGCTGAACATGTCCTGACAAGTCCAACCCTGGTTTAATACCCAGAATAGAATCTCTCAGATTTACCCTGGATGAAACATTTTTCCAATCATCAGTCCACATACCTAGCTGATCAAAATCCCCTTGTAATTTTTCAATACCTTCTACACAACACCACTTATTTTAGTAGCATCTGCAAACTTACTAACCATGCCTGGACCCTCCATCTAAATAACTTCTATAAATTACAAAACAACAAATGTCCTAGCATCGACCCTCTGTGGCATACACCTAGACACAAGTCTCCGGTCTGAGAAACAACCCAAAAAGCATCACCCTCTGCTTCCTACCACTGAGCCAGTTATGAATCCACTCTGTTATCTCCCCAGGATTCCATGTAATAAAACCTTTCAGATGAGCCTGCCATGGTGGACCTTGTAGTAAGCCATTTAGGACAATATCCACTGCCCTACCCTCTTGGTTACTCCTTGAGAACTCCAGATTTGTCGGACACAATTTCCCATGCACAAAGCCGTGCTGACTGTCAGACCCTGTCTCTCTGAATGTTGGTAAATTCTGTCCTTCAGAATCCCCGCCAGCAATTTGCCCACCAGTTATGTCGGACTCACTGGCCTGTAGTTTTCTGGCTTGTTTTTGCTACATCCTTTAACAATGTTACCACATGTTTGCTCCAGTCTTCCAGAGCCTTTCCTGTGGCCAGAGATGAAGCAAAAATTTGTACAAGGGCTTCTGCAATTTGTCTTCTACGGCTTTCCACAAAGTTGAGAATGCACTAGGTGAGGCCCCTAGGGATTTGTCCACCTGAATGTACTTCAGGGCTCCAGTACCACCCCCCTGCTAATTTGTATGTGGTCCAAGGCAACACCACTCATTTTCCCCCATTTCTTTAGATTCCATCATTTTCTCCACAGTAAAAACTGAAGAGAAATATTCATTAAAAATCTCACCTATTTCCTTTGTTCCACACATAGATGGCTATGCTGATTTTTAATGTGACCTTCCCCTAGCCACTCTTTTACCCTTAATATACCTATAGTCTCTTGAGATTTTGCCTTGCTTGCTGGATTCTTCTCATCCTTTTTTTTGTCCTCCTAACTTCTCTCCTAAGTGCACTCCTACACTTAGTCATCAAGAGATGGTTCCCAATTGCTTATGTGCAGTGTATGCCTCACTGTTTTTCTTAAGCAGAGCCTCAATATCTCTTGTCAACCAGGGTTCCCTGAATCTGCCAGCCTTGTGCTTCACTCTAACAGGAACATGCAGGCCCTAAACTCTTGACATCACATTTTTAAAAGCATCCCACTTGGCAGACGCTCCTTTCCCTGCAAACAGTCTTTCCCTGTCAATCACTGCAAGATCCTGCCTAATCATTCCAAAATTTGCTGTGCTCCAGTTCAGGACCTTAACATGTGAACCAGTTGTATCCTTCTCCATAACTATTTTAAAGCTAATAGAATTATGGTGAATGGACCCAAAGTGCTTGTCAACAGACACTTCTGTCACTTGCCCTACCTAATTGCCCAGGAGGAGGTCCAGTGTTGCACCCTCTCTCGTATATCTGACTATATATTGAGAAAGGAAGCTTTCTTGAACACGTCTCAAATTCCAGTCCATCAAGCCTTTTACACTACGGTTGGCCCAGTCAATGTTAGAGAAGTTAAAATCTCCCAATAGTACTACCCTATTATGTTTACAACTCGCTGCAATGTCTCTACATATCTGCTCTGCTAATGCTCACTGACTACTGGGGGACATAGAATCAGCCTTCTAATGATATTATATCAGAGTGACTATCCCCTTGTTTCTAAATTCTACCCATATGGCCTCACTGGATGACCTCAAGAATATCCTCTAAGGACTGTTGTGTCCTGTTTCATCAAGAAAGCAACTCTCTTTCTCTCTTACCTGCACCTCTGTCCTGCCCTGTAGCATTTGTCATTGACCTGCCAGTCCTGCCCTTCCCTTGGCCATGTTTCTGTTGTGGCTGTGATATCCCAGTTCCCAGAGTTAATCCATGCCCTGAGTTCATCTGCCTTAACTGCCAAGCCTCTTGCATTGGAAATAAATGCAATTAAAACCAATAGTCTTCCTCTCCCTTAACTGTTAGCTGTCTGTCCTGATGATTAAACTTGCTCTCATTCACCACTAATTTTTTTTTCATTCATAAGCCCCCTCTACTGCTAAGGGCTTGCCCCCCCCCCCCACCTCCCCACCCCCTCCACCACTCTTGTTTATACCCTCTCAAGTAGCACTCCCAGCCAGGATATTGCGCACTGCCCCCCCCCCCCCCCCCCCCCCCCCCCCCCCCCCTCCCCACCCCCCCCCCCCCCCCCCCCCCCCCCCCCCCCCCTTCAGTTCAGGTGCAATCTGTCTCTCTTGTACAGGTCATCCCTACCTCAGAACTGATTCCAATGATCCAAGAACTTGAATCCCTGCACCAGCTCCTCAGCTACACATTCATCTGAGCTATCTATTTCTATTTCTAGTGTGGTCTAACCAGAGTTTTGTAGAGCTGCATCATTACCTTGTGGCTCTCAAACTCAATCCCACAGTTTATGAAAGCTAACGCCCCATCAACTTTCTTAACTACCCTATCCACCTGTGAGGCAACTTTCAGTGATCTGTGGATATGAAACCCCAGATCCCTCTGCTCCTGCACACTACCCAGAATCCTGCCATTAACTTTGTACTCTGCCTTGGAGTTTGTCCTTCCAAAGTGTACCACCTCACACTTCTCCGGATTGAACTCCATCTGCCACTTGTCAGCCCAGCTCTGCATCCTATCAATGTCCCTCTGCAGTCTTCAACAATCCTCTACACACTCCACAACACCACCAAACTTTGTGCCATGTGCAAACTTGCCAAACCACCCTTCTACCCCCTCATCCAAGTCATTAATAAAAAATCACAAAAAGCAGAGGTCCCAGAACTGATCCTTGTGGGACACTGCTAGTCACAGCCCTCCAATCTGAATGCACTCCCTCCACCACAACCCTCTGCTTTCTACAGGCAAGCCAATTCTGAATCCACAAGGCCAAGTTGCCCTGGATCCCATGCCCTCTGACCTTCTGAAGAAGCCTACCATGCGGAACCTTGTCAGATGCCTTACTAAAATCCATGTAGACCACATCTACTGCACTACCCTCATAAATCTATCTGGTCACCTGCTCAAAGAACCCTATCAGGCTTGAGACATAATCTGCCCTTCACAAAGCCATGCTGGCTGTCCCTGATCAGACCCTGATTCTCTAAATGCCCGTAGATCCTATCTCTAAGAATCTTCTCCAACAGCTTGCCCACCACAGACGTAAGGGTGATGGGTCTATAATTCCCTGGACTATCCCTACCACCTTTTTTGAATAAGCTCTACATTTGCCACCCTCCAATCCTCCAGTACCATTCCAGTGGACAACAAGGTCTCAGATCCTAGCCAAAGGTTTTAGTTACTCTCCTCCCTCGCTTCGCAGAGCAGCCTGGGGAATTTTCCATCAGGCCCTGGGGACTCGCCTGTCCTAATTTTCTAACAGCTCCAACACATCCTCTCTCTTGATCTACATGCTCCAGAACATTAGCCTTACCAACACTGTCCTCAGTGTCATCAAGGCCCCTCTCCTTGGTGAATACTGAAGAGAAGTATTCATTGAGGACCTCACCCACTTCCACAGCTTCCAGGCACAGCTTCCCACCTTTATCCCTATTGGTCCTACCTTTACTCCCGTCATCTTTCTGCTCTTTTCATAAGTGAAAAATGCCTTGGGGTTTTCCTTATCCCTACTCACCAAGGCCTTTTCGTGCCCCCTTCTTACTCTCTGCAGCCCCTTCTTAAGTTCCTTCCTTGCTACCCTATATTCCTCAAGAGACCTATCTGATCTTTGCTGCCTACACCTTATGTATGCTGCCTTCCTCCTCCTAACTAGATGTTCCACCTCTCTTGTCTCCTATGGTTCCTTCACCCTGCCATTCTTTCTCTGCATCACCGGGACAAATTTATCCCTAACATCCTGCAAGAGGTCCCTGAACAATGACCACATCTCTATAGTACATTTCCCTTAAAATGTCATCCCAATTCACACTCAAGTTCTAGCCTCATAGCGTCATAATTTGCCCTTCCCCAATTAAATATTTTCCTGTCCTCTCTGCTCCTATCCTTGTCCATGACAATGCTGAATGTTAGGGAGCAGTGGTCACTGTCCCCCAAATGCTCACCGACAGATCTGTCACCTGACCTGGTTCATTACCTAATACTAGATCTAATATGGCATTCCCTCTAGTCGGCCTGTCAACATACTGTGACAGGAATCTGTCCTGGACACACTTAACAAACTCTGCCCCATCTAAACCTTTGGTACTCAGCAGGTGCCAATCAATATTTGGGAAGTTGAAGTCTCCCATCATGATAACCCTGTTATTTTTGCACCTTTCCAAAATCTGCCTCCTGATCTGCTCAGTATCCTTGCTGCTACCAGGGGGCCTATAGAAAACTCCCAGTAAAGTAACTGCTCCTTTTCTTGTTCCTAACTTTCACCCATACTGACTCTAGAGAGGATCCTGCTACATTAGCCACCCTTTCTGCAGCTGTAATAGTATCCCTGACCCCTCCTCCTCTTCTTTCTCCCCCCCCCCCCCCCCCCCCACCCCCATCCCTTTTAAAACACTGAAATCTAGGAAAGTTCAGTATCCATTCCTGCCCTGGTGACAGCCAAGTCTGCAAGAGCCACAGTATCATAGTCCCATGTATTTATCCAAGCTCTCAGTTCATCACCCTTATTGCTGATTCTTCTTGCATTTAAGTAAATGCACTTTAGCCCATCCACCTTACTACTTTGATATCCTATACTCTGCTTCTCCTTCCTCAAAGCCTCTATATGTTAGATTTGGCTTTACTCCATGCACTTCCACTGACCTATCCCTCCGGTTCCCATCCCCCTTGCAAGCTAGTTTTAAACCCTCTCGAACCACATTAGCAAACCTGCCTGCCTGTCAAGTTCAGGTGTAACCCATCCAATCTGTACAGGTCCCACCTTCCCCCAGAAGAGAATCCAATGATCCAAAAATCTAAAACCTTGCCCCCTGCACCAACTCCTCAGCCATGCATTCAACTGCCATCTCCTCCTATTCTTTCACTATCACATGACACTGGCAGCAATCCTGAGATTGCTACCCTTGAGGTCCCGTACTTCAGCCTATTGCCTAGCTCCCTAAACTCACTTTTCAGGACCTCATCCCTCTTCCTACCAATGTCATTGGTACCAACGTGTACCAGGACTTCTGGCTGCTTTCCCTCCTGTACAAGAATGCTGTGGACCTGATCAGAGACATCCTGGACCCTGGCTCCTGGGAGGCAACATACCATCTGGGATTCTTGCTCATGTCCACAGAATCTCCTGTCTGTTCCCCTGACTATCAAGTCCCCTATCACTATTGCCCTCCTCTTCTCCCTTCCCTTCTGAGCAGCAGGACCAGTCTCAGTGCCAGAGACCTGACTTCTGCTGCTTGATCCCTGTGGGTCATCCCCCTCAACAGCACCCAAAGCTGAATACCTGTTTTTGAGAAGAACAGCTTCTGGGGTCCTCTGCTCTGTGTGCCTGTTCCCTTTCTCTTTCTCTTCTCAACAGTCACCCATCTATCTGCCTCCTGGACCCTAGAAGTACCTGCTCTAATGGGGGTGGGGGTGGTTGACTGCCTCCTGATGCATAGCATCTACATAACTCTCTCCCTCCCTGATGCTTCGCAGTGTTTGAAGCTGCAACTCCAGCTCATCAATTCTGAACCAAAGTTCCTCAAGCACTTACTGATGTGGTCACTGTGTACACAGCAGGGTCCATTAGCTCCCTCATCATGCAGTTGCAGCACATTGCCTTGTCCTCCATCTGAACTTCTTTTCTTACCTAGCTGTACTCTTAAAAGTTATAACAATGACAGTAAACTGTACCAGCTACTCACCATTGTTGTTGCAGATGGCCTCCGCCTCTTGATGCTAAAGCCTGTTGTGCCAAAGCCACTCACTCTGACTGTCCACTCCGACAATGGCCGCTCTGCTTGACAAGACCTCCTTTTCATTGGCCCTTCTAAATTAGCCTGGACCTGTTAGGGACCTGCTGCTCTTTGGTCTCTCAGCTCCTGATTTTCTCTCTCCACTGTGGAGAAAACAATGGAAGCTAAGGAAATGGGTGGTAGTGTCTTGGCCCTCATGAATTAGCAAGGAGGAGGTACTGGAGAGTGGAAACTTCAAGTACTAGAGCATATGGCTTTAAGGTAAGAGGGAGAACTCTTAAGGTTTAGAGTCATAGAATACTACAGCACAGAAACAGACCCTTTGGCCCATCTAGTCCATGCTGACCTGATCTGCCTAGTCCCATCTACTTGCACCCAGACCATATCCCTCCAAACCCCTCCCATCCATGTACCTATGCAAACCTCTTGAATGTTACAGTTGAACCTGTATCTACCACTTCTACTGGCAGCTTATTCCACACTTGAGTGAAGAAGTTCCTCCACCGATCTCTCCTTGTATATTTTACCTTTTATCCTAAACCTATGTCCTCCAGTTCTAGTCTCGTGCAGGGGGGGAAAGCCTATTTATACCTGTCATAATTTTGTATACCTCTACAAGGTCTCCCCTCATTCTCCTGTGGTCCAGAGAATAAAGTCCTAACCTATTCAACCTTTCCCTATACTGTAAGTCAGGTCCTCAAGTCCTGGCAACATCCTTGTAAATTTTCTCTGCACTCTTTCAAGCTTATTGATTTCTTTCCTGTAGGTAGATGACCAGAACTGTGCACAATATTCCAAATTCAACCTCACCAATGTCTTGTACAACTTCAACATAACATCCTAACTCCTGAATTCAATGTCCTTATTTATGAAGGCCAAAGTGCCAGAAGCTCTCTTTACAACCCTATCTACCTTGTGACACCACTTCCATGGGACTGTGGATCTGCATTCCCTTGTTCTACCACACCTCAGAGCCCTACCATTCACTATATTTATGTGGCAAGATTTTTTTGTGGTGGTGCCTGGAATGTACTGCCAGGAGAGGTGGTTGAAGCGGATATGTTTGAAAGGCATTTAGTTGGGCACAATAATAAGCAGGCAATTGAGGGATCTTGACTACATGCAGACAGATGTGCAGTTTAAGTCAGCATCATGGTCAGCACAGACATTTCCAAATGAGCATAAATCCTATTCCTCAATATCCTTTCCAATAGCTTCCCTACCACTGATGTGGTGCTCACTGGTCTATAATTACCTGTATTATTCCTATTTCCCTTGAACAAAAACACAATATTTGCTACTCTCCAGTCCTCTGGGACCTTGCGTGTTGCTAGTGAGGACACAAAAATCTTTGTTAAAGCTCCAGCAATCCCCTCACTTCTTCCAACATTCTGAGATGTATGCCATCAGGCCCTTGGGACTTATCCACTTTAATGCTTTGCAGAAGACTTAGCACTACCTCCTCAATCTCAATATCCCAGCACATTAGCATGCCTCACTATCCTCCAAATCCTTCTCAGTAGAAAGCAATGCAAAGTACTCATTTAGTACCTCAGCCACTTGCTCTGACTCTATGCATAAGTTCCCTCCTTTATCCTTGAGTGGACCTACCTGCTCCATAGTTAATACTTTATTCTATTTCTTAATACAAGTATAAAATGCCTTGATTATCCTTGACCCTGCTCACCAAAGATATTTCATGGGCTCTTTTGGCCTTCCTAATCATCTGCTTGAGCACTTTCCTGCTATCTTTGTATTCCACAAGGGCCCAGTCTGATTTTTAGCTTCCTAAACCTTGCATATGCTTCCTTTTTTGCTTCCTGACTAAATTTAAGACCTCTCAGGTCATCCAAGGTTCCCTTACGTTACCATCCTTGTCCTTGCTCCTTACCAGAATATACCATTCCTGAACTCTAATTTGATTCTTTAAACAACTGATGTCAGATGTGGATTTGTCCATGACAGTAAATGCTCCCAATCAATGCCCCTTAGTTCCTGTCTTGTCCTGCCATAATCTGCCCTTCCCCAATGTAGTACTTTCCAGCAAGATCCAATTTTATCCTTACTCATAACTATCTTAAAACATGATGAGTTGTGGTCACTGTTCCCAAAGTGTTCATCCACTATCAGATCTGTCACTTAGCCTGGCTCATTTCCCAAAACTAGGTCCAGTATCTTCTCTCCTTGAGTTTCAAGAACACTTCTTGGATGCATTGAAGAAATCCAGCCTGATCAATACTGTTCCAATTGATACTGGGGAAGTTGCAGTCCCCAACTATGAGAACCCTGTTGTTTCTTTCTTAATCTGCTTGCATATCTGTTCCAACACCTGTCGGTGGATATTGAGAAGCCTATAGTATAATCCTATCAGCGTAATTGCACCTGTCCTATTTTTGAGCTCTACCCAAATTGCCTCTGTGGATGAGCCCTCCAGTACGTACTCTCTATAATGTTGTATTGTTGTTTAAGAAGGGCAGCAAAGATGAGCCAGGGAACTATGGGCCATTAAACCTGACATCAGTGGTTGGTAAGTTACTGGAGGAGTTTCTGTGGGACAGAATCTACCAGCATTTGGATAGACAAGGACTAATGATGGACAGTCAGCATGTCTTTGTGCATGGGAAATCATATCTCTCATCTGTTGGAATTCTTGGAAGTGGTAACCACATGGATTGTTGAGGGCAGGGTGGTGGATGTTGTCTGTAAGGACTTTGGCAAGGCCTTTGACAAGGTCCTTCATGGAAGGCTACTGTGGAAGGTTAGATCACATGGGATTCAGGGAGAGCTAGCTTATTGGATATATAATTGGCTTGAAGGTGGGAAGTGGAGGTTAATGGTGGAAGGTTGTTTTTCGGACTGGAGGCCTGTGATTAGTGGTATGCTAGAGAGGTCGGTGCTAGGCCCATAGAAGACATGGTTAGTAAGTTTGCAGATGATACTAAAATAAGTGGTATCATAGATGATTATCAGGAAATGGAGGGATCTAGATTACTTGAGTAAGTGGTGTGAGGAATGGCATGGTGCTCAATCCAGATAAGTGTGAGGTATTGCATTTTGACATGTCAAACCAGGGTAGGATTTGTACAGTGAACATTAGGTCCCTAGGGAGTGTTGTAGAACAGAAGGACCTAAGAGTACATGGCTCCCTGAAGGTGGTCTCAGGTAAACAGGGTGGTGAGGGTGTTTGACACACTGGCCTTCAGTCAGGGCATTGAGTATAGGAGTTGGGACATTGTGTTGCAGTTTACAAGACATTGATAAAACTGCGCCTGGGGTATTGTGTATGGTTTTGGTTACCCTGTTACAGGAAAGATGTCATTAAGCCAGAAAGATTGCAAAGTAGAGAATAGGAACACACATGTCGGGCTGCTATTAACCAACTACAGCTTAGCATTGAACACAATCATCCCATTCTAAGTTGTCATCAAGCTTCAAGATCTGGGTCTCTGTACCTCCTCCTTCTGCAACTGGATACCTGATTTCCTTATCAACAGACCTCAGTGAGGATTGGTTACAACATCTCACTGACATCAACATGGGTGCATCTCAAGGCTGTGAGTTTGGGCCCCTGGTCTATTCTTACAACTGTGTCCCTAAGCAGAACTTCAATGCCTTGTACAAATTCACTGGTGACACCACTGTTGTTGGATGAATCACAGGTGGTGATGAGTCAGTGTACAGGAGCAAGATAGGGCACCTGGTTGAGTGGTGCTGCAGTAACGAATTAAGCGTCAGCAAAACCAAAGAGCTGATTGTTGACTTCACGAAGGGGAAGGAGAGTGAACATGTGCCAGTCTACATTGGGGGATCGATGGAGGAGAGAATCAGCAGCTTTAAATTCCTGGGTGTTAACATACTGAGTGACTTGTCCTGGGCCCAGCACATATGCAATCACAAGGAAGGTGTGTCAGTGTCTTTTCACTTTGAAGGTTAAGGAGGTTTGACTTGGCGCTGAACATCCAACCAAACTTCTACAGATGCACTATTGAAAGTATCCTGACTGGTTACATTATGGTCTGGTATGGCAATTCGAACACAAGAAGCTGCAGAGAGTAGTGTACTCGGCCCTGAATGTCTCTGGCACATCCCTCCCCATCATCAGTAGTATCTGCAGGAGACACTGCCTCAAGAAGGCAACATCAGTCTTCAAAGATCCTCATCATCCATGCCACGCTATCTTCTCGCAGCTTCCATTAGACAGGAGATACAGAAGCCTGAAGTCCCACACCAGCAGTTTCAAGAATAGCTGCTTCCCTTCAACTGTTTGGTTTTTGAACCAACCTGCACAACCCTAATCACTGCCTCAGTATAGTAACCCTCTGATCACTTTGCACCAAAATAGGCTTTGTTTTTATTTGTTCCAGTTGTGTTCTTTCTTGTATAAATTATGTTTGTTTTTCTTGTGAATACTGCTGCAAGTCTTTCATTGCACCTGTGTTTGTGTGTACTTGTACATATCACAATAAATTTGACTTTGATTTATGAGACTGTTGCTAGGGCTTGAGGGACTGGATCATAGGCAGGGGTTGGACAGGCTAGGACTTTGTTCCTTGGAGCATAGGAGACTGAGGACACTTCATAAAGGTGTATAAAATCATGAGAGGCATTGATGGGGTGAAAGCACATTCCTTTTTCTTAGGATTGGGGAATCAAGAACTAGAGGGCATAGATTTAAGATGAGAGGGGAAAAATTTAAAAGGGACTTGAGGGGCAACTTCATGCAGAGTGTGGTACTTGTATGGAACAAGCTGCCAGAGCAAGTGGTTGCGGTGGGTTCAATAACATTTAAAAGACACTTGGACAAGTACATGGATAGGAAAGGTTTAGAGGGATACGAGTCAAATGCAGGTGGATGGGACTAGCTTAGATGGGCATCAGAGTTGTACAGGATGTAAATGGGGTCTTCTGCCCAACTGGTCCATGCTGACCAAGATTCCCTACACAGAAGGGTCTGTTTCTGTGCTGTATAACTCTGATTCTATAGTGTGGTCTGTGGAGTCGATCCTTCTCTGCTCCATAATAGCATCCCCACCCATTCTGCTTTTAAGTTTTGCTTGTCTGTCTTCAAAGTTGAGTTCCTTGGAATATTTGCTGGTTTTGGTTGCCCTGCAATAGGCTTCTATAATGCCAATTCGATTGTACTATTTAGGACTATTTGTACTGTCATCTGCAGATGCAGTGTGCATTTAAATAAGGTGCCTTTAAATTTGCCTTTTAATATTTTTCAGTACACGGATCCTATTTGTCCCTTGGCTTTTTCCCTCCGCCCATTCTATCACCCATTCTATCAGCTTGAGCAGAAATTTGGCATGGGTTGGTGTAAACTTGTTGATATAAAATCACATTGCTCCAATAGAAATTTGATAAAGACAGTATCCATTAGAAAGTTAACTGGACTAGTCATGTAAATGCTCTGTCACAGAGCCTCACTTTATACTAATGAGAGCTAAAATCATTACTGTAACAAGTTAAGTAATTTCTGAATAAAATGAAGTAAATGTTCAGTTGTAGAGCATGATAAAAGGAATCCAGGTGCACTAGTTGTCTGTAAATAAAACTTTTGGCTATACAGTTATGCTGAGGTGAATCCTTGTCTCCCCAAAGGGTTTGTCCATCTGAAAAGCATGAACTAGGATGTGGTGGAATACTCTTCTGGATGAATGCAGGTCAAACAATACTTGAGCAGGATGCCATCCAGGAGAAAGTGGCCAGTGTCTTACCCAGTACCTTAAATGTATAGTTGTTCTAGCAGAAGTAAAAAAAAATGATGCTATTCAATGTTCTGCTCTTTCTTCAACCCCACCTTTTTAAAGCTCAACTGCTTTAAGATTAAGTGCTGACTACATAATTCATATTTTTTTTTACAGGAATAGGTGGTATAAATGCTGAAATTGAAAAACACCTTGAAATGGGGAAGAAACTTTTGGCTGCGGGACAGTTAGCAGATGCATTGTCTCATTTTCATGCTGCTTTAGGTAAGTGTGTTAGTAATTTTTTTAAGCTGTGCCATTAACAGTTCCAAGGAACAAATGAATACTGTTAATACTTGTGGGCATTTTATTACTGCCAGGTATAATTATTTGTGGAAGAATGTGAGATTTGTTCAATTCCTGACTGAGCAAGGAAGAAACTGATTTGTCCAAAATAAGGTGACAGTCCTAAAGACTTGCATGTACTTTGTCCTTTCACATTGCTTATTTGGTAAGTTAGCCTGTTTTGGTACGAAAACTGCTTTCAAAGTCAGTTTTTCTCCATCCTTACCCATGAAAGTAGGTAAGCCGACCATTTCAGCTGACTTAATGAAATATGTAATAACGTGTGTGATGGACTTAAAACATAGAAACTCATGCTGGAATCTGGAGCAACAAACAACATGCTGGAGGAACTTTGGGCTGGAGCAACATCTTGGGTTGAGACTCTTCATCTGGACTAGACTGCACTACACTGTCCATTTGTTTTATATGATGAAGTCAAAGCTGGAAAGTAGTTGGAATATTATGAACTAGTCAGGAAGTAAACAATCTCAAATGACTACCTATTAAAACAAAAACGGGCTAAGATAATGGTGTATGTGTGAAGAGTGGTAAGTGGGACAGCTAACCTCTTACATTGGAAGGTCCCATAAACAGTTGAAATGGTACTACAGAATTTGGCTGAGGGAGCAAGGTCCAAGGACTCAAAGTATACCCTTGTCATGCTTTTTTTATGTGATAGGACTTGAGTCTGAGATATACAGCATGCAAACAGACCCTTCAGTCTAACTCATCCATGCCAACCATCATTTATATCTGAGCTAGTCCCATTTGCCTGTGTTTGGCCAATATCCCTCCAAACATTGTCCATGTATGTACCTGTTGAGATGTCTTTTAAACATGGTAAATGTACCAGTTTCTAGAGATTTTTCTGGCAGCTCATTCCTGTACCCACTACCCTCTTATGTTGGGAAAGAGTTGTCCATTTTAATTCTTTCCTCTCCATCTTGAGTTTATTTCCCTTGGTTTTAGACTCCCCTATCCTGGGTAAAAGACTGTGGCCATCCATCTTATCTACATCTCTCCTGATTTTTATGTACCTTGTTGGATCTGGAGATATGTCCAGAAGGTTCTTTGGAAGTCAAGAATGAGGTGCAAATCTTATGGTTACAGCAGTTTTATTAGATGTTTATCAAAGTGCAGTGTCAGCTTGAAACAACAAGTAACACAAAGTGAAAGCAGTCCAGTAACAAAGGACTGCTGTTGTAAGAAAGGTTCTGAGGTCTCAAAGGGCAAGGACTTTGGACACAGTCTTTAGAGTTTAAAAATGATTTATTCACAAAGACAAACATGGGACAGAATGAATGGGAACAGATGCACACTTGCACACAGGTGATCGCGAACGTGGGAAAATTGCAATGAGAGTCGTGTGCACAAACCCCACCCCGGTTACAATTCTTCAGGGAAGAAGCAAGACAATGCCTGACTCCCATCTCTTTCCCCCCGCCCCCCCCCCCCGGACTCAGTGCAAGCATCGGCTCTACGTTACCAAGAATCTACTTGGGATGCTCCTAACCCCTGTGGAAGTGCACACTCTTTCGCTTTGTTTCAATTCCTGGAGCAATCAAAAGAGAACTAACCACGCACATGTGGCATTCTTTATAGTGCTGGAGGGCTGGGTGGTCCAGCCCAGGTAATTCAAACAATCCAATGATTCATGGCCAGGAACTAAGGTGTGTACAAGAGCCAATGGTCAAGGGTATGTACTACTGGGTGAGTGGAGCCAGACCTTGATTGACAGTGGTGTTCCTTTCGACCATGTGCTCAATGGTGTCACATGACAGCCATGACCCTTCATACTATTTTCCACCCCTCAAAAGTTAGACCACTTGTCAATCATGGGAATAACTATCACTAAGCTAAAAAAAATGTCAGTGTGCAGAAGGCAGAAGTGGTTCTAATAATCTGACAAGCACAGCACAAAATACAGATAGCTATAACAATTAGAATGAGGGAAGTGGCCCAGTGGATGACAGTTGCCCACCATCCCCCCCCAGTGACCCATATGGCCACCAGTTTCCCCATGAGGTGTCATGCTGGAGGAGCTGGTCCCTCACTTTTTGAATTTTGGCCGTAGGGGCCTGCACCCCTGGGCCTTGTGCCAGAGGCTCCATTCAGCAACCGACTCACTAAGTGGAGAACTGTAACTCAAAGGGGACCCCTTCCTGGCAGGGGGCAAATGGCAGAGCTTGCTCCACAGCTTGCTTGGCTGCCTCAAAGGCAGCCTGCTGTTCAGGTTCCCAGGAAAAGGTGGCTTTCTTGCAAGAGACCTGAGAGAGATGTCTCAGGAGCATGGTGAGGTGGGGTAAGTGCTGCTGCCAATAGCCATGGAGACCCACGAAGCTCTAGGTGTCAGTTTTGTTAGAGGGGACAGCAAAATTTAAGATTTTGTTTCGGGCAGTTTCAGGAATGTCTTGTTTGCCTGCATGCCACTGGATCCTGAGGAACAATACATTCTGGGCTGGGCCTTGCAACTTTTCCATATTAATGGCTCAGCCCTGTTCTCAGAGGGAGGAGATTAACATATCAAGAGCCTCTGAGACAATGGCCTCGCAAGGCCCTTGTAGGAGTATGTTGTCAATGTAGTGGGTGACTGACACCCCTGGGGGATGGTTTGCAAGTCCCAGGAGATTAATCCATGGCATATTGTCGAACTATGAATGTACACCTGTAGTAGACGTTGAAATGTTTGTCTCCCGTCCTAGGTGAATGCAAATTGATCCTGGGAGGTGTGATGGAGGGGGATGGAGAAAAATGCATTGGCCAAATCCACAACAGCATACCACAGTTTGTCTGGGTGCCCTGAAGTATCGTCCACCAGAGTGACTGTCGGGTACAGTGGCAGTTTGGGGGGGGCGCGGTGGGGAGTGGGTAGGTGGCCAGCCTTGTTAAGGTGTCTGTAGTCCACTGTCATGTGCCACATCCCTTTTTTTTGGACGGGCCGGACGGAGCTATTGAAGGGGGAGGCTGTGGTTCAAATGACTCCCTCCCGCAGCAGGGCTTGGACGGCCTCAGTGATGTCTTGGTTTCCCCCCGGCACCCTATACTGCCGACTGCAGACGACCTTGGGGGGTGGGTGGCAACAACCCATTCCCACTTGGCTGCCCTGACTACCACTTTAGCCCGGGCAACCCCAGAAGTGAACTTGCCCTGGTTGGTATGTAGGGACTGTCCCTTTAAGACATTGATCCCAATATGCACTCAGGTGAGGCTGCAATTAAAACAGTTACAGTTCGAGGAGGTTGGTTCCCGATGGCCATGTGGACCTATACTTCCCTCGCGGGCAAAAGGGAACCCCCTAACCCCTCTATCTGCATCTGTGCCCCCATCCACGCGGCAGGTTTACCCAGGACAATGGTGTGTTGGGCACCCATGTAGACAAGTGCCATCCGCCTCTGCACATTCCCCTTTCCCCAGTCTACCAGTATATTTGGCCTTGGGAAGGTGATGGAGCAGACACGCTGAGGACACTGCCTTTTATCCTATGGGAGGGGGGTGGAGGTCTGCCATCCCATGGGTGAGGGTTCCTGCTGGCAGAAATGGGACACTTCCTGTCACAGCAGGTCCCAGAGCTGAGCCCTGAGGACGGGAGACTGTTTCATGTGGGGGAGGGGTGGAGGCAGTATCAGTGTCTGCGGGGGCAGCCCACGTGGTCCAGTGGTTGGGGGTGCCCCCTGTGTCTGACTTGGTCCCGGGGTGGCTATGGGGGCTTCCCCCCCACAGAGCTCCTTCCACTATGCAGTCCACCCCCCTGCGCGCAACAGCTCCAGGTACAATTGTTTGTGCATGAGACAAGAGGTCGTGTCCCCTGCCCTTGTCTCTGCTGTGCAGACTTAAGTGGGTGACCCCTGCTGCATGTACTCTAGCCCTTCCAGGAGAGTGATGGCTTCCCATACAGTCTTCCCACTCCCCGGTCCCATGAGGGGCAGGACCACTGGTCTTAGTTCAGGGCACACGGTGGTGACCAGATATCCTGCTAGCGCACTGGTCGCCGTGGTGTTCTCTAAAAGCTCAGTTGCTGGTCACTAGTGTCCATTTCCTGATGACCCTGGTGCCCTCATTAACTGTGCTTCACTGTGGTTGCCTGTATAAATCCTATTCGAGGAGGGTATGGTACCGGACCCTTATGGCGGTCACTACCAGATCCCACAGGTGGTGGTGTTCCCGATCCCTCCCAGTGGCACCTGCAGGCTGTTGGTCAGACAAGCTCCCTAGGGCGCTCACTTCCTGATGAGAGAGGCTCTTGTTGGGGGGCCCCCTCATCCCACAGCTGGAGCAGCTATGGGGCTAGCTGTTCGCCCAACTGCTGGCAGTACTGATCTGCTAGCTAGGTGAGCTCCTTGACGGAGAGGGTCCCAGGTCTCGGAGGGACCGCAGGCACTTTCCCTGCGGAGGCCCCATTCTGACTCCCCTCTCTTCTGTGACGGACCTGGGACTGCGTGATGATGGGTTGAGCATGCAGGGGTTTCAGGTGCGTAGGGGGGAGGGCGGGTGTGATGGGACTCAGGCTCTTTCGGGTATCCTTCCTCATCATTATCCATCCATATGTCCCCATCCCCCAGCCATGTATCCAGCTTGTCACTGCACTGGACCAAGGCTCAGATTTTGAATAGGTCTGGACCGGTAGGCTGCCTGCGCCTGCTGTAGCTGAATCGGCCTGCAGGTGACCTCAGTACCCCTGTCCTCGATCGTTAGCCCAGGTCTGGGCAGTCTGAACTGCCTCCTGCAGCGAAGGGCATTGCTGCTGGAGCATCTCTATCTCCCTTTTGGAGATGTGTATTCTGCAACTGGGTAGTAATCCTAGCCTGGTGACTCAGGAGGGGTGCCGGTAGCCAGAAGGCACCCCTTTGACTCCGTTTGACTCTGGGGAACCCTGACTTCTGGAGGAGGGTGACCACGTGGTTCCCCAGTTTCTCTCCACGTGGACCTAACTGCTCAGCCCAGTCCACTGGCTTACCATGGTCTGCCAGCATGCTGGCCAAGCTCCCAAATCCCTTACTCTCATCGGTCCACCTGGGAGTCCTCCCCTCAGTGCCTGCACTGGTCGCCTTCCCCCTGTTCCAAAACATCCCCCCTGTGTCTGTGTCCAGCCAAGACCTTTAAGACCCTGCTTGCAGCGTCAAATGTTGTAAGAGGTTCTTTGAGGTCTCAAAGGGCAAGGACTCTGAACACAGTCTTTGGAGTTTAAAAATGATTTATTCATAAAGACAAACGAGGGACAGAATGAATGGAATGGATGCACACTTGTGCACACACACATGATCGCAAACATGGGGAAAATTGCAACAAGGGACACACACACCCCCAAAACTGGTTACAAATCTTCAGGGAAGAAGCAATACAATGCCTGACCCCCACTGACATGTACCACAACTTCTGGCTGCTTTCCCTCCCACACAAGAATGCTGTGGACCTGATCAGAGAGATCCCAGACCCTTGGCACCTGGGAGACAACATACCATCTGGGATTCTCGCTCATGTCCACAGAAGTTCCTGTCTGTTTCCCTAACTATCGAGACCCCTATCGCTTGCCTTCCTCTTCTCCTTCCTTCCCTTCTGAGCAGCAGGCCCAGTCCCAGTGCCAGAGACCTGGCTTCTGCTGCTTGATCCCTGTAGGTCATCCCCCTCAACAGCATCCAAAGTGGAAAACCTGTTACTGAGGGGAACAGCCTCCAAGGTCCTCTGCACTGTCTGCCTGTTCCCTTTTTCTCTACCATGACGGTCACCCATCTATCTGCCTGCTGGACCCTAGAAGTACCTGCTCTAAGTGGGTGAATGCCTCCCGATGCACAGCATCTATGCAACTCTCCCTCCCTGATGCTTTGCAGTGTTTGAAGCTGCGACTCCAGCTCATCAATTCTGAGCCGAAGTTCCTCCAGCCTGAAACACTCACTGCAGATGTGGTCACCGTTTAACCACAGCAGGGTCCACTAGCTCCCACATTATGCAGCTGCAGCACATTGACATATCCTCCATCTGAACTATTCTTTCTCTACCTAGCTTTATTCTACTTAAAATTTATAACAATAACAGTTAAACCATACCTTTATCAGCTACTCACCAGCCTCAAGAGATTGTAGGACCAGGGAGGGTTGTAAAGGCTATGTCTACTGTTATCATGTCCTCAACAAATTCCAAATTTTTACCTTTGGTTGGGACAAAAAAATCTCAGTCCCTGTATAGAAACTGTTTTAAATAGAATTCATACTTTTATAATGGAGTTAAAATAAAATTTGATGCATTATCTGCCAAATTCTGTTTCATGGCTCACTATTGCTTTATCATTTTCTACTCCCAAGTTGAATTGTTTGGTTGTAGTTCCACCAATGGTGTCATGTGTTTTGGTATCTTGGCAATGAGTCTAACTCTAGTAGCATTTATTAGGCTGGCAAAGTGTATTTGGCATCATAGTTGAGCCTGTTTCAAAGCCCCTACTGGTGATAAATTTCAATTGAGTCGTAGAGCAATGCAGCATGGATACAGGCCCTTCGGCCCAATGAGTCCACACCGATCACATTGTCCTCCTAGCTCATCCCATTTTCCTACATTCGGTCCATCTCCCTCCAGGTCCCTCTCCTCCAAGCACCTATCCAAGAACTCCACACAGCCAGCAACAGTGGTCAGGATTGATACTTTATATATTTCCCTTATATTCTGCATCTTTTTTTCTGCCTTGTAACTCAGGCTACCATTTTGTACTCAAATGGACGCTGCTTTCATTTTGTTATCTTACTTTCCTTCACATTTGATCCAGGTGCCTGGAAATTTATGGCGACGGAGACCTTTGTCTCTTTGGGCAGAGAACTCTGGCCGTGGATCATAATTGGAGCTGTGTCTGTCCAAAAAAAAAAGCCACATCTGTCTCTTTAAAAATACAACTTTGACTACTGGAAGATTACCAAATATTTGATTAAACTATTAACAAACCAAGGCATTTGAAATAGTGTGGGAACAGGTACTTCAACCCATGATGTTGTGCCAAACTAATTAAACTAGTAATTAAATGCTTAACTAAACCAATCCCTTCTGCCTACACAATGTCCATATCCATCCATTCTTTGCACATTTGTGTGTCTAAGAGCCTCTTGAACACCTCTATCATATTTGCCTCCATTACCACCCTGGCAGAGCATTCCAAGCACTCACCACTGTGTATATTGGATATAATAAGAAATTGCCCCGCACATTTCTTTTGAACTTACCCACCTCACCATAAATGCATGCGCTCTAGTATTAGATGTTTTGGCCCTGGAAAAGAGATGCTGACTGTTCACTATATCTTTGCCTCTCAATCTTACAACTTTCAGATCCCCCCACAGCCTCTGCCATTCCAGAGAACACAGCCTCTCCTTGTAGCACATACCCTCTAATCCAAGCAGCATCCTGGTAAACCTCTTCTGCACCCCCTCCAAAGCCTCCACATTCTTCCTATAATGGGGTGACTGGAATTGAATGCAATACTCCAGATGTGGCCTAACTGGAGTCTTTTAAAGCTGTAACATAACTTCCTGATTCTTGAACTCAGTGCCTTGACTAATAAAGGCAAGCATGCCATATGCCGCCTTTACCACCCTATCAGCCTGTGCCACCGCTTTCTGGGAGCTATTGACTCGGACCCCAAGATCTCTCTCTACATCAACTCTGTTGTGCCATTAACAGTGTACTATCCCTCTTGCACTTGATCTCCAAAAGTGTAACACCTCGCATTTGGCCAAATTAAACTGCACCTGCCACTTCTTTGCCCATAATTGCAGCTGATCTATATCTCTGTATTCTTTGGCAATCTTCTACACCAGTATTGGTATCATTTGCTAACTTACTAACCCATCCATCAAATTGTCATTCAAGTTTTTATTTTAAAAGAGATCACAAACAGAAGTCCTAGTACAGATCCCTATGGAACACCACTAGTCATGGACCTTCAGCCAGAATAAGTCCATCAACCGCTATCCTCTGTCTTCTGTGGGCAAGCCAATTCTGAATCCATGTGGCCAAGTCACCTTGGATCCCATGTATCTTAATCTTCTGTACGAGTCTCTCATGAGGTACCTTAGTAAAATCCGTGTAGACAACATGCACAGTTCTACCTTCATCAATCACCTTTGTCACCTCAACTCAGTCAGTAAGACAGGACTTGCCTCACACAAAGCCATGCTGATTCCCTAATTAGCCTATGGTTTTCCAAATGCTTATAAATCCGATCCCAAAGAATCCTCTCCAATAGGTTCCCCCTCACTGGCATGAGACTCGCTGGTCCATGGTTGCCAGGCTTATCTTTATTTCCCGCCATGAATAATGGAACAACATTAGCTACTTGCCAGTCCTCTGGGCCCCAGCAATCTCGTCTCTTGCCTCTCTCACTAACCTGGGGTATATTCAATCAGGCCCTGGGAATTTATCCACTTCGATTTTCTTCTAAGAGACCTGACATTCCTTCTCCTTTATCTCAAAATGCTCTAGCATATTAGCACTCTCCATACTGATCTCACTATAATCCACGTCCTTCTCCTTGGTAAGTACTGATTCAAAGTACTCATTTTAGGACCTCACCCACATCCTCCACCTCCAAGCACATGTTCCCTCCTCCTATCCTTGAGAAGTCCTACCCTTTCCCTAATTATCCTCTTGCTCTTGAAATGTTTTAATTTCAATAACACTTTAACTTCAATAACACTTAATATTTTAGACCTCCTTTGCAAAGACTTTGCATGGTCCTTCCTGGCTCTCTTAGTTCTCTTCTTGAGTTCTTTCCCAGTTTTTTCTTAATGATCCTCAAGGACTCCGTTTGATTGTTAGCTTCCTAAACCCTACATCTGTTTTTTTTACTAAATTCATTACCTCTCTCAACATCCAAGGTTCCCTTGCCTTGCCATCCTTATCTATCCTTCCTACTGGAACATCCTTGTCCTGTGCTCTGTGCAGTTGGTTTTTAAACACCCTCCACATGTCCAGATGTCGACTTGCCCAAAAAACAGCTGTTCCTCCTTAATATTCTTGAAATTTGCCCTGCTCCAATTTAATACAAGGTCCATACTTAACCTTCCTTATAGCTATCTTAAAGCTTGAGTTGTGGTCACTGTTTCCTAACTGTTCTCACTGAAAGGTTGGTTGCCTGTCCAGGCTCATTTCCCAACACCAGGTCAGTATGGCCCCTCTTGTTCGACCATCTACATATTGATGCATCTAACAATACTGCCCCATCTAAACTTCTTGCACTAAGGAGGTCCAATCTATATTAGGGAAGTTGAATTTGCCCATCAGAACAATCCCGTTGGTTTTACACATTTCCTAAATCTGCATGCATATCTGTTCCTCAATGTCCGGATGGCTCTTGGGGGATCTGTAGTATAATCCCAGCAGAGTGATTGCACTTATTTTTGAGTTCTACTAGTATAGACTCGGTGATGAGCCCTCCATTATGTCCTTCCATTACTTTAATAAGAAACTCAATTGCCCAGCTGAATCATACAACCCGCCCTTTCGGCCCACCTCTTACATGCTGAATGTGATGCCTAATTATGCTAATCATATTTGTCTACATTAGGCCCATATCTTTCTGTCCCTTTCCATTTTAAGTACTTGTCCAAATGCCTTTTAAACATTGCGATTGTGTCTGGCTCCACCACCTCTGGCAGCTCATTCCAGGTAAATACCAGCCTGTATTTGGGGGGGGGCCTGCCCCCTCATATCATAGCACAGGAATAGGCCCTTCTGCCCACAATGTCTGTGCCAAACATGATGCCAAATTAAACTAATATCCTTTACATTTCTCCCCTTTCACCTTAAATTTGTACTCTCTATTTCTGGATACCCTGCTCTGGGAAGAAGACAGACTATTTATGTCCCTCTAATTTTGTAATAGGGAATCTATGAAATGTGTCCAAGAAAGTTTCCTTAATATATAAAAGCCCTTTTAGAGAGAGGGCCTCTTGAGGGATGAGGTAGGGCAAGTGGCTGAAGTGTCAGTTGGGGAGCACTTTGGATTCAATTACCATAATTCTATTAGTTTTAAAATGGTTGTGGAGAAAGATAGGTTAAGGTCCTGAACTTGGGTAGGACCAATTTTGGAGACATTAGGTGGGATCTTGCAGAGGTCGATTGGGTGGGATTGTTTGCTGGTAAGGGCATGACTGGCAAGTGGGAGGCTTTCAATAGTGTGATATCAAGAATCCAGGGACAGCATGTTTCTGCAAGGGTGAAGGGCAGGACTGGCAAGTTTAGGGATGCATAGTTGATGAGAGATGTAAGGCTCTGGTCAGGAAAAAGGAGGCATATATTGGCTTTGGGCAATCAAGTGCATCCTTCTGACTGCAAGAAGTTTAGGAGTACACTTGAGAAATCTGGAGAGCAAGAGGGTATGAAATGGTTCTGGCAGACAGTATTAAGGAAAATTCTAAGAGGTTTTACAAGAATATTAAGAGCAAAAGGATGCCCAGGGAGAGAAATGGTCCTTTTGAAGATCAGCATGGCTGTCCACATGTGGAGCCATGAGATAGGTGAGATTTTTGATGAATATTTTTCCTCAGTTTTTTTTACTGTGGAGAAAATGATGGATGTGAAATAAATGAGGAAAATGAATGATGTCTTGGACTGCATATGAATTATCAGGGAGGAGGTATTTGGTGGTCTTGGGGCACATTAAGGTGGATAAATCCCCAGTGTATCCTCTGACCAAGTACATCCTCTGACCTTGTGGGAAGCTGGGGATGGAATTGCAGAGGCCCTTGCAGAGATATTTGCTTCATTTTTAGCCACAAGTGAAGTTCCAGAAGACTGTAGGTTGTTTAATATTGTACTGTTATTTAAGAAGGGCAGCAAGGACAATCCAAGGAACTACAGGCCAGTGTGTTTGACGTCAGTGGTGGCTAAGTTACTAGAGGGGATTTTGAGGGGCAGGATCTATCCACCTTTGGATAGGGAAGGTCATAGAGCAATACAGCACAGACACAGGCCCTTCAGTCCAATGAGTCTATGCTGACCATGGTGCCCACCCATCTAGTCCCAATTTCCATATCCCTCTAAGGCCTGCCCCTTCATATAGCTATCCAAGTGCTGCTTAAATGATACTATTATACTGCCTCAACTACTTCCTCTGGCAGCTTGTTCCATATACTTGCCACCTGTTTTATTACACTCCGTAGTCCCCTACCATTAATAGAACAAGTCCTATGCTGGTTTGACTTTCCTGTAAAAGATAACTGGAAGTGTAAGGGTTAATGGTATGCAGCTATTTTTCCCATGGTGTGATATTGCTTCAACCATGGAATGACTATAGTTATGGCTACAAATTTGTATTTGTAACTATAGTCACCCTATGGTTGAAGCAATATCAAGCCATGGGAAGAATAGCTGCATGCCATTAACCCTTACATTTCCAATTATCTTTTACATTCCAAAATGCATTACTTTACACCTATCTGTATTGAAATTCATTTGCCACTCCTCGGCCCACTCCCTAACTGATCAAGATCTTCTTGTAATCTACAATAGCCGCCTTCACCATCAACAACACTTAGTATTTTTGTGTCATCTGCAAGCTTACTGATCAAGCCTTGTGAATTTGCATCCAAATCTTTTATAACAAGTTCGCAAAGTTCTGTGTTCAGGTACTTCACCAGTGGCTAACGATGAAGCAAATATCTCCACAAGGTCCCTTGCAATTTCTTCTCTCGCATCCCACAAAGTCCAAAGATGTATTTGTCATAATGAATAACAAGGGTCCCAACAGTGACCCTGGTGTGCACCACTAGTCACCAGCCTCTATTCTGAGTAACAACCGCGACCTATTTCCTACCTCTGTCAATTTTGAATCCACCGAACCAGCTCTCCCTGGATTCCATGGGACCTAACTTTCTATACCAGCCTGCCATGTGGGACCTTGTCAAAGGCTGTCTAAATAGACAGCATTCAAAAAAGAGAGGCTAGAGAAGAAGCATGGTGGGGGGGTGGAAATGGGTTACTATAAGTTGAAGATGGGAAAAGGGGAAGCCTAATGTAGAGGAGGGAAAATGAAGTTAGGAAAAAGGGAATTCCAACTGCAAACTGGAGGAACTGCACCTCATTTTCCATCTTTGAACCTTGCAGCCAAATGGCATTGAATTCTCCCACTTTAAGTAATTCCCACAATTCCCCCGCACCATGCTTCTCTTCTTCCTTTTCCTAGCCTATCTTTTTTTCTCCTTGCCTTTGACCCATCCCCTGGTGGATCTGCTCTCCCTTCCTCTTCTGCACCTGCCTATCACTATCTTTTACCTGTATCTACCTATCACCAGCTTGTGCCCACCCCACTCCCCTCTTTTGTCCACCTATCACTGCTCTGTTTTTCCCCCTTATATACTAGGCTTCCCCTTTTCCTATCTTCAGTCCTGAAGAAGGGTCCTGACCTGATGCATTGACTGCTTGCTTTTCTCCACGGATGCTGCCTGGCCTACTGAGTTCCTCCAGATCCATCTCATACCCTCTCTTTGCCCTCCTGATTTCCCTCAAGGGTATTAATCTTTTTATAGTCATCAAGGGATTCACTTGACCCTGACCTCCTCAACACAAGGTACTGTCACGAACCAGCAACAAAAGAAACACAGAGCATGATTCAGTGTTAAAAACTATTTTATTAATCACTACTTATGATAATACGTAAAATAAAAGTAAAAATGTTAGTATGTTAGACTTCAAAAATGTTAAACCTCAAACGTTAACCCCAAAAACTAAACTCTTCGTGTGTGTGTGTGTGGCAAAGTCCCAAACTCCAAGTTCAGGAATGGTTCTTAAAGTTCAGTTCCGCAAGCCATAAGGTGAAACGTGAGCAAGGGCTTCTTCAACAACCACCGTTGTCTGAAGATTAGACGTAGAGAAACAGAGAGAGAGTAAATACGAAATCCAAATGTTCCACGATGGAACCCCCAGCGACACTTCAGTGTTTACTCGGTAGTGACTTCCTCACCCCGAAAAGAATCCGAATCGTGGTCGTCCACACACGTATACCTGTTTCCTTCTACAGGTCAGCAACAAAGTGAACTCCACCGGATTACTTCCAACTTCCATACATGGATTTCAGTGGCAGACACAGTTATTGTTTCTAGCACTAGCAGGCTGGTCTCTCGCTCTCGCTCTCGCTCTTCAACGACGTCATTACATCCTTTATCTTCTATTGACGTAAGCACACCCCACACACACATACACACACTCTCTACCTTAAAGGGACTTTCACTAAGTCCGTAACACCTCCCACCTAAAAAAAAAAATTTTTTCCTAAGAAAAATTTAACCGCGCATACAGTTAGTAATGTTAATAATTATCATTCTACACAACTACAGACTATCAGATTAGTACAGATACATGTTTCCCATTTAACATCAGGAAAGACAATCAGCAATCACATTATCTTTGCCTTTAATGTGAGTTATCATGAGATCAAACTCTTGCAAAATTAAACTCCAGTTTACTAGCCTTCTGTTCTTGTTTTTGACTCGGCTCAGAAACACCAATGGGTTATGATCTGTATACACAGTCAATGGTTTCTGAGCGGTGCAAACATATACACTGAAATGTTGCAAGGCTAAAACAAGCGACAGTAATTCTTTCTCTATGGTGGAATAATTCTTTTGATGCTCATTAAATTTCTTTGAAAAGTAAGCTACAGGATGGTCAATATCATCAAGGTCACCCTTCTGCAACAACACAGCTCCTGCAGCTTCATCACTGGCATCTACTGCTAATGAAAATGGCTTTTCAAAGTCAGATGTTTTGAGCACAGGATGGTAGCATAAAATGGCTTTCAGCTTCTCAAATGCTTCTTGACAAGAATCTGTCCAAACAAACTTTACTCCCTTCTTCAGAAGATTAGTTGGGGGAAGAGAAATATCAGCAAAATTTTTACAAAATTTTGGGTAATATCCAACCATTCCCAAAAATCTTCTAACAGTCCTCGTACCTGTGGGAATAGGGAACTCAGATATTGCTTGAAACTTTTGCCTGAACAGGAGCTTGCTTGCCTTGACCTACAACATAACCAAGATATGTCACAGTGGCATGGCCAGATTCACTTTTAGCCAAGTTAACTGTAAGGTTAGCCTTGGAAAGTCTTTTAAACAACCTTTCTAATGCAGAGATGTGATCCTCCCATGTATCATTCCCAGTCACTAAGTCATCAATGTAGGCATCTGTATGTTTTAACCCATGAATCACTGAATTAATCATTCTTTGAAATGTTGCCGGAGCATTTTTTCATTCCAAATGGTAAAACATTGTATTCATACAATCCAGAAGGGGTTACAAAGGCTGAAATCTCCCTTCCTCTATCTGTTAATGGAACACACCAGTACCCTTTTAATAGGTCAGTCTTCGTAAGAAATTTTGCCTTTCCCACTCTATCTATGCAATCATCCACCCTAGGAATAGGGTAAGCATCTGACTTAGTTACAGCATTCACTTTCCTGTAATCTGTGCAAAATCTAACAGTTCCATCAGGTTTAGGTACAATAACACAGGGCGAACTCCAATTCGAAGTAGAATGTCTAATAATATCATTTTCCAACATGTATTTTATTTCCTGATCAAGTTTACTTTTTTCCACATTCATTCAATATGGGTGTTGTTTGATTGGTTTTGCATCCCCAACATCAACATCATGGGTAATTATCGATGTTCTGTTTGGAACATCTGGGAACAAATTTTTAAATTTTAAAATTAATTCTCTCATCTGTTGTTTTCGTGAAACTTGTAAATGGTCCAACTTCGTTTCAAGGTTCTCCAGGATATTTTGGTTTTTTAGTTTCGATGGAACAATATTTGGTCTAAATTGGCCTTCCTCAACATCAACATCAGGCATTCTAGAAACAACCTTTACATCATCCACCAAGGCCACAACTGAATCCCTCTCATAATAAGGTTTTAGCATGTTTACATGACAGAGTTGTGTTTTCTTGCGTCTATCTGGTGTTTTGATTATATATGTTAAATCAGTCACTCAAGATTCAATAACATAGGGTCCAGAAAAACGAGATTGTAATGGATTATTTTGGCTAGGGAAAAATACCAACACCTTTTGTCCCACTGCAAATGTCCTAGGCCGAGCACGTCTATCAAAATATGTCTTCATTCTTATCTGGCTAGTTTTCAAATTCTCTCTCGCTAACTGGCAGACTCTCTCCAACCAAGTTTTAAATTTTTGGACATAGTCCAACAGACTCAAGTGTACTTCTTCATTAACCCATTGCTCTCTCAACAACTCCAAATACAAGCTCAAACAGACTAAATCCTATTGACTCCTGGATTGATTCTCTAACGGCAAATAAAAGTAAATGAATACCTTCGTTCCAATCCTTTGTGTTTTCAAAGCAATAAGTCTTCAGCATATTTTTGAGAGTAGAATGAAATCTCTCCAGAGCTCCTTGAGATTCTGGATGTTATGCAGATAATACAATCTGCTTTGCTCCCCAGCTCATAGACTAGTTGTTGAAAAAAATTTGACATAAAATTACTACCTTGATCAGATTGGATTTCTTTTGGCAAACCAAACAAGGAAAAAAATTTTACAAGAGCCTTTGACACCATCTTGGCCTTAATATTTCTAAGGGGTATTGCCTCTGGAAATCTAGAAGTGGCACACATGATGGTTAACAAATACTGATTTCCAGTCTTAGACTTTGGTAATGGGCCAACACAGTCCACAATCACCTTCGAAAAGGGTTCACCAAAAGCAGGAATTGGCTTCAACAGAGCCACAGGGGGTTTTTGATTTGGTTTACCTACCATCTGACATGTGTGACAGGTTTGACAAAACATCACCACATCCTTTCTCAAACCAGGCCAATAGAATTGTTTCAAGATCTTCTCTGCAGTTTTATTCACCCCAAAATGATCACCCAAAGGCATACTGTGGGCCATAAAATTTCATCCCTATAAACTTTTGGAACAACAACCTGATGAATAACTTCCCATTCCTCATTAACAGGAACATGAAGAGGTCTCCATTTCCTCATTAACACTCCATTTTTGACATAATATCCAATTGGCACTTTTTCAATCTCCTCACATGAGAGTGCTTTTTCTTTCAATTCTGTCAACTCGGTCCTTTGTCTGTTCCACCATAAAATCCTTCCTCGACAAAGACAAATCTTTAAATTCAGGCTCACTATAAGGATGTTGATCCTCCAGTGAAGACAGAAAAGTCTCAGATAAGGCATCATAATTTTCTTCCTGTTTAGGACTGTCACAAGGAACCACATCAGACTGCATCAGACTGTCTGTCTTGGCTAATTCTTTAGCTCTAGCTCGAGTCACCGCACATGATGGGTAAACATCTGGATCATTCTCAGACTCATCAATCCTTGGTTTGGTTGTTAACCGTACCACAGGAACAATTTCTCCATCTGCAAGGTCATTTCCCAATAACAAAGAACTCCTTCCACTGGCAACCTAGGTCTTATCCCCATCTCGACTGGTCCTTCTACAAACTTTGACTTTAAAATCACCCTGTGTAAAGGGACAGATATGGTGTCATCTGTAACGCCTCGTATTAGATTTACCTCACCAGTGTCACTTTCTTCACCAAAATTTAAAACACTGTCCAGCAAGAGAGATTGACAAGCCCCAGTATCTCTAAGAATTTTCACTGGCACCTGGGGTGACTCATCATTCAGTGAAACAAAACCCTCTGATACATAAGAACGGAATTCCTTTCTCACCTCCTCCAACTTTTCTGCTTTTACCTCTTGCAAGGACTGATCTTTAACAACGTCTCCTAAACCTTTTTGATTTTTAATTGCCTGAAAGCAAGCATTGGGCACAGCTTCCTTCCTTTTCTTCAAAAGGGCACAATTAGATATCACATGGCCAGGTTTCCTACAGTAATAACAAGTACGCTCAACAGGTTTCTCCAGCCCTGGCTTCTTTTCATCCTTTCCTTTTTGATTACCTCCCAATTTAATCTCCGGTTTACCTGGATTGTCCTTGTAACTCTTTTGAAAGGTTTCAGGTTGTCCCCATTTGGATTTATGGGTTAAAGCATAATCATCTGCCAACTTGGCAGGTTCTTGTAAAGTTTCCACTGCCTTTTCATTTAAATATGTTGTTAATTCAGCTGGAACACATCTTTTAAAGTCTTCCACTAGTATCAATTCTTTCAATTTATCAAAATCCTCATCTACATTTTTAGCCATGTACCATCGTTCAAAACATATTCTCTTTCCATTGGCAAATTCCATATAATTCTGATCTGCAGATTTCCTCAAGTCTCTAAATTTTTGTCTATAAGCTACTGGTACCAATTCATAGGCCTTCAATATAGCTTGTTTTACCTTGGTATAATCAGCTGCATCCTCAGCAGACAAAGCAGAATAAGCTTTTTGAGCTTTACCTTTAAACACACTCTGTACCATAAGAGCCCATCCTTTCCTTGGCCAGTTTGAACTCTCAGCAACCTTTTCAAAATGTTGGAAATACTAATCAACCTGATCTTCCTCAAAAGGAGGGACTAATCGAACCTCCCTGCTGGCTGAAAACCCATCATCAGAATCAGATTCCAAACTCTTTCGCTTCATTTGTAACTCATGCTGCCTCTGTTTTTCCTTCTCCTCTGCCTCAATCTTTAACCGAATTAGTTCCCGTTCCCGTTCAGCCTCTAACTTCATCTGAGTTATCTTTTGTTCGGCCTCTAATTTATCTCGTTCGGCCTCTATCTTTAACTGCGTTTGTTCTCGTTCAGCCTCTAATCTCTTTTGCTCTCGTTCAGCCTCTAATCTCTTTTGCTCTCGTTCAGCCTCTAATCTCTTTTGCTCTCGTTCAGCCTCTAATCTCTTTTGCTCTCGTTCAGCCTCTAATCTCTTTCTTTTGCTCTCGTTCAGCCTCTAATCTCTTTCTTTTGCTCTCGTTCAGCCTCTAATCTCTTTCTTTTGCTCTCGTTCAGCCTCTAATCTCTTTCTTTTGCTCTCGTTCAGCCTCTAATCTTTGCCAGCTGCACCTGTGCCTCAGAAATTGCTATTTCACTGCCAGGAAACTGTTTTAACACTTCCTTCTCAGACACCTTCTTTTCCACATAATGGCCAGCTATCAGTCTCTGAATATCTGCCTTTCTCATAGACTGCTTTACTTCTGTAAGGTTTAACCTTGTAGCAATCTTTATCAGATCATCCTTTTTCACCACCTCCAATCCCTTTTGGGTTGGTGACTCCAAAAATGCCTTAATATCCATTGCTACTGGTTTCCACACACACAAGCCAATTAAAAAGAATTTATCAGACCTCCCTTAAAAATCTTTGGATTGAATCCCGAACAAATCTCGTCAATCTGGGGAACGATCCCAGACGACACTCATTAATCTTTGGATTGGATCCCGGACGAGCCCCCAATTTTGTCACGAACCAGCAACAAAAGAAACACTGAGCATGATTCAGTGTTAAAAACTATTTTATTAATCACTACTTATGATAATACGTAAAATAAAAGTAAAAATGTTAGTATGTTAGACTTCAAAAATGTTAAACCTCGAACGTTAACCCCAAAAACTAAACTCTTCGTGTGTGTGTGTGTGTGTGGCAAAGTCCCAAACTCCAAGTTCAGGAATGGTTCTTAAAGTTCAGTTCCGCAAGCCATAAGGTGAAACACGAGCAAGGGCTTCTTCAACAACCACCGTTGTCTGAAGATAAGACGTAGACGTAGAGAAACAGAGAGAGAGTAAATACGAAATCCAAATGTTCCACGATGGAACCCCAGTGACACTTCAGTGTTTACTCGGTAGTGACTTCCTCACCCCGAAAAGCCTCCGAATCGTGGTCGTCCACACACATATACCTGTTTCCTTCTACAGGTCAGCAACAGAGTGAACTCCACCGGATTACTTCCAACTTCCATACATGGATTTCAGTGGCAGACACAGTTATTGTTTCTCATCCATCGATAGAGAAAACTAGCAGGCTGGTGTCTCTCTCCCATCTCTCTCTCTCTCCTTCAACAACGTCATTACGTCCATTATCTTCTATTGACGTAAGCACGCCCCACACACACATACACACACACTCTCTACCTTAAAGGGACTTTCACTGAGTCCGTAACAGTACACTTCCTTTTTTTTTGACCAGAGCCTCAATATCTCCTGGCAGTCTGGGTTCCCTGAACTTGCCAGGTTTATCCTTCACACCCGAACACCGCTGCTCCTGGAATCTTTATCACAATCTTAAAAGCCTCACACTTCTCCTTTGTTACTTTCCCTTCAAACAGGATCACCCAATTGACCTCTGTTAGATCCTGCCTAATTCCCCCAGAATCAGCCCTGCTGCAATTTCGGACACTAACTTGTGGACTTGTCCTATTCTTTTTCATCACTATCTTAAACTAACAGAATTATGGTCACTAAAGTCAAAGTGCTCCCTGACTGTCACTGCCCTACCTCATTCCCTAACAGAAGGTCCGGTATTGCACCCTCCCAAGTAGGGCCCTCTATATTATTGACTCTGGAAACTTCCCTGGACACTTCACAAATTCCATCCTTAACACTCTGGGTAGTCCAGTCAATACCAGGGAAATTAAAATCCCACACTTGTACAACCCTATTATTCTTTCAACTATGAGCAATTTTCCTCCACACCTGTTCCTCAAGTTCCCACTGACTATTGGGGGGGAGTCCATAATACAGTCCCACTTGAGTGACCCTCCCCTTGTTTCTAAGTTCTACCCATATGATGATCACAGGATGATCTCCCAAGAGAATGCCATCTCTAAGTACTGCTGTTATGTTCTCCCTTATCAAAAAGGAAACACCCCCCTCCTCACTTACCTGTAACTCTGTGCCTGTAGCATCTGTATCCTGGAACATTGAGCTGCCAGTCCTGCCCTTCTCTCAGCCATGTTTCTGTTATAACTATAATATCCCAGTCCTCGGAGCCAATCAACGCTCAGTTCTTCCGCCTTGCCTGTTAAACCTCATGCATTGAAATAAATGGAGTTTAACTGGATATTTCTTTCCCTGCTTTTAGTGTGCCCTGGCATTTGTGATTACTAAACTTCTCTTGCTGGTGACTGCTTTATTCCATGACTTTTTTTTCCCTGCTCAGAGTTCCACCCTCCTGTCAATCTAGTTCAAACCCTCCAGTGTAGCACTAGCAAATTTCCCTGCAAGGGTTTAAGAGATGGTTAGTATGGCTTTGTGCATGGGAAATACAGTCTGACATATTGGACATTTTAGACGTAATCAGGAGGATAGATGAGAGTACGGCAGTGGATATTGCCTATATGGACTTCAGCAAGGCCTTTGACAAGGTCCCACATGACAGGCTAGTCTGGAAGGTTAGATTACATGGGATCCAGGGAAAGATAACTAACTGGATTCAGAATTTTCAATGATAGGAAGCAGAGAGTGATGGTTGAAGGTTGTTTCTTAGCTTGTGGCTAGTGGTATGCCGTAAGTTGACACTGGGACCTTTTGTTCATTATTTATATAAGCAAGGCATGGTTAGTAAGTTTGTGGATATACAGTGACAAAGGCTATCAAAAATTACAGGTGGACCTTGATTAGCTGGGCAAGTGGGCTGAAGATTGGCAAATGGCTTTCAGTTCAGGTAAATGTGAAGTGCTGCATTTTGGGAAGTCAAACTAGGGTAGAACTTGTACAGCAAATGGTCAGGCCATATGAGGTATTGCAGAACAGAGGGACCTAGGAGTAGAAATACATAGTTCATTGAAAGTAGAGTTACAGGTAGGGTGGCGAGAAGGCATTTGGCACGCTGGCCTTCATTAGTCAGGGCATTGAGCATAGGAGATAAGACATTGTTGCATTTGTACAAAACATTGGTGAGACTGCACCTGGAGGTCAGAGTTAACTACCTGCATCCCAAGATGTTGGCAGAGCAGTTAGGAGACCCTAGCTTAATTTATTGCTGTTTTAGCTCCCATGACTATTGTTTCTCACAGGCTGTTGAGGCAGTATTTAGCAGGAGAAAAGGAGAAGTCTGACAATACGGGTAACCAACTAAATGTTGCCAGAACACTTCCCAGCTCAAACTTCTTTTGAGCTCATGTTGTCTCCCCATTTTATTACTGAAATGTAAAACTATTTGTCTGCATTTAACTTTATGGTCTAATTTAGCAGGCTGCCCCCCCCCCCCCCCCCCAAGTATCTCATTATTTACCATATTCTAAAACTTTTGTCACCTGCAAAATTATTCCTTGGATATCCAATTTCAGATTGTCAATGTGAAGGGGGGAAGAGTAGAAAGAAATCTCAAAAAGAACTGTTCTTCTAACACCATATCCTGAGGAATGCATCTCTATACTTTCCCGTTTAAAAGACATCACTGTTTTCTATTGGTTAGTCAATTTTGTATCCATACTATTGTTCATTTAATCCTTTGGGCTTTATTTTGTCAAATGTGTTATGGATCAGGTTGCTATTTGGCGAATGCCCCTTTAAAATACAGTAGAGTAGTAGTGTGTATGTGATGTCGTCACGACAACAAGATTACAACGTGCTGACATTTTTGCTCAGTGAGTCGGTGAGAAGGAAGAGAGAGACACTGACTGCTGGTCTCTGTATCGATGAATGATGAACAATAACTGTGTCTGTCACTACAATCCACGTATGGATTTTTGGAGCAATCCAGTGGAGTCCACTTTGTCATTAACCTGTAGAGGGAAACAGGTATTTGTGTGGACGGCCACGTCTCGAATGCCTTTCGGGATGGCAGATACTTCAGAACAAAGCAATGGAGATCATCAGTGATTGAGGTGTCATATGGGTTCCATTGTGGAACATTTGGATTTCGTAATTTCTCTCTATATTCTCTCTACACTTTCTCTTCAGTCAGTGGTGGTTTTGCAAAAGCTTTTGCTCATGTTTCACCTTATGACTTGCTGAACTGAACTTTGAGAACTATTTCTGGACTTGGAGTTTGGGAATTTGCCACACACGCACTTTGAGTTTAGTTTTGGGGTTAATGTTTAATATCTAACATTTCTACTTTTCTATCGTATATAGTTATTAATAAAATAGTTTCTAATACTTATACGTGACTCAGTGTGTTTCTATTGTTGCTGGTATGTAACACAATTGGGGGCTTGTCCGGAATCAATCCCAAGATTGACGAGAGTGTTGTGAAATCGAACCCAAGACTGGTACGAGAGGTCTGGGTTTGAACAAATTGGGACTTAGTGGACGACTGTGGTCAGTCTGATAAAATTCTTTTTGATTGGTTTGTGTGTGTGGACACCAGCAACAATAGATACATCTTCGAAAAAGCCAACCCCTGTGGGATTGCAGGGGATGAGGAAGAATAATTTGTTGAAAATTGCTGCAGAGCTAAACCTTGAAGCAGTAACGCAGTTTATGAGAAAGGTAGATATTCAGAGACTGATAGCTGGCCATTACATGGAGGAGAATGTGTTTGGGAAGGATGTGTTAAAACGGTTTCCTGGGAGTGAACCAGCGATTTCTGATGTCCAGGTGCAGCTAGCAAAGATAGAGGCCCAATGAGAACAAAAACAAATGCAAATGAAGTTCGAGTTGGAACAAAAGAAGTTGCAGGTAGAGGCTGAGCTGGCAATCAGGAAGATGGATGGGGAGGAAAAGGAGAAACAGCGGCAACATGAGTTAGCAATGCAGCGAAGGAGTTTGGAATCTGATTCTGATGATTTTATTTTAGCCAATAGGGAGGTTCGATTAGTCCCTCCTTTTGAGGAAGATCAAGTTGATCAGTATTTCCAACATTTTGAAAAAGTTGCTGAGAGTTCAAAGTGGCCAAAAGAAAGATGAGCTCTTATAAAGTTCAAGCTCAACAAGCTTATTCTGCTTTGTCTGTTGAGGATGCAGCTGATTATACAAAGGTAAAACAAGCTATGCTTAAGGCTTATGAGTTAGTACCTGAAGCTTACAGACAGAAATTTAAAGACCTGAAGAAGTCTGCAGACCAGATGTACATGGAATTTGCCAATGGAAAGAGAATATGTTTTGAACGATGGTGCTTGTCTAAAAAATATAGATGGGGATTATGATAGATTGAGAGAATTGATTTTAGTGGAGGACTTTAACAAGTATGTCCCAGTTGAAATAACAACATATCTAAATGAAAAGGAGGTGGAAACTTTGCAAGAAACTGCTAGGTTGGCAAGTGAGTATGCTTTAACCCATAAATCCAAATGGGGACAAACTAAGACCTTTCAGAAGGGTTATAAGGGCAATCCAGGTAAACTGGAGATTAAATTGGGAAGTAATCAAAAGAGGAAAGATGATCGAAAGCCAGTGTTGGAGAAACCTGCTGAGCGTACTTGTTATTATTGTAAGAAACCTGGTCGTGTGATAGCTAATTGTTCCCTCTTGAAGAAAAAGAAAGAAAAGGAGGCCATGCCAAATGCTTGTTTTCAAGTAGTGAAACCTAAAAATCAAAAAGGTTTTGGCCATGTTGTTAAAGATCAGTCCTTGCCAGAGGTAAAGGCTGAAAAGTTGGATGAGGTTAGGGAGGAATTCTGTTCTTATGTACCAGAGGGTTTTGTTTCACTGAATGTTGGGTCACCCCAAGTGCCAGTGAAAATCCTTAGAGATACTGGGGCTTCCCAATCTATCTTGTTGGACAGTGTTTTAAATTTTGGTGAAGAAACTGATACTGGTGAGGTAAATCTAGTGTGAGGCATTACAGGTGACACTGTGTCTGTCCCTTTGCACCAGGTAATTTTAAAGTCAGAGTTCGTCGAAGGACCTGTTAAGATAGGGATACGACCTAGTTTACCAGTGGAAGGAGTTTCTTTGTTATTAGGGAATGATCTTGCAGGTGGAAATATTGTCCCTGTGGGACAGTTAATGACCAAACCAATTATTGATGAGCCCAAGAACGATTCAGATGTTTATCCATCCTGTGCAGTGACTCGAGCTAGGGCTAAAGAATTAGCCAAGGCCGATAGTCCTGTGCAGCCTGATTTTGTTCCCTGTGTTACGAACCAGCAACAAAAGAAACGCTCCGAATCATGTATAAGTGTTTAAAACTACTTTATTAATAACTACTTATAATAAGAAAAATAAAAGTAAAAATGTTAGAATATTAGAAGTAAAAATGTTAAATCTTAAACATTAACCCCCAAAACTAAACTCAAAGTGTGTGTGTGGCAAATTCCCAAACTCCAAGTCCAGGAATAGTTCTCAAAGTTCAGTTCAGCAAGCCGTAAGGTGAAACGTGAGCAAAGGCTTCTTCAACAACCATCATTGATTGAAGACAAAATGTAGATGTAGAGAGAAAATAGAGTAATTATGAAATCCAAATGTTCCATGATGGAACCCATATGACACCTCCGTGTCTATTCAGCAGTGACTACTCCACCACTTTCTTCCGAAGCATCTGCCACCCCGAAAGGCATCCAAATCGTGGCCATCCACACAAATACCTGTTTCCCTCTACAGGTTAACGACAAAGTGGACTCCACCAGATTACTCCAAAAATCCATACGTGGATTGTAAGTGACAGGCACAGTTACTGTTTTCCATCCATTGATAGAGACTAGCAGGCTGGTGTCTCTGTCCCTCCCCGTCTCCCCTCCCTCCCCGTCTCCCCTCTGACTGACTCCGACTGACTGCTTCAAAACGTCATTACGACCTTTATCTTCTGTAGTCGTAACCATGCCAACACACACACACCACTAATGCTCTATCTTAAAGGGACATTCACCAATAGTAACACTGTTCGTAACACCTGTGACAATCCTAAACAGGATGCAAGTTATAATGACTTGTCCGAGACTTTTCTGTCTTTACTGGAGGATCAAAATCACTGTATTGGGCCTGAGTAAAAAGATTTGTCTCTATCCAGGAAAGAATTTATAGTGGAGCAGACTAAGGATCCTGAGTTTACTGAATTGAGAGAAAAAGCACTCTCAAGTGATGAGATTGAGAAAGTGCCAACTGGATATTATGTCAAAATTGGAGTGTTAATGAGGAAATGGAGACCTCCTAATGTCCCTGCTAGTGAGGAATGGAAAGTTATTCACCAGGTTGTGGTTCCTAAAGTTTATAGGAATAAGATTTTAAACCTGACCCATAGTATGCCTTTAGGTGGTTATTTTGGTGTGAATAAATCTGTAAGAAAGATTTTGAAACTATTCTTTTGGCCTGGTGATGTTTTGTAGAACTTGTCACACATGTCAGATGGTAGGTAAACCGAATCAGTCCTCCTGTGGCTCCTTTGCAGCCTATTCCTGCTTTTGGCGAACCCTTTTCGAAGGTGATTGTCGATTGTGTTGGCCTATTGCCAAAGTCAAAAGCTGGGACTCAGTATTTGTTGACCATCGTGTGTGCGACTTCTAGATTTCCAGAGGCAATACCACTCAAATGTTAAGGTCAAGACTGTGTCAAAGGCTCTTTAAAATTTTTCACTTTGGTTGGCTTACCGAAAGATATCCAGTCTGACCAGGGGAGTAATTTTATGTTGGGTTTATTTCAGCAATTAGTCTATGAGCTGGGAGCAAAGCAGATTGTATCATCCAGAATCTCAGGGAGCTCTGGAGAGATTTCATTCTACTCTCAAAACTATGTTGAAGACTTATTGCTTTGAAAACACAAAGGATTAGGATGAAGGAGTTCATTTGCTTTTGGTTGCAGTGAGGGAGTCAGTGCAGGAATCCTTAGGGTTTGGTCCTGTTGAACTTGTGTTTTGACATCAGGTTAGAGGACCTTTAGAATTGTTAAGGGAACAATGGGTTAATGAGGAGATGCATTTGAGTTTGTTGGACTATGTTCAGAAATTTAAAAAGCTGCTGGAGAGAGTCTGCCAGCTGGCAAGAGAATTTGAAAACCAACCAGATGAAAATGAAAACATATTTTGATAAACATGCTCGCCCAAGGTTGTTTACGAAGGGGGATAAAGTATTAGTGTTTTTCCCTAGTCAAAACAACCTGCTGGAAGCCCGATTTCATGGGCCATATGTCATTGCATCTAAAATAAATGATTTAAGTTATTTAATTGAAACACCTGATTGATGTAAGCAAAGACAACACTGTCATGTAAACATGCTTTAACCTTATTACGAGAGAAGTCCAGCTGTGGCCATGGTTGATAATGTGGGTGTTGTTCCGAGGATATCTAAAGTTGAGACTGGGGAAGATCAATTTAGACCAAACATTGTGTCACCGAAGCTGGGAAATTAAAACATCCTAGAGAACCTTGAAACAAAGTTGGAACATTTACAGATTTCGCAAAAACAACAAATGAAGCAGTTAATTTTAAAATTTCAAAACTTGTTTCCGGATGTTCCAAAAAGAATGTCAGTAACTCATCATGATGTTGATGTTGGGGATGCAAACCAATCAAACAACACCCATATCGAGAAAAGAGTAAACTTGTTGACCAAGAGATTGAATATATGTTAGAGAATGGTATTATTAGACGTTCCACTTCAAATTGGAGTTTACCCTGTGTTATTGTGCCTAAGCCAGATGGGAGTGTTAGGTTTTGCACTGATTATAGAAAAGTGAATGCTGTAACTAAGTCAGATGCTTACCCTATCCCTAGAATGGATGGTTGCATAGACAGCGTGGAAAAGGCTAAATTTCTTACGAAGATTGACCTATTGAAAGGGTACTGGTGTGTTCCATTGACAGAGAGAGGAAGGGAGATTTCTGCCTTTGTAACCCCTTCTGGATTGTATGAATACAATGTTTTGCCATTTGAAATGAAAAATGCTCCAGCAACATTTCAAAGAATGAATAATTCTGTAATTCATGGGCTAAAACATACAGATGCCTACATTGACGACTTAGTGACAGGGAATGATACATGGGAAGATCACATCTCTGCGTTAGAAAGGTTGTTTGAAAGACTTTCTTACAACCTTACAGCCAACCTTACAGCCAACCTTACAGCCAACCTTACAGCCAACCTTACAGTTAACCTGGCTAAAAGTGAATTTGGCCATGCCACTGTGACGTATCTTGGTTATGTTGTAGGTCAAGGCGAGTTAGCTCCTGTTCAGGCAAAAGTTCAAGCAATATCTGAGTTCCCCATTCCAGTGGGTATGAGGACTGTTAGAAGGTTTCTGGGAATGGTCGGATATTATCACAAATTTTGTATAAAAAAAAATTGCTGACATTGCTCTTCCCCTAACTAATCTTCTGAAGAAGGGAGTGAAGTTTGTTTGGACAAATCCTTGCCAAGAAGCGTTTAAGAAACTGAAAGCCATTTTATGCTACCGTCCTGTGCTCAATTCACCTGACTTTGAAAAGCCATTTTCATTAGCAGTAGATGCCAGTGATGAGGCTGCAAGAGCTGTGTTGTTGCAGAAGGGTGACTGATGATATTGATCATCCTGTAGCTTACTTTTCAAAGAAATTTAATGATTTCAAAAGAATTATTCCACCACAGAGAGAGTTACTGTCACTTGTTTTAGCTTTGCAGCATTTTGCACCGCTCAGAAACCACTTACTGTGTATACAGATCATAACCCCTTGGTATTTCTGAGCCAAGTGAAAAACAAGAACAGAAGGTTTTTAAACTGGAGTTTAATTTTGCAAGAGTTTGATCTCATGATAACTCACATTAAAGTCAAAGATAACATAATTGCTGATTGCCTTTTCCGATGTTTCCAGATTAATAAAGATAAATGTATCTTTAATAATCTGATTTTTTGTGATTGTGTAGAATGATAATTATAACACATTGCTTTACTAATAGTATGCGCGGATAAAAATTTTGCTCTGGTAGATCAAATCTTTTTTAGGGTGGAGGTGTTGCGGATCAGGTTGCTATTTGGTGAATGTCCCTTTAACATATAGTACAGTAGAGTAGTAGTGTGTGTGTGGTGTCATCACAACAAGATTACAACGTGCTGACGTTTTTGCTCAGTGAGTCAGTGAGAAGGAAGAGAGACAGACACTGACTCCTGGTCTCTGTATCGATGGATGAAGAATAATAACTGTGTCTGTCACTACAATCCACGTATGGATTTTTGGAGCAATCCAGTGGAGTCCACTGTTGTTAACCTGCAGAGGGAAACAGGTATTTGTGTGGACGGCCACGTCTCGAATGCCTTTTGAGATGGCAGATACTTCGGAACAAAGCAATGGAGATCATCAGTGATTGAGGTGTCGTATGGGTTCCATCAGTGAACATTTGGATTTCGTAATTTCTCTCTATTCTCTCTACATTTTCAACGGTGGCTTTGCAAAAGCCTTTGCTCACGTTTTACCTTACGACTTGCTGAGCAGAGAACTATTCCTGGACTTGGAGTTTGGGAATTTGCCACACACACACATTTCGAGTTTAGTTTTGGGGTTAATGTTTAATATCTAACATTTTTACTAAGTGATAGTAAAACAAAAAGTAGTTATTAATAAAATAATTTCTAATACTTATACACGACTCTGTGTTTCTATTGTTGCTGGTACGTAACAAATGTTCTCTGTTGGTCCAGACAGGTGTACTTAAGCCCTCTGGTGGTGAATTCAGTTAGTGATTTAGGAGATGCTTTTTGGTGTTATTTGTGCTGGCCAAATTATTTGGTTATTTTAAATAAAATGTAAACAATTTTGTGTATGTAAAAATATTTTATTTAAAGTCTGTCTGTACAATTATGTATGGAGTGCCCCTTACTATTCCTAATAGATTGAATAATTTCGCTAGGATCTTTTGAGTCCTCGTTGTCCACGGGGATGGTACCGGAGGATTGGAGGGTGGCGATTGTTGTCCCCTTATTCAAAAAAGGTAGTAGGGATAGTCCAGCGAATTACAGACCAGTGAGCATTACGTCTGTGGTGGGTAAGCTGCTAGAAAGGATTCTAAGAGATAGGATCTATGATCATCTAGAGAATCATTGACTGATTAGGGACAGCCAGCATGGATTTGTGAAAGGAAGATCTTGCCTCACTAGCCTGATAGGCTTCTTTGAGGAGGTGACCAGGAAGATTGATGAGGGTAGTGCAGTGGATGTGGTCTACATGGATTTTAGTAAGGCGTTTGACAAGGTTCCACATGGTAGGCGGCTTCAGAAGGGATCCAGGGAGGCTTGGCCATGTGGATTCAGAATTGGCTTGCCTGTAGAAAGCAGAGGGTTGTGGTGGAGGGAGTGCTTTTGGATTGGAGGACTGTGACTAGTGGTGTCCCACAGGGATCGGTTCTGGGACCTCTACTTTTTGTGATATTTATTAATGACTTAGATGAGGGGGTGGAAGGGTGGGTTAGCAAGTTTGCAGATGACACAAAGATCGGTTCTGTTATAGATAGTGTGGAGGGCTGTCGAAGCTTACAGAGGAATATTGATAGGATGCAGAGCTGGGCTGACAAGTGGCAGATGGAGTTCAATCTGGAGAAGTGTGAGGTGGTACACTTTAGAAGGACAAACTTCAAGGCAGATTACAAGGTAAATAGCAGGATTCTGGGCAGTGTAGAGGATCTGGGGGTTCATATCCACAGATCACTGAAAGTTGCCACACAGGTGGATGGGGTAGTTAAGAAAGCTTATGGGATGTTAGCTTTCATAAGTCATGGGATCGAGTTTAAGAGCCGCAAAGTAATGATGCAGCTTTACAAAACTCTGGTTAGGCCACACTTGGAGTACTGTGTCCAGTTCTGGTTGCCTCATTATAGGAAGGATGTGGAGGCATTGGAAAGGGTGCAGAGGAGATTTACCAAGATGCTGCCTGGATTAGAGAGTATGGATTATGAGGAGAGACTAAAGGAGCTAGGGCTTTACTCATTGGAGAGGAGGAGGATGAGGGGAGACATGATAGAGGTATACAAAATATTAAGAGGAATAGAGTGGACAGCCAGTGCCTCTTTCCCAGGGCACCAGTGCTCAATACAAGAGGGCATGGCTTTAAGGTAATGGGTGGGAAGTTCAAGGGAGATGTCAGAGGGAGGTTTTTCACCCACAGAGTGGTTGGTGAATGGAATGCGCTGCCTGGGGTGGTGGTGGAGGCTGATACGTTGGTCAAGTTCAAGAGAGTGTTAGATAAGCATATGGAGGAATTTAAGATGGAGGGATATGTGGGAGGAATGGGTTAGATAGTCTTAAGAGTGGTTTGAAGGTCGGCACAACATGGTGGGCCGGAGGGCCTGTATTGTGCTGTATTGTTCTATGGAATAATATCATATCCTGTATTTACAGATGGAGATCCTGATAATTATATTGCTTATTATAGACGTGCCACTGTCTATCTCGCTATGGGCAAATCAAAATCTGCTCTCCCAGACCTAAGTAAAGTCATTGAGCTGAAACCAGACTTCACATCTGTAAGTAACATTGTTTTAATGTTGTTTGTACAGGTTTCCTTTTTTTTTGGATTGCATACCAAGGAGTGCTTGCATAGTATTTTGTCAATGGTCTTTCACCTTTTGATGTGTGATCAGTTACAAGTAATTTTGATTATTTTCAGGCGAGGTTGCAGAGAGGAAACTTGCTCCTAAAACAAGGGAAGCTGGACGAAGCAGAGGAAGACTTTAAGAAAGTGGTAGGTGTACGTCGCAAGTCTAATATATTTTGTCTGTCTTTCTCACCAATATTTTTATAATTTTATTTCAGTTTGAAAGTTTCTCTCAGTGGGCAAGTTCTTTCTTGCCTGTACAAAAAGCATTATCTGGCTATTCTAGTAGCTTAGCTAAGAATTCATCTGTATAGACGATTTGAAATAATAATTGTTCTGTCAGAAATGGAAAAATAAGCAAGATCCTGAAGGAAAAATTGTGCAGATGTGTAGAAATTGCTTTGCTTAACCGCTTGTTTGGAGCATTGAATTTCTGTGCATTCACTGCCCCTGTAACTAATGGCTTGATTAATTATGAGTTTAATCTTAGATGAAAATAATTGTACAGGTGATTTTACTATAGTGGTATTACCAAGCAAACAACGTCACAATATCTGCTTGTTGAATTTCCAGTAGTTAATAATGAACACTCATGGCAGGGCTTCGGCCCTTAATGGGACAGTGGTGAAATTGGAAGGGAGAGGAAGGAAAGGGAAAGAAATGAATTCCCTGATATTCATGGAAATTCAGAAATTTTAGTTTTTGAAATCAACATCAGAAGTGGTGTACTGTTGTGCTGTGGTGGGGTGGGGAAGTGCAGTAGACTTGTGGGCAGCAACCTAAAGAGGACAACAGACATCCTGACTTCCAGGAGTGACACCCATAACAAACACAAATGCAGGAAAAGGTATTGTGACCTCAAGATATAGCACAGAGCTACGGCATTTACCACTCCCAAGGTACTGCTGCACATACACACTTACTTGCAGTCACCACATTCACAAACACGCATGCAGCTGTAATTTAGGAGTTTCATTAGTTGACTGGGAGAAGAAAAAATGCTTTCTCTGTTTCAGGCATGGGTGACAAATAATTGGGCAGTGGCCAGCAGGCTGTGAGAAAGGTTCCTCTTGTGCTCACTGCCTCAAGACTGGTGGAGTAGGTCCTCCTCCTCATGCCCAAACTGAGGCCAGAGCTGAGGAGGCAGTAAACCTCCATGGTAAGCTCTTTTGTCTGCTCCTTAATCCATCCCATTTTGAAGTCTGCATGTGTACTGCTCCATTCCTTCAGATGTGCCATGCACACAACTTGTTTGTGAACCTCTGTGACTATCATTTGTGGTTCACTAGAGGAGGAGTTTACACATCAGTGCTTTCTTGGACGATGCAGATGAGAACTGCAATAGAGACATCTGTAAGAAGGATGATGCAGATGCACACTGAAGTGGCGAGCTTGTCGTCAAGCTGCCTGAGAAAATGGAGGAGATGCCACTTGTATGAAGCTTCTCTTCTACTCTGGAGATGTGTACTTCTATGCAAGAACCTGGAGGTGAACAGCAACTGCCCTGAAAACACAAAAGATCATCCTCTGTGTAGACTTTGGCCTCTGTGCAGACTTGGGCTGAGTCAGTTAGACCTTGTGATGTCTGAATGAAGGTTGTTCTATGTGAACCCATCCTGGAATAAAACCCCTAGGGTCAGGCACTTCTGCATGAGAAACAGATTGCTGTTTAAACAGTGCAGAGCTTGCTCTTGGAAGAATTTTGCAGAATGTGGAAAGTTGAGATATGGGTATGTTAACCAGATGTTACATGAACATAGAACAGAACATTACAGCACAGGAACAGGCGCTGTGGCCCATGATGTTGTGCTGAACTAATTAAGCTAATGACAACTATAATCCCTTCTCCCTGCATTTAGCCATATCCCTCTATTCTCTGCATATTCATGTGCCTATCTTAGAGCCTCTTAAATTCTATTATATCTGCCTTCACCACCACCCCTGGCAGTGCATTCCAGGCACTCACCACTTTCTATGCAAAAGAACTTTTCCCCTCCTTTTGAACTCCCCCCTCCCCCCCCCCTCCTTTTGGACTCTCCCTCCCCCCCCTCCTTTTGGACTCTCCCTCCCCCCCCCTCCTTTTGGACTCCCCCCTCCCCCCCCTCCTTTTGGACTCTCCCTCCCCCCCCCCTCCTTTTGGACTCTCCCTCCCCCCCCCCTCCTTTTGGACTCCCCCCCCCCCCCCTCCTTTTGGACTCCCTCCTCCCCCCCCCCCCTCCTTTTGGACTCCCTCCTCCCCCCCCCCCCTCCTTTTGGACTCCCTCCTCCCCCCCCCCCCTCCTTTTGGACTCCCTCCTCCCCCCCCCCCTCCTTTTGGACTCCCTCCTCCCCCCCCCCCCCTCCTTTTGGACTCCCTCCTCCCCCCCCCCCCTCCTTTTGGACTCCCTCCTCCCCCCCCCCCCTCCTTTTGGACTCCCTCCTCCCCCCCCCCCTCCTTTTGGACTCCCTCCTCCCCCCCCCCCCTCCTTTGGACTCCCTCCTCCCCCCCCCCCCTCCTTTTGGACTCCCTCCTCCCCCCCCCCTCCTTTGGACTCCCTCCTCCCCCCCCCCCCCCTCCTTTTGGACTCCCTCCTCCCCCCCCCCCCCTCCTTTTGGACTCCCTCCTCCCCCCCCCCTCCTTTTGGACTCCCTCCTCCCCCCCCCCTCCTCCCCCCCCCCTCCTTTTGGGGACCCTCCTCCCCCCCCCTCCCCCCCCCTCCTCCCCCCCCCCTCCTCCCCCCCCCCCTCCTCCCCCCCCCCTCCTCCCCCCCCCCCCTCCTCCCCCCCCCCCTCCTCCCCCCCCCCTCCTCCCCCCCCCTCCTTTTGGACTCCCTCCTTCCCCCCCCCTCCTCCCCCCCCCCTCCTCCCCCCCCCCTCCTTTTGGACTCCCTCCTTCCCCCCCCCCTCCTTTTGGACTCCCTCCTTCCCCCCCCCCTCCTTTTGGACTCCCTCCTCCCCCCCCCCTCCTTTTGGACTCTTCCCCCCCCTCCTTTTGAACTCCCCCCCCCCTCCTCTTGAACTCCCCCCCCCTCCTTTTGAACTCCCCCCCTCCTTTTGAACTCCTCCCCCCCTCCTTTGAACTCCTCCCCCCCCCTTTGAACTCCCCCCCTCCTTTGAACTCCCCCCCCTCCTTTGAACTCCCCCCCCTCCTTTGAACTCCCCCCCCTCCTTTGAACTCCCCCCCCTCCTTTGAACTCCCCCCCCCTCCTTTGAACTCCCCCCCCTCCTTTGAACTCCCCCCCCTCCTTTTGAACTCCCCCCCCCCCCTCCTTTTGAACTCCCCCCCCCTCCTTTTGAACTCCCCCCCTCCTTTTGAACTCCCCCCCCCCTCCTTTTGAACTCCCCCCCCCTCCTTTTGAACTCCCCCCCCCTCCTTTTGAACTCCCCCCCCCTCCTTTTGAACTCCCCCCCCTCCTTTTGAACTCCCCCCCCCCTCCTTTTGAACTCCCCCCCCCCTCCTTTTGAACTCCCCCCCCCCTCCTTTTGAACTCCACCCCCCCTCCTTTTGAACTCCACCCCCCCTCCTTTTGAACTCCACCCCCCCTCCTTTTGAACTCCACCCCCCCTCCTTTTGAACTCTCTCTCCCCTCCCCCCTTTTGAACTCTCTCTCCCCCGGGATTATTAGACATTTTAACCCTGGGAGGAAAAGATACCTGCTGTCTATTCTATCTATGCCTCGCATAATCTTACAAACTTCTTTCAGGTCTTTCCCCCTCCCCCCCACAGCCTCTGCTGCTCCAGAGAACACAACTCTAGTTTGTCCAGCCTCTCCTTGTGGCACATACCCTCTAATTCAGGCAGCATCCTGGTAAACCTCTTCTTCATACTCTCCATAACCTCAACATCCTTCCTATAATGGAGGACCAGAATAGAATGCATGGGTCGGTATCTCCATCCCTTCCCCCGCACCCACTGAACACCTTTTGAGGTCAGCACTTATAGAAGTGCCTCTAGGCCACATGCTCACTTTTGCTTAATGGCATCTTTCCCAGACTGCAGCTTCACAGAGCAGAACATTGCAGTTTGAAAAAGGCTGATCGAGGACCAGAAACTTGGCATGGGAGGGGTTAGCGGGTGGAGCCTCCAATTGCATGGCTTCCCAAACCAACCTTGAAGGCAAGTGTGAAGAATGGTTAATGTAATAATCACCTTTTTATTTTAAAAAAATCTATTCTTTTAACTGGGTTGGGAAATTCACAGGATTTGGTAGTTTGGATTCAGAATTAGCTTACCCACAGAAGACAGGGTATTGGTGTATGGGTTTTATTCTGGCTGGATGTCTATAATCAGTGGTGTTCCTCAGGGAGCAGTACTGGGCCCTTTGTGATATATTTAAATGACTTGGATGAAAGTGTTGATGGGTTGGTTAGTTTGCAGATGACACCAAAATTGGTGGAGTTGCAGACAGTGAAGAAGGTCGTCGATGGATACAGCAGGATCTGGATCATTTACAGTAATGGGTGGAGAATAGCAAGTTTAGGGAATCCTGGCTGATGAGAGATATTGAGGCTCTGGTCAAGAAAAAGAAGGAAACATACAGTGTGTTTAGGAGGTTGGGTTCGAGTGAATCCCTTGACTATAAAAAGATTAAGAATACTCTTAAGATGGAATAAGATTTTTACTATTGGGCAATTAATATTAGATATTTAATTTTCTGGGCACAAGATTTAGATGTCCTCGATGGGTGTACCTTGAATATGAATCAGTGTAAGGATTTTCATTAGCTTCTATTTTAGGAGCCTCATTCCCTTTTGCACTTACTAAATTGAGTAAACAAATGATAAACCCAATAGTTAAACACAATGTGAATATGGTTTCAATTTTGTAAATTTTTTGGATTCAATAAATTCATTTTATCAAGTCCTATCCAATCTAATTTTTTCTTTCAACCATCCAGAATTGACTTAGCCTTTCCTTTATGGAAAATGAAGGGAATAACATGCTTTCGTGATTTATTCATTGATAACTGTGTGTCTTTTGAACAACTGCCCAATAAATACAGTTTGCCTAGTTCACACTTTTTTCAATATTTACAGATTAGAAACTTAAGTCAATTTAACTTCTTTTCCGAATCTATATAAAACTGAAATTACAGGAAAAATCTTAGGTTTTAATCCTTACCAGAAGGGCTTGATAGCAATAATTTATGATCTGATTATGAAAATACGTCTAGAGACACTTGATAAAATTAAGAATGAATGGGAAAGGGAACTCCAGATACTCTTACCTACAGAGACATGGAAGAAAACTCTCCAGTTAGTTAATACATCTTCAATGTGTGCTAGACACTCTTTGATACAGTTTAAGGTAGTTCACAGAACCCATATGTCGAAGGACAAGTTAGCCCGTTTTTATCACATATAAATCCTATATGTGGCAGATGTAATTTGGAGGTGGCTTCCCTGACACACATGTTTTGGTCCTGTCCTCTTTTGGAAAAATATTGGAAAGACATTTTTAATATTCAACTGTATTGATTATTGATCTACAACCACATCCTATTACTGCAATTTTTGGGTTACCAATGATGGATTCTTGCCATCTATCTGCTTCTGTTTGTCGTATGATTGCTTTTGTTCCATTAATGGCCAAGAGGTCCATTCTATTTAAATGGAAGGACCCTATACCCCCACCACATTTCAATGGTTTTACTTAGAAAAAATTAGGAGTGGTACTGTTGCTCCTTCACTTAAATTTGAGGAAGTTTGGAGTTCATTTATTCAATATTTCCATACAATATAAGCAGACCTTCTTCGAATCCCTTTCAATAACCTTAGAATATAGGGGAGCGGAGCTGACGACATAATGTTTTTTTTAACCGAAGAAATATCAGTCCAGTTTTTTTTTTGAAGTTTTTGGTTTGCTTTTGTTTATCATTATACTTTTTTTGGGGGGGTTTCTTTTCATATAATCAAATTTCTTTTCAATTTCTTCTTTTTTTTCTGTATCATGTTCACTTAGCAAGAGAGCAGGAGGTCCAGATTACATATTTTACTCCTTGTGAGTATAAATTAACTGTTATTATTGTTATCCTGATCTCTTCACATTAATGCTATGTATATTAATTTGAATTAATTTGAAATTCAATAAAAAGATTGAAAAAGGAAATCAGGAGGACAAAGAAGGAATGAGATGGATCTGGCAGGTAAGGTTCAGGAAAATCCCAAGAGGTTCTATAGCTATATTAAGAGTGAAAGGGTGGGTAAGGAGAGCGTAGGTCCCCTTAGAGATCAGTAGGGCCACCTATGTCTCGAGCCGCAGGAAATGGTGGGATTTTTAACTAGTATTTCTCTGCTTTGCTGAGGAGAACATCATGTTTGCTCAAGAGATAAGGGAAACAAGTGTACATGTTCTGGAGAGCATTCATATTATCAGGGAGGAAGTATTTGCAACCTTACAGTGCACGAAGATGGATAAATCCCCAGGACCTGACAAGTATATCTTTGGACTTTGGGAGGCCAGAGAAGAAATTGCGGGGGTTGTTGCAGAGATATTTGCTTTATTGTTAGCTGCTGGTGAAGCTCCTGAAGACTGGAAGGTGGCTAATATCATTCTGTTGTTTAAGAAGGGTAGCAAGGACAAGCCAGGGAACTATAGGTTGGTCAGCCTGACATCAGTGGTGAGGAAGTTACTGGAAGGAATTCTGAGGGACAGGGATCTATCAACTTTTGGATAGTCTTGAGTCTGATTCGGAGGAGTCAGCTTGGCTTTGTGCGTGGGAAGTCTTGCTTGATTAATCTTTTGCAGTTCGTTGAAGAGGTAACTGACAAGGTAGATGAGGGTAGGGCAATGGATGTTGTCTATTTGGACTTTAGCAAGGCTTTCGACAAGGTCCCACATGGCAAGTTGGTCTGGAATGTTGGGTCCCATGGAATCCAGGGAGAGTAGTTAGCTGAATTCAAAATTGGCGCAGAGGGTGGTGGTTAAAGGTTATTTCGTGGAATGGAGGTTGGTGACTCATGGTATGCTGCAGGGGTTGGTGTTGAGACCCTTGTTATTCATTATTTATACAAATGATTTGGATGTGAATGCACAAGGCTTGATCAGCAAACTTGTAGATGACATGAAATTAGCAGGTGATGATTGTGAAGAAGGGGGATCTTGATCAGTAGCAAATGGATTTCAAAGCAGACAAGTGTGAGGTGATACATTTTGGAAAGTCAAACCAGAGTAGGGCTTAGTCTATGAATGGTAGGGCGCTAAGGATTGTAATGGAACAGAGGGACCTTAGGAGTACACATGCATAGTTTGAAAGTAGTGTCACAGGTAGGCAGTGGTGAAAAAGGCATTTAGCACACTGACCTTCATCAGTCAGGGTATTGAATGTTGGAGTTGTACAAGTCGTTGGTGAAACCACACTTGAAGAACTGTGTACAGTTTTTGTCACCTCGTTGTGAGAAAGATGTGGTTAGACTGAAAAGTGTGCAGAATAAATTTGAGGACGTTGCTAAGACTAGAGGGCCTGTGTTATAGAGAGGTAGGCTAGGCTAGGTCTTTATTTTTTGGAATGTAGGAGAATGAGAAGCAGCCTTGTAGAAATGTTTCGGATTATGAGAGGCATAAATAAGTTGGATGGTAAGTCTTTTCCCCAGAGTAGGGGACTCCAAAACCAAGGGGCATAGATTTGGAGTGGGACGTGAATGATTTTTTTAAAGGGACCTGAGGGGAAACATTTTCATGCAGACGGTGAAATAAGCTACCAGAGGAAGTGGTTGAGGCAGGTACCATAGTATCACTTAAGAATCACTTAAGAAGCACTTGGATTGGTACATGGATGGGAGGGGCCTGGAGTGATATGGGCCGATCGGAGGAAATTGGGACCAGATAGGTGGGCACCACGGTTGGTATGGACTCATTGGGCTGAAGGAGATTTTCACTCCTAGGAACTTGAAGCTCTCAACCCTCTTGACCTCAGCACCATTGATGTAGACAGGTGCATGCAACCCCCCCCCCCCACCCCCGTCCTGAAGTCACTGACCAGCTCTTTTGTTTTGCTGACATTTAAGGGAAAGATTGTTGTCATGACGGCATGTCCCTAAGCTCTCAATCTCCTTTCTGTACTCTGACTCGTTATTTGAGATGTGGCCCACTACGGTGGTATCATCTACAAACTTGTAGATGGTGCTAGAGCAGAATCTGGCCATGCAGTCATAAGTATATAGGGAGTAGAGTAGGGGGCTGGGGACGCAGCCTTGTGGTGCACCAGTGTTGAGAATAATCATGCTGGAGGTGTTGCTGTCTATTCTCACTGATTGTGGTCTGTTGGTCAGGAAGTGAAGGATCCAATTGCAAAGGGAGGTGTTGAGTCTCAGAGTTTGGTGATGAATTTGCTTGGAATTATAGTATTGAAGGTGGAGCTGTAATCAATAAACAATAGTCTCACGTAGGTGTCTTTATTAACTCAGGCAAGTGGGAGGTCAAATATAAGGGGAAAGTATACAGTTAATGGTAAGACCATAATGGCACAGTTAATGGCAGCATTGATGGACAGTGGGATCTTGGGATCGAAATCCATAGCTCCCTAAAAGTGGTAACAGAAGTACATAGTGGTAAAGAAGGCGTATGGCATGCTTGCTATCATTGGTCAAGGTATTGAGTATAAGAGTCAAGAAGTCATGTTGCAGCTGTATAAAACTTCGGTTAGCCCACAGTTGGAGTATTGCATGTAGTTCTGGTTGCCCCATTATAGGAAGGATATGGAGGCTTTGAAGAGTTCAGAAGAGGTTTATCAGGGTGCTGCCTGGATTAGAGGGCATGTACTATTTGGAGAGGTTGAACAAACTTGTGTTGTTTTCTTTGGAGCAGTGGAGGCTATTTTTTTGGGAACAGAAGTTCATAAAATGATGAGAGGCATAGATAGTTAGCCAGTATCTTTTTCCCCCAGAGTTGAAATATCTAATAGTAGAGGGCATGCATTTAAGATGAGAGGGATAAAGTTCAAAGGAGATGTGCAGGGCAAGTGTTTTGTACAAAGAGTTGTGGGTACCTGGAATGCACAGCCAGGTGTGGTGGTGGAGGCAGATATGATAGGAGTTTAAGAGGTTCTTGGATTGGCACATGAATATGCAGAGAATGGAGGGATCTGGACCATGTAGAGGCAGAGGGGATTAGTTTTATTAGATGTCATTAGCTTAATTAGTTTGGCACCACTTCGTGGTCAAGGTCCTGTTCCTGTGTTGTACTGTTCTGTGTTCTAGATATTTTAAAGCAAATTCTCATACTTTCAGTATGAAGGTAAATGGAGAAATGTTTCACTTTAGCAGGACTTGTGTGAAACAACTAATCTTAGTAATTATGGCAAAATGGAGGCTCTGTTACTGGTTGTCACCTTGGTGGTTCAGGTCTTGGTGAACCTCCACTGTCCTTCAGTTGCTGATGAAATATTGTGCCATTAGGAGTCTTTAATTAATCTTTTGCTTTACAGATGAAAAATTCTGAGATTTTAATGGGAATTGGAGGTTTATACACAGGTTAAGTATATGGGCAAGATGAAATATAATGTGTTTCAAAATATCATCCAGCATGGAAACGAGCAATTTTAGCTCACCACGTCCATGCTAACCAGTGGGTACCCATCTGTATTAATCCCATCTTCCAGCACTTGGCTCATAGTCGATTCAGGAGCTTGTCTAGACACTTCTCAAATGCTATCAGCAGCTCTGCTTCCATCACTTTCTCAGGCAGTGTATTCCAGATACTTGCCACTCCCTGGGTAAGAAAGCTCCCTGTCAGATCCCCTCTAAATCTCTTGCTGCTTGCTCTAAGTCTCGTGTCCTCTAGTTTTATCCCACCTCTGAGGAAAATTTTCAGGCCATCTTCCTATCTATACTCCTCATAACTTTATATACCTCCATCATGTCTCCTAACTTTCTCCATTCCGGGGAAAATAGAGCATCTCCAGTCTCTCGTCATGACTGAAACTCTCCACACATCCAGACAGATCTCCTCTGCATCCTCTCTCGTGTTATCGCATTCTTCCAATAGTGTAGTGACCAGACCTGCACACAGTCCTCCAGCTGCTATCTGACCAATGTACTATAAAGTTGGAGCATAGTCTTGGAAGGCCAAGTAGTATCTGTGGAGAAAAGTGGACGGTCAACATTTCAGGTCAGGATCCTTCAAGACTGTAAATAAAAAAAAAAACTTCAAAGTGGGCATCTCTGAAGAGACTTTGCAGTGGAGCAGTAATCCAAGAGAAACAAAAGACTGCACATGCTGGAATCTGGATGGAAAAAACAAGATACTATAGGAACTCAGCAGGCCAGGCAGCATCCTTGGAGAAAAGTAGACAGTTAATGTTTCGGGTCAGGACCCTTTTTCAGGATGCCTTCTACATCTACATCCACATCCAAATCACTCGTGAATATTTTGACAGCAAGGGTCACAGCATCAATCCCGGTGGAACATCACTAGTCACAAAGATCCAATTACATCACCCTCTGCCTCCGATTGCCACGCCAATTTTGGCTGCACTTTACCAACTTGCCCTGGATCTCATGGACCTAAACCTTTTGGACCAGTCTGTAACATAGGACCTTGTCAAAGGCCTTTCTGAAGTCCATGTAAACCACATATACTAGATTGCGTCATTACACTTTGTTACTTCTTCAGTCAGACAGGATGTACCCTTGATGAAGCCATGCTGGCTCTCAGTAGTCCTTGCTCCTTGCTGCAAAGAAGGGAAAAAATGAGTCCAAATGATCTTAAATCCTGTCCCTCAGCACTTTTTTCCAGTAACTTCTCTACAACTAAAATTAGGCTTGTAGGTCAGTAATTACCAGGCTTTTCCCTGCTACTTTTTGTGAAAAGGGGACCACATTTACCATCCTTCAGTCATCTGGGACTTTGCTTGTGGCCAGTGAAGATTTAATAACCAGAGTCCCAGCAATCTTTGTTTGCCTCATGAATAAATTTCATTGGCCTCTAGGGATTTATCCATCTTTAAGCCCGTTAAGGCATTGAGTACCTCTGTAGAGACTTGCACTAGAAATTTACATTCCCTTTTCGTTAAATCTTCTAACTATCTGGGCAAGCTTTTCATCTGAGGAAATGGTAGAGGCAAATACAATATGGACAAGAATAGGGAAGGATCAGAGGGACAAGGTCTGCATGAGAGACTACAGATTCTGGAATCTAGAGCAATAAACAATCTGCTGGAGAAACTCTGGATTGAACAACATCTGTGGGAAGAAAGGAGTTGTTGACATTTTGGGTTGAAACCCTGGATCAAGACTGAGGGAGGGGTGGGATGGTCAGTTTTAAGAGAAGGGGGGTGGTGAGAAAGGAATCCAAGGTGATTGGTGGACTGAAAAGGGATGTATGAAGACAGGCAGGTTGTGCCAGGTAGGTGAAGGGAGCAGGGTTGGAGTTGGGAGATGGTGGCAGGTGAATGATAGATGGAGGCAGACAAAGAGGGGAAAAGGTGAGGGAGGGGATTGTGAATATTGGAGACAGCTCCTGGAGGGAGATGAGCATGAACAAAGAGCTACCAGTGCTGGACTCAAAGGAGGTGAGAATGTGAACTGTGCATGTAGTGGATGGAACCAGGAGGTAAAGGGGGGCTGGGGGATATGAGGGAAAGGGAACAAAGATCGGAAGGAGAGAATGGTAGAGAAACAACCCAGTGGAGGGGAAGAATGCCTAAAATTGGAAAACTCATTATTCATGCTGTTGGGTTGTAGACTACTTGGGTGGAATGTGAGGTATTGCTCTTCTAGTTTGTGTTGGGCCTCATCCTGGCAGTAGAGAAGAGAGGATGGACAGGTCAGTGTGGGAATGAGAAGGGGAATTGAAATTGCATGCAACTAGGAGATCGGGATGGCCATTGCAGTCCGAGCATAGGTGCTCTGTGTAATGGTTGCCCAGTCTGCACTTGGTCTTGCTGATGTAGAGGAGGTTACTATATATAGTAGACGAGATTGGAGGAGGTGCACATGAACCTGGAAGGGTGTTTTGGGTCCCTAAATGGCGGTGAGCAAGGAGGTGTATAGGTAAGTGTTACACCTCCTGTGAGGGTGGGGGAAAGTGCCAGAGTTCAGGGAGGGATGAGTGGTCCATGTAGCAGGCAGAAAGGGGTAGTGAGGAGATGATGTGGCCGGTGGTGGGATCTTGTTGCAGCTGGCGGAAATGAAGAAGGATGATATGCTGGATATGGAGGCCCATAGGGTGAAAGGTGAGGACTAGGAGAATTCTACCTCAGTTTAGTAGGCTATGATTAGTGGAGTACCACAGGAACTGGTACTGCATCCCCAGCAATTCAAAAATGCCCATTAACAATTTGGCTGAAGGGATTAGCTTAGGCATTTAGTTACTAAGTTAATTAGTCCATGCTGTACATGGACTTGCAGATCTGAGCAGCACAGTGGCATGGCTAGTCAAGCCAATGTATTGTTTGTCATAATGTATGGGATTTGGATGAGATGTGCAAGTACACACTCGGCACGGATAAACTCCCACTCAAATGCTTTGACAGCTGTGAGGAAATGTACCAGCCATCAAACTATCAAATGGCTTTGAATGTCTCTGTTCACAACTACTGAAAAAATATTACAATTACTATAAAATACTTAAACACCTACAAAACTTGGAACACAAATTGAATAAATACACTTCATTAAACCTGGAATGCCTAGGTTAATTTGCATTTTTGGAATGAATCTACTTCTCTGAGGTGAATGGGATCACAGAACCTATACTTGATCTGACATTGCTTCAATTCACAAATTTCAGTGTAACCACTGAAAAACAGCAGGAAGTTGATGCTCCACTGGTAAACCTCATGAGGAAAGCAAATGGAGTATAGTCAGAATGGCAGTGAGGTTTTGTGTCAGGTATATTAACTATTTGGACGAGAATGTGGGTGGCATGATTAGCAAGTTTGTAGATGACACCAAAATTAGTGATGTGGACAATAAAGGTTATCCAAAGTTATATCAGGAGTTAGATCAAGTGGGGAAAGTGAGCAAGGAATGGCAGTTGGAATTTAACTCTGACAAATGTGAAGTGATGAATTTTGGGAAGTTAAACTAGGGCAGAGGACGTGGTGAATGACAGAGTCCAAGGGAGTATTGTAGAAGTGAGCTAGGGACTTGTATTCCTCGCTTCCTGAAAGTGATGACTCAGGATGTTGAAAAAGGCATTTGGAATACTTTCTTTCAGTAGACAGGGCATTGAGAAGAAGAGTTGAGATGTCATGTTACAGCTGGACAAGACATTGAGACTTGTATCTGGAATATTGTGTGCTGCTCTGGAAGGATATGATTAAGCTGGAAAGTGTGCAGAAAAGATACACAACTATGTTGCCAAGACTGGAGGGCTTGAGTTATAAGGAGTGACTGGATAGGCTGGGACTGTTTTACCTGGAATGAAGAGGGATGATCTTAGAGGAAGGAGATTGCTGAACCGTTGGCTAGGATATTTGAGTCCTCATTGTCCACGGGGATGGTACCGGAGGATTGGAGGGTGGCAAATGTTGTCCCCTTATTCAAAAAAGGTGGTAGGGATAGTCCAGGGAATTACAGACCAGTGAGCGTCACGTCTGTGGTGGCTAAGCTGCTAGAAAGGATTCTAAGAGATAGGATCTATGATCATTTAGAGAATCATGGACTGATTAGGGACAGCCAGCATGGATTTGTGAAAGGAAGATCTTGCCTCACTAGCCTGATAGGCTTCTTTGCGGAGGTGACCAGGAAGATTGATGAGGATAGTGCAATGGATGTGGTCTACATGGATTTTAGTAAGGCGTTTGACAAGGTTCCGCATGGTAGGCTTCTTCAGAAGGGATCCAGGGAGGCTTGGCCGTGTAGATTCAGAATTGGCTTGCCTGTAGAAAGCAGAGGGTTGTGGTGGAGGGAGTGCATTTGGATTGGAGGGCTGTGACTAGTGGTGTCCCACAGGGATCGGTTCTGGGACCTCTACTTTTTGTGATATTTATTAATGACTTAGATGAGTGGGTGGAAGGGTGGGTTAGCAAGTTTGTAGATGACACAAAGATCGGTGCTGTTATGGATAGTGTGGAGGGCTGTCAAAGCTTACAGAGGGATATTGATAGGATGCAGAGCTGGGCTGACAAGTGGCAGATGGAGTTCAATCTGGAGAAGTGTGAGGTGGTACACTTTGGAAGGACAAACTCCAAGGCAGATTACAAGGTAAATAGCAGGATTCTGGACAGTGTAGAGGAGCAGAGGGATCTGGGGGTTCATATCCACAGATCACTGAAAGTTGCCACACAGGTGGATAGGGTAGTTAAGAAAGCTTATGGGATGTTAGCTTTCATTAAGTCCTGGGATCGAGTTTGAGCCGCGAGGTAATGATGCAGCTTTACAAAACTCTGGTTAGACCACACTTGGAGTACTGTGTCCAGTTCTGGTTGCCTCATTATAGGAAGGATGTGGAGGCGTTGGAAAGGGTGCAAAGGAGATTTACCAGGATGCTGCCTGGATTAGAGCGTATGGAATATGAGGAGAGGCTTAAGGTGCTAGGGCTTTATTCACTGGAAAGGAGGAGGATGAGAGGAGATATGATAGAGGTATATAAAATATTGAGAGGAATAGATAGAGTAGACAGTCAGTGCCTCCTTCCCAGGGCACCAATGCTCAAGACGAGAGGGCATGGCTTTAAGGTTATGGGTGGGAGGTTTAGGGGAGATGTCAGGGGGAGGTTTTTCACCCAGAGAGTGGTTGGTGCATGGAATGCACTGCCTGGGGTGGTGGTGGAGGCAGATACATTGGACAGGTTCAAGAGTTTGTTGGATAGGCACATGGAGGAATGTGAGATAGAGGGATATGCGGGAGGAAAGGGTTCGATAGTGTGAGGGTGGTTTGATGGATGGCACAACATGGTGGACCAAAGGGCCTGTTTTGTGCTGTATGGTTCTATGATAGAGGTATACAAAATATTAAGAGGAATAGATAGTGGACAGCCAGTGCCTCTTTCCCAGGGCAGCAATGCTCAATACAAGAGGGCATGGCTTTAAGGTAATAGGTGGGAAGTTCAAGGGAGACGTCAGAGGGAGGTTTTTCACCCACAGAGTGGTTGGTGAATGGAATGCACTTCCTGGGGTGGTGGTGGAGGCTAATACGTTGGTCAAGTTCAAGACATTGTTAGATAAGCATATGAAGGAATTTAAGATAGAGGGATATGTGGGAGGAATGGGTTAGATAGTCTTAAGAGTGGTTTGAAGGTCGGCACAACATGGTGGGCCAAAGGGCCTGTATTGTGCTGTATTGTTCTATTTTTTCTATGGTTAGAGGTTTATAAAATCATGAGGGCAATAGCTGCAAATCATGAGGGACATGGATGGATGGTCAGTCTTTTTCCTAGAATAGGGGAGCTTAAAATTAGGTTTAAGGCGAGAAGGTAAAGATTTAAAAGGAGCAAGTTTTTCACACAAAGTGGGGTGGGGGGTGGTGGTGGTGGTGGTGGGGGAAGTGGTGTGCATATGTGGATTGAACTGCCAGAGGAAGTGGTAGAGGTGGGTATGATTACAGTGTTTAAAAGACATTTTATCTGGTACATGGATAGGAAAAGTTTGAAGGATTTTGGCCAAATTCAGACAAATGGGACTAGCTCAGGAAGGTACCTTGGTGTGGATGAGTTGCTGTATAATTCGATGACTCTGTAACCCAGGTTTAATTCTGATCTCTGATACTGTGTGCAGTTTGCATGGGTTCCCTGCGCTTTCCTCCCACATCCCAATGATGTGCAGGTTAGTCAGTTAATTGACTACTGTGTAAATTGCCCTTACTGGAGGTAGAATCCAAGTCGTAGAGCAATACAGCACAGATACAGGTCCTTAAGCCCAACGAGTCCATGCCACAGTGCCCACCTGTTAGACCCAATTTCCTGTGTTCAGTCCATATCCCTCTAAGCCCTGCCCTACCCCTCCATGTACCTATCCAAGTACCACTTAAATGATTACTGTACCTGCCTCAACCACTTCCTCTGGCACTCATTCCATATACTCACTACCCTCTGTGTGGAAAAGTTGCCCCTCAGGTCTCTTTGAAATCTTTCCCCTCTTACCCTAACCTTTGCCCCCTAGTTTTGGACTCCCCTACCCTGGAGAAATGACTGTTACTATCCACCTTATCAATACCCCTCAAAATTTTGAAAATTTCTGCAAGGTTACCACTCATTCTCCTACCTTCCAAGGAATAAAGATATAGCCTGGCCATCCTCTCCCTATAACTCAGGCCCTCTAGTCTTGGCAGCATCCTCATGAATGCTTTCTGCACTCTTTCCAGTTTAACCACGTCTTTCCCATAACAAGGGGATCAAAACTGTCCACAGTACTCCAAGTGCAGCCTCATCAAGACTTGTACAGCTGCAACATAATGTCCCAACTCCTATACTCAATGCCCTGACTGAAGGCCAGCGTGTTAAATGCCTTCTTCACCACCGTGTCTAACTGTGATGTTTCTTTCAATGAACTATGCACTTGTACCCTTAGGTCCCTCTGTTCCATTCCAGTACAAGTCCTATGCTGGTTTGACTTTCCAGAATGCATCACCTCACACTTACCTGTATTGAAATCCATTTGTACTTCCCTAACTGACCCTGTAATCTACGATAACCTTCTTCACTATCAGCAATACCTCCCTGATTTCATGTAGATACACATCATTGAGCATATGTGATCTAACTAGCTGTGGAAGTCGGTGTTTTTATAGTAAATATCAGTGGATACTTTGTCTCCTGAGATGGAGTTCCTCCAGCAGATGATATTAAGGGAGGTGCATCTACTGTATTCAGTGCTCCAAGTGTGGTCTCGTCTACGTTGGCGAGACCAAACGCAGACTAGGTGACCATTTTACAGAACACCTGCATTCTATCCTGAACTGCGATCTGCATCACCCCTGTTGCCAGTCACTTCAACTCTTCCACTCCATCACAGATATGTCAGTCCTCTGCCTCCTCCACTGCCAGGAGAATTCCAACTGCAAACTGGAGGAATAGCACCTCATTTTCCATCTTGGAACCTTGCAGCCTAACAGCATAAACATTGAATTCTCCCACTTTAAGTAACCCCTACACCCACCACACATCTTCCCTTTCCTAGCATATTTCTCTCTTTTTCTACCCCACCCTTTTTCTTCCTTACCTTTTGACCCATCCCCCAATGGATCTGCTCTCCCCGCCTATCACTCTCTTACCTGCATCTACATATCACCACCTTGTGCCCACCTCGCCTTCCCTCTTTTGTCCCTGTCACTGCTCTGTTTTCCCCTTTCTTACGTACCAGCAACAAAAGAAACACACCGAGTCACATATAAATGTTAGAAACTATTTTATTAATAACTACTTATAATAAAAATAAAAATGTTAGATATTAAACATTAACCCCCAAAACTAAACTTGAAGTGTGTGTGTGTGTGTGTGTGTGTGTGTGTGTGTGGCAGATCCCCAAATTCCAAGTCCAGGAATAGTTCTCAAAGTTCAGTTCAGCAAGTCGTAAGGTAAAACGTGAACAAAGGCTTTTACAAAACCACCATTGACTGAAGAGAAAATGTAGAGAGAGAATAGAGAGAAATTATGAAATCCAAATGTTCCATGATGGAACCCATATGACACCTCAATCTCCATTGCTTTGTAGAAGTATCTGCCACCCCGAAAGGCATTCGAGACTTGGCCATCCACAGAAATACCTGTTTCCTTCTACAGGTTAACGACAAAGTGGACTCCACTGGATCACTCCAAAAATCCATACATGGATTGTAGTGACAGACACAGTTATTGTTCTTCATCCATCGATACAGAGGCCAGTCAGTGTCTCTCTCTCTCTCTCTCTCTCTCTCTCTCTCTCTCTCTCTCTCTCTCTCTCTTTCCCCCCCACCACCCCCCCCCCCCACTGACTCACTGAACAAACTGTTGTTATCTTGTTGCCGTGATGACACCACGCACACACACTACTCTACTATACTATATTTTAAAGGACAGTCACCAAATAGCAACCTGATCTGTAACACCCCCTATATATTGGGCTTCCCCTTTTCCTACCTTCAGTCCTCTAGAAGGGTCCTGACCGGAAACGTTAACTGCCTGCTTTTCTCCATGGATGCTGCCAGGCCTGCTAAGTTCATCCAGCATCATCATGTTTTTCATCTAGATTCCAGCATCTGCAGTCCTTTGTTTCTCTTTCTGCAGACAGAAGAGTTAGTTTAATTTGGCATTGTGTTCTGAAGGACTTGTTGCTGTGCAGTACTTTTCTGTTCTTTGTGTCCCTAGGTATTTACTCCACAAAATTCCCCAGGGCTCTGCCATTTCTTAGTTTAACTTTCTAAAATATATCTCTTCACACTAGTTTGAGAGAAATTCCAGCTGCCATTCCTTTGCCCACTTTCCGAGTTGATCTAGATCCTGTTGTAACCCTGGACAACCTTCTTCACTGCCCACTACACCACTAATTTTGGTGTCATCTGTGACTTATTACTCATGCCACCGACACCCTTATCCAAATTGTTAATATATGTGTCTATTTATTTACTGAAAATGGTTTGGAGTCTTAAAAATAGGGAAGTTCTGTTATAAATAGGGTGTTGATGAGGCCTCACCTGGAGTACTATGCACAGTTTTAATCCCCTTACCAAAAAATATGTAGTAGCACTGAAGGTAGTTCAAAGGAGATACACCAGGATAATTCCTGAGATGAGAGGGTTCTAGTAATAGCTTGCACCTACATTCTTTGGAGTTTGGAAGAATGAGACATGACTTCATTGAGACAAGATCCTGAGGTGGGGGGGGGGGGTGATGCTTGACAGGGTAGATATTGAAAAGTTTTCCCACTGATGGGAGAATGTCAAATTAAGGCATCAGTCATTCAAAACAAAGGTGTGGAAGTTTTTCAGAATATGCTGAATCTCTGGAATTCTGTACTGGAGGGTTGTGAAGGCTAGATAGTTATAGGTATTGAAGGTGGAGATAGAAACTTGTGAAAGAAATGGAAATTTAGGGGTGGGGAAGGCTTAAGGGTTACTGGCACTGAAGTTTTGAGATCAACATAGATCAGCTGTGATCAGATTGAATGGTGGGGCAGGCTTGAGTCATAGTCATAGTGTAATGCAGCAAGGAAACGGGCCCTTCAGTCCAATTCATCCATGCTGAACAAGACACCTATCTAAGCTAGTCCTATTTGGCCTATATCCCTTTAAACCTTTCCTATCTATGTACCTGTCCAAGTGTCTTTTAAATGTTGTTATTGTACCTGCCTCAACCACTTCCTCTGGCAGCTCATTCCATATACTGACTACCCTCTGGGTGAAAAAGTTGCCCTCTGGTCCCTTTTTAAAGGTGGCCTACTCCTATTTTCGTGTATTCTTTTGAGTGAAATGGAAAGAAGGCAGCTAGGCCATAATAATTATGACAATTGTCATAGAGTTATTTGGTATGGGAAAAAGACCTTTCAACCCACTGAAAGGTCTGTTTCTCTACCTGCACTGACCATTAAACATCCATTTACACAAATCCTATACTAGTCTTTGGAACGTAGAAGGAAATCAGAGCAGCCTGAGGAATTTCCATACAGTCATGGGGAGAACCTACATGGATGACACAAGAGGTCAGAATCAAAGCTGGGTCACTGGAACTGTGCTGCCCCAGTGCCACTGTGCAATTGTCTTTCATGTCCAGAAATATCAATTGCTGGTTATGTACAGTTAGTACAGAACATGTCTCTTGTGAATGGCTTTCCAAAGTGGCTGGGATTGTAAGTTTGAATATTCTCACTAAAACGTTGTGACTTGTATGGTCTGAAAGCAAAGCAACAATAGAATGTAGAGACAGGATTTACATTTGGAAGGCAAGGAATGATTAGGGATAGTCAGCATGGTTTTGTGCATGGGAAACAGTGTCTCACGAATATGCTTGAGTTTTTTTGTTTGGAAGAGGTGACCAAGAAGATAGATGTGGGAAGTGTGGTAGACATGGATTTTAGCAAGGCCCTTGACAAGGTACAGTGTGGTGTGCTTGTCTAGAAAGTTAGATCACATGGATCTATCTTACAAAGGCTCAAAATAAGCCAGAAAAATATAGGATGGTGAGCCTGACGTTGTGGGTAAGTATTTGGATGGACAGGGCCTGATTAGGGATAGTCAACATGGCTTTGTGTGTGGTAGGTCATGTTTAACCAATCTTGTAGTTCTTTGAGGAGGTTACCAAGAAGGTGGTTGAGGGAAAAGAAGTGGATGTTGTCTACATGGACTTAGCAAGGCTTTTGACAAAGTCCCGCATGGGAGCCTGGTCCAGAAGATTAAGGTGCTTGACTTTCAGGATAAAGTAGTCAGTTGGATTCAACATTGGGTTAGCAGGAGAAGCAAGAGAGTGGGAGTAGCTGGTTCTTTTTCTGACAAGAGGCCTGTGGCTGGTGGTGTGCCACAGAGATCAGTACTGGATCCGTTGTTGCTTAACTATATTAATGATTTAGATAATGTGGTAAACCGGATCAGCAAATTTGTGGATAATGCCAAGATTGGGGGAGTAGTGGACTCGCGAGGAAGGTTATCAAAGCTTGCAGTGTGATCTTGACCAGCTAGGAAAATGGGCTGAAAAATGGCAGATGCAATTTAACGCAGACAAGTGTGAGGTGTTGCATCTTGGGAGGACAAACCAGGGTAGGGCTCTGACGTGTGGTAGAACAGAGACTTGGGAATACAGATCCATAATTCCAGCGACGAGAGAGCGGAGATTGCCGGAAAATAACGAGGTTTTTTTTTCTCTTTCTAACGTTCGGGACAGCGGCGAGTGACTGCGCAGGCGCGTGACGTCACCCGGAAGCGCGCGGGCGATTTAAAAGTCGAAGGTTCGCCTTCAAGTTTTCTTTCCAGCGACGAGAGAGCGGAGATTGCCGGAAAATAACGAGGTTTTTTTTTTCTCTTTCTAGCGTTCGGGACAGCGGCGAGTGACTGCGCAGGCGCGTGACGTCACCCGGAAGCGCGCGGGCGATTTAAAAAGCAGACGAGCATATCTAGCGGGCAGCGTCGGAGCGGGCAGCTGAGTGAGAGGGAGCAGAGTGGGTTCGGCTTTGGCTCAACGGGCTTCGGCGAGAGCGGGAAAGAGGCGAGATTATAGAGAGGGGTGAGTTATTAGTTTAGTGTAGTTTAGTGTTGAGCTCAGTGATATTCAGCAGTATGCATCTGGGATTAGTGTTGTGTTTGGAGTGTCAGATGTGGGGCCCCTGGGAGACGACCAGACTCCCTGATAACTACATCTGCGCAAAGTGCACCGAGATGCGGCTCCTCAAGGAACGGATTGAGAGTCTGGAGCAGCAGCTGGATGACCTTCGTTTGGTTAGGGAGAGCGAGCAGGAGATAGATAGGAGTTATAAAGATTATGTAGACAGCACCTCAGTGGCAGTCCCCCTCAAAAACCGATATCTCATTTTAGATTCGGTTGGAGAGGATGACTTCATAGAGGAAGACCTCAGCAGCCAGGACCTTGGCACCGTGTCTGATACTGTGGTCCAGCAGAGGAAGAGACATGCAGTGGTTATTGGGGATTCGATAGTAAGGGGTACGGATAGGAGATTCTGCGATAGCGATAATGAGTCTCGGATGGTGTGTTGCCTCCCTGGTGCCAGGGTACGGGATATCACAGACCGTGTCGAGAATATTCTGAGGGGGGAGGGTGAGCAGCCAGAAATCTTGGTACATGTAGGTACCAATGATGTAGGTAGGAAAAGAGAAGAGGTCCTGAAGGAGGAATACAAGGCATTAGGGAGAAGGTTGAAAAGTAGGACCTCAAGGGTAGTAATCTCAGGACTACTACCCGTGTCGCGTATCAATGACAGGAAGAATAGAAAGCTCTGGCAGTTAAATGCGTGGCTGAGTGACTGGTGCAAGGGGCAGGGCTTCAGATTCTTGGATACCTGGGACCTTTTTTGGGGGAGGCAAGACCTATTTGCTAAGGATGGGTTGCATCTAAACTCCAAAGGGTCCAATATCCTGGCGGGAATGTTTAATTTAGTTGTAGGGGAGGGTTTAAACTGATCTGGCAGGGGGGTGGTAACCAGGATGCTAGGTTACAAGATGCTAAGGTGAGGGAGAAAGTGTATAGAAACGAATCCATTGAGGATGGCAAGAATGACAGGCAGGTGATAAGTCAGGATAATTTACTGAATAATAGAAGTACAACAAATCCGGATGTTAGGATACAGAATGTTAGGATAGGGGATGAGGTCTACACGAACATGTCTAAGATAGTAGGTAGCGAAGATAGTAAGAAGGATGGACAGGTAGAAAGTCAGGATAATCTGCTGATCAATAGAGGTACAATAAAATCAATAGCAGATACCAGTCTAAACATACTATATTTAAATGCTCGTAGCATCAGGAATAAAGTAGATGACCTAGTGGCACAACTACAGGTTAATAAATATGACATCGTTGCAATCACTGAGTCGTGGCTTCATGATGGATGTGATTGGGAACTGAATGTCAAGGGGTATACAGTATATAGGAAGGATAGGAGGGTAGGCAGAGGGGGAGGTGTGGCCATGATGGTTAGTAGCGATATAAAATCAATAGAAAGGAAGGACATTGGGTCAGAGGAGGTGGAATCCTCATGGGTGGAGCTGAGAAATAGCAAGGGTAAAAGAACAATAATAGCAGTCATATATAGGCCCCCAAACAGCAGTCAGGAAGTGGACCATAAGTTGCAGATTGAGATAGAAAAAGCATGTCAGAGTGACAATGTGAAGATAATTATGGGGGATTTTAACATGAAGGTGGACTGGGAAATGCAGCAAGGTGGTAGTACTCAGGAGAGTGAGTTTGTGGAATGTCTAAGGGATGTTTTTCTGGAGCAACTTATTGAGGAGCCCACCAGGGGATCGGCTGTTTTGGATTGGGTGCTGTGTAGTGAGCCCGAGGTGATTAGGGAACTAAAGGTAAAGGAACCACTGGGAACAAGTGATCACAATATGATTGAGTTTAGTTTCAAGTTTGAGAAGGAGAAGCTGATAACTGGTGTATCGATATTTCAGTGGAATAAGGGAAATTACAAAGGTATGAGAGATGAGTTGGCCCAAATTGATTGGAGGAGTAAGTTAGCTGAAGGGACGGCAGAGGAAAAATGGAAGAAATTTCTACAGGAAATAAGGACAATGCAGGACAGATATATTCCAAGAAAAAAGAAGGTTTTGAATGGAAAAAAGGCACAGATGTGGATAACGAGGGAGGTGAAGGATAAAATAAAAGCAAAAGGGGCGGCGTACAAAGTAGCAAAAATTAGTGGGAAAACAGAAGATTGGAACGATTTTAAAAATCTGCAGAGAGAAACTAAGAAGGTCATTAGGAAAGCAAAGATGAGTTACGAAAGGAAGCTGGCGGACAACATTCGGAAGGATTCTAAGAGTTTTTTTAAATACATAAGGAATAAAAGAGAGACACGGGTTGACATAGGACCAATTGATAACGGTGCAGGAGGTATTATAATGGATGATAGTGAGATGGCAAGGGAATTGAATGAATATTTTGCATCGGTCTTCACCGTGGAGGACATAAGCAATGTGCCCATTAGTCAGGAGTCTCACGAATTGGAGCTGAGTTCAATTGAGATTAATAGGGAGAAGGTGCTTGGAAAACTAAAGGGGCTTAAGGCTGATAAGTCTCCCGGACCGGATGAGGTGCATCCCCGGGTTCTGAAGGAGGTGGCTGTGGAGATAGCGGAGGCGTTGGCGATTATTTTTCAGGAATCGATAGATTCTGGCATGGTTCCGGAGGACTGGAGGGTAGCGAATGTAGTTCTGTTGTATAAGAAAGGTGGGAGGCAGCACAAAGGCAATTACAGACCTATTAGTCTGACGTCAGTGGTGGGAAAATTATTGGAGTCTATCCTCAAGGAGGAGGTTACGGAATACCTAGAGGCGCAAGGCAAGATAGGACCTAGTCAACATGGTTTTGTGAAGGGGAGGTCCTGTCTGACCAACCTATTGGAGTTTTTTGAAGAAATCACAGGTAGGGTGGATAAGGGAGAGGCGGTAGATGTTGTGTATTTAGACTTTCAAAAGGCCTTCGATAAGGTGCCTCACAAGAGACTGATTAATAAGATAGGTCATGGAATTATGGGCAGGGTAGCAAAATGGGTGGAGAATTGGCTGGTTGGCAGGAAGCAAAGGGTGGAAATAAAAGGATCTCGTTCTGGTTGGTTACCGGTTACTAGTGGTGTGCCGCAAGGGTCGGTGTTGGGGCCTCTCCTTTTTACCTTGTACATCAATGATTTGGATGATGGAATAAATGGTTGTGTGGCTAAGTTTGCGGATGACACCAAGATAAGTGGAGGAGTAGGGAGCATAGAGGAAATAGAAAGAATGCAGAGGGACCTAGACAGTTTAGGAGAATGGGCAAGGAAATGGCAGATGAGATTCAATGTTGAGAAATGTGCAGTTGTACACTTTGGAAGTAGAAATAAGCGGGTAGATTATTATCTAGAAGGAGAGAAGATTGATAGTGCGGTAGTACAAAGGGACTTGGGGGTACTCGTACAAGATACCTTAAAAGTTAACCACCAGGTTGGATCGGTGGTTAAGAAAGCGAATGCTATGTTGGCATTCATCTCGAGAGGTATAGTGTATAAAAGTAAGGACGTGTTGATGAGGCTCTACGCGGCGCTAGTGAGGCCTCATTTGGAATACTGTGCGCAGTTTTGGGCCCCGCATCTTAGGAAGGATGTGCTGACGTTGGAGAGGGTTCAGAGGAGATTTACGAGAATGATTCCAGGAATGAAAGGGCTTAAGTATGATGAGCGTTTGTCGGCTCTTGGACTGTACTCGCTGGAGTACAGAAGGATGAGAGGGGACCTCGTATCGACATTTAAAATGTTGACAGGTAAGGATAGAGTAGATGTGGCTAGGCTGTTTCCCTTGGTGGGCGTGTCCAGGACCAGAGGGCACAATCTTAGAATTAGAGGGTACAGTTTCAAGACAGAGATGAGGAGAAGTTTCTTTACCCAGAGGGTGGTGAAATTGTGGAACTCCTTGCCACGCACAGCAGTGGAGGCCAGATCAGTGGGGGTATTCAAGGAGGAGATAGACAGATATCTAAATAGTCAGGGTATCAAGGGATATGGGGATAAGGCTGGCAAATGGGATTAGAATAGTTTTTTTTTCTCTCTCTTTTTTCCCACCCCATTTCTTTTTCCCTTTTCCTTGGAGCAGACTCGATGGGCCGAATGGCCTGCTTCTGCTCCCTTATCTTGTGATCTTGTGATAATTCCTTGAAAGTGGCATCACAGGTAGATGGGGTCATAAAGAGAGCTTTTGGCCCTTTGGCCTTCATAAATCAGGACATTGCGTATAGGAGTTGTGATGTTATGCTGAAGTTGTATAAGATGTTGGTGCGGCTGAATTTGGAGTATTGTGTGCAGTTCTGGTCACCTACCTACAGGAAAGATATCAATAAGCTTAAAAGAGTGCAGGGAAAATTTACAAGGACGTTGCTGGGACTTGAGGGTCTGAGTTATAGGGAAAGGTTGAATAGCGCAGGAAAATGAGGGGAGATCTTGTAGAATTAAGGGTATAGATTGGGTGAATGCATGTAAGCTTTTCACCCTCGGGTTGGGTGAGACTAGAACTGGAGGTTTATGGTGAAAGGTGGAATATTAAAGAGGAGTCTAAGGGGAAACTCCTTCACTCAGAGAGTGGTGTGAGAATGGAATGAGCTGCCAGTGGAAGTGGTCAATATGCGTTCAATTTTGACATTTGAGAAGTTTGGATAGGTACATGGACGGGAGGGGTTTGAAGGGATATGGTGCAGGTAGGTGGGACTAGGCGGAAGATCAGGTTGGCATGGACTGTTTCTGTGCTGCAGTACTCTGACTCTGTGGAATTCATGGCGAGCAAGCCAATTGGATATAAAATTGGCTTAATGGTAGGTGAAAGAGGGTTGTGGTGGAGGGTTGTTTTTCAGATTGGAGGCCTGTGACCAGCAGTGTGCCGCAGGGATCAGTGCTGTGTTCACTGTTTGTCTACATTAACAATTTGGATGAGAATGTAGGTGGCATGATTGGTTAGTTTGTGGATGATATTAAAATTTGTGGTATAGTGGACAGTGAAGAAGATTCTCTAAGATTACAATGGGATCTTGATCAACTGGGCCAGTGGGCTGAGGAATGGCAGATGGTGTTTAATTCTGATAAATGCAAGGTGTTGTATTTTGGGAAATTAAGCCAGGACAGGACATGCACAGTAAATGGAGGGTCCTGGGAGTGTTGAAGAACAGAGAGACCTAGGGGTGGAGATGTATAGTTCCTTCAAAGTGGTGACACAGGTAGAAAAGATGGTGAAGATGGCATTTGGCACACTCCTTTGGCGCGTGGAGTACTGTGTACAGTCTGTTCATCCTGCTATAGGAAGGATGTCATTGAACTGGAGATGATGCAAAAAAAAATTAAGAGAATGTTGCTGGTACTGGATGGATTGGGTTATTACAAGCAAAGGCTGGATAGGCTAGAATTTTTCCCCAGGAATATGGGGTGACTTTATAGAGATTTATAAAATTATCAGTGGCATTGATAACCAAAATCTTTTCCCCAGGGTAGGGGAGTCCAAAACTGAGGGGGGAAGATTTAAAAGGGACCCAAGGGTAACTTTTTCCTCAGGGTGTTATGTATTGGTAAATTGATTTATTATTGTCACACATACTGAGGTACAGTGAAAAACTGTTTCGCATGCAATCATACAGATCATTTCATCACATCAGTACATTGAGGTAGTACAAGGGAAAATCAATGTAGAATATAGTGTTACAGTTACAGAGAGTGCTGTGCAGGCAGATGACAAGGTAGATTATGTGGTCAGGAGTCCATCTTATCACAGAAGACGTCTGTTCAATAGTCTTAATACAGTGGGATAGCTGTCCTTGAGCCTGGTGGTACGTTCTTCCAGGTTTTGTTTCTTTTGCCTGGGGGGGGGGGGGAGGAGTGTTGGTTTGTGGGGGGCTGGGGGAAGGAGAAGAGAAAATGTCTGGGACAGGCGGAGTCTTTGATTATGTTGGCTGCTTTACCGAGGCAGCAAGAAGCATAGACAGCCCTTGGAGGGGAGGCTGGTTTTCGTGATGTGCTGAGCTGTGCAATTTCTTGCATCCTGTGATGCATCCAGATAGAATGCTTCCTATGGGGCATCTATAAAAATTGATGAGGCTCAATGGGGACATGCCGAATTTCTTTAGCCTCCTGAGGAAGTAGAGGCACTGTGTGATTTCTTGGCAGTGGGGTCAATGTGGTTGTGAGGAAGAAAAGGGTTAAGAATTGTGACCATACCTATAGCTGATAGAAAAAAATACCTCTCCAGCAAGAGCAAGAGCAAGCAAGCCACTGACTCGATGGAGTGTTAAATACTTTGTTCCGGGTATTGATCTGTCCCAATCTGCTAGACTGTAGCAATACTGGGTGCAATAAACATCGAGGTGGAAGCTTGGTCTAAACAATGAGGGGTGATACCTGCCTTTGAATTTCTTGATTATAACTCAGTTATAATAAACAATAGGTGCGATGTCTGTCTCGGGTTGACCGAAACTCGCAGCGCCATATGCATTAAGTGTGCGTAACAATACCTGTATAAATCTCTGTCTACCCCTTTCTACCAGGAGAACTCGGGAAGCGACTCTTGATGAGTGCTGAAGAGCCTTCTCCTTAGTGGTGCACTGCTAATAAACGTGTTTTATCGAATCACTTTACATCGGACAGCAGTGAGAATTGAATTACGGGACAACAGTTGGACCAGGACTGGTGATAATAACTCCCAGGAACTTGAAGCTCTCAACCACCTCCACCTCAGCACCATTGATGTAAACAGGAGCATGTGCACCACCCTGCTTCCTGAAGTCAATGACTAGCTCTTCTGTTTTGCTGTGATTGAGGGAAAGGTTGTTGTCATGACACGATGCCACGCTGCTCTTTATCTCCTTCCTGTACTCCGACTTGTCATTATTTGAGATTTGACCCACTATAGTGGTGTCATTGGCAAACTTGTAGATGGAGTTGGAACAGAATCTGGCCACACAGTCATGAATATATAGGGAGTAAAGTAGAGCACTGAGGACGCAGCGTTGTGGGGCATCAGTGTTGAGGATAATCGTGGTGGAGGTGTTGTTGCCTATCCTTACTGATTGCGGTCTGTTGGTCAGTAAGTTAAGGATCTATTTGCAAAAGGTGTTGAGTTCGAGGTCCTGGAATTTGGAGATGAGTTTGCTTGGAATTATGGTATCAAAGGCAGAGCTGTCGCCAGTAAATAATAGTCTGATGTAGGTGTCTTTATTATCCAGATGCTCCAGAGGTTAGTGTAGGGCTCCAGGGATGAGTGTAGATATGAGTATATGGAACAAGCTGCCAGAAGAAGTGGTAGAGGTGGGTACAGTTGTGACAGTTAAAAGGTATTTGGACAGTCACATGGATAGGAAAGGTTTTGAAGGATTATGGGACCAGCTCAGTCAGGCAACTTGGTTGGCATGGATGAGTTGGACCAAAGGGCCTGTTTTCATGCTGTATAGCTCTATGACGCCAGCACACATTTCTGTATATTTAGGACACAACTAGTCTGAAGCAAGTGTTTGGCAAGCTAATGCTTTTCATCAAGTGTTGCCTCTGTTAGATTCACTGCTCTTTGTTGGTTTCTTAGAACACATGCCACATCAAACATTTCTTCAGGGACAATCAATACCTGTTGATGTCATGATTATTTTACTTGTTTTTTTAATCAGAACTTGCATCTATGTCCCGTATGAGAAATTGAATGGAAGTGGCAGCAGGCTGGTGTTGGTCACTCAGCACCTGCTTTCTGTTTTTTTTTATTTTCAGCACAATACAGGCCCTTCAGCCCACAATGTTGTGCCGACCTTTAAACCTCACCTAAGACTATCTAACCCCTTCCTCCCACTTATCCCACTATTTTAAATTCCTCCATATGCTTATCTAGCAATCTCTTGAATTTGAACAATGTACCTGCCTCCACCACCACCCCAGGCAGCGCATTCCATGCCCCAACCACTCTCTGGGTAAAAAAAACCTTCCTCTGATATCTCCCTTGAACTTCCCACCCATTACTTTAAAGCCATGCCCTCTTGTATTGAGCATTGGTGCCCTGGGAAAGAGGTGCTGGCTGTCCACTCTATCTATTCCTCTTAATATTTTGTATACTTCTATCATGTCTCCTCTTATCCTTCTCTCCAAAGAGTAAAGCCCTAGCTCCCTTAGTCTCTCCTCATAACCAGGCAGCATCCTGGTAAATCTCCTCTGCGTTTCTTATTCTCCATTCAAAAGTTTCAAATGATTGCCAGCAGCAATAGTTAATGGGTATTGATCTGCTCTTATTAACTTTATTTAATTTCACGGCTCCTTCTGTCCATGGCAGATATAACTCACAATTTGAAAACCTTTTGTAGTAGTTTCCAACTGCCATGCTTTCATAAACCATATTCAGTGATCTTCAGCAACAGTGTTTACTGGACTTCGCCATTGTTAAGCTATTATGAGGATTGTGCATCTGGACTGATCAATTTCATTGTGTTTGAAATACTGAACAGGACAGTATTTCCTTACTAAATACCATAAAATATTCAGAAGTTCAGGCAGCATCTATGGTGTGGGTAACACTAAATATTTGGGGTCTATTATAAGATTTTCTGCTTCTGCAGTATTTTTTCCAATCAATACTTTGTAATCCAATTTTGAATTGTGATTTAGTAATGTTATATTTGTACCTGCTCTTTTTCTGTAACACTCTATTCACAATAATTCTCATTAAGCAGTAATCTGTGCCATGGAGTCAAAATTAATGACCTATCATTTATTTTTCAGATACAATCTAACCCCAGTGAGAAAGAGGAAAATGAAGCCAAGTCCCAGTTAACTAAAGCAGATGAATTGCAAAGGATAATTATACAGGCACGAGCTGCTTTTGAAAACCAGGATTACACAGCTGCTATTGAATTACTAGACATTCTTATTGAGGCAAGTCTTAACTGTAATTTTTCATGGAGCAATGGCAATGCTAAAGTGAAAGATCTCTTCTACTATTTTAAACATTCCTAATGTACAGGAGATTATAAGTGCGGAAGTGTGAATTCTGTTTGTATTCTTGAATGATTATTGATTAAAGACGGAAAAGGCATTTTTCTTAGATTGAAATTTAGGCCCATTTAGGTGGAAAACTGATTTTGGATTTGACTTCTACTGTAGGCATACAAAAGTGTAGCATATTTGCATTGAACTTTGTCTTCTCACTCCCTTACTAACCCAGAGTTTTTACACCTTGGTGAAACTGAGGCAGGATGTCCCTTTAGGTAATATTGTCAACCCAATGCTGATACTGAAAATCAATAGATTTTTGCACTTAGTACATGAACATGCCCCGAGTTGCTTCACCGTCACATAATCAAATAAAATTTGATACCAAGCCAAGAATAGATCTGATAAATATAAAACAAAAGCACCATGAAGTTGGAGAGACCTTTGGTTCAGGGAAACAATTTATAATTTAGGATAAAAGCAACTGAAGACATGGCTGAACAAAAGGCAGGACTAGCAACTCGATATTCTACAGTGTAGCAGTTTCAGACATGATTGGGGGTGATGGTGTAAAAGAGGGTATATTGTATTGTTGATCAAGGTGACCATCACTACACTAATGAGGGAGGATATTTGACAAGGCTCTTCAAATGAGGCCATGTGTGAAAAGCTCAGGAAATTTTTTTAAAAATTGATCACTTTGCTTGCATTATATCACGTACTTCACAACAGTCAGCAGGAGATAAAACAGATATTTGGGCAAATCGCAGAAGTGCGAGAGGAATGCAGTTATAGCAGTAGGGCATTTCAATTTTTCCGATAAGGTATCTTTATTAGTCACGTGTACATCGAAACGCACAGTGAAATGCATCTTTTTGCGTAGTGTGTTCTGGGGGTAGCCCGCAAGTGTCACCACACTTCTGGCGCCAACATAGCATGCCCACAACTTCCTAACCCGTACGTCTTTGGAATGTGGGAGGAAACCGGAGCACCCAGAGAAACCCACGCAGACATGGGGAGAACATACAAACAGGTCGCTGGTGCTGAAGTAGCATTATGCTAACCGCTACACCTAGGTATAAAAGGAATAGATTGGGTGGAATTTTTAAAGTGCATCCAAGAGTTTTTTTGTGTCAGTACATGGTCACACTCAGGATGGAGCAGTGCTTGACAGCATCCTAGGGAATGAAGCCAGCCAAGTGGATGAACCATCAGTGAGTGAGTACTTTGAGGACAGTAACCATAACTCGTTTATTTCAAAGTAGCTATTTAAAGGGATAAGGATAGTCTGGAAATTAAGTGTCAGAATTGAAGGAAGAATTAATTTCAATGTCATTAAACAGAACTTGACGAACATAGACTGGAAGCAACTAAGTGCAGATAAATTGACATTGGTGAAGTGGGAGTCTTTAAAAGCGCAAATAATAAGAAATTGGTGCTAATGAGTTCCTGTGAGGGTGAATTATAAAGATAGCAAGTTCGGAGACCACTGGATTTTAAGGGATATTGAGGTTTTGATAAGGAAAAGGAAATGGTAGGTATGGAGCACTGAAAATGGAGGAGGCCCTTCAGGAATACAGAGTGTTGGGGGGGTGCTGAGAAAAGAAATTCAGTGGGCAAAGAGTGGCCACAAAATATCATTTCCCTATAGGATTAAGGAAAATCCCAAGGCATTTTGCAAACATATGAAATGTAAAAAAAAAAGTAACCGGGGAAAGAGTGGGCTCATTAGGACCAACATAATATGCTGTGTATGGAGCAAGAAGATGTGGCTGGAGTCTTGAGTGAACATTTGCATGGAACATAAAACAGCACGGGAACAGGCCCTTCATCCCATAATGACGGCGCTAAACACAATGCCAAGTTAAACTAAATCTCTTCTGCCTGTACATGATCCATAATCCTCCATTCCCTGCATATTCATGTTTCTATCTAGCAGCCTCTTAAGTGCTACTATTGTATCTGCTTCCACCACTACCCTCACCATCTTGTTCTAAGCACCAACTCTGCTTTTTAAAAAAAAATCTTGCCCCACACATCTCCTTTTAAATTTCCCCCCCCCCCCCCCCCCCCACCTCTAGTACTTTTCTACCCTATCTTTGGCTCTCATAATTTTATAAACTTCTGTCAGGTCTCCCCTCAGTCTACAATGCTTCATCTGCATTCACTAAGAGAAAAATATTGTAGTTGGAGATTTCAGTTGGGACAGTGAAGTTTGAGAGCATATTAAGATTAAAAGGGTGGTATTAGATGTCTTAGTGAGCACAGAGGTAGATGAATGCCTGGGGCTTGATGAGATGTATACCAGACAGCTGTGAGAGGCAAAGGAGATTGCTGGGCTCCTGGCAGAGATATTTAATTCTTGGCGGCCACAGAGAATGATCTAGGAGACTGGATGATAGCAAATGTACCTTTATTCAAGAAGGTAATTGCCAATTGGTCTAACAGTGTTAAGGCAATTATTAGAGAAAAATTGAGGGATTTCCAGTCAGGGATTTGTTGGAAAGGTCCTGGCCGACTGATGTAATTAAGTTTTTTTTGAAGTTCTGGCAAAGCGCTGCAGCTGATAGAGTTGATGTCTCACCATGCTTGAGATCTGGGTTCAATCCTGACCTCATGTTGTGGAGTTTGCATGTTCTCCCTGTGACTCTGTGGGTTTCTTCTGGGTGCTCTGGTTTCCTCCCACGTCCCAAAGACTTACTGGTTGGGAGATTATTTGACCACTATAAATTTCCCCTAGAGTGTAGGTGAGTAGTAAAAACTAAGAGGAGTTGAGAATGTGGGGAGAACAAAATGCGATTAATGTAGTATTACTATAAGTCTGCATTTGATGGTGTGGATCCAGTGGGCCAAAGGGCCTGTTTCTGTGCTATATCTTTCTATGATGAGGTAACTGAATATATTGATGAGAGCAATGCAGTTACGCGAGTCATAGTCAGACTGCACAGATGGGCCCTTCGGCCTACCATGTCAATGCTAACTATTGAGTAGTTTTCTCTGTGAATTTCACATATCAGCACTTGATCCATAGCCGACTCTATCTTGATGATTCAAATGCTTGCCTAGATCCTGTTTAAATTTTGAAAGAGTACTTGCCTTCAATACCTTCTCAGGCAGTGTGTTCCAGATTTCATCCACCCTCTGGGTGAGAAGATTCTTCCTATTTTCCCTCCAAATCTCTACTCTTGCTAAAATAATGCCCAGTGGTCTTGGATGCCTGAGATGTGGTTAAACACTTGGGTTGCATGGACTTCATTGAGGCCTTTGACAAAGTCCCACATGGTAGGCTGATCCAAAAACGTTAAACCCATATGATCCAAAGTAAGTTGTCATATTGCATCCAAATTTGACTTCATAATAGAAAGCAATGGATGATGGTAACTTTGATTGGAAGCCTATGATCAACGGTGTGCTACAGGGATCAGTGCTGGGATCCCTGAGTTTGTTGCATATATTAACAACTTAAACGTGAACATAGGAGGTACAGTTGCAGATGTTGATGTTGTTGATTGTAAGGAGGCTAATCTTGGACTATAGAATGATGATGAGCTGATAATTTGGGCAGAGCAGTGGCAAGTGGAATTTAATCCTGATAAGTGTGGGATGATGCATTTTGGGAGGTCAAATAAGTGTAGGACATATTCAGTGAATGGTAGGTTCCAGAGAACATTGAGGGGAAAAAGATGCTTTGGTGTATAAGCCCAAAGATTTCTGAAGGTGATGGCTCAGTTAGATAGCATGTTGAAGAAGGCCTATGGGGTGCTTGCTGCCTTGTTAACCAAGGCTTAGCATATCAGAGCAGTGAGGTCTTGGTACGACTTCATAAAGTATTGGTTATGCCGCAGCTGAAATATTGTGTGTACTTCTGGTCGCCATGGTATAGAAAGGTCATGACTGCATTGAAGAGTGTGCAGGAAAGATTCACCACGATATTGCCTGGGATGTGCAGGAAAGACTCACCACGATATTGCCTGGGATGTGCAGGAAAGACTCACCACGATATTGCCTGGGATGTGCAAGGAAGACTCACCACGATATTGCCTGGGATGTGCAGGGAAGACTCACCACGATATTGCCTGGGATGTGCAGGGAAGACTCACCACGATATTGCCTGGGATGTGCAGGGAAGACTCACCACGATATTGCCTGGGATGTGCAGGGAAGACTCACCACGATATTGCCTGGGATGTGCAGGGAAGACTCACCACGATATTGCCTGGGATGTGCAGGGAAGACTCACCACGATATTGCCTGGGATGGAATGTTTCACTTGAACAGACTTGGTTTGTCTTCCTTGCAGTCGAGGAGGTTGGTGGGGAGCAATCTGAAAGAAATATGGGAAAATTGAGGCATAGATAAGGTCATAGAATTGTACAGCACAGAAACAAGCCCTTGGGCCCACAAGTTGGGTCCATACTGACTGGGATGCCCATCTTTGCTCCATCCCATTTTGTCTGTATTCAGCTCCTATCACTCTACTCCTTTCCTATCCAAGTACCTGTCCACATGCATTTTAAATGCTGTAACTGTGCCTGCCTCTAATACTTACTTTGGCAGCTTGTTCCATATAATTACCATTCTCTGTGGAGAAAAGCCCTTTTTAAATCTTTGCTTTTTAAATCCCTTTTAAACCTTATTTAAATGGACTTTTAGGATTTTAAAACTTTCCTTTCTCACCTTGAACCTACGTCCTCTAGTTTTAAACTCCCCTACTCGAGTAGTGGAGGGGTGCGGTACTGTGACCATTCACCGTACCAATACCCCTCATGATTTTTATGCAGCTTTGTAAGATCACCCCCAGCATCCTTCACTCCAGGGAAAACAGCTCCAGCCTGTCCAGTCTCGTGTTATAACTCAAACCCTCTAGTCCCAGTAATGTGAATCTTTTCTACACCCTTTCTAGCTTAATGACATCCTTCCTATAACTAAGACCAGAACTGCACACAACGTTCCAAGTGCAGCCTCCCCAAAGTCTTATACAGGTGCAACATGATGTCTCAACTCTTGTACTCAATACCCTGACCAATGAAGGCAAGTGTTCCAAACACCACCTTCACTACCCTGTATATCTGTGTTGCCACTTTCAGGGAATTCTGTACTTGCAGAACAGAAGTTGATGGGGTACAATACTCTCTCTAGGGCCCTGCCACTTACTGTACACATCCTGCCCTGATTTTAATCTACCAAAATGCGACACTTCACACTTGTCAGAGTTAAATTCCATCCTTGGCCCACTTTCCCTGTTCATCTAAATCCTGTTGTAATCTTATACAACCTTCACTGTCCATTTTATCACCAATTTTGGTGTCATTCACAAACTTGCCAATCATGCCACTAACATTCTCGCCCAAATCATCATTAACAAAGATGACAAACCACAGCGTTAGTCATAGCTGCTAACTCACCTTGGATCCCATGCAATCCAATTTCCAGACCAGCCTACCATGTAAGACCTTATCAAAACCATTGCTAAAGTCCATTATTCCCATCTAATTCTATAAACCTCAATAAGCTTGCCCACAGCCTCTGTTCCAGTGAGAATAAATAGTTTGTCCAATCTCTCCTTATAACTACAACTCTTCGTTCCAGGCAACAGCATGGTGAATCTTTTCTGTACTCTATTATTACTACATCCTTCCTGTGGTGTGGCAACCAGAACTGTGCACAGTGTTCTGAGTGTGGCCTAACTAATGTTTTGTACAGCAACAACATGACATCCCAACTCATGCTAAATGCCTAAGCCTGAGACTGCAGGTCTGCCGAATGCCATCTTCACCAGCTTATCTAATTGTGTCACCATTTTCAGGAGCTATGAATTTGCAGCCCAAGTTGACTCCTCCAAATCAGTCCCTGCCTTTCCAAGGGAACATAAATGGTAAGAAAATTAGGAACTTGAATAGTTAGGGGAAAAAAAGTAGATGGTAAGAACCTTTCCCCGTGAGAGAGTCCTCCAAGAGCAGAAGGCACAGGTTTGAGGTGAGGAGTAAGAGGTTTAGAGGGAATCTGAGGGTGGTTGAAGTTGGGAACATGCTGCCCTCGAAGGTGGTGGAACTGGACAATCACTTGAATCATCAATTAAAAACAGTATAGTAGTGAAGGGTGAAGCCAGGAAGGAATTTAAAATCTAGGATGATTTGAATTGTGATATTGCTGAAGCAAGAGCCAGTGTAAATGGGATTAGATATGACTTGATGCAAATCAGAATCTGGGCTATGGAGTTTTAGACAAGCCCAAGTTTATCAAGGGTGGGGAAAATAAGAGACCATCCAGGAGGGCTGAAAATGGTTAAAACTATCTGTAACAAAAGTGTCCCTTCCAAGTGAGGATAAATTGTTTCAACTTTAACATTCAAAGTCATCCCCCTTCATGGCACACACATTTCATCATTATAGAATGCCCTTCTGAATTCCAGAAGTTTAACAAAAACACATGAAATTTATTAACATCCTGTGGTTTTTCACATGAGATCAGTAGTTCTTGGGATGGCTAGAAGTTGGGCATTGTGGAAATGGTAACATGGCAATGTATGACATTAAGGAGCTGAGCAGATAAGGAATAAGGTTTTGATCAAGGTCAGTTGAATCCTTTGTTTCTCTTGGAATATCCTTTTGCTCTCACTTTTGCTTTGTCAGAAACTTGAACGCTTCCATCCTCTGCCCGCACACACGTACTCTGTGATCTCTTCCAGTCTTTTACCTAATACCTAACTCAGTTCCTACAATTCCTGTTTTGTGTATCTCACCACTCTGTGATTAGAAATCCCTCCTTGCATCTGCTTTAGGACACTCAATTGATTACTTTTCAGTGTTGGGGCACATTTGCAAGTTGTCAGAAGTTTTCTATTTAGTACTGAAATTTTATTTTGTCTCTGCATCAGACTTGTGTTTGGGATTCTGAGTTAAGAGAACTCCGGGCGGAATGCTACATACAGATTGATGAAAGTGGAAAAGCAATAAATGATTTGAAAGCAGCATCAAAACTTAAATACGACAACACTGAAGCATTCTATAAAATTAGTATAATTTATTATCAGCTCGGAGATCATGAAATGTCTCTTGGGTAAATATCCTCTTATTTTCTCAGATTGTATTATCTTTATTAATTTATTCAGTGTGGTGCATTTTGTTAACCATTACATTTTTGGTGGAGGTTTATTGATATAAAGGACTCCTGGGATGAATTTTTATCCATGATAAAGCTAGAATTTCAGTTACTACATTTTTGATATCAAATATGTAGTTGTGTCAATGTAGAATTTTGGAAAAGTCTGACACTTATTAACTTAGGTAGAATGTCAGTAAGTTTGATACTCCCATTGTGATTATTAAGATATTGTTATGATATTGTTAAGAGTGTGTTTAGTTCTTTTCTGAGAACAAGAAATCAACCATACAATTTTATTTGAACCCAACCCATGTCATGTCAGTCCATTTCTTTTATCAGTCCAATTACTTTAGAGAGTTAGTTTACTCCTCTGGTTTCACAGCATATGTAAAATTTTGTTATGATTTGCACACAGTGAAATTCGGGAATGCCTCAAATTGGACCCAGATCACAAACACTGTTTTGCCCATTATAAGCAAGTGAAAAAACTTAATAAGCAGTTGACAACAGGAGAAGATCTCATAAGACAAGAAAAGTAAGTGCAACTAGAATTATCAAACCTGGAATAATTTTAACTAGGAATGTGTTCAGTGGATACTAAAGGTTTTGGCCATTGATCAGCAAAACTTTATGGTGATGCTGTTTAATCCCAGAAAATGAGCCTCTGTGTTTTATTACAACAAATAAAGACAATTCTTACAATGCATTGCAATTATTTTCTTCTGATTATAGATACTCTGATGCTATTAATAAATATGAATCTGCCATGAAAACTGAACCAAATGTTTTTCAATACACTTTGTATGCAAAGGAAAGAATTTGCCATTGTTTATCAAAGGTAAGTTTAGTAAATGAGCTATTTGCAGTTTTGTTTTTTGTGTATATGATACTCAGTAAAAATCCAGTTCAAGTGATTTGGAATCATTTAACAGAGATTAGTAACCAGGGTTTATATTACCGGTGGAAGAATGTTTGGGGGGGGGGGAGGGGGTGCTAGCTGTCGAAGGACACTTTTTTTTCAGTCAAATGTAGTCTTTTTAAATGCATAAATGCCCAGAAAAATATCCATTTCCTATGATTTATAACTATAGTTTCAAATTTATACATGGGGTTTTACTTCCAAGATAATTTTAACATTTTTATCCATGATATAATTGAGTTTTTTCTGTAGACCTAGAACAGCTGACATTCTCTGAAAATCTACAAGACAAAAGGAGGCCATTCATAGAACACAGAACAATGCAACACAGGTCCATGATGTTGTTAAAATCGAGTTTATTGTCATATGCACAAATACATGTTTGCATAGGTGCAATGAAAAACTTGCTTGCAGCAGCATCATAGGCACACAGCATCATATAAGCAGCATTCACAAGAAAAACATAAATTTTTTTTAACAAGAAAGAACACTATGTCCATTTTAGTGCAAAGTGATCACAGTGTTGCTAAACTAGTGATTCGGGTTTTGCCACTTGGTTCAAGAACCAGATGTTGAAGGGAAGTAGCCTTGAACTTGGTGGTGTGGGACTTCAGGCTTCTGTACCTCCTGCCCAATGGTAGCTGTGAAAAGATGGCATGGCCCACATGGTGGGAATCTTTGATAACGGATGTTGCCTTCTTGAGGTAACGCCTCCTGTAGATACTACTGATGGTGTGGAGTTGTGCCAAACTAATTAGATGCCCAACTAAACGAATCCCTCTGCCTACACAATATCTATATCCCTTCATTCTTTGCACACCCATGTGCCTATTTAAGAGCCTCTTAAGTACCTCTATTGTATTTGCCTCCACTACCACCCCTGGAAGCACATTCCAGGCACCCACCGCTTTGTGTAAAATAAATAAATTGCCCCACACATCTTTTGAACTTTCCTCTTCTCACCTTAAAAGCATCCCCTCTCGTATTAGACATTTCGACACTGGGAGAAAGATACTGGCTGTTTACTCTATCTATGCCTCTCATAATCTTAAACTTCTATTAGGTCTCCCCTTAGCCTCTGCTACTGCAGAGAAAACAACTGTTTTGTCCAACATATCCTCATAGTACGTGCCCTGTAATCCAGGCAAATCCTGGTAAACATCTGTACCCCCTCAAGCCTCCACATCCTTCCAATAATGAGGTGACCAGAATTGAATACAATACTCGAGATGCAGCCCAACTAGAGTTTTATAAAGCTGCAACATAACTTCCTGACTCTTGAACTCTCTGCCCCGACTAAAAGGTAAGCATGCCATATGCTCCCTTTACCGCTCATTCAACCTTTGTAGTTGCTTTCAGGGAGCTATGGACTTTGACCCCAAGATCCCTCAGTACATTAACACTGTGAAGGGCCTTACCATTAACAGTGTATTGTCCCTTTATATTTGATCTCCCAAAGTGCAACACCTTACAATTGGCGGGATTAAACTCCATTTGCCATTTTTCTACCCATATCTGCAATTGATCTATATCACGCTGTATCCTTTGACAATCTTCTACACTATCCACAACACCATCAATCATTGTATCATCTGCAATCTTGCTTGCCTACCCATCCACATCTGCACCCAGGTTTCCGTTTGGAGATATTGCAAACGGCAGAGGTCCCAGTATGGATCCCTATAGAACACCACTCGTCACAGACCTCCTTTGTTTCATTGACCACTACCCCCTCTGTTCTGTGGGCAAGCCAATTCTGAATCCAAATGGTCAATTTACCATGGATCCCATGCATCCTAATCTTCTGGATGAACCTACCGTGAGGGACTTTGTCAAACGCCTTGCTAAAATCCATGTAGACAACATCCACCACTCTACCTTCATCAATCACCTTTGTCACCTCTTCAAAAAAAAACTCAAGTTAGTAAGACACAGCTTGCCCCGCAAAAAGCCACGTTGACTTAAGCTAATTAGGGCATGGTTTTCCAAATGCTCATAAATCATAACACTAAGAATCCTCCCCAATAGCTTCCCTACCACTGATGTGAGACTCACTGGTCAATAGTTTTCAGGATTATCCCCATTTCCTTTCTTGAATAACAGAACGTTAGCTATTTGCCAGTCCTCTGGGACCTCACCTGTGGTTAGAGAGGACATGAAGATCTTGGTCAAGGCCCCAGCAATCTCATCTCTTGCTTCTTTCAATAACCTGAACTATATCCCATCAGGCCCCGGGGACTTATCCACCTTAATGTTCTTTAAGAGACCCAACACTACCTCTTTCTTTACCTCAATGCACCAGCATATTAGCACATTCCACATTGGTCTCACTATCCTCCACATCCTTATCCTTGGTAAACTCCTATGCAAAGTACTCATTTAGGACTTTGCCCACATCCTCCACCTCCAAGCACATGTTCCCTCCTTTATCCTTGAGTGGTCTCTCCCTTGTTACCCTCTTTATGTATTTGGGATTCTCTTTAAATCAACTTGCCAAGGACTTTTCTTGGCCCATCCTGACTCTCCAAATTCCCCTTTTGTGTTCTTTTCTAGCTTCCTTATAATCCCCAAGGGCGTCATTTAATTTTTGCTTCCTAATCCATACTTCACCTTTTTCTTGACTAAATTCACCACTTCATTCAACGTCCAAGGTTCCCTTACCTTGCAATCCTTGTCCTTCCTCCTTACTGGAACATCCCTGCCCTGTACTCTGTGCACTTTAAACACCCTCCACATTTCAGATGTGGACTTACCAAAAACAGCTGTTCCCAATTAACTCCCCCTCATTCCTGCCCAGTACTCTTGTAATTTGCCCTGCTCCAATTTAATACTCTCCTTCAAGGCTATGGCTGTCTTAAAACTTAAGCAGTTGTGGTTACTTGCCTAAATGTTTTCCCACTGGAAGGTTAGTCACCTGGCCAGGCTCATTTCCCAACACCAGTATGGCTCCTCTTGGACTATCTATGTACTGATTTAAGAAACCCCTCCTGGATGTACCCGACAAATACTGGGTCCCAGTCTATACTAGGGAAGCTGAAGTCACGTAGAACAACTACCCTGTTGGTTTGATACCTTTCCTTGATCTGCCTGCATATCTGTTCCTCAATGTCCCAATGGCTACTGGGGGTTCTGTAGTATAATTCCATCAGTGTGATTGCACCTTTCCTTATTTTTGAGTTCTACCCATATTGACTCAGTGGATGAGCCCTCTATTATGTCACCTCTGAGTGCAGCTGTGGGATTGTCCTTGATTAATAGTGCAACTGCCTGCCTCCCTTTCTATCTCTTCTAAAACAGTGAAACCCTGGAACCATAAAACAATATGGCACAATACAGGCCCTTCGGCCCACCATGTTGTGCCGCCCATCAAACCACTCCTAAGACTATCTAACCCCTTCCTCCCACATATCCCTCTAACTTAACTTCCTCCATATGTTTATCTAACAATCTCTTGAACTTGTCCTATGTATCAGCCTCCACCACCACCCCAGGCAGCACATTCCATGCACCAACCACTCTCTGGGTGAAAAACCTCCCTCTGACATCACCCTTGAACTTCCCACCCAATACCTTAAAGCCATGTCCTCTTGTTTTGAGCATTGGTGCCCTGGGAAAGAGGCGCTGGCCGTCTACTCTATCTGTTCCTCTCAATATCTTGTATACCTCTATCATGTCTCCCCTCGGCCGCCTCCTCTCCAATGAGAACAGCCCTAGTTCCTTTAGTCTCTCCTCATAATCCATACTCTCTAATCCAGGCAGCATCCTGGTAAATCTCCTCGGCACCCTTTCCAACACCTCCACATCCTTCCTATAATGAGACAACCAGAACTGGACACAGTACTCTAAGTGTGGCCTAACCAGAGTTTTGTAAAGCTGTATCATCACTTCGCTGCTCTTAAACTCGATCCCCCAGCTTATGAAAGCTAACATCCCATAAGCTTTCTTAACTACCCTATCCACCTGCAAGGCAACTTTCAGTGATCTGTGGATATGAACCCCCAGATCCCTCTGCTCCTCTACACTGCCCAGAATCCTGCCATTTACCTTGTACTCCGCCTTGGAGTTTGTCCTTCCAAAGTGTACCACCTCGCACTTCTCCGGATTGAACTCCATCTGCCACTTGTCAGCCCAGCTCTGCATCCTATCAATATCCCTCTGTAAGCTTCGACAGCCCTCCACACTATCCACACACCACTGATCTTTGTGTCATCTGCAAACTTGCTAACCCACCCTTCCACCCCCTCATCTAAGTCATTAATAAATATCACAAAAAGTAGAGGTCCCTGCAGGACACAGCCCTCCAATCCGAATGCACTCCCTCCACCACAACCCTCTGCTTTCTACAGGCAAGCCAATTTTGAATCCACATGGCCAAGCTTCCCTGGATCCCTTAGCCTCTGACCTTCTGAAGAAGCCTACCATGTGGAACCTTGTCAAATGCCTTACTAACATCCATGTAGACCACATCCACTGCACCACCCTCATCAATCTTCCTGGTCACCTCTTCAAAGAACCCTATCAGGCTTGTGAGGCAAGATCTTTCCTTCACAAAGCTATGCTGGCTGTCCCTAATCAGTCCATGTTTCTCCAAATGCTCGTAGATCCTATCTCTTAGAATCCTTTCCAAAAGCTTACCCACCACAGATGTAAGGCTCACTGGTCTGTAATTCCCTGGACTATCCCTACTACCTTTTTTGAATAAGGGGACAACATTCGCCACCCTCCAATCCTCCGGTACCATCCCCGTTGACAACGAGGACTCAAAGATCCTAACCAATGGTTCAGCAATCTCCTCCCTCGCCTCACAAAGCAGCCTGGGGAATACTCCGTCAGGCCCTGGGGACTTATCTGTCCTAATATTCTCTAACAACTCCAACACATCCTCTCTCTTAATATCTACATACTCTAGAACATTACCCTCACCTACACTGTTCTCAGCATCATCAAGACCCCTCTCCTTGGTGAATACTGAAGAGAAGTATTCATTGAGAACCTCACCCACTTCCACAGCTTCCAGGCACATCCTCCCACCTTTGTCTTTAATCGGACCTACCTTTACCCTAGCCATCCTTCTGCTCTTTACGTATGAGAAAAAAGCCTTGGGATTCTCCTTAACCCTACTCGCCAAAGCCTTTTCATGTCCCCTTCTCGCTATCCTCAGCCCTTTCTTAAGCTCCTTCCTTGCTACTCTATATTCCTCACGAGCCCTGTTCGATCCTTGCTGCTTACACCTTATGTATGCTGCCCTCTTCTTCCTAACTAGTTGTTCCACCTCTCTCTTCACCTGCAGTTCCTTCACCCTACCATTCCTCCTCTGCCTCACCAGGACAAATTTATCCCTAACATCCTGCCAAAGATCCCTGAACACTAACCACATCTCCATAGTACATTTCCCTTCAAAAATGTCACCCCAATTTACACTCCCAAGTTCTCGCCTTATAGCCTCATAATTCACCTTCCCCCAATTAAATATCTTCCCATCCTCTTTGCTCCTATCCCTGTCCATGACAATTCTAAAGGTTATGGAGCAAGTGGTCACTGTCCCCCAAATGCTCACCCACCAATAGATCTGTCACCTGACATTAAGCATCCCAAGGTGTTTTATACTTGCATAAAAAGAGAATAACTAAGGAGAGGGTAGGTCCACTCAAGGATAAAGGAGGGAACTTGTGCTTGGAGTGCAAGTGGCTGAGGTGCTAAATGAGTACTTTGCGTCAGTAATTACCAAGGAGAAGGATTTGGAGGATAATGAAAGCAGAGTGGGGCATACTAATGTGCTGGGACATTTTGAGATTAAGGAGAAGGTTGTGCTGGGTCTTTTGAAAATCATTAAGGTGGGTAAGTCCCCAGGGCCTCATGGCATATATCCCAGAATATTGAAAGAAGCAAGGGAGGAGATAGCTGGGGCTTTGACAAAGATCTTCATGTTCTCACTTGCAACAGGTGAGATCCCAGAGGACTGGAGAGTAGCAAATGTACCTTTGTTCAGGATGGGAAATAGAGATAACCCAGGTAAGTTTAGGCCAGTGAGCTTCACATCAGTTGTAAGGTAGCTGTTAGAGATGATACTTAGTATAGGATTTATGCCCATTTGGAAAGGCATGGCTGTTTAGGGACAGTCAGCATGGCTTTATCTGGGGAAAGTCATGCCTTACAAATTTTGAGTTTTTTTGAGGAGGTGGCAAAGGTGTTTGAGGCTAAGGCAGTGGACATTATCTACATGGACTTTAGTAAGGCATTTGATAATGTCCCTCATGGTAGGTTGATTCGGAAGATAAAGATGCATGGGTCCAGGGTAAATTGCAAGTTTGGATTCAAAACTAGCTTGCCCATAGAAGACAGAGAATAGGGGTGGAAGGGTGTTATTCTGGCTGGAGGGCTGTGACCAGTGGTGTTCTGCAAGGATCAGTGCTGGGACCTCTGTTTGTGATATATATCAATGACTTGGATGAAAATGTAGATGGGTGGATTAGCAAGTTTGCAGATGACACCAGGATTGGTGGACATGTGTACAGAGTAAAGGACTAGCAAAGAATACAGCAGAATATAGATCAGTTACGGATATGGGCAGAGAAGTGGCAGATGGAGTTTAATCCAGGCAAGTGTGAGGTGTTGCACTTTGGGAGGTGAAATCAAAGGAAAGTATACAGTTAATGGTGGACCCCTTGATAGCACTGAGGTAAAGAGGGATCTTGGGGTCCATGTCCATATTTCACTGAAAGTGACTAAGGTGGTAAAGATGATGTTATGGCATCATTGGTAGGGGTGTTGAGTATGAAAGTAAGGAAGTCATGCTGCAGCTATCTAAAACTTTTTAGTCAGACCGCACTTGGAGTATTGTGTGCGGTTCCAGTCTTCCCATTATAGGAAGGATGTCGAGAGAGTACAGAAGAGGTGTAACAGGACGTATGAGCTATAAGGAAAGGTTGGGCAAACTTGGGTTGTTCTCCCTTGAGCGTCGGAAGCTGAGGGGAGCCATGATAGAAGTATTTAAAGTTATGAGAGGCATAAATAGGGTAGACAGTCAAAATATTTTCCCCAGGATAGAAATGTCAAACACCAGAGGATGTGTTTTTAAGGTTGGTGGTGGTGGGGGAGGGGGGGGGGGTGGGTGGGAGGAAGTTTAAAGGTGACAAGAGGGGCAAGTTTTTTCATGCAGAGTGGTAGGTGCCTGGAATAGATTACCAGGGGTAGTAGTGGAAGCCAGCAGTTTGGTGGAGTTTAGATGGACACACAAATGTGAAGGGAATGGGGGGATAGGGATGATACACAGGAGGAAGACATTTAGAGTAAATTGGCATCAAGATCAGCACAACATTGTGGGCCAAATGATCTGTACAGTGCTGTACTGTTATGTTCAGTGAAAATGTGAGTGGGTGATTAGCAAGCTTGCAGATTACACCAAGTTTGTTGGAGTTGTGGACAGTGTAAAGGACTATCAAAGAATATAGCAGGATACAGATCAGTTACAGATATGGGCAGAGAAGTGGCAGACATGAGGTGCAAGTTTATTACACAGTTGTTGGTGCCTGGAGTGGATTACCAGGGGTAGTAGTGGTAGCAGGCAGTTTGTTGGAGTTTGAAGCTTTTAGGTAGAAGGGAATTGAGGGATACGGATGATACACAGGAAGAGGACGTTTAGTATAAATTGGCATCAAGATTGGCACAACATTGTGGGCTGAATGGCCTGTACAGGTCTGTGCTGGTCTATATTCCATCCAGTTCCTGTCCCTCTCTCAACCCTCCATGATGTCCACAACAACATAGTTCCATGTACTGATCCATGCTCTAAGTTCATCACCCTTACCCCTAATACTCCTAGCATTAAAATAAACACACTTAAACCTCTCTGTCCCATCGTGTTTATTATCTTGCTTCTGCCTGTTCTTCCTTATAAACTTGCTGATCATAATATCTACCTTCCTCTCAATCCCTCCACTTTCTGATGTGGTGCTCAGGTTGCCATACCCCTGCAAAACTGGTTTAAACACTCCCGAGTATCAGTTGTGAGCCTCCCCACTCCCCCCCCCCCCCCGCCCCCACCCCCCCAAACAGGATATTGGTTCCCCTTCAGTTAAGGTGCAACCTGTCCCTCTTGTTCAGATTGCCCTGCCCCAGGAGAGATTCCAATGATCCAAGAACATGAAACCCTGCCCCCTACACCAATTCCTCAGTTACACAGATCTGTTCTATCTTTCTATTCATAGAACATTTAACAGTGCAGCACAGGAACAGGCCGTTAGACCCACGATGTTGTGCCACACTAATTAAATTAGTAATTAAATGCCCAACTAAACCTATTCCTTCTGCCTACACAATGTCCGTTTCTCTCCATTTCCTACACATTCATGTGCCTATCTAAGAGCTATTGTATTTGCCTCCACCACCACCCCAGCAATGCATTCCATGCGCCTAACACTTGTGTAAGAATAAAAAAAAACTTGCCCCATACATCTCCATTGAACTTGCCCCCTCGTACCTTATACGCATGCTCTCTGGTATTAGACATTTCAACTTCGGTGTGGGGGGAGGGGGAAGGGAGGGAGGAGAAAGATACTGGCTGTCTACTCTATCTATGCCCCTCGTAATCTTGGAACTCTCTAAGATCTCCTCTCAGCCTTTCAGGGAGCTATGGACTTAGATCCCAAGATCCCTCTGCACATCAAATGTAAAGGGACGAAACACTGCTAATGGCAAGACCCTAACAGTGTTGATCTCCCAAAATGCAGCACTTCACATTTTTCTGGGTTAATCTCCTTCTGTCATTTCTTCCTGCCGCTTAGATTAATCAAACCAAAAGCACGGAAACAGGTAGTTGCTGTGCAACTCAAATGCTAACAGTTGCCTAGTCATACAAGCACCAGTTAACTAAGACTCCTTTGCTTCCTACCATTGTTCCAGTCATAGATTCAATTTGCCACTCCCTAGCTTCCCAATGCTTTTACTCTTTTGACCAGCTCATGGGATTTTGTCAAAGGTTTTCTTGGAATTCAGCGCGGACTATATCAAATGTAATGCTCCCATAGAACGTCCTTTTTACCTCCAGAAAATTTCAAGAAATTAGTTGGGTGCCATCTTTCTGTAACATCCATGTTTAACTATCCATGATTAATCTGTATCTTTCTGAATGAATGTTTACACTATACTTGGGAATGGATTCCAGTAATTTGTACACCATTGAAATTGACCACAAGACAAAGGAGCAGAAGTCAGCCATTTGGCCCATTGAGTCTGCTCCGCCATTCTATCATGAGCTGATCCATTCTCCCATTTAGCCCCACTCCCCTGCCTTCTCACCATAACCTTTGATACCCTGACTACTCAGATACCTATCAATCTCTGCCTTAAATACACTCAATGACTTTGCCTCCACAGCCGCCCATGGCAACAAATTCCACAGGTTCGCCACTCTCTGGCTGAAGAAATTTCTCTGCATCTCTGTTCTGAATGGGTGCCCTTCAATCCTGAAGTCGTGCCCTCTTGTGCTAGACTCCCCTACCATGGGAAACAACTTTGCCACATCTACTCTGTCCAGGCCTTTTAACATTTGAAATGTTTCTATCAGGTTCCCCCTCATTCTTCTGAACTCCAAGGAGTACAGCCCAAGAGCCAGCAAACGTTCCTCGTATGTTAACCCTCCCATTCCTGGAATCATTCTAGTGAATCTTCTCTGAATCCTTTCCAACGTCAGCATATCCTTTCTTAAATAAGGCACCCAAAACTGCACACAGTACTCCAAGTAAGTCAATGCATAATAGAGCCTCAGCATCACATCCCTGCTCTTATTCTATTCCTCTAGAAATGAATGCCAACATTGCATTTGACTTCTTCACCACCGACTCAACCTGGAGGTTAACTTTTAGGGTATCCTGCACGAAGACTCCCAAGTCCTTTTGCATCTCTGAATTTTGAATTTTCTCTCCATTTAAATAATAGTCTGCCCGTTTATTTCTTCTACCAAAGTGCATGACCATACACTTTCCAACATTGTATTTCATTTGTCACTTCTTTGCCCATTCTCCAAGTCTATCCAAGTCTCTCTGCAGATTCTGTTTCCTCAACACTACCCGCCCCTCCACCTATCTTTGTATCATCGGCAAACTTAGCCACAAAGCCATTTATTCCATAATCCAAATCATTGATATAAAAAGAAGCAGAACCAACACAGACCCCTGCGGAACACCACTGGTAACTGGCAGCCAACCAGAATGGGATGCTTTTATTCCCACTCTCTGTTTCCTGCCAATCAGCCAATGCTCTATCCATGCTCGTAACTTTCCTGTAATTCCATGGGCTCTTACCTTGTTTAGCAGCCTCGTGCAGCACCTTGACAAAGGTCATCTGAAAATCCAAATACACAACCTCCACTGCATCTCCTTTGTCTAGCCTGCTTGTAATTTCCTCAAAAAATTGCAATAGGTTTGTCAGGCAGGATTTTCCTTTAAGGAAACTATGCTGAGTTTGGCCTATCTTGTCATGTGCCTCCAGGTACTCCGTAACCTCATCCTTGACAATCGACTCCAACAACAGGTCTATAATTTCCTTCTTGCTGCCTCGCACCCTTCTTAAATAGCGGAGTGACATTTGCAATTTTCCAGTCCTCCGGAACCATGCCAGAATCTATTGATTCTTGAAAGATCATTACTAAAGCCTCCGCAATCTCTACACCTACTTCTTTCAGAACACGAGGGTTCATTCCATCTGGTCCGGGAGATTTATCTACCCTTAGATCATTCAGCTTCCTGAGTACCTTCTCTGTTGTAATTGTGACTGCACACACTTCTCTTCCCTGTTACCCTTGAGTGTCTGATATACTGCTGATGTCTTCCTCAGTGAAGACTGATGCAAAATACTCATTCAGTTCATCTGCCATCTCCTTGTCTCCTATTACAATTTCTCCAGCGTCATTTTCTATGGGTCCTATATCTACTCCTGCCTGTCTTTTTACTCTTTATATACTTGAAAAAGCTTTTAGTATCCTCTTTGATATTATTTGCTCTCTTCCTTTCGTAGTTCATCTTTTTCTTCCTAATGACTTTCTTAGTTGCCTTTTGTAAGTATTTAAAAGCTTCCCAATCTATTATCTTCCCACTAATTTTTGCTTTCTTGTATGCCCTCTCCTTTGCTTTTACTTTGGCTTTGATTTCTCTTGTCAGCCACAGTTGTGTCCTTTTTCCATTCAAAAATTTCTTTTTTGGAATATATCCGTCTTGCATTTTCCTCACTTCTCGCACAAACTCCAGCCATTTCTGTTCTGCCGTCCTTCCCGCTAGTGTCCCTTTCCAGTCAACTTTGACCAATTCCTCTCTCATGCCACTGTAATTTCCTTTACTCCACTGAAATACCGACGCATCGGATTTTGGCTTCTCTTCAAATTTCAAAGTGAACTCAGTCATGTTGTGATCACTGCCTCCTAAGGGTTCCTTCACCTTAAGCTCTCTAATCACTTCTGTTTCATTACACAACTGCTGACCCTTTAGTGGGCTCAACAACAAGCTACGAATTCTATGAATTTTCTCTTGAGATCCAGTACCAACCTAATTTTCCCAATCCACTCGCATGTTAAACCTCCCATGATTATCATAAAATTGCCCTTCTGACAAGCTTTTTCTATTTCCTGTCATAATTTGTGGTCATAGAAACATAGAAAACCTACAGCACAATTCAGGCCCTTCAGCCCACAAAGCTGTGCCGAACATGTCCCCTACCTTAGAAATTACTAGGCTTACCCATAGCCTTCAATTTTTCTCAGCTCCATGTACGTATCCAAAGGTCTCTTAAAAGACGCTGTCGTATCTGCTTCCACCATTGCCGGCAGCCCATTCCACGCACTCACCACTCTCTGAGTAAAAAAAAAACTTAGCCCTGACATCCCCTCTATACCTACTCCCCAGCACCTTAAACCTCTGTCCTCTTGTGGGCAACATTTCAGCCCTGGGAAAAAGCCTCTGACTATCCACACAATCAATGCCCCTCGTCATTTTATACTCCTCTATCAGGTCCCCCCTCATCGTCTGTCGCTCCAAGGAGGAAAGGCCAAGTTCCTCAATCTGTTTTCATAAGGCATGCTCCCCAATCCAGGCAGCATCCTTGTAAATCTCCTCTGCACCCTTTTTATGGCTTCCACATCCTTCCTGTAGTGAGGCGACCAGAACTGAGCACAGTACTTCAAGTGGGGTCTGACCATGCTCCTATAGAGCTGCAACAATACCTGTCGGCTCCTAAATTCAATTCCCCAATTGATGAAGGACAATACACCATATGCCTTTTTAACCACAGAGTCAACCTCTGCAACTGCTTTGAGCGTCCTATGGACTCGGACCCCAAGATCCCTCTGATCCTCCATACTGCCAAGAGTCCTACCATTAATACTATACTCTGCCATCATATTTGACCTACCAAACTTATCGGGGTTGAACTGCATCTGCCGCCACTTAGCCCAGTTTCGTGTCCTATCTATGTCCCGCTGTAACTTCTGACAGCCCTCTATACTATCCACAACACCTCCAACCTTTGTGTCATCTGCAAACTTACCCATCCTTGCACTTTCTCATCCAGGTAGTTTATAAAAATCACAGAGTAAGGGTCCCAGAACAGATCCCTGAGATACACCACTGGTCACTGACCTCCATGCAGAATATAACCCATCAACAACCACTCTTTGCCTTCTGCGAGCCAGCCAGCCAGTTCTGGATCCACAAAGCAACGCCCCCTTGGATCCCATGCCTCCTTACTTTCTCAATAAGCCTTGCATGGGTTACCTTATCAAATGCCTTGCTGAAATCCATATGCACTACATCTACTGCTCTCCCTTCATCGATGTGTTTAGTCACATCCTCAAAAAATTCAATCAGACTCGTAAGGCAGGACCTGCCCTTGACATAGCCATGCCTAATCATATTATACCTCTCCAAATGTTCATAAATCCTGCCTCTCAGGATCTTCTCCATCAACTTACCAACCACTGAGGTAAGACTCACTGGTCTATAATTTCCTGGGCTATCTCTACTCCCTTTCTTGAATAAGGGAACAACATCCGCAACCCTCCAATCCTCCAGAACCTCTCCCGTCTCCACTGATGATGCAAAGATCATCATCAGAGGCTCCGCAATCTTCTCCCTTGCCTCCCACAGTAGCCTGGGGTACATCTCATCTGGTCCCGGTGACTTATCCAAATTGATGCTTTCCAAAAGTTCCAGCACCTCCTCTTTCTTAATATCTACATGCTCAAGCTTTTCAGCCTGCTTGCAAGTCCTCACTACAATCCCTCAGATCTTTTTCTGTGGTGAATACTGATGTAAAATATCCATTAAGTACCTCTACTATTTCTTTGGGATCCATACACACTCTCCCACTGTTGTACTTGATAGGTCCTATTCTTTCGTGTCTTATCCTCTTGCTCTTCACATACTTGTAGGATGTCTTGGGGTTTTCCTTAATCCTGCCTGCCAAGGCCTTCTTATGTCCCCTTCTGGCTCTCCTAATTTTCTCCTTAAGCACCTTCCTGTTAGCCTTATACTCTTCCAGATCTCTAACATTACCTAGCTCTCTGAACCTTTTGTAAGCTTTTCTTTTCCTATTGACTAGATTTATTACAGCCTTGTCACCATGGTTCCTCTATCGTATCGTAACTTCTATGTCTCCTTGGAGCATGCCTATGCAGAACTCCACGCAAATATCCCCTGAATATTTACCACATTTCTTCTGTACTTTTCCCTGAAAACATTTGTTCCCACTTTAAGTTTCCAATTTCCTGCCTGAGTGCCTCATAATTCCCTCTACTCCTGCTAAACACCTTTCTAGTCTGTCTATTCCTATCTCTCTCCATTGCTATCGTAAAGGAGATAGAATTATGATCAAAATGCTCTCCCACTGGCACCTGACCAGGTTCATTTCCCAATACCAAATCAAGCACAGCTTCTCCTCTTGTAGGCTTATCTACACATTGTGTCAAGAATCCTTCCTGAACACATTTAACAAACTCCATCCCATCTAAACCCCTTGCTGTATGGAGATGCCAATCGATATTTGGAAAATTAAAATCTCCTATCACAACTCCGTTATTCTCACACCTTTCTAGGATCTGTTTCTCTATTTGCTCCTCGATATCCCTGTTACTATTTGGCGGCCTATAAAAAAACACCCAGTAAAGTTATTGATGACCCCTTCCTGTTCCTAACCTCCATCCACAGAGACTCGGTAGACAATCCCTCCATGATGTCCACCTTTTCTGCAGCCGTGACATTATCTCTGATCAACAGTGCCACTCCCCCACCTCTCTTGCCTCCGTCCCTGTCTTTTCTGAAACATCTAAAACCCAGCACTTGAAGCAACCATTCCTGTCCCTGATCCATCCAAGTCTCTGTATTGGCCACCACGTCGTAGCTCCAAGTGTTTATCCAAGCTCTAAGCTCATCCGCCTTGTTCACAATACTCCTTGCGTTAAAATAGACACATCTCAAACTGTCGGTCTGAGTACATCCCTTCTTTATCACCTGCCTATCCTCCCTCTCGTACTGTCTACAAGCTTTCTCTATTTGAGAGCCAAACACCTCTTCCCCAGTCTCTCCAGTTCGGATCCCACCCCCCAACAATTCTAGTTTAAACTCTCCCCAGTAGCCTTAGCAAACCTCCCCGCCAGGATATTAGTCCCCTGGGATTCAAGTGCAACCTGTCCATTTTGTACAGGTCATACCTGCCCCAAAAGAGGCCCCAATGATCCAGAAGTCAATTCTTGCCCCTTACTCCAATCCCTCAGCCACGCATTTAACCTCCACCTCCTTGTATTCCTATACTCACTGTCGTGGGGCACAGGCAGTAATCCTGAAATTACTACCTTTGTGGTCCTGCTTCTCAACTTCCTTCCTAACTCCCTATAGTCTTTTTTTCAGGACCTCATCCCTTTTCCTACCTATGTCATTGGTACCAATATGTACCACGACCTCTGGCTGTTCTCCCTCCCTCTGCAGGATATCTTGGACACGATCTGAAACATCCCGGACCCTGGCACCTGGGAGGCAAACTACCATCCGAGTTTCCTTCCTGTGTCCACAGAATCACCTATCTCCTCCCCTATCACTACTGCCCTCCTGTCTCTTTCCCTACCCTTCTGAGCCACTGGGCCGGACTGTGTGCCAGAGGCACTGCCACTGTTGCTTCCCCCAGGTAGGCTGTCTCCCGCAACAGTACTCAAGCAGGAGTACTTATTGTCAAGGGGTACAGCCACGGGCACGCTCTAGTACTTGTCTCTTCCCTTCCCCCTCCTGTCATTGACCCCCTTGCCTGTCTCCTGTGGCCCCGGTGTGACCACCTGCTAATAACTCCTTTCTATCACCACCTCATTCTCTCTGACCACACGAAGGTCATCGAGCTGCATCCCAAGGTCCCTAACGCGGTCCCTTAGGAGCTGCAGCTCGACACACTGGGTGCGGATGTGGCAGTCCTGGAGGCTGGGAGACTCCAGGACCTCCCACATCTGACACCAAACACAGTAAACTGCACTCATACTACTTCCTTTCCACAAATCACCACCTCGCCTCGACCCGTTACCGCCTAAGCCCGTTGAGCCAAAGCCCAATCACTCTGCTACTTCTCACTCCGCTGCCCGCTCTGACGCTGCCTGCTGGATATGGCAGTCTTTTTAAACTGTTTGCGCGCTACCGTCTGACGTCACGCACCTGCGCAGTCAATCCCAGCTATCCCCAAACGGTTAGGAAAAAATACTTATCTTTTTGGAAGTCCTCAGCTGATTCCGCTCGCTCGCCTCTCATTCCCGATCACGGCACATCACGGCAGCTGTTTAGAGGCCTGTATGTAACTGCCATCAGGGTCCTTTTACCCTTGCAATTTCTGAACTCAACCCATAAAGATACTACACCTTCCAATCCTATGTCACCTCTTTCTAATGAGTTAATATTATTTCTTACCAGCAAAGCCACGCTACCCCCTCTGCTGACTTGCCGATCCTTCTGATACACCGTGTATCCTTGGGCGTTCAGCTCCCAGAGACATCCATCCTTTGGCCATGTCTCAGTGATGGTCACAACATCATACTTGCCAATCTGCAGCTATATTTCAAGATCATCCACCTTATTTCTTGTGTTGCGTGCATTTATGGAGAATACTTTTAAGTCCAGTATTTGGTACTTTTTGCTTTGATTGCACTGCAACTCTATTGCATTGCACCTCATTGCACTGATTCCAAATTTGTCCCATCACCTGCCTGTCCTTCCTGTCATCTTTACTGCGAGCTATCTTTGATTTATTACTGTTTTCCCCTTCCTCAGCCCTATCACTCTGGTTCCCATCCCCCTGCCAAATTAGTTTAAATCTAACTGGCCTCTAATTATTTGGTTCCTTCCTTCCCTTATTTTAATAATGGTACATGTAAACAGTCCTCATTCTCTGGCACTACTCCTTTAGCTGGGGAGAATTGGAAAAATTGTAGACAGTCTCTGGAATTTCTTCCCTTGCTGCTTTTAACAAACTAACATACATTTCATCTAGTATTGAAAATCAAAAAATCTGAAATAAAAACTAATGCAAAGGTAGCAGATAGTATCTGTGGAAAGAGAAACAGACTTAATGTTCCAGATCAAAGATCCTTCATGAGAATTGGGAAACTGAGAAGCCAGGTTTTAAAATTAAGTGCAAGAAAAGCTCATCCAAGGGTTGAATGTACTGTGTCTTTTACCCAGGATTGGGGAATTGAGAACCAGAAAGCTTGGGTTTAAGCTGAGGGGGGAAAAGTTAATAGGAACTTGAGGGGCAATGTTTTTGTTTTGCACACAGCGTGGGATGTATCTGGAATGATTTGCCAGAGGAAGTGGTTGAGGCAGGTACAAAAACAACTTTTAGACCCAAGTTGGACAGGTACATGGATAGAAAAGCTTTAGAAGGATACGGGCCAAATGCAGGCAAATGGGACTAGCTTGGATGAGCATCTCAGTCAGCATGGACCAGTTGGGCCGAAGGTCCTGTTTTCAAGCTGTTCTTTCTTATTTTTCTACCTGCGGTCACCCAGTTACTTACAAACCTGCAGGCTTTATCAGGTACATGGGACCACCACCTGAAACAGCCTGTGCACATAAACTCAGCCTCGTGCATGGTGACGTCAGTTATTACCCAAGTTCCACAACCCAGAGGTCAAGCATTTCCTGCATGCATGGTTGTCAGGGCATGGGAAGCATCCTGGAGTTCAAGTATAGCACAGGATACGTATGTGCTCTACAATTCTGATTTATCTTATTGTGTCACTTACTAGATTACATAGAAAACCTACAGCACAATTCAGGCCCTTCGGCCCACAAAGCTGTGCCGAACATGTCCCTACCTTTAGAAATTACTAGGCTTACCAATAGCCCTCTATTTTTCTCAGCTCCATGTACCTATCCAAAAGTCTCTTAAAAGACCCTATCATATCTGCTTCCACCACTGTTGCCGGCAGCCCATTCCATGCACTCACCACTTTGAGTAAAAAAACTTACCCCTGACATCCCCTCTATACCTACTCCCCAGCACCTTAACCCTCTGTCCTCTTGTGGGCAACATTTCAGCCCTGGGGAAAAGCCTCTGGCTATCTACCCAATCAATGCCTCTCATCATCTTATATACCTCTATCAGGTCCCCCCTCACCTTCCATCGCTCCAAGGAGAAAAGGCCAAGTTCCCTCAACCTGCTTTCGTGAGGCATGCTCCGCATTCCAGGCAGCACCCTTGTAAATCTCCTCTGCACCCTTTCTATGGCTTCCACATCCTTTCTGTAGTGAGGCGACCAGAACTGAGCACAGTACTCCAGGTGGGGTCTGACCAGGGTCCTATATAGCTGCAACAATATCTTTTGGCTCCTAAATTCAATTCCACGATTGATGAAGGACAATGCACCATATGCATCCTTAACCACAGTCAACCTGTGCAGCTGCTTTGGGTGTCCTATAGACTCGGACCCCAAGATCCCTCTGATCCTCCACACTGCCAAGAGTCCTACCATTTGACATCATATTTGACCTACCAAAATGAACCACTTCACACTTATCTGAGTTGAACTGCATCTGCCACTTCTCAGCCCAGTTTTGCATCCTGTCTATGTCCCGCTGTAACCTCTGACAGCCCTCTATACCATTCACAACACCTCCAACCTTTGTGTCATCCACAAACTTACTAACCTATCCTTCTACTTCCTCATCCAGGTCGTTTATAAAAATCACAGAGTAAGGGTCCCAGAACAGATCCGTCAGGTACACCACTGGTCACCGACCTCCATGCAGAATACGAACCTTCAACAACTGCTCTTTGCCTTCTGTGGGCCAGCCAATTTTGGATTCACATTGTAATGTCCCCTTGGATCCTATGCCTCCTTACTTTCTCAATAAGCCTTGCATGGGGTACCTTATCAAATGCCTTGCTGAAATCTATATACTGCTCTCCCTTCATCGATGTGTTTAGTCACATCCTCAAAAAATTCAATCAGGCTCGTAAGGCAGGACCTGCCCTTGACAAAGCCATGCTGACTATTCCTAATCATATACTTCTCCGAATGTTCATAAATCCTGCCTCTCAGGATCTTCTCCATCAGCTTACCAACCACTGAGGTTAAGACTCTCTGGTCTATAATTTCCTGGGCTACCTCTACTCCCTTTCTCAAATAAGGGAACAACATCTGCAACCCTCCAATCTTCTGGAACCTCTCCCGTCACCATTGATGATGCAAAGATCATCGTCAGAGGCTTTGCAATCTCCTCCCTCGTCTCCCACAGCAGCCTGGGGTACATCTCATCCGGTCCCAGTGACTTATCCAACTTGATGCTTTCCAAAAGTTTCAGCACCTCCTCTTTCCTAATATCTACATGCTCAAGCTTTTCAACCTGCTGCAAGTCCTCACTACAATCCCCCAGATCTTTTTCTGTAGTGAATACTGATGTATTCATTAAGTACCTCCGCTATTTCTTCTGGATCCATACACTCTTTCCCACTGCTGCACTTGATAGGCCCTATTCTCTCGCATCTTATCCTCTTGCTCTTCGCAAGATTAATTTGCTATACAGAAATTAACTATCAGAACATCATTCTACTCTATATAAAACTTAGGTGGATGGGAGAATTTGGTACTCTATTGAAGCCATAAGCTGCAGAAATGATGTTTTTTAATGCCAGTCTGGAATTTTAAAACCATTAAGTTGTACCATTTGGACCAGTTGCTATTTTTGAATGTTACCAGCCTCTGACACTGATGTTGGGGGAGACCTGACAATGCACATGGCAAAAGGAACTTTGAACTGGAGACGATAAATAAATTTTAACCTTTAGGAGTACTTGCATAAATTTGCCTATTTAATCTCCACACTCGTGCATTCTTTACATCCTCTTGCTAGCTTCTAATGTCATAACAAACTACAGGTACTTCTTGGAGTTCATTAAATATTAAGTAGACTCTTGATACAAGCTGGCATTCTTGTATGCTATTTCCCACAGTCATGCACTTCATCAAAATTTAGAATTCATTTTATTATCAATTGCAATTGGGCAGAACTGAGCAAAGTTTACAGTTGATTTGTGTCAGGGATGCATAGGATATTTCCTGTGCAAATACTGTTTTTGCAGCATTGCAAGATGATCTGCAGTGCCAGATTGGATGCTTTTTGAATAATTTAATTGTGTATTTTATGTCCTTTTGACCCACCCATTGATTTCTTTGCCATCCTCTCCACAACCTTCCATTGTTCCTGATGCATCCCTTCGATCATGTATCATTCTGCCAATCTAAGGATGGGGGAATCGGTATTTTGTTCTGTCCTGCCTTACTCCATTTCCATCATTACTTAAAATTGTTGTGAGTAAAACAAAAAATACTGGTCAGACAGCATCTGTGGAAGGAGAAATAGTTAATGTTTCAGGTCTGAGACATCACCAGAACTCGTCAGAGCATTTTGGTGGGTGTGGGTTGGGAGAATATGGGACAAATGTATAGATATCTTCTCAGAAGATTGGTGAATAATTCTTGAATGAAGTATTCATTTAAAGAGTTTTTTTTTAACATTGTAATATCTTGCATAGAACCAACAAGCAAAAGAAGCCATCAGAACTTGCACGCAAGTATTGGAACAAGATGCAAGCAATATCAATGCATTGAAAGACAGGGCAGAAGCTTATATTTTAGAGGAACAATATGAAGAAGGTACGGTCTGCTAGTGTTACACTCTATAGTATACATATGTAGAGCTTAGGTAAATGTACTTTAGTTGCAGAGTGCAACTTTCTAAGTCTCCAATTTGGTTATATTGAGCAGTTCTAAATGTTTGCAGCTCAGCATTAACCTGAGAGAGTCTAAGGTGCAGTAAAAGTCCTTTATCCTTCCCTGTTGCTTTTCTCTGAAACTAGTATTAATGCTACGTCTGTAAAATCTACCATTTAATTTGCAAATGAACATAAGTAGTCGAGTGAGGAGATGTAATGGCATTCCTTTGAGTTTTTACTTGTTTCACCTAATCAAGCTAACTTGTGTTGGACCAAGCCCTGTGTGCTTCATTGTAGTCTGAGTTTAGACAGCATCTGTGAGCATCGTATTCTAATGGATGGGCTAATTGGTACTTCAGTCCTGCCTCAATTCCATTTCCATACATGCACCAGAAGCAGGAGCTCACAATTTCCCTCTGTTTCCTCTGTCATATTCTTCAATGAATAAGGCCAATAATAGCAGTCTTGCTGATAACCTGACTGAGATCGGACTGTGACTCCACATTGTTTGGGTGCCTCCTCAATTCCATTTACTACTTGAGTTTTCACTGCTGTTGCTAACAGCTCAAGCACTGGAGGTGAGGAGTTGGGAAACCATGTGGAGAAGGTCATGAATACTTCAGAACTTGAGATAGTTAAATGGGATGTCTTGGGGATAGGCCACATTACAGCAGAAGAGTTATTGGATGCCTTAAGGTGTATGAAGGTAGATAAATCTCCAGGGCCTGATCAGGTATATCCAAGAAAACTGGGAAGCTTGAGGATATAGCGGGAGGCTTGGCTGATATACATGCATCATTAGCGACAGGTGAAGTGCCGGAAGACTGGGGGGGTGGCTAATGTTGTGCCTTCATTTAAGAAGGGCTGCAAAGAAAAATCTGGGAACTATAGACCAGTAAGCCTAACATCTATGGTAGGCAAGTTAGAGGGAGTTCTGAGGGATAAGATGCAAGCATTTGGAAAGACAGGTTGATTAGGGATAGTCAGCACAGTTCTGCATGGGAAATCAAGTCTCACAAATTTGAGTTTTATTTTTGAAGAAGTAACTAAGCAAGTAGGTGAGACCAGGGCAGTAGACATGGTCCATATGGACTTCAGGTTCCACATGGTGGGCTGCTATGTAAAGTTAGATCACGTGGGATCCAGGGAGAGCTAGATGATTGGAAACACAATTGGCTTGATGGAAGCAGAGGGTGATGGTGGAAGGTTGTTTTTTGGACCGGAGGCCCATGATTAGTGGTGATCCCAGGGTTCTGTGCTAGGCCCATTACTACTTGTCATCTATATCAATGACTTGGATGAAAGCATACAAGGCATGGTTAGTGATATTGCAGATGATATTAAAATAGATAGTGTCGTTGACAGTGAAGATGGTTGTCAGGATTAACGGAGGGCTCTTAATCACATGGGTAAGTGAGCTGAGGAATGGCAAAAGGAGTTTAATTCAGATAACTGTGAGGTGTTGCATTTTTGGAAGACAAATTAGTGTAGTACATTCACACGGCCCTGGGGAGTGTTGTACATAGTTCCCTGAAAGTGGCATTGCAGGTAGACGGGGTGGTGAAGAAGATTTTTGGCATGCTGGCCTTTGTCAGTCAGGGTATTAAGTATAAAAGTTGGGATGTTATGTTGCAGTTGTACGAGATATTGCTGAGGCCACATTTGGAATCTTTTGTTCAATTTTGGTCAGCCCGCTACAGGAAAGATGCCATTTAAGCTGGAAAGAGTACAGAGAAGAACAGAGAATGTTCCTGGGACTTGGAATGAGTTGTGGAGAGAGATTGAGCAGGTTGGGACTTTTCATTGGAGCATAGGAGCATGAGGGGTGAGCTTATAGAGGTGTTTAAAATCACGAGGGGTCTTTTTCCCAAGGTTGGGGAATCAAGAACTTGAGGACGTGCTTAAGGTGAGAGGGGAGAGATTTAATAGGAATGTGAGGGGCAACTTTTTCATCCCAAGTGTAGTCAGTAAATGGAATGAGCACCACAGCAAGTAGTTGAGGCAGATACATTAATAACATTTAAATGGTACTTGGACAGGTCCATGGATAGGAAAGGTTTTGGAGCATTTGGCCCATATCTCAGGCAAATGGGACTGGCTGAGTTAGGAGTTTTGGTCAGCATGGACCAGTTGGGCTGAAAGGCCTGTTTGCATGCTGTATGACTCTGACTCTGTGTTGGTTGATAATTTCGGTGCAGGCAGCAGCAAGAGGCTTTAGGACTGATTGAAACTTTGGGAAGGATGGTTCAATCCAGGACTCTGGTATTGGGGAGTGGTTCTGGAGCAGTAATGGGGTTCAGAGGGAATGATGGTTTGGGAGAGGAAGTTGGCAATGGTGAGCTCTGATTTCATGCAAGATTTTTTACTGGTTTTTAAATATACCCTTTCTCCCAGATAAATGTCACAGAAGACCTTGATGTTTGTCAGCTGCGCCCTTATTTGGAGTATCTTGAGGCCCTTCCCCATCCAGAAACTGAGAAATCCGTCCAAGAGTTTTCTTGTCAATCACCAGGGAGAATCAAGCATTGCACACTGACAACACGTATATGGATGCAATTCATATGACTTTCCCTGCACACTAATGATCAAGTAGCGCAGAGTTCACCGCAGAGACAGCCTGCTGAAAGTCAGGAGTGAACAGGGTTGTTGATAAGTAGTGAAAGTGTGGCTGCAAACTGTTTGAGAATCCAGTCTAATTATCCCTACTAATGACATTCCTGTTCCTGTCATTTTAATGATGGTGTTAATCAGTTTGTTTTAAACAGAATATTCCACAGGCATTTTTTAAAAAATAAAAAACAACTTGCCTGTCTGATTTAATTCTGGGATATGATGGATGATCATGAGAAGACTAAAATGCTAAATTACTTTAACCCTCTGTTGATCCACCTAAAAATTATGAGAGGCATGGATAAGGCGGATGTTAACAGTCTTTTCCCCAGGGTAAGGGAGTCGTAGGTTTAGGGTGAGGGGAGAGATTTACAAGGGACTTGAGGGGAAACATCTTCACGCAGAAGGTGGCGAGTATATGGAATGAGCTGCTAGAGGAAGTCGTTGAGGTAAGTACAATAGTATCATTTAAGCAGCTCTTGGATTGGTACATGGAAGGGCCGGGCTTGGGGGGAATATGGCTGAACGCAGGTAATTGGGACTAGCTGGGTGGATACCGTGGTCGGCATGGACTCATTGTAATTCCTTTTGAGGAATTTATGAATTGGTTTCAAATAACCAAATTAAACTTATTCCATGTAGTCATTAACCAGGTACCATGCAATGTGGGGACATAATACAAAGTAAGAGAAGCAGTTACTTAAGGTCTGTAGGAATTTCTTCTCACTGGATGGAAATCTCTGAAATTCTCAACCAGTTGTGGAAGCTAGTTTACCAGAGTTATTTAAAGAGGAGGTAGATATGTTTTTGAAAAATCAAGGAATTGGGGAAATAGCATAGAAAAAGGAGTTGAGGCCTGGGGCAGATTAGACATAAATGGCGAGGCAGGCTTCAAGGGCCAGGTGGCCTACTCCTGCTACTTGTGTCATGGAATCATACAGCACAGAAAACAGGTTCTTCAGCCTACCAGGCTATACAAACCCATTGTACCCAACTTCACAAATTCCATTTTACCAGCATTAGGTTCGTTAGCCTTCTATCCTTTGGTTATTCAAGTATGTGTCTAGATGCTTAAATGTCCTGAAAATATCTGCTTCCTTAAGGCAGCACATTCCAGACTCCAACCACCTTCTATGTGAGAAAATTCACCTCAAATCTCATCTTAATTTCCTACTTCTCACTTCAAACCCTTGGCCTTTTGTCTTGGACACTCCTCCATGAGGAAAAAGATTTTTTACGACATCTATTGCCTCCTCATCATTTTGTATACATCTGTCAGGTTGCCCCTCAGCCTCCTGCACTGCAAGAAAAACAAGCCTAGCCTATCTAACCTGTCTTTGTAACGGTAATGCTCCAATAGGGTGAATCTCCTCTCTACTCTCGCCAGTGAAATTACATATTTCCTGTGGTGTAGCAAGCAGTACTGTACACAATACTCCAGATGTGGCTCTAACCAATATTTTATAAAGTTGTAACATGATGTCTTGGATTCTGTGCCACAGCCAATGAAGGCAAGCATCCCATATGCCCTCTTTACCATCCACTTTCAGGGATCTGTAGACCTTTACCCAAGGTTTCCTATGTTCATCAACACTCGCTTTGGCCCTACCCTGTGTAGGTCTAATCCTTGCATCACCTTGCATTTGTCAGGATTAAATTCTATTTCATAGTCATAGAGCAATAAAGCACAGACACAGGCCCTTCAGCTCAATGAGTCCATGCCAACCACAGTATCCACCCAGCTAGTCCCAATTACCTGCGTTCAGCCCATATTCCCCCAAGCCCGGCCCTTCCATGTACCAGTCCAAGAGCTGCTTAAATGATACTATTGTACCTACCTCAACGACTTCCTCTGGCAGCTCATTCCATATACTCGCCACCTTCTGCATGAAGATGTTTCCCCTCAGGTCCCTTGTAAATCTCTCCCCTCTCACCCTAACCTACCCTGGGGAAAAGACTGTTTAACATCCGCCTATCCATGCCTCTCATAATTTTAACACAAAAAGAACAAATGACATTAGTCACGTCCAGTCTCGGGAACTTCCACCAGTGGCTAACAATGAGGTAAATATCCTCTGCAAGGGCCTCTGCAGTTCTTCGCTAGCCTCCCATAAAGTCCATGAATGTTTTCGGTCAGGCCTTGGTGATTTATTGCACTGTAAGGTTGCAAATACCTCCTCCCTGGTAATATGAATGTTCTCCAAAACACCTCCACTAGTTTTCTTTATCTCTTGAGCAACTATGATTTTCTCCTCAGTAAACACAGGAGAAATATTCACTAAAAATCCCACCCATCTCTTGTGGCTCAAGACGTAGGCAGCCTTGCTGATCTCTAAGGGGACCTACACTCTCTCTCTAACCACCCTTTTAATGCAGCTGTAGAACTGCATGGGATTTTCCTTAACCTTAACTGCCAGATCCATCACGTACCCTCTCTGTGCCTTCCTGTTTTCTCTCTGAAGTGTGTTCTTTATCTTTTTATAGTCATTAAGAGATTCACTCATCCCCAGACTCCTAAACCCAGTATATGCTTGCTTCCTTTTTCCTGACAGGGGCCTCAACATCTCCTGTCAGCCAGGGTTCCCTAAACTTTTCGGGTTTTCCCTTCACCCTACCAGGAACATGCTGCCCCTGGACTCTTGATATCACACTCTTTAAAAGCCGCCTGCTTTCCTTTCCAATCAAACAGACTTATCTAATTGACTTCTGCTAGATCCTGCCTAATTCCCCCAAAATTAGCCATGCTCCAGTTTAGGACCTAACCTCTGGATCTGTCCCATCCTTTTCTATCACTATCTTAAAACTAACAGAATTATGGTCACTAAAGCCAAAGTGCTCCCTGACTGCCACTTTAGTTACTTTGCCCTGCCTTGTTCCCTAAGAGGAAATCCTATAACATAAGATATCTTAGTCACATGTACATCAAAACACACACAGTGAAATACATCTTTATATAGTGATTTGGGGGTAGCCCGCAAGTGTTGTCACGCTTCCGGTGCCAACATAGCATGCTCACAATTTCCTAACCTGCACATCTTTGGAATGTGAGAGGAAACCGGATCACCCAGAGGAAACCCACGCAGATACGGGGAGAACGTACAAACTCCTTACAGACAGTGGCCAGATTTGAACCTGGGTCGCTGGCACTGTAAAGTGTTACGCTAACTGCTACACTACCATGCCTGTATATGCCAAGTAGAGCTCTCTATGTATTGACTTGGGAAACTTTCCTGGACACATTTCACAAATTCCATGCTGTCCAGGCCCTTAACACTTTGGGTGGCCCAGTCAATACCAGGGAAATTAAAATCTCCATCTACACACCTGCTCCTCGTGTTCCTGTTGACTACCGAGGAGTCCATAATACAGTCCCACTGCAGTCCCTTCTTGTTTCTAAGTTCTACCCATATGGCCTCACTGCATGATCCCCCAACAATGTCATCTCACCACTGCTGTTACATCCTCCCTTATCAAAAACAAAAGCAACACCCCTCCTCACTTACTTGTACATCTGGCATGCCTGAAGCATCTGTATCCTGGAACACTGAGCTACCAGTCCTGCCCTCCTCTCAGCCATTTTTCTGTTATGGCAATAACATCCCAGTCCCCATAGCCAATCCACACACTAAATTCATCTACCTTACCTGTTAAACCTCATGCATTTAAAATGAAGGTAGTTTAACTGAGAGAATTCTTTTCCCTCCCTTCACTGTGGTCCTGACTATTCTGATTACTCATCTTGGCTCTCGCTGGTTACTGCTTTATCCCATGACTTGCTCCTGCTCAGAGTCCCACCCCCGTGCCAATCTAGTTTTAAACCCTCCCATATAGCACCAGCAAATTTCCCTGCAAGAATATTAGTCCCTCTGATTCAAGTGCAACCTGTCCCTCTTGTACAGGTTACCCTGTCCTAGATGAGATCCTAATGATCCAAGTTCATGAATTCCCTGCCCCTGCACCAGTTGCCTAGCCATTTATTTATCTGGCCTATCTTTCCATTTCTGACCCTTGTTAGCTGGCACCAGGAGTAATTCGGAGATTACTACCCTCCGGTCCTGCTTTTTAAACTATTTCCTAACGTTCCACCCAACTTTCTAGTAGATCTCTATCATGCTGTGGCCTCGACAACTTTCCTTGCTATGTAGAACACCACCAATTGTCCCGTGTTCCTTGATACCTGGTTAAACAATTAAATTGAATTATTGGAAGGCTTAGTGTCAAGGAACATGACCATAATTGATTACTTGTGAAGCATAAAGTCAGTGTGTTTGGGTTTTGTTTTACAGCGATCAAAGATTATGAAGTTGCAAGAGACCACAGTGACAATGATCAAACAGTAAAAGAAGGACTGGAAAGGGCAACAGAAACTTCTAAAACAATCACAAAAGAAAGACTACTATAAAATACTAGGAGTGAAAAGGTACTTATGAATTTGTTTAAATATTGTTAGTGTCAAAATATGATTCATTAGTCTGAGTTGCTCTGTGTTTGAAAAATATATTTAATATTCAGTAGGCTTTGTATAATATTTGCAAATGTAGTTTATTTTGAAAGGATGGTGAACTTATGAGGCATCACTTGCATTTTGATTCTCAATATCAAATTAATATTTTTACTTGCAATTGTTAAATTAACAAGTACACAATGCCTTTAGCTGGATGTCTTTATTCCTCATTGCTCTAAAATTATTTACAAAACAGCCTTTCAATGAAAAACATCTTTTCAATGAAAGGAAAAACAATATTAAATGTGTACTACTTGTGCAGTTTATTAAACAGATTAATGGTTGTACACAGTTTCTATTATTTATTCACCTTACAGGAGTGCTAAAAAACGGGAGATAATAAAAGCATACAGGAAGCTAGCAATGCAGTGGCATCCTGATAACTTCCAGGAAGAAAATGAGAAGAAGCAAGCCGAAAAAAAATTTATAGACATAGCAGCTGCTAAAGAAGTACTCACTGATCCAGGTGTGGGATGGCTTTTTTAAACCCTTTTTTCCCTGATATTTTTAAATCTATTAATATTTGCAGTAAGTCATTAAAAGCAAGAGTTGAACCTGTAATCTGGTATCTGAGGAGAATGAAACAGTTAACATTTCACGTCAAAGACCCTTTCTCAGAACTGGGAAAGAAATTGTTTGTGTGTTGCTCCAGATTCCAGAATCTTCAATCTCTTGTGTCTCCATGAGAGAAAACAGTTTGTAGAGGAGGTGGGCTGAACAAGGCAAATAACGATGGATGGAAATGCTGTTTCTCTTTCACATTCAGGTCAGGCTGCCTGACTTGAATGTTTCCAACATCTTCTGTTTTTATTTCAAATTTCTGGCATCTGCAATTTTTGGACTTTTGTGTGGAATATGCTCACTGACTCCTGAGAATCTCAAGCCTATTCTCAAAGTTGAGAAGGAGCATTTGTGATGAGACTGTGAAATCAAGTCTGTACATTGGGACCACATGAAAGTCCACCAAAAAAAGTGGATGCAGTGCACCAACTGACAAACTACCCACTGGCCTACCCTATCAGATACGTCCCTGCCTCATCTGTGGGTCTCACATTGACTTAATCAATTACTTCAGAACCCAAAGAACTGGAGTGAAACAAGTCATGCTTAATACTGAGGGAATGCCTAAGAAGGATACTTGAGTCGTAGAGTTTAAACCACATCTTTCTGAACCACCAAAAACTGTTCACAGTACTCCAAGTGTGGCCTCACCAATGACTTGAACAACTGCAACATAATATCCCAACTCCTGTAGTCAATGCCCTGACTGATGAAGGCCAGTATGCTGGGTGCCTTTATCACCACCCTGTCTACCTCTGACCACTGCTTTCAAGGAACTATGCACTTGTACTCCTAGGTTCCTCTGTTCCATTACACTCTCCAGTGCCCTACCATTCATAGTACAAGTCCTACACTGGTTTGACTTTCCAAAATGCATCACCTCACACTTATCTGTATTGAAATCCATTTATCATTCAGCACACTTCCCTAACTGATCAAGAATCCCCCTGTAATCTGTGATAAACCATCTTCACAATCAACAATACCTCCTGATTTCGTGTCATCCGCAGATTTGTTGACCAAGCCTTTTTCATTCTCATCCAGATCATTTATATAAATAACAGGGGTCCCAAAACCTGACCCCTGCAGCACACCACTAGTCATTGGCCTCCATTCTGGGGAAACTACCTTCAACACCACCCTCTGCTTCCTAGCTCTGAGCCAATTTTGAATCCACCTAACTAGCTCTTCCTGGATTCCATGGGAACTGAACCTCCAGACTAGCCTACAATGCGGGACCTTGTGGTAGGCCTAGCTAAAGTCCAAATCAACAACATCTACTGTCCCACCCTTGTCTACCTTTTTGGTTACCTCTTCAAATAACTCTAAAAGATTTGTCAAGCATGATTTTTTCATGTACAAAGACATGCTGACTCCTCCTAGTCAGACTCTGTCTATCCAAATGCTGGTAGATCCTGTCCCTCAGAATTCCCTCCAGTAACTTCCCCACTACTGATGTCAGGCTGACAGCCTGTAGTCCCCTAGCTTGTCCTTGCTACACTGCTTCAACAACAGAACAATGTTAGTCTTCGGGAACTTCATCAGTGGCCAGCGAAGCAAATATCTCTAAGGGCCTCCACGATTTCTTCTCTGGCCTCCCAAAAAGTCCAAAGATGCACTTGGTCAGCTCTGGGGATTTATCCACCTTAATGTGCTGCAAGGCTCCTCCCTGATAATGTGAATATCCTTCAAATCATCTCTGTTGGTTTCCCTTATTTCATGAGCAACCATGATTTTCTACTCTGTAAACACTGAGGGATTCATTAAAAATCCCACCCATCCCCTGCAGTTCAAAGACATAAGCAGCCCTGCTGACCTCTAAGGGGACCTAGTCCTCTCCTAGCCACCCTTTTACAATAGAACCTAAGATAAGATATCTTTATTAGTCACATGTACATCAAAACAGTGAAATACATCTTTTGCATGGATGTGCTCTGGGGACAGCCCGCAAGTGTCACCACGCTTCTGGTGCCAACATAGCATGCCCACAACTTTCTAACCTGTTTGTCTTTAGAATGTGGGAGGAAACCCCAGAGCACCCAGAGGAAACCCATGCAGACACGGGGAAAACGTACAAACTCCTTACAGACAGTGGCCAGAATTGAACCCGGGTCACTGGTGCCGTAATAGCATACACTAACCACTGCACTATCGTGCCTGCCCAAGAGGAAACCTCTTGGGATTTTCCTTAACCTTACCTGCCAGATCACATCTTGTCCCTCTGCCCTCCTGATTTCCCTCATAAGAGTATTCTTAATCTTTATAGTCCTCAAGGTATTCACTCATCTCCCGACCTCCTAAACCTGAAATGGTTGCCAAAAGAGGGGACACAGGTTTTAAAGTGCTGGGAGTAGTTACAGAGGAGATGTCAGGGGTAAGATTTTTTACTCAGAGTGGTGAGTGCATGGAATGGGCTGCCGGCAACGGTGATGGAGGCAGATACAATAGGGTCTTTTTAATAGACTTTTGGATAGGTACATGGAGCTTAGAAAATAGAGGGCTATTGAGTAAGCCTAGTGGTTTCTAAGGTAAGGTTATGTTGGCACAACTTTGTGGGCTGAAGGGCCTGTATTGTGCTGCAGGTTTTTCTATGTTCTGTTTTCTTGATCACAGCCTCAATATCTCTCATCAGCCAAGGTTCCCTAAACTTGCCAGCTTTACCTTAACCCTAAACAGGAACATGCTACTCCTGGACTACTGGTATCATGCTCTTAAAAGCCTCCCACTTGCTATTCATTCCTTTCCTTTCAAGCAGGCTCCCTCGTCTGCTTGATCCTGCCTAACTCCTCAAAATTAGCCCTGCTCCAGGTTAGGACCCTGACCTGTTGGACCTGTCCTGTCCTTTTCCAGCACTAACTTAAAAATAATAGAATTATGGTCAGTAGAGCCAAAGTATTCCGCGACTGCCACTTCCATTGCTTACCATACCTTGTTCCTTAAGAGGAGGTCCAGTATTTGCACCCTCCTGAGTAGGGTCCTCTATATATTGACTGAGGAAACTTTCCTGGATACATTTCTCAAATTCCACACTGTCCAGGCCCTTAACACTCTGGGTAGTCCAGTCAATACTGGGGAAATTAAAATCTCCCACTTATACAACCCTATTGTTCTTACAACTATGAGCAATTTCTCTACACACCTGCACCTCCAGTTCCCACAGACTATTGGGGTTTCTATAATACAGCCCCCATTAGTGTGATCCTTGCCACCTTGTTCCAAGTTCTACCCTTATGGACTCGCTGGATGATCCCCCAAGAATGTCATCTCTAAGTACTGCTGTTAATCCTCCCTTATCAAAAAAAAGGCAACACCTGCTCCTCGTTTACATGTACCTCTGTCACACCTTCAGCACCTGTATCCTGGAATATTCAGCTGCCAGTCCAGCCCTTCTCTCAGCCATGTTTCTGTTATGGCTGTAACATCCCAGTCCTCAGAGCCAATCCACACTGAGTTTGTCCACCTTGCCTGTTAATCCTCGTGCATTGAAATAAATGCAGTTTAACTGTGTGTTCCTTTCCCTGCCTTTACTGTGCCCCGGCTATCCTGCTTTACTAAACTTGCTCTCGTTGGCTACTGCTTTATCCCATGACATGCTCCTGCTCAGAGTCCCACCCCCCCACCGTCTGGTTTAAACCCTCCCGAGGAGTATTAGCAAATTTCCCTGCAAGGATTTTTCTCTCAAATCTACTTGCAGAATTTCTTGGCTTTGGCAGATAAGGGAAAGGAGAAACTGATCTCATCCTCCTTTTGCTCTCCTGATTTCTCTCCTGTATGTACTTTTGCATCACTTGTACTCCAAGTGAAATGCTTGATTCCAGCTGCTTTTTCCTGACCAGTGCCTCCATATCCCTCATTCCCTAATCCTGCCAGTTTTGCCCTTCAGTCTAACAGGAACATCCTGTTCCTGAACTCTCCCTATCTCACATTTAAAAGCCTCCCACTTGCCAGCTGTCCCTTTACCTGCAAACAGCCTCTTCCAATCAACCACTGCAAATTTCTGACTTAATTCCTTCAACATTGGCCTTGCCCCAATTTAGGACTTCAGTTTGTGGACCACTGATGTTTGACTCCCTAATATTTCAGTCCCAACTTTAAACTTGTTTCAAAGTGAAATAGTGGGATCAATGCTTCAGCCTGCTAGTTTCACCATTTGCAGTCAACTTTTTTCCCCCAAAATTATTATACTGTAGCGGCTAGCTACACACTACAAAATGAAGACACAGCGTCGCTGGTTTTGAAATCCGAGGTGGAAAGCCGACGGGCGCGGTGCGCCTTTAATATCTGAAAATTTCCCGCGCTGACGTCATGCGCGGGTCACCTGACCTTCCTGCAGGCGGGCTTTCCCAGCCCAACGCTGGGGAAGGAGGAGGGCCCTGCGCCATCTTGGATCAGGGCCTCTGACGACGTCGCGATGTCAGGAGCCAGTTCGATGCCAGTGCGGTGAGTCGCTACATAACCCACCTCCACCACCCCCCCCCCCCCAAACCTGCAATACCGTCACGAATACCAGAATTAAATAAACTATGACTTGGGTGGCCTGCGCTGCGCTGCGCTCGCTGTACCACCATGGGTTGGTCTGAGTCTAAATGAGCCAGCTTCAGCCCGTCAACTGTAAACATCTCCTCGCGTCCCCCAATGTCCAGCACGAACGTAGACCCATTGTTCCTGACGACGCGGAATGGCCCTTCGTACGGCCGTTGGGTAAAACGTTCGACAATCGTGAGGAGGTACTGCGCTGCTCGGGAGACTGGAAGGGGGCCGACCAGGTCAACATGGATATGGTCGAACCTCCGGCGGGTAGGCTGAAAATCCTGCAAGGGGGCCTTGACGTGCTGCTGTACTTTCGAGGTCTGGCAGTGAGTGCAGGACGGGGCCCATTGGGAAACCTGTTTACGCAGGCCATGCCAGACAAACTTGTCTGACACCATCCGGACAGTAGTCCAGATGGATGGGTGTGCAAGGTCATGGGTGGCATCAAACACCTGTCTGCGCCAGGCAGCTGGGACGATGGGGCAGGGTCTACCTGTGGAGATATCGCAGAGCAGGATGCGCTCACTGGGGCCTACCAGTAGGTCTTGCAGTTGCAGGCCCGAGACTGCAGTGCGATAGCTGGGCATCTCCATGTCCGTTCGCTGTGCCTCCGCTAAGGTGCCGAAATCCACCCCCGGGACAAAACCTGGATGGTGGGCCGTGACAGTGCATCCGCGACCACGTTCTCTTTCCCCGACAGATGGCGGGCGTCAGTGGCGAACTCTGAGCTGTACGACAAGTGCCGCTGTTGCCGTGCTGACCGGGGATCTGAGACCAGGGTCAGTGAAAGCTAAGTAAAGTCAAGAAGTAATGGAAGTGTCTGATGGCCAGGTACAACACCAACAGCTCGCGGTCGAAGGCGCTATATTTGAGCTCTGGTGGTCGAAGGTGCCTGCTGAAGAACACCAGCAGTTGCCAACGCCCTTCGATAAGCTGTTCTAGCACACCTCTGACTGCTGTGCTGGAGGCGTTGACCGTGAGGGCAGTCAGGATGTCCGTGCGAGGATGCACCAACCGCATCCGCCAAGGCCTTGGTTTCGATGAATGCAGTGTGAGCCTCTTCCAACCAAACAATGTCCTTGCTTCCGCCTGACAGGAGAGCAAACAATGGGTGCATGATGCGGGCCGCAGATGGTAGGAACCGGTGATAAAAGTTTATCATACCGAGGAATTCCTGCAGGCCCTTGATGGAGGTGGGTCTGGCGAAATGGCAGATGGCATCGACCTTCGCAGGCAGGGGCGTGGCACCGTGTTTGTCGATCCGATGGCCCAGGAAATCGATTGTCTCCAGTCCAAATTGGCATTTGGCTGGGTTGATGGTCAGGCCGAAATCCCTCAGGTGAGAAAAGAGTTGGCGGAGGTGCGTGAAATGTTCCTGGCGGCTGTTGCTGACGACCAAGATGTCGTCGAGGCATATGAAGGCGAAGTCAAGGTCGCGCCCGACTGCGTCCATGAGTCGTTGGAAGGACTGAGCAGCGTTCTTGAGACCAAAGGGCATCCGGATGAATTCAGAGAGGCCAAAAGGTGTGATCAGCACTGTCTTCGGAATGTCATCTGGATGCACCGGGATCTGGTGATACCCGCGGACGAGGTCGACCTTGGAAAAACTGGACCGCCCATGTAGGTCGGCAGCAAAGTCCTGAATGTGCGGCACAGGGTACCGGTCCAGGGTAGTAATGTCGCTGAGGCGTCGGTAATCACCACGGGGTCGCCAGCCTCCGGCTGCCTTGGGGACCATGTGTAACGGAGATCACGGATGATCGCCACTCTTTTTTTAAATTCCTCCTTCGCAAGGCGGGGCTTGTCTGGGGGTAGCCACCAGGCACGGGCGTGGAGGGGAGGGCCCTGGGTGGGGATGTGATGCTGGACGCCATACTTGGGCAAGACCCTGGCAAACTCATTGGTTGACATGGTGATGGAGTCGAGGTGTGGGGCCGGTAGCTTGGCCTCACCCAACGAGAACGTTTGGAAGGTCCTGGCATGTACCAAACGCTTACCCCACAGGTCAACCAGCAGACTGTTGGCGCGAAGGAAGTCTGCCCCAAGGAGTGGTTGCGCGGCGGCGACCAGGATGAACCTCCAAGTAAAGTTGCAGGTGCCGAACTGGAGGTGTACCAACCGGGTGCCAAAGGTCCGGATGGCACTGCCGTTGGCGGCTCTGAGAGCGGGTCCTGGTGTGCAGTTGCGAGTCTCGCGGCTGTTGGGAGGCACGACGCTGACTTCGGCTCCGGTGTCCACTAGGAACTGATGTCTGGAACGCCAGTCCCACACATGCAAGAGGCTATCCAGGTGGCCAGCCGCCGTAGCCATCAGTGGCGGCTGGCTCTGGCGTTTCCCAGAAACCTGCATGGTAGCCGGCATCTGCGGGCGTCAGCGCCCCACCACTGGTGGTAGAAACGCCACTGGTCGGTCGGTGTCTCAGACCTGGTGGCGGGTGGGGAGCATTCAATCACTGGGTCTGGCCTGCTGGGCCGCTGGGTACGTGGCGTGGCAACGCGCTCAACGGACGCCCCTCTCTCTTTCGACTGCCAAAGGACATCCGCCCGGACGGCCACCTTCCGGGGTTCGCTGAAATCGGTATCCGCCAGGAGCAGGTGGATGTCGTCCAGGAAGATCTGCTCAAACAGCAGGCAGGGTTTATGCCCGTCTGCCAGGGCCAACATCTCGTTCATGAGCGTGGAGGGGGGTCTGTCGCCCAACCCATCGAGGTGGAGTAGGCGGGAGGCCCGTTCGCATCGGGAAAGGCCAGAAGTCTTGAGAAGGAGGGTCTTGAACTTATCGTACTTCTCCGAGGGCGCCTGGATGAAATCCTCGACCTGGGCTGCGGTGTCTTGGTCGAGGGTGCTCACCACATAATAGTACTTGGTGTCGTCCCTGATGATCTGGCGAACCTGGAACTGGGCCTCGGCCTAGTCGAACCAGACACTGGGCCAGAGGGTCCAGAAGGTGGGCAGTTTAAGGGCTACTGCCTGTACCTCTTGCTGTGCAGACATCGTAGGTCCAAAAACGTTTGGGTCCAAAAACGTTTGGGCCCATCAGGGTCACCAGTGTAGCGGCTAGCTATACACTACGAAAGGTTTTGAAATCAGAGGTGGAAAGCTGACGGGGGCACGGTGCGCCTTCAATATCTGAAAACTTCCCGCGCTGACGTCACACACGGGTCACCTGACCTTCCCGCGTGCGGGCCTTCCCAGCCCAACGCTGGGGAAGAAGGAGGGCCCCACGCCATCTTGGATCGGGGCCTCCGACGTTGCGATGTCGGTAGCCGGTTCGATGCCGGTGCGGTGAGTTGCTACAGTACTTTCAAACTCACAGTCTTTGGTAAATTCATCATTCCTGTCCAAGTCCTATTCCTTGTTTACAAATTTGATGGCTTTATTTTAACAGATTAGCAATCTGTCAGTCTATTTATCCAAAGAGGTACATAACATCAGCAGTTAATCTGAGATCCACAACAGGCAGAATTTGTCCAATTCACGATTTTCCACCTAATCAGTCTCTCTTCAGTGATCAGTGAACTGATGGAAGGGGTCATTGACAGAACTATCAAGCAGCATTATTCACTAATAATCTTCTCACTGATCAGGTTGGGCTTCATTCAGGGTACACAACTCCAGACCTCATCACAACTTAATCCAAATGTGGATCAAAAGAGCCAAGTTCCAGATATGAGGTGAGAGATTTCAGACTTATGGTATTAAGGAGCCCTGGTTCAACAGGAGTCAATCAGCATCAAAAGGAAAGCGCTCCAATGGTTGGAGTCATGCATTGTACAAGAGTTGATTGTAATTGTAAGCCCCAGCCCCAGACCATTGCTAGAATTCCTCAGGGTAGCATTCCGGACTCAAGCATCATCGCCTTATTCATCCTTTTGATCATCAGGGTAAGAATGAGGTGTTTGCCGTTAATTATACTCTGTTCAATTCCATTTGCAACTCAACAAATAAAGCAGTCCATCCGTACATGTGATACGATCTGGACAACATTGAGGAAGTATTAAGTAACGTTGGCACTGCACGTGTCACAGGCAATGACCATCTTCAGTAAAAGAGTTTAACCACCCAGTTTTGACACTGAATGGCATTACCATTGACACATTCCCCAACATCAACATACTGCTGGTCACTAATAGCCACCCCCATCCCCCAGAAATCCAGTAGGAGTAACATATTACTGTGGCTACATGAACAAGTCACTGATTTGCTCTCCTATAGTGATGACTTGCCTCCTTGCATTCCAGTCCTTTCCAACATCAACAGGCACAAGTCAGGAGTTTACAGATGACACAAAACATTGGTGGTGTTGTTGATAGTGAGGAGGGTAGTCTGAAGTTACAGAATAATATTCATTGGCTGGTGAGTTGAACAGGGTAGTGGCATATAGAATTTAATGATAAGTGTGAGGTGATGCATTTTGGGGGAGGGGGAGCTGGTCAATTAAGGGTAGGACATAGACCATAAATGACAACAAAGGGACCTTGAAGAGAGGGTTGTGAAGAAGGCATACTGGATGCTTGCCTTCATTAGACAGGGTATGGAGTATAGGAGTAGGGAGATGTTGATACAATTTTGTAAATCATTGCTCAGGCCTCACCTGGAATATAGTGGCAGTTCTAAACGCCACACTATAAGGAAGGTGTGGTTGAACTGGAGAGTGTGCAGAGGAGATTTACCAGGGTTTGGCCTGAAATGGGATGTTTCAGTTATGAGGAGAGACTGGATAGTTGGGTTTGATTTCCTTGGAGCAGAGGAGACTGAAGGAGACTTGATAGAGGTATATTCAAATTATGAGGTGTAGATGGGAAGAAACATATACTCATGGCAATGGTGTCCAAGACCACAGTACATAGGTTTAAGGTGAGGAGTAAACTATTTGGGGGGTTATGTGGAGAATATTTTCCATAGTGGTTGCAGTCTTGAACACTGCTTGAAAAGGTGGTGGAGACGAGTACTCTCATAACCTTTTAAGAAGTATCTGGATAAATATTTGAATCACCAAGGCAGAGTACTATGCCTGAAGTCATAGAATATGGAAACTAACCTTGAGGACTATAAAGGAACCAGAAGGGAATGAGAAGGGACTTAAGAGAGCTAGAAGAGGTCATGAAAAGACCTTGGCGAGTAGGATTAAAGAAAATCCCAAGGCATTCTACTTGTACATCGAGAGCAAGAGGATAACTCTGGAGAGAATAGGATGGCTCAAGGATAAAGGGGGGAACTTGGAGGTGAAGGATGTGTGCAAAATCCTAAATGAGTATTTTGTGTTTGTATTTACCAAGAAGGATGTAGAGGATAGTGAGATCAGAGTGGAGCATGCTAAGGTGCTAGGGCATTTTGAGATTGGGAAAGAAGTAGTGTTGGGTCTCTTAAAGAACCTTAAGTTGGAGAAGTCCCCAGAGCCTGATAGGATATACCCCAGGTTTTCAGAGATGAGATTGCTGGGGCCTTCACCAAGATCTTTATCTTCACTAGCCACAGGTGTGGTGCCAGTGGACTGGCGGGTAGCTAATGTTTTACTGTTCAAGAAAGGAAATGGGGATAATCCTGGAAATTATAGACAAGTGAGTCTTATGCCAGTGATAGGGAAACTAATGGAGAGAATTTATAGGGATAGGATTTATGAGTATTTGGAGAAGCATGGTCTAATTAGAGACAGTCAGCATGGCTTTGTGTGGGGCAGGTCATGTCTGAATATTCTGATTGAGTTTTTCGAGGAAGTGACAAAAGTGATTGATGAAAGTAGAGCTGTGGATGTTGTATAGATGGATTAGACAAAATCTCGCATGGTAGGCTCATCCAGATCCAGAAAATTTGGATGCATGAGATCCACAGTGCCTTGGCTGATTGGATTCAAAATTGCCTTTTGAATTGCCTTATTCTGGATGGAAGTTTGTGCCTAGTGGTGTTCTGCAGGGATCTGTTCTGGGACCTCTGTTTGCCATGTCCATAAATGATTTGGATGAAAATGTGGTAGGGTGGGTGAGTATGCATGCAGATGACATAGACTAGTGAAGTTCTGGATTGCATAGAAGATTGCCAAAGGATACTGGGGGATAAAGAATCAGTTGCAGTTACGGGCGAAGAAGTGACAGATGGCGTTTAATCCGGGCAAGTGTGAGGTCCTGCACTTTGAGATCCAACATGAAGGAAGAGTACACAGTTAATGGTAGGCTCCTTAACAATATTGACGAACACAGGAATCTTGGGGTCCAGGTACATGGCTCCCTAAAAGTGACCACACAGATTCATGGCATGCTTGCCATGAGTTCAAGTGCATTGAGTTCAAGTGCCAGGAAGTTATAGCTTTGAAACTCTGGTTCAGCCAGAGTTAGGAAGGATGGGGAGGGTGCAGCGAGGTTTATCAAGATGCTGCCTGGTTTGGAGGACATGTGCTATGAGGCGAGGTTGGACAAGCTGAGACTGTGTTCTCTGGAGTGGCAGAGGCTGAGGGGAGATTTGACAGAAATATATAAAATTATGCAAGGCATAGAGTAGACAGCCAGTATCTTTTCCCTAGGATTGAAATGTCTAGTATTAAAGGGCATGTATTTAAGGTGAGAGGGAAAGTACAAAGGAGATGTGTGAGGCAAGGGTTTTTTTTAAACAGTGGTGGGGCCTGGAATGTACTGCCAGGGGTGTAGTTGAGGCGGATGGCACAGGAGCATTTAAGAGACTCTTAGATAGGTGCATGAATATGCAGAGAATTGTAGTCAATGTGTGGGGAAGATGCGTTAGATTAAGTAGGATTCATTGGTTTAATTAGTCCAGCACGACACAGTGGGCCATAGGACATGTCTTGTCCTATGTTCTAATAGTTGTATTTACTTATTATTCAACTATATGCTGTTTATAAGAGCCTGGATACATTTTATTTAAACCTGGTTATTCATCATGTTTCAGAGATGCAAGATCTGTTCATCACCTGTTCATTCTTTCCTTAGTGTCAATATCTTTATCCCCTCCTGTATTCATTATCATTTGCCCTCTAATGGGACCTGCACATGCTTATGAAATATTTTGCTATTTTTTTCCTTGATTTTATCTGCCAATATTCTAAGCTGCACTTTCTATTGTTTTCTTAATTTCCTTTTTACATTCACCCCCTTCTCTGTTTGCATTAATCTAGACCTGTTCTTATGTATATCATATTTGTTCTAAAGTGCTTGAAATAAGCCTATAAAATGCATTTAAAATGAAATTAACAGCAGCAGCCAAGGTCCAGCATTTGATAATGGCCAGATGATTTCTCTAGGAATTGAAAGGTAATCCAACTGAAACATTAATTCTGTTTTTTTTCTCCACAGACACTGCATGACCTGCTTAGTTTCTCCAGCACTTCATAAATTTACTTCTGATTTCATTTGATTTCTTTAGCAATGTTGGTTGAGTGATGCATGTTAGCTTTGTCTTGTTATGAAATAATAAACTGCCTAAAAGTAATTTTTAAGTTAATCTATAATGCAATAATGTTACTCTCTTAAAGTCTTCACAATTTGGACAAATCTTTTGGAAAAGCTTCCTGTGTTTTACTTCTGGAGAATGTATGTCATGTGAAAGTTAAATATGGTGTGTTTTCAATTTGATCTGCTGCACTTGCTGATCACGTGGTCTGCTCTATTGCAGAGACAAAATGCAAACTGGTATCTATGTATTACCTCCATTTAGTCCACAAACAGGACCCCAGGTTTCCACTTGCCTGTCACTTTAATTTTCTACCTCACTCGCACTCTGACCTTTCTATCGTCAGGGTCTCCTACCCTGTGCCCATGAAGCCCAAAGTAAGTTTAAAGAACTACACCTTCCAACTTTTGGATCCAATGTTGAGTTCAAATGTTTTCAAATTTCTAGCATTTTTACTAAAGATTTCTAGGATTTTACTTGGCATCTTTAAGTAATGATTCTGGTTTATTCCATTCATACTTACATCAGATCTACCTTTTTGTTCAATATCCCAATGCCACCTTTTACCTTGCACAAATCCCTTTTTGTGGATTATTTGATTATTTCATACCTTCCATTTGCCATAGATCTTTTCTTTTGTTTATTTTATCTTTCTCGGTATCTTAAAACAGATTCGGCTATAACTTTATCTAATGAAAGTTCATTGACCTGAAATGTGTCTCCATAATGGATATGTCTTCTCCATGTTTTGGATGCAGAGGATGTGGGTGAGGTTCTGAATGAGTATTTCTCTTCAGTATTTACCCAGGAGAGGGACATGCAGGACACAGAAATTGGAACTGAGGGTGAAAACATTTTAGGGCATTTAAGTGGTCAAGGAGGAGGTAGTGTCAGGTTTCCTAAACAGTATTAAGGTGGATAAGTTCCTGGGGCCTGATGGGATATACCCCAGATTACTGAGGGAGGCGAGAAAGGAAATTGCTGGGGCCTTGACCAGTATCTTTATGTCCTCTTTGACCACGGGTGAGGTCCCGGATGACTAGCGAGTGGCTAATGTTATTCCTCCTTTTAAAAAAGGAACAAGGGAAAGTCCGGGGAACTTTAGACCGGTGAGTCTCACGTCAGTTGCAGGGAAATTGCTGGAGAAACTTCTGAGAGATAGGATATAGGAGCATTTGGAAGCCAATGAATTGATTAGGGAAACCCAGCATGGCTTTGTGCGGGGCAAGTCGTGTCTTACTAACCTGATTGAGTTTTTTGACCGGGTGATGAGAGATTGATGAAGGTAGAGCTGTGGATGTCATCTATATGGACTTCAGTAAGGCATCTGACAAGGTCCCACATAATCGGTTAATCAAGAAAGTTCGGAGACATGGGTTCAGTGGAGAATTGGCAGTGTGGATCCCGAACTGGTTTGCCTGTAGAAGACAAAGGGTGGTGGTTGAAGGGACTTATTCGGACTTATTAGTGGTGTTCCGCAGGGATCTGTGGTGGGACCTCTGCTGTTGGTGATGTACATAAATGACTTGGATGAGTACGTTGATGGGTGGGTTAGTAAGTTTGCAGACGATACCAAGATTGGTGGAGTTGTGAATAGTGTAGAAGACTGGCGACAGATACAGCGTGATTATGGATCATCTGCAGATATGGGCAGAGAAATGGCAGATGGAGTTTAACCTGGATAAATGTGAGGTGTTGCACCTTGGTAGGACTAATGTCAAGAGGCTGTACACTCTTAAGGGCAAGACCCTTAACAGTGCTGAAGAGCAGAGAGATCTTGGGGTGCAAGTCCATGGCTCATTGAAAGTGACTACATAGGTAGCCACCCGTGTGGTTAGGGTGGTTAAGAAGGCTTATGGAATGCTTGCATTTATTAAACAGGGTATTGAGTATAGGAGTCAAGAAGTTATGATGCATCTGTCGTCATCGTCGTGGCTATCCCTCGAGGTTGAGGATGATGGTTTTCATTCCGTCGATCTATTTATGGGCTCTCAAGAGGCTTATGAGTCCAATCTTGGCTCTGAAAATTAAGCCCACAGAGCGAAGACGCCTGTGTGTGTATTTGTTTAACATGTACTTGATGTTGCACTACAAAAAGCACATGATATTTCACAAATCAACCAACTGATTCCAATGGCATGGAAGCCATGATGATTGGAGCTGGTGGATTTGTTGCAGCCTTCATCCGCCTTCAGGGTCGTTGAGTTCGAAATAACTTCGTCTGCCTGTTCCACCGTTGAGGTCTTGGGTGAATTGTTCTTTGTCAGGGACCTCACCATCAACCTTACCGCCACGGGTGACCCTACCAGAAGCATAGCTCCAGACAGCATCGTTCTCAGGATCTCAGGACCACACAAGCTTCTCTGCCACGACAAGGTGACAATCCATGGAGAAGGATGCATCTGTATACAACTCTGGTTAGGCAGCATTTAGAGTATTGTGTGCAATTCTGGTCACCTCACTATTGGAAGGATGTCAAGGCTTTAGAGAGGGTGCGGAGGAGGTTTATAGGATGCTGCCTGGATTAGAGGGCATGGACAATAGGGAGAGGCTGGACAAACTTGGGCTCTTTTCTCTGGAGCAGCGGAGGCTGTTCTGTTGGAACAGGTAGCAGGTGATCTGTTGGAAGTGTATAAAATTATGAGGGCATAGATAGGGTGGAGAAGCAATATTTTTTTTTCCATTATTGAGCGATCCAATACCAGAGAGCATGCATTTAAGGTGAGAAGGGGATAGGTTCAGAACAGATGCGAGGGGTACTTTTTTCACAGAGAGTGGTGGATGCCTGGAATGCGTTGCCTGATAGGGTGCTGGAGGCAAATTCATTGGGGGCTTCTAAGAGGGGCTTGTTTGTTGACACAACATTGTGGGCTGAAGGGCCTGTTCTGTACTGTTCTATGTTCTCTATAAATCCTGCCTGTTGAGTACTTACTGCATTTTCTGGTTTTGTTTAACCCTAAAATTTCTGGTAGCTTTAGGGAATTCTGCAATCCTTTCATTTGCTGCTTACCAACTTGCAACTTGCCCATTTCTGCTTTGTATCATTTAAAAGATCCCATAGATCATTGGCAGTTTTTTCTTGATGCTAATTGTCAATTTTGTGAAAGTTGCAGAAGTGTCAAAAGTTCAAACTAAATTGCAAAGAGCTTTTTTTGACATTTAGTGTTTTCTGGGCATATTTTGATCTTTCTGATTGATTTATCTTGTAACCTTTTTTTTGCGTTAACAATTTCTTTATCCATCTGTATGCCACCTTGGTGTCTAGTAATGAATGAGAAGCCACATTTAAAATGTTTGACTAAGAAAATGCATCCAGCAGGTGTTTCCTCAACTGGCCAGGACACAAATGGATTTTGATTTTGTTGTCAGGGCTTGGCTATGTTTCACACTTTTGCTGTTGGAGTCAAATAGGTGATAGCTCAAGCTACTCCAAAAAAAAATCCAGCAAATGATCTGTTATATTGAAAATGCTGCACTGCAAGATGCTAAACAGTGTAACTCTTCAAACAACTATATTAAGAGCAGGAGACTTTCTCTTGCATCTCGGTCAACATTTGTTTCTCAACCATTATAATCTGGTCACTTACAGAATTATAGGATTTTGTCATAACTTGGGCAAATTGCATAAAATGTAAACCTCCTTGAGGATTGAACACAGGACTTAGGTCCTTCGGCCCACAGTTGTGCCAAACTAATTAAACACCTAACTAAACTAATCCCTTCTGCCTACACAATGTCGTCATCCCTCTTCTCTGCATGTTCATGTGTCTGTCCAAGAGCCTTTTAAACATGTCTATCATATTTGCCTCCACCACCACCATTCCAGGCAACCACCAGTCTGTGCTTTTTAAAAAAAATCTTGCCCTGCACATCCCCTTTGAACTTATCCCCTCTCACCTTAAATCTCACCTTTAGTATTAGAGAGCTGCTAGAATTTAATTTCAATGGTAGAGTTCAGCAATTTTTTTAAAAAAATCATCTACCTGAACAGGATTCTCACCATCTGGTCATTGGGAATTTGTTTTTGGATATCTTATTATAATTAAAGTAACGCTGTTGTATACCATTATTAAGTAAAGGATGCATCTGCCTCGTAATGCGAAGCTATAATGTCTGTAACTGAGTCTAGCCTTAGTGAGAATTTAATAGTTTATAATTTAGTTGCTTAATACATTCTACCTTTAGATCAAAAGAATGGAAAGCAATAATTTTAGGACACTTGTATTTTTTCTAAACACTTTTGTGATTTTTAAAGTGTGATGAACATACTCAAAATAAGAAAGTCAATTACTTTATTATTTATCTATCATAATTAATCTATTTTGTTGTTTTCATTTCTAGAGATGAGGAAGAAGTTTGATTCAGGGGAAGATCCTCTGGATCCAGAAAATCAACAGGGTGGAGGTGGTCATCACTTTCATAGATCGTGGAATCAGTGGCAAGGATTCAATCCTTTTGGCTCAGGAGGACCCTTTAATTTCAAATTTCATTTTAACTAAGTCTCGAGTATTGGCTGCTCATTTCTAGAAAAAGACTCAAAGAAAAAGGAATGTTGAATGTGATGCCAGAAACCCAGTCTTCAAACTTACAGTGTAATCCTTTTGTTCAGCCAAAAATGTCCAGCATATAGTATTTTACACAGATATTTACACTCTTAAGAGTTTTGAAATATTTTCCTGAAAAATAATGAAAAGCAATGTACACATTTAATAAAGACAATTGCCTTATAAATCTGATCTAACTGAAAACAATTTATTCTCTCATGAATATTTTCTTATGTATAGGTGGTGTGAAAATTCTTGGTTTCTTAAGCATCGTTACAAAGTGTCCATGAAGTATGTGATTAAATGGCAATAGTACCATCATTATCTTTATAACTGGGCCAAGGACTATTTGAATAAAGTCCTTTTTGATAGGATGAAGGTGGGTAGTGACTTGCAATGTTACATGTTTGACCTCATTGCTTTGCATACTGTGGAAATTCTTCAGAATCACAGAAATAGAACTTGCACTTTTTAAATCAGAATAGTATTCTGTTTAAAGACCTAAAAACCTTTTTTATATGCACTTAAGAGTTCATTCATTATTTGATCTAATTGATCCACTTAAGTGAGGATATTGAAATGTTTTCACTCTTATAAGAGGCAAAGAGAGGATTATTCACCATTAGTAAATCGTGTTTGGTTGGATCCTCATCACAATTTTGGTAGATATCTGGGAATTTTAATATTTGAAGTGATGCTTGTATCATAAACATTGTTTTCATCAGTTTTAAAACCAATATACTTGCTACAGATAATGCCTTCATCTTCAGATTACTCAAAATAGAGAAGAGACTTTCAAAACTGCTTATCTACAATTAACTACAAAAGTTTGGAAAATTATAGCTTGGCTGGCAAATTATTTGCGTGCCTTAATTGTGACTGTTCCATAACTTCCCAATTCCATATTCTGTAAATGTTTGTTGATGGAGTTATGATTTCTCTTTAAACCAGCCACCTCCATTTTTAACATTTGGGGAAGTGCAGCACTCTATTTAAATGTTCTATTATATAATTTTAAAACTTCTGGCAACATGAACATAATCCACAAATCACCCCACAGAACTGTTTTCTATCCATGTTATACATTAGCAGACTTAAGATTTGAAATTACGGATGTCTACTTTTTTGATCAATTAAGAGTGTTGAATTTGGAAAATATTCTAATGCATTCTTTGTACTGAGGATATTTTTGATGCTGGATTCTGTGAGAGATTTGCAAGAAAGACATCTCTTGTATACCTTATTTGGGACAGAATCTTATAGTCATTGTATCTGAAAAGTTTCTCCTAAGGGATCTTGGAACATTGAACATGTAACATCTTCAATTCCTTGTGCCTGGAAAAAATTCCATGCATTCTTTATGTATTGCACATATTCTTGTTTCTAACCATTTCAAAACATGGTCTTTTAGGCTTGTTTTGATGCCTCATGTCAGATATAAAATGGATTTAAAATTTATTCAAGATCACAGAAAGAACTTAATGCAACAAAAATGTAAATTTTACTGGCAGAATTTGCTTTGCGGGTGTTGGGATGATTTCCCCCCTGGTTCCTCCTGGATTCTGAGATCTTTGGATGCCATTATAACAAAGTTCTAGATGGATTGTTCAATCTTTCAATTTATGTTAGTAGTGAATGAGTTTACTCATTGCCAATGCATAAAGTGGTTATTATGTCATATAGCTCATTGAAAAGTTTGATTAAAGATTAATGTAGATTTTTATTCCTCCATGTGTCCATGTGGTTATTTTTATTTTAGTGCCCTGTGGTAATATGCACTCCATCTGACAGCTTGATAAAAGACTTAACAAAAATTGTCTATGCAGATTTTAAATAGCCACATTAGTCACACATGGGTTGTAACATTGAATACTAAATGGTAGTTTCAACTTGAAGGGATGAAGGGGTACAAGGAACAGATGGAAATGATAAAATCTGCTCTGCAAATTTATCTTGTAGCCACTATCATTGTTTAATGTCAAGAGACTGTACCTAAATGATTTAAGTTTTGTTCCATTAGAAGATAAAACATTGATGGTATCACATTCATATGGTGATAAAATTGTTACCTACATTATTTTTCCTAAGGATTCACAATTAAGATGATTTTAACCAGTTTTGAAACAGAATTGAGCATTGAGACTTGTAAATCATATAACATTCAAAAAAATTTTGTACAGTTACATTAATGTAAAACTTTTCAGCAAAGGATATTGGTGTATAGATGAGGAACTTAAAATAGAATTACAGTAAAAATAACCCATGTGATTTTTGCACTTATGTATTGAAATGTTTGTTGCAGTTTGTTGTAAAATTTGGGGACTATGTTCTTGGTGTCAGTTTTGTAAATAAAAATATCAGTTATGGTGAATTTGTTCAGAACCTTCAATCACTAGGATAACATTTTAGATCATCATTACATATTGTTGGAAATACATAGTTGAAGTAATCTTCGTTCCATGAAGATTATGAAAATTGAAATGAAAACTGACCAATTTTATGAATCCATACTCTCAGCATACTGGGTGCAATCACTACTTTCAGGGAAATACATAATTGTACCCCTTGGATCAACAATCCCCATGAGCCCTGCTTTTCATTGTGTATGTCCTTCTGTGGTTTAACTTCCCAAAATGCATCATTTCACACCTTAAATGCCATCTGCCATTCATTTGCCCACTTTCCCAGTAGATCTAGATCCTGTTGTAAACTTGAATAACTTTCTTCACTGACCACCATACCACCATTTTACCACTTTTGGTGTCATCTGCAAATTTAGTAATAGTGCCACCCACATTTTCATCCAAGTAGTTTTATTTACATACACAGGGAACCCAGCACTGATCCCTGTGGAGTACCACTGGTCACAGGCCTCTAATCTGGAAAAACACTTCACCTCCACCCTCTGACTCCTTCCACCAAGTAAACTTTGTATCCAATTGGCTAGCTCACCCTGGATCCCCTGTGATGAACTTGCCAAACCAGCCTACCATGCAAGACCTTGTCAAAAGCCTTGCTCAAGTCCATGTAGATAATGTCTGCCATCCTGCCCTCATCAATGCTCTTTATAGAAAGTGGCAATGGAATGAATTGATGCACTCTTCACTGGAAACAATGATTTAACTGATTTGGAAGTTTTGTGACACCATTGGCTCTAACTTCTCACGGTTAAGATGTAGAAACAAATAAGTGTTAACAAATGATTCAGCACCATGAAATGCATAAAATAAAGTAGTTTACAACAAGTTGCTGCAAAGTTTTATTGTAGAAAGTGGCAATAGAATGAATTCATTGCACTCTCCATTAGAAACACTGATTATTCAACCAATTTCCAAGATTTGTGATGCCATCAGCTCGAACTTCTCAGGGTCAAGTTGTACAATCAAATTAATGCCACCAAACGATTCAGCAGCACCATGAAATACATAAAATAAAGTAGTTTCCAACAAGTTACCAAAGAGTTTCATTGTTCAAAGCGGCAATGGAATGAATCTGTGCTGTCCAGTATGGAAAAAACTGATCTAGCCAATTTGGAAGTTTTGTGATTCCATTGGCTCTAACCTCTCAGGGTCAAGCTGCACAATCAAATTAATGTTACCACACGTTTCAGGACCATAAAGTACATAAAGTGATGTTGTGTGCAACAAGTTACAGGCAGTTTTATTGTAGAAAGTGGCAATGGAATTAATTGATGCAGTCTCTGTTGGAACACTGATTTAATCAGTTTGGAAGTTTCGTGATTCCATTTGTTGAATCTTCTCAGGGTTAAGTTGCAGAAGCAAATAAATGTTACCAAATGATTTGCAAAATGAATTACATAAAATAGTTTACAAATAGTTGCCACAATGTTTTATTGTAGAAAGTGGGAAAGGAATGAGTTCATGCATTCTCTGTTGGAAACACTGATCCAGCCAAATTGAAAGTGTTGCATTTCCTTGGATCTAATTTATCAGGGTTAAGTTGTAGAAACAAATAAATGTTACAAAACGATTCAACACCATGAAATGCATAAAATAATTGGTTTCCCACAAGTTACCACAAAGTTTACTTGTAGAATGTGGCAGTGGAATGCATTGATGTACAATCCTTTGGAAACATTGTTTAAGCCACTTTGGAAGTTTTGTGATACCTTTGTCTCTAATTTCTCAGTGTCAAGTTGTACATACAAATTAATGTTATGAAATGATTCAGCACCAGGAAATACATACAATAAACTAGTTTACAATAGGTTACCAAAGAATTGTATTATTGAAAGTGGCAATCACATGAATTCATGCTGTCTCTGTTAGGAAATCTGATTTGGCCAATTTGGAAGCTTTGTGATTCCATTAAACTCTAACTTCTGAAGGTCAAGTGGTACAATCAAATTAATGTTACCAAACGAATCAGCACCATGCAGTACATAAAGTAAGGTGGTTTACAACAATTTACCAAAAAGTTTTATTGTGGAAATTGGCAATGGAGTGAATACATGTGGTCTCGGTTGGAAACACTGATAATTGCCAATGAGGAAGATTTGTGATTCCATTGGCTCTCAGTTCTCAGCATTAATTTGTAGAAACAAGTAAGTGTTGCCAAACGATTCAACATCATGAAATACTTAAAATAAAGCTGTTTCCAACAAGTCACTGCAATGTTTTATTGTAGTAAGTGGCAATGGAATGAATTGATGCACTCTCAATTGGAAACACTGATTCAGCCAGTTTGGAAGTTCTGTGATGCTATTGTCTGTAACTTCTCGGGGTCAAGTTGTACAATCAAATTAATGTTTCCAAATGGCTTAGCACCATAAAATACACAAAATAAAGTTGATTACAACAAGTTACCACAAAGATTTAAGGCAGAAGGTGGCAATGGAATGAATTCTTGCGTCTCAGTTGGAAACACTAATTTAGTCAGTTTGGCAGTTTTGTGATTCCATTGGTTCTAATTACTCAGGGTTAAGTTGCAGAAACAAATACGTGTTACCAAACGATTGAAAACCATACAATACCTAAAATAGTTTGCAACAAGTTACAACAACGTTTCATTGTAGAAAGTGGCAATGGAATGAATTCATTTAGCCTTGGTTGGAAACACTGATTATGCCAGTTTGGAAGTTTTGTGATTCCATTGGCTCTGACCTCTCTGGGTTAAATTGTAGAAACAAATAAGTGTCACCAAATGATTCAGCACCATACAATATATAAAATAAAGTAGTTTACAACAAGCTACCACAATGTTTTATTGTAGAAAGTGGCAATGGAATGAATTCATGCAGTCTCAGTTGAAAGCACTGATTTAGCCAATTTAGAAGTGTTGTGATTCAATTGGCTCTAACTCCTCAGAGTTAAGTTGTAGAAAGAAATATGTGTTCCCAAAAGATTCAGCACCATGAGATACATACAGTAAAGAAGTTTATGACAAGTTACTGGAAAGTTTTATTGCAGAAAGTTGCAATGGAATGAATTGATGCACACTCCATTGCAAACACTGACTTAACCAATTTAGAAATTGAACGTATGTTTCAATTGGAATTGAACCATAGAACAATACAGCACAATACAGGCCCTTTGGCCCACCATGTTGTGCCACCCTTCAAACCACACCTAAGACTATCTAACCCCTTCCTCCCACATATCCCTCTAACTTAACTTCCTCCATATGCTTATCTAACAATATCTTGAACTTCACCAATGTATCAGCCTCCACCACCACCCCAGGCAGCGCATTCCATGCACCAACCACTCTCTGGGTGACAAACCTCCCTCTGACGTCTCCCTTGAACTTCCCACCCATTACCTTAAAGCCATGTCCTCTTGTTTTGAGCATTGGTGCCCTGAGAAAGAGGCGCTGGCTGTCCACTCTATCTATTCCTCTTAATATCTTGTATACCTCTATCATTGTCTCCCCTCATCCTCCTTCTCTCCAATGAGAACAGCCCTAGCTCCTTTAGTCTCTCCTCATAATCCATACTCTCTAATCCAGGCAGCATCCTGGTAAATCTCCTCTGCACCCTTTCCAACGCCTCCACATCCTTCCTATAATGAGGCGACCAGAACGGGAAACAGTACTCCAAGTGTGGTCTAACCAGAGTTTTGTAAAGCTGCATCATTATTTTGCGGCTCTTCAACTCAATTCCACTACTTATGAAAGCTAACATCACATAAGTTTTCTTAACTACCCTATCTACCTGTGAGGCGACTTTCAGTGATCTGTGGATATGAACCCCCAGACCCCTCTGCTCCTCTACACTGCCCAGAATCCTACCATTTAACTTGTACTCTGCCTTGGAGTTTGTCCTTCCAAAGTGTACTACCTCACACTTCTCTGGATTGAACTCCATCTGCCACTTGTCAGCCCAGCTCTGCATCCTATCAATATCCCACTGTAAGCTTCGACAGCCCTCTACACCACCAATCTTTGTGTCATCTGCAAACTTGCTAACCCACCCTTCCACCCCCTCATCTAAGTCATTAATAAATATCACAAAAAGTAGAGGTCCCAGAACCGATCTCTGCAGGACACCACTAGTCACAGCCCTCCAATCTAAATGTACTCCCTCCACCACAACCTTCTGCTTTCTACAGGCAAGCCAATTCTGAATCCACACTGCCAAGTCTCCCTGGATATTTTGTGATGCCATTGGCTCTAACATCTCAGGGTCAAGTTGTAAAATCAAATTAATGTTACCAAACGATTCAGCACCATGATAGATATAAAATAAAGTAGTTTGCAACATGTAACCATGATGTTTTGTTTAGAAAGTGGCATTGGCATGAATTTATACAATCTCAATTGGAAATAGTGATTTTGCCAGCTTAGAAGATCTGTGACTCCATCGGTTCTAACTTCTCAGGGTTAAGTTGTGGAAACAAATCAATGTTAACAAATGATTCAGCACCATGAAAACATGAAACAAAGTTGTTTACAGGTTACTTCAAAGTTTTATTGCAGGAAGTGACAATTGAATGAATTGTCACTTGGAAACACTGATTCAGCCAGCTTAGAAGTGTTGTGATGCAATTGGCTCTAACTTCTCAGGCTCAAGTTGTATGATCAAATCCATGATAACAAATGACTCAGTACCATGAAATAGATAAACTAAAGTGGTTTACAGCAAGTTACCACAAAGTTTTATTTTAGCAAGTGGCAATGGAATGAATTCATGCAGTCTCATTTGGCAAGTCTGATTTATCCAATTTGCAAGTTTTGTGATTCTATTGGCTCTAACTTCTCAGGGAGAAGTTGGAGAAATAATCAAGAATTACCAAATGACTGAGCACCACGATATACATAAAATAAGATAGTTTAGAACACGTTTTATTGCAGGAAGTGGCAATTGAATGAATTGTGGCTCTCTTCATTGGAAAGACTGATTTAGACATTTTGGAAGTTTTGTGATACCATTGGCTCTAACTTCTCAGGGTGAAGTTGTACAATCAAATTAATGTTAGCAAAGGATTCAGCACCATGATGTACATAAAATAATGTAGTTTATAACAGGTAACCACAGTGTTTTGTTGTAGAAAGTGACAATGGAACGAATTGACGCACTCTCCATTAGAAACACTGATTCAATCAGTTTGGATGTTTTAGAAACATAGAAACATAGAAAAACTGCAGTACAATTCAGGCCCTTCAGCCCACAAAGCTGTGCCGAACATGTCCCTACCTTAGAAATTACTAGGCTTACCCATAACCCTCTATTTTATTCAGCTCCATGTAGCTATCTAACAGTATCTTGAAAGACCCTATCGTATCCGCCTCCACCGCCGTTTCCAGCAGTGCATTCCACGCACTCACCACTCTCTGAGTAAAAGACTTACCCCTGACTTCTCCTCTATATCTACTCCCCAGCACCTTAAACCTATGTCCTCTTGTTACCAGCATTTCAGCCCTGGGGAAAAGCCTCTGACTCTCTACACGATCAATACCTCTCATCATCTTATACACCTCTATCAGGTCCCCCCTCATCCTCCGTATCTCCAAGGAGAAAAGACCGAGTTCCCTCAGCCTGCTTTCATAAGGCGTGCTCTGCATTCCAGGCAGCATCCTTATAAATCTCCTCTGTACTGAATTTCTCAGGGTCAAGTTGTACAATCAAATTAATGTCACCAAACCACTCAGCACCATGTAATATGAAAAATAAAGTAGTTTAGCACAAGTTACCACAAAGTTTTATTGCAGAACGTGGCAATGGAATGAATTCATGCAGTCTCAGCTGGAAATAATGATTAAGCAAATTTGAAAGTTTTGTGATTCCATTGGCAATAACTTCTCAGGGTTAAGTTGCAGAAACAATACAGCACCATGTATTCCATAAAATAAAGTAGATTACAACAATCACTACAAAGTTTTATCATAGACAGTGACAATGGAATGAATTGATGCATTTTTCATTGGAAACACTGATTTAGCCAATTTGAAGTTTTCTGATACCATTGGTTCTAACTTCTCAGGGTACAGTTGTACAATCAAATCAATGTTGCCAAATGATTCCCCAACACGAAATACATAAAATAAAGTAGTTTACAATAAGATAGATGAACTTTTATCATAGAAAGTGCCAATGGAAATGAATTGACACATTCTTCATTGAAAAAACAGATTTAGCCAAATTGGAGGTTTTGTGAATCCATCGGCTCTAACTTCTCAGGGTCATGTTGTACAATCAAATTAATGTTACCAAATGATTCAGCACCATGAATTACGTAAAGTAAGGTCATTTACAACTAGTTACCACAAAGCTTTATTGTAGAAATTAGCAATGGAATGAATTCATACAGTCTCGGTTGGAAACACTGATTTAGCCTATTTGGATGTTTTGTGATTCCATTGGCTCTATCTACTCATGATTAAATTAGAGAAACAAATAAGTGTTGCATATGATTCAGCACCATGAAATCCATAAGATAAAGTAGTTAACAACAAGTTAAAATAAAGTATTTTTTTTAGAAAGTGGCAATGGAATGAATTCATACAGTCTCGGTTGGAAACACTGATTTAGCCTATTTGGATGTTTTGTGATTCCATTGGCTCTAATTTCTCAGTGTTAAGTTGTAGAAACAAATATGTGTTACCAAGTGATTCATCACCATGGAATACATAAAGCAAAGTTGTTTACAAGAAGTTACTACAAAGTTTCATTGTCGAATGTGGCAATGGAATGAATTGATGCTCTCTCCATGGGAAACACTGATTTAGCCAGTTTAATTTTTAAGATAAGATGAAGGATATTTATTTATTAGTCACGTGTACATTGAAACCCACAGTGAAATGCGTCTTTTAGCATTATTGAGAATGTTCTGGGAGCAGCATGCAAGTGTCGCCACATAGCATGCCCACAGCTCCTAGAGCATAGAACATAGTAAACCTACAGCACAATTCAGGCCCTTCGGCCCACAAAGCTGTGCCGAACATGTCCCTACCTTAGAAATTATTAGGCTTACCCATAGCCCTCTATTTTTCTCAGCTCCATGTACCTATCCAAAAGTCTCTTAAAAGACCCTATCGTATCCGCCTCCACCACCATTGCCGGTAACCCATTCCACGCACTCACCACTCTCTGAGTAAAAAACTTACCCCTGACATCTCCTCTGTACCTACTCCCCAGCACCTTAAACCTATGTCCTCTTGTGGCAAGCATTTCAGCCCTGGGGAAAAGCCTCTATCTACCCAATCGTCTTATATACCTCTATCAGGTCCCCCCTCATCCTCTGTCACTCCAAGGAGAAAAGGCTGAGTTCCCTCAATCTGCTTTCATAAGGCATGCTCCGCATTCCAGGCAGCATCCTTGTAAATCTCCTCTGCACCCTTTCTATGGCTTCCACATCCTTCCTGTAGTGAGGCAACCAGAACTGAGCACAGTACTCCAAGTGGGGTCTGAACAGGGTCCTATATAGCTGCAACATTACCTCTTGGCTCCTTAATTCAATTCCACAATTGATGAAGGACAATACACCATATGCTTTCTTAACCACAGAGACAACCTGTGCAGCTGCTTTGAGCGTACTATGGACTCCTAACCTGTACATCTTTGGAATGTGGGAGAAAACTGGAGCACCCAGAGTAAACCCATGCAGACACACAGGGAGAACATACAAACTCCTTATGGAGAGTGGAAGGAAGTGAAGCGGAAGTTGCTGGTGCTGCAATAGCATTATGCTAACCATGACTCTACCGTGTTTTGTGATGTAATTGGCGATAACTTCCCAGGCTCAAATTGCAAAATCACACGATTCAGCACCATTAAATACATAAACAAAAGGAAATTACAACAAGTTACCACAACATTTTAATGTAGAAAGTGGCAATGGAATGAAGTCATGCAGTCTCGGTCGGAAACACTGAACGTGCCAGTTCAGAAATGTTTGTGATTCCATTGGCTCTAACTTCTCAGTGTCAAGCTGTATGATCAAATTAATGTTACCAAATGACTCAGCACCATGAAATTCATAAAATAAAGCTGTTTAAAAAACCCACAATATTTTATTATAGAAGGTGGCACTGGAATGAATTGATGCACTCTCCATTGGAAACGCTGATTTAGCCAACTTAGAAGTTTTGTGATTCCATTGACCTTTCAGGGTTAAGTTGGAGAAACAAATAAGTGTTACCAAACGATTTAGCACCATTAAATACATAAGATACAGTAGTTCACAGTAAGTTGCAACAAAGTTTTATTGTAGAAAGTGGCAATGAAATGAGTGAATGCACACTTCACTGGAAACACTAATTGAACCAATTTGGTAGTTTTGTGATATCGTTGGCTTTAACTTCCATAGTCAAGTTGTACAATCTAAATAATGTTACCAAATGATTCAGCACCATGGAATACCTACAATAAAGTATATTACAACAAGCTACCACAAAGTTTTATTGTAGAAAGTGTCAATGGAATGAATTGATGCAGTCTCGGTTGGGAATATTGATTTAGCCAATTTGGAGGTTTTGTGATGCCATTGGCTGTAACTTCTCAAGGTCAAGTTGTACAATCAAAGTAATGTTACCAAACAATTCAGCACCATGAAATACATAAAATAATGTAGTTTGCTACAAGTTACAACAAGTTTTATTGTAAAAAGTTGCAATGGAATGCAATGATTCAGACAATTTGGAAGTTGTGTGATTCTATTGGCTCTAACTTTTCAGGGATATGTTGTAGAAACTAATAATGCTACCAAACAATACAGCACCATGAAATATTTTTTTAAAAAGTTGTTTACAACAAGTTATAACAAAGTTTTATTGTAGAATGTGGCAAATTCATGCAGACTTGGATGGAAAACACTGATTTAGCCACCTTGGAAAATCTGTGAATGCATTTAATCAATCTTCTCAGGGTTAAGTTGCAGAAACAGATAACTGTAACCAAATAATTCAGCAAATTGAATTATATAAAATAATGTAGTTTACAATAATATTTTATTTCAGGAAGTGGCAAAGGAATTAGTTCAAGCAGTCTCATTCGGAAACACTGATTCAGCCAAATTGAAAGTTTTGCAATTCCATTGGCCCTAACTTCTAAGGGTTAAGTTGTAGAAACAAATGAATGTTACAACACGATTCAACACCATGAAATACAGAAAATAATTTGTTTGCAGCAAGTTACTGCAAAATTTCATTGTACAAACGAGCAATGGAATGATTTGATACACACTTCATTTCGCCAATTTGAATGTTTTGTTATACCATCAGCTCTAACTTCTCGTAGTCAAGTTGTACAGTCAAATTAATGTCACAAAACGATTCGGCACCATGAAATACACAAAATAAAGTTTTAGACAACAAGTTACTGCAAAGATTTATTGCAGAAAGTGGCACTGGAATTAATTCATGCAGTCTTGGTTGGAGAAACTGATATAGCCAATTTGGAAGTTTTGTGATTCCATTGGCTTTATCTACTCAGGACTGAGTCAGAGAAACAAATAAGTGTTACCAAACGATTCAGCACCATGAAATCCATGAGATAAAGTTTTGTAATTCTATTCGCTCAATCTTCTCAGGGTTAAGTTGCAGAAACAAATTAATTTAACTAAATGATTCATCAAAATGAATTACATAAAATAAAGTAGGTTACAACAAATTAGCACAAGTTTTATTGTAGAAAGTGGAAAAGGAATGAGTTCATATAGTCTCACTTGGAAACACTAATTCAGCCAAATAGAAGTTTTGCAAAACCATTGGCCCTAACTTCTCAGGGTTTAGTTGTACCATCAAACGCATGTTACCAAACTTTATTGTGGAAAGTGACAATGAAATTCATTGATGCTTTTTCAGTTGGAAACATTGATTCAGATAATTTGGAAGTTGTGTGATTCCATTGGCCATACCTTTTCTGGGTTATGTTGTAGAAGCTAACAAATGCTACCAAAAGATACAGCGCCATGAAATACATAGAATAAAATTGTTTACACATTACAACAAAGTTTTATTGTAGAATGTGGCAATTGAATAATTCATGCAGATTCCTTTGGAAAAACTGATTTAACCACTTTGGAAGTTCTGTGAATGCATTTGCTCTTACTTCACCTATTTAGAAGTATTGTGACAACATTGACATCAGTTGTACAATCAAATAAATGTCACCAAACGACTCATCACCATGCAATTCATGAAATAAAGACTTACACAAGAGATGCAACACAGTTTCATTGCAGATAAAGGCGAGGGAATGATTTCATGCAGTCTCAACTGAAAACAGTGATTTTGCCAATTCAGAAGTTTTGTGATACCATTAGCTCTTACTTCTGAGGGTTAAGTTGTACAATCAAATAACTGTGGCCAAATGACTCAGTGCCATGAAGTACATAATACCTTACAACAAGTAACTACATAGTTATATTGTAGAAAGTGGCAATGGAATGATTTGATGCAGTCTCCATTGAAAAGTCTGATTAAGCCAAACTGGACTTTTTGTGATACCATTGGCTCCAGCTTCTCAGAGTTAAGGTGTAGAATCAAAGAAATGTTAGCAATCGACTTAGTGTCCTGAAATACACAAAGTACTTTGAAACATGTTCCCACATAATGTTATTGTAGAAAGTGGCAATAGGATAATTTGATGCAGCCTCACAACGCTGATTTCACCATTTCGTAAGTTTTGTGATAATATTGGTTCTAATTTCTCAGGGTTAAGTTGTATCATCAAATTAATGTTACCATATGACTCAGCATGATGAAGTACATAAAATAGTACATTACAAATTGGTATTACATTGTTTTATTACAGAAGGTGGCAATGGAATGTTTTGATGCAGCCATATTGGAAGATTTATGATACCATTCAGTCTAGCTTCTCAGTGTTCAGCTGTACAATCAAATAAATGTTACCAAATGACTCAGCACCATGAAATCCATAACATAAAGTACTTTATTAAAAGTTACTACACAGTGTCATCGTAGAAAGTGGCAAAGGAATGATTTGATTGAAATCCATTGAAATCACTTATATAGCCTATTTGGAAGTACAGTGGTACCATTGGCTCTATCGTCTCAGAGTTCAGTTGTACAATGAAATAAATATTACCAAATTACTCAGCACCATAAAATACATACAATAAAGTACTTCAGAACAAATTACTACATAGTGTTATTGGAGAAAGTATCAATGGAATGATTTGATGCAGTCTCAGATGAATGTTACCAAACGGCACAGTAGCTTGAAGTACATAAAATAACTTTCTTTACAACATGATACAAAATAGTTTTATTGTAGAAAGTGGCAATTGAATGATTTGATGAAGTCTCCATTGAAAACATTGATTTAGTCAAATTGGAAGTTTTGTGATACCATTGGTTCTAACTTCCTAGGGTTCAGTTTAACAATCAAATAAATGACTTAACACCCTGAAATGCATAAACTAAATTGCTCTACAATAAGTTACAACACAGTGTTATTGCAGAAAGTGGCAATGGAATGATTTGATTTCAGTTTCCATTGAAAACGCTGATATAGCCAATTGCAAAGTTTTGTGAAACCATTGGCTCCAGCTTCTCAGCATTAATTGTAGAATCAAATAAATGTTACCAAACGACATATCAGAATGAATACGTAAAGCTCTTTTCAACAAGTTGCTGCATAGTTTTACTGTAGAATGTTGCTATGATGCAGTCTCCAGTGACAACACTGACCAAGGCAATTTAGAAGTTTGTGGTACCAATGCAAATAACTTTTCAAGGTTAAGTTGTACCATTAAATAAATGTTACCAAAAGGGTCAGCACAATGAAATGCAAAAATAAAGTGGTTTTCAATAAGTTATTACATAGTTTAAGTGTAGAAAGTGGCAAATGAATGAATTGATGCATTCTCCATTCAAAATGCTGGGTTAGCCTATGTGGAAGTTTTCTGATGCAATTGCAAGTAACGTTTCACGGTTAAGTTGTACAATCAAATAAATGTTACCAAATGACAGCGCCATAAAATACATAAAATAAAGTGGTTTTCAACAAATTACTACATAGTTTAAGTGTAGAAAGTGGCAAATGAATGAAATGAAGCATTCTCCATTCAAAATGCTATTTCAGACAATTTGGTAATTTTGTGATACAATTTCAATAAACTTTTAGGGTTAAGTTGCTACATAGTTTAAGTTTAGACAGTGGCAAATGAATGAATTGATGCTTCATTCAAAGTGCTATTTTAGCCAAATTGGGAGTTTTGTGATACCATTACAATTAACTTCTCAGCGCTAAGCTGTACAATCAAATAAATGTTACCAAATGACTCAGTATCATGAAAATACATAAAATAGTTTTCCACAAGTTACTGCAAAAGGCTTTGTGTAGAAAGTGGCAAATGAATCAATTGATGCATTCTCCATTCAAAACGCTGTTTTAGCCGATTTGGTAGTTTTGTGATACAATTTCAATACTCTTTTCAGGGTTAAGTTGTGTCATCAAAGAAATATTACCAAATGACGCAGCACAATGAACTACATAAAATAAAGTGGTTTTCAATAAGATGCTACAAGGTTTAATTTTGAAAGTGGCAAGTGAATGAATTGATGCATTCTCAATACAAAACGCTGTGTTGGCCTATTTGCATGTTTTGTGATACAGTTTAAATAAACCTATCAGGGTTAAGTTTACAATCAAATAAATGCTACCAAACAACTCAGCAGTATGAAATCCATAAATTGAAGTGAATTTCAACAAGTTACTACATGGTTTAAATGTAGAAAGTTGCAAATCAATGAATTGATGCATTCTCCATTCAAAACACTGTTTTATCCAGTTTGGTAGTTTTGTGATACAAGTTCAATTATCTTTTCTGGGATAAGTTGTACAATCAAATAAATGTTACCAAATGACTCAGCAACATCAAATACATTAAATAATGTGGTTTTCATTAGGATACTACATAGTGTGGGCGCAGATGTTGCAAATGAATGAATTGATGCATTTTCCATTCAAAACGCTCTTTTAGAAAATTTGGTACTTTTCTTATATAATTGCCATTAACTATTCAGGGTTTAGTTGTATAATCAAATAAATGTTACCAAATGGCTCAGCACCGTGACATATATAACATAAAGTGGTTTTCAACAAGTTACTGCAAAGGTTGTGTGTTGAAAGTGGCAAATGAATAAATTTTTGCATTCTCCATTCAAAAAGCTCCTTTAACCAACATATAAAAAACACATAAAATAAAGTGCTTATCAAGATGTTAGTACAAAGGTTAGGTGTCAAAACTGGCAACTGAACGAATTGATGCTTTCTCCATTCAAAACACTGTTTAAGCCAATTTGGAAGTTTTGTGATAACAATTTCAATAAACTTTTCAAGGTTTAGTTGTACAATCAGATAAGTGTTACCAAATGACTCAGCACCATGAAGTACATAAAATAAAGTGGTTTTCATCAAGTTATTCCATAAAGTGGCAAATCAATGAACTGATGCATCCTTCATTCCAAACTCTGTTCAAGCCAATTTGGAAGTTTTGTGATACAATTTCAATAAAGATTTCCATGTTTAGTTGTAAAATCATATAAATGTTTCTAAACGACTCAACACCATGAAATACTTAAAATAAAGCGGATTTCAACAAGTTACTGCAAAGGTTATATGTAGAAAGTGGCAAATGGTTGAATTGATGCATTCTCCATTCAAACTATTGTTTTAGCCAACTTGGAAGCTTTGTGATACACTTTCAAATAAACTTTCAGGGGTTTAGTTCTACAATCATATAAATGTTACCAAACAATTCAGTACCATGAAATGAAGTGGGTTTCAAGAAGTCACTACAAAAAGTTATGCGTGGAAAGTGGCAAATGAATGAATTCACTCATTCTCCATTGAAAACGCTCTTTTATAAAATTTGGTAGTTTTGTGATACAATAGCTATTAACTTTTCAGGGTTTAGATGTACAATCAAACAAATGTTACCAAACAACTCAGCACCATGAAATTCATAAAATAAAGTGGTTTTGAACAATTTAATACAAAGGTTATGTGTAGAAAGTGGCAAAAGAATGAATTGATGTATTTTCCGTTCATTGCGCTGTTGAAGCCAATTTGGAAGTTTTCCGATACCATTGCAATTAACTTTTCAACATTAAGTTGTACAATCAAATAAATGTTACCAAACAACTCAGAACCATGAAATACATAAAATAAAGTGGTTTTCAACAAGTTACTACAGAAGGTTACGTGTAGAAATTTGAAAAGGAATGAATTGTTGCATTCTCCATTAAAAACGATGCTTTTGCCAATTTGGAAGTTTTGCAAGACAATTTTCATAAACTTTTCAGTGTTTAGTTGTAGAAACATATAAATGTTACTGTTGTGTAGGAGTATAAACTGGCAAATGAATGAGTTGATGCATTCTCCATTCCAAACGCTCTTTTAGAAAACTTGATATTAAAACTTGTTAATGGTATAGCCATTCAGGGTTTAGTTGTACAATCATGCAAATGTTAACTAACAAATCAGCATGATGAAATACATGAAATATAGGGGTTTTCAAGAAGTTACCTCAAAACGTTATGTGTAGAGAGTGGCAAATGAATGAATTGATGCATACTCCATTCAACGCTGCGTTTTAGCCAGTTTGGTAGTTTTGTGATACAATTGCAATTATTTTTTCATAGTTTAGATAGACAATTAAATAAATGTTACCGAATGACTCAACACTATGAAATACAAAAAAAAATTGTTTTCCACAAGTTACTACAAACTATGTGTGCAGAAAGAGACAAATGAATAAATTGATCCATTCTCCATTTAAAATGCTGTTTTAGCCAATTTGGAAGCATTGTGATACAAGTTCAAATAAACTTTTCAGGATTTAGTTGCACAATCAAATAAATATTAACAAACAACTCAGCACCATGAAATACATCAAATAAATTGTTTTGCAACAAGTTACTACAAAGGTTATGTGTAGAAAGTGGCAAATGAATGAATTCATGCGTTCGCCATTGAAAATCTGTGTTAGCCTATTGTAAGTTTTGTCATACAATTTCGATAAACTTTTCTCAGATAAGTTGTACAATCAAATTAATGTTATTAAATGACTCAGCACCATGAAATATATAAAATAAAGAGGCTTTCATCAAGTTACTACATTGTGCAGGTATAGAAACTGGCAAATGATTGAGTTGATGCAATCTCCGTTGAAAACGCTGTTTTGCCAATTTGGAAGATTGTGATACAATTTCAACAAGCTGTTCAAGGTTAAGTAGTACTATCAAATAAATGTTACAAGTGACTTACAACCGCAAAGTACATAACATAAAGTTGTGTTCAAATAGATACTACATATTTTAAGTGTATAGAATGGCAAATGAATGAATTGATGCCTTCACCTTTCAATGCTGTGATTTCGACAATTTGGTAGTTTTGTGATACAATTGCAATTAACTTTTCATGGTTTAGATGTACAATCAAATAAATGTTACCAAACAACTCAGCACCATGAAATACATAAAATAATTAGTTTTCCACAAGTTACTACAAAGGATATGTGCAGAAAGTGACAAATTAATGAATTGATGCATTCTCCATTGAAGACGTTGTTTTCGCCAATTTAGAATCTTTGCAATAGAATTTCAAACGAACGTTTCAACCATAGAACCATACAGAACGAAACAGACCCTTCAGCCCACCATGTTGTGCCATCCATCAAACCACCCTCACACTATCTAACCCTTTCCTTCCACATATCCCTCTATCTCACATTCGTCCATATGCCTATCCAACAAACTCTTGAACCTGTCCAATGTATCTGCCTCCACCACCACCCCAGGCAGTGCATTCCATCCACCAACCACTCTCTGGGTGAAAAACCTCCCCCTGACATCTCCCCTGAACCTCCCACCCATAACCTTAAAGCCATGCCCTCTTGTCTTTAGCGGTGGTGCCCTGGGAAGGAGGCGCTGTCTGTCTACTCTATCTATTCCTCTCAATATTTTATATACCTCTATCATGTCTCCTCTCATACTCC